>NC_136067.1:731009524-731609524 GCF_964261635.1 Lissotriton helveticus
AATCTCAGCCTGCAAGACAAAAAGCAAGAAGAGATTGTGCGTCAGGCACCCATCAAAAGAGAGAGAGAGAGAGAGAGAGGAAAAAGAGAGAGAAAGAAAGAAAGAGTGAGAGAGGTAGACAGAGAGAAAGAGTGAGAGGAAGAGAGAGAGAAAGAGTGAAAGAGAGAGGAAGAGAGAGAATGAGAGAAACAGTGTGAGAGAGAGGAAGAGAGAGAGAATGAGAGAAACAGTGTGAGAGAGAAGAGAGAGAGAAAGAGAAAATGGGTGTGAGATAGAGAAAGGAAGAGATGGAGAGGGAGAGGGACTGCCGACACTGCAGACAAAACCCTCACAGTTCACCTTTCAGCCACCGGTGTGTCTCCAACCACATGCTGGGACATACTGCAGCCGTCAAGCTCACTCCTCTGAAACATAGTATAGAATCAGTAATACACATGCCTAAATCGATGTTCTGCCCCTGCGCACCCAGGCTGCTGCACCCCATCCACTCCCGCCGCCCAGAGGTGTATGCCTGCCCCTGCACACCCAGGCTGCTACACCCCATCCACTCTCACCGCCCAGAGGGGTCTGCCTGACCCTGCGCACCGAGGCTGCTGCACACCATCCACTCCCACCACCCAGAGGTGACTGCCCTCCGCTGCGCAAACAAGCCTCTCTGCTGTGTCTAAGAGGGCCCACCACATACCGAGGCAACCTCCTCAGCCGTGGCGTACACGCGGTCCAGCCGAACTCACAATTCAAATCGGGTCTCGATTGCCATCTGCAATCACAACTCTATCTGAACTGTCAGCCCTGCTGACAGCTGTGTAGGCCGGAGGCAGCGGATTAGCAAGGGCCAAGAGTCACGTGGCCTTTACTTGAGCTGCACAGTTAGTGGCACCTGAAGCACTCAGCGTGTGCGCTGCCAGCGATGATGCGTGGTCCGGGCGGGCCACCTGGGAGCAATGTCTATTGCTACTGGACTGCATCATCTGCAATTGCGACTCGATCTGAATTGTGAGCCCCGCTATCCGCAGTGTAGATCGAAGGCAGTAATCAGCAAAGACATCGAGGAATGCTTTTTGTCACTTCCTCTTGACAAGACCGAGGACATAGAGTACAATTCACTCTGCAATTAATAAATGAAGACTGAATTCGAACTGTGAGCTCTGATGTCTGCAGTGTAGACTGCCATTCAGTGTTCCTTTGGACTTGCAAGATGAATTTGGTCATTTTACCAAAGCTATAACTGATATAAAACAAGTTCTTGAGGCAAGGATACTTAAAGAATATTATGTAGGTTTTAGGGACGTTATACTTAGTTGCCTACTGGTCTCTGCAATTAAAGAATGAAGACTCAATTTTAATTGTGAGCCCTGATGACCACAGTGTAGGCCGGAGGCAGGGGTCAGCAAGGTCCCACAGCCACGTGGCATTGAGTTGAGCTGCACAGTTAGTGGCACCTGAAGCAACCAAAATTTGGTGTAAGTCCGTTTAGCAGTTCGGGCTGGAGGTGTGGCTAAAGATTCCTATGCGAATTATTATTACAAACGCAACCTTATTTTGCACCCCAAATTCTCAGTCCCCACTGCACGGATTATCCCCAAACTTTCCTTAACAATAGTACCCACTGTGACACTTTTTGGGGAAAATGTCATGCAGATTGGTCAAACTACGCCAAAGTTATAGCCAAGTCAAAAAATGCTTTTTCATTCTCTATATAATCAAAAAGAGTTGCCCCAGACAAAGTGCACTCTTCAAATAGGCAATTTATTTACACGGAGCGGCTTCGGTAACTTGCACACAGAAAGCAGAAATCTACCTGCTGTGTTTCAGAATTCATATCCTTTCTCAAAGGCAGCAGGTATAAAATATAGCCAGCTTTACCCACCAATTAATTCCCATTTTAAATCATGGTCCTTAGGTGAGGGGAAGGCAAGTGCAATGCATCACGGGATTAGTAGTTTCAATGTGTCCCATGTGGGTTGCCATAATTATTCCTGCCTAGTATTAGTTCTCCTGCCAGTTTAACTGTCACCAAAATCGCCCTCAGTTGCTGGCAGCCTGTTGATCCACAAATCATTGCCCAAATAAGCACGCTGTGGCCCGCTTCCATCCATCCTTCATTGTGATTGTATGATATGTCATTAGATGTTTAGACAAATGAAATGTTCTTCATAAGAAACTCTACGGGGTCTGCTTGCTAACGCTGACAAAAGCGCTTTCCAAAATGCATCTGTGTTCGACTTACTTGTGGTGATTAAACATGTGTTTATCTCTTCATCGAGAGTGCTGACATTTCGTTCCAAGGAGACGTATATGTATATATATATATATATATATATATATATATATATATATATATTCACTGAAAAAACCATAGGTTTCAGCCTAATATAGTTAGGAATTAGCATTTAAAAAACCTTAGAAATTCACTGAAAAAAACGTAGGTTTTACGGGTGTTATAGTTAGCTGGACATTTCACTCGTACAAAACCATTGAAATTCCTCCGATATAGTTAGTTGTACTCACTATATCTTGCGCGCCTTCAATCCACTGCGGTTGATGTCACATATTACATCATTCATGACATGGTCAGTGACATCACTGATGACATCTCAAATGACATCACTGATGACAGTGAATTTCAAAGGTTTTTTAAATGCTAATTCCTAACTATAGCAGGCCTGAAACCTATGGTTTTTCATTGAATTTCGAAGGTTTTCTAAATAACAATTTTTAAATGTATTAATTGTTATATTTCTTTTCATACTGATTTACTACATTTTTGTAAACTTTTTATTTTTAGATATTTTATTTTTTAAATTACATTATAATTACATTATACATTACATTACAAAATATACTTTCTCAGAAGGAATTACTTTAGTTTAAATACTTCGCAAATAGGCAATAGACTTTTAAGTACAGTAGTTACAGTTGTTGCAATGGGTAACACAATTTCTAACCCAATGCAACATTGACCTCAATGTGAATTTCTAGTGAAATGCAATTAGTTACTTTATGGATTACTTTTCTAACCACAGGACTGGATCCTAGATGTATTCCTTGGACATCTCCTGTAAACAGTTGAGTAAAAGTGTTTTAGTTACAGTAGTGATTTTTAAGGAATATTATTGTATTTTAAAAGTTGACCCTTAGAAATGTTTTCACATAGAATCACCAATGTTATCCTATAGCAGGAAATTCCTTTAGCAGGTAAGTAGTGCTATCGTCATTTTTTCTTACTCAGTGGTGGATCCTGGATCCAGCACTGGTGCATCTCCTGTAAACAGTTGAAAGAATGCGTTTAACTCATACAGGCGATTTATAAGGAATATTTTTAGGTTGTGAAAATAGAAACTTTTCTGGTGAAAACCAGACAATGGATTCTTATGGAAGGAAATACAAGTTACTGGTAAGTACGGTTAGAATTACTTTTCAGGGTCAGTGCTGGGCTAAAAGATGCAGCACTGGGTTCTCTCCTGATAACAGGTGAGTAAATCGGAATTCGTTGTTCGGATGATTTTAGGTGAATAATTAAAAGTTTCAATACTCCACACTTAAAAGAATTTCCAAGTGAAACCAGTCACTGTTAGCCTGTGGAAGGAAATTCAAGTTACTGGTAAGTATGGTTAGAATTACTTTTGAGGATCAGTACTGGGCTCAAAGATGCAGTAATGAGGTCTCTCCTGATAACAGGTGAGTAAATGGGTATTCCTAGTTTTGCTGATTTTATAAGAATATTTTAAAGTTCCAAAACTCCACACTTAGAAGAATTTCCAAGTAAAACCACTCAATGTTACCCTATGGAAGGAAATTCACTTAGCAGGTAAGTAGTGTTATCATTACTTTTTCTTACTCAGTTGTGGACCCTGGAACCAGCACTGGTGCATCTCCTGTAAACAGTTGAAAGAATCTATTTAATTCATACAGGCAATGTTTAATGAATATTTTTAGTTTGTGAAAATAGACACTTGGAAACTTTTCTGGTGAAAACCAGACAATGGATTCCTATGGAAGGAAATACAAGTTATTGGTAAGTACGGTTAAAATTACTTTTCAGGGTCAGTGCTGGGCTAAAAGAGGCAGCACTGGGTTCTCTCCTGATAACAAGTGAGTAAATCGTAATTCGTTGTTCGGATAATTTTAGGTGAATATTTCAAAGTTCCAAAACTCCACACTTAGAAGAATTTCCAAGTGAAACCTGTCAATGTTAGCCTATGGAAGGAAATTCAAATGACTAGTAAGTATAGTTAAAATTACTTTTGAGGATCAGTACTGGGCTCAAAGATGCAGCACTGAGGTCTCTCCTGATAACAGGTGAGTAAATCGGAATTCATAGTACATCCAGTAAGCGCCACAGAGCTGCGTAGCAGAGAGATGTAAAAAGGGGCACGGCCTGCACCACCTCTCTGCAACGCAGCGCAGTGGGGCTTCCTGGAAGCACCTGGTGGACTGCTTGGCCCCCATGGTCCCTCAGGTTTGCAGTTGTATTTTTTCCCCAACTTAAAACGCGCCATAGGGCGTGTTTGCACACATCACGTCAGGCCCCCTCCCCTCCCTTCACCACTGTGTAAACACGCCCTGTCACCATTCTAAGTTGAGAGATTAAGTCCCTTTCAATCCTAAGGATCCCTAGGGTCAAATTAGCCCACTAGGTACCTCCAGTAAGCACCGCAGAGCTGCGTTGCAGAGAGGTGTGAAAAGGGGCATGGCCTCTGAACACCTGTCTGCAACGCAGCTCCCTGGCGCATACTGGAGATACCTGTTGGGCTATTAGGCCCTCAGGGACCCTCAGTATTGAAAGAGAATTAATTCCCCAACTTAAAACGCACCACGGGGCGTGTTTGCACACTGATGAAGGAAGGGGGCATGGCCTGAGGTGACATGTCTGCAAAAATGCCCTGTGGCACGTTTTAAGTTAGATAATTAATTCCTCCTCAATCCTGTGGGTCCCTGGGGGCCAACTAGCCCACCAGATACTCCAGTATGCGAGAGGTGTTCAGAGGCCACGCCCCTTTTTACAACACTCTGCAACAGAGCTCCGTGGCACTTACTGAAGGTACCTGCTCTTCCAAAAACCAAGGCAGACTGCTATGGCATACCATAGCAAACTATAGTGCCCCGGGGGTAGGCACCAGGGACACTGCAGGAGCTAGCTCTGAGGGTTGGCGGTCCCCAGGGCCCACTCAAGGCTCCAGGAGGGGGGCCACGCAGCCCCCCTCCTGGAGCTTAACATTTAAAAGCCCCGGGGAGGTGGCAGTCCCCTGGGCATGTGGGGGGGCTTGAGCCCCCCCACACAGGTTTTTTTGATTTTTTTTTTTTAAAAGAAGCCCTGGGGGTTGGCGGTCCCCGGGGCTGCGGGGAGGCCGTGAGCACCCCCGCATACCTAATGTTAAAGCCCCGGGAGTGGCAGTCCTCGGGGCTGGGGGGCCCGTCTGGGCCCCCCATTATTATAAAATAAAAGCCCTTGTGGTGGCGGTCCCCAGGGCTGCGGGGGCCATGAGCCCCCCGCATACGTAATGTTAAAGCCCCAGAGGGTGGCAGTCCCCAGGGCTGGGGGGCCCCTCTGGGCCCCTATTATAACAAATCACATTGCCCCCGGGACTTGGCCCCCCGGGGGCTAATTAGCACTAAAGCGGGCTTCGGGTTTTTTGTTTTTTTACGGGATACGCATATCCTACGTGCATCCCGCGATTTTTTTGAAAAACAATATTTTTTTGAGGCCTCGGCCCCCGATTGACGAATCACCCCGAAACTTTCAGAATAGTAGCGGGCCATCTTCTTGGAGAATTTTGCGAAGATTCGTCGACGGGCGCCAAAGTTATTCCAAATAGAATGTTGCGGTTTTCCTATGGAAACTAGGTCCTAACTATATCTACCTACTGGTGACCGCCAGTAGGTAATATATATATATATATATATATACATATCTATATCTATCTATATCTCACGCTCCGGTTTGCACCCTATAACAAGAAGTACCATCAACAAATTTCAAACCTGTGTCACAATTTACACCTCAACTGGCATATGATGCAATCAATGCATTCTCAGATGCAGTATTGAAGGATTTAGCTAAGCTCCGCATGAAGAGAAAAACTCCAAAAATGATCAAGACGAACATCTCTAAAGAGCAGAGACATATACTGCATGAACTGGAAACTAATCATGAGATCATCTGTAAGCCTGCAGACAAAGGGGGCAATATCGTGATCATGACGAGGGAACAATATTGTCAGGAGGCACTAAGACAACTGATTGACAATAAGTTTTATGAGAGAACGATTATGAGATGCTACAATGATAGCGTCATAGCACAGCAGACTTTAATCAAGAAATGGCATATGAAGGCAATGTTGGATACGGAGGAATATTTATTTCTCAAGAAGATCAATCCAATACTACCAACATTCTATCAATTGCCAAAAGTCCATAAAGATGAGAAGAATCCTCCTGGCAGACCAATAGTCTCGTCGATAGGAAGTCTGGGGGAGAATATTTCAATATACATCGACCATTTTCTCTTTCCCTGTGTCTTACAGTTGAATTCATATATCAGAGATACGAAAGACTTTATCATGAAAATAAGCGATCTCGTATGGGAACCAACGTACATTCTTATGGCATTAGACATCACAAGCCTTTATACGTGTATCGAACATGAACATGGAATTACAGCAGCAAAACACTTCCTGAACAAAAGACCCATGAAATGTGCAGTTCACAGTGAAATGCTAATTGAACTCATACAATTCTGTTTAACGAACAACATTTTTTTGTTTGAAGATGATCTGTACAGACAAATATCTGGAACTGCGATGGGTACCTGCTTCGCCCCCAGCTATGCGAACTTGTTCATTGGCTGGTGGGAGGAGCAGGTATCCCAAGACCCAGAAAACCAGAAATGGCTAGAAAACATCGTAGTCTGGTACAGATACATCCACCACCTCTTCCTAGTTTGGAAGGGGTCGCAAACTTTGGCAGAAGCATTTGTCCAACACCTAAACAATAATACTGTTAACCCCAGGTTCACCTCAGAGATCAATGCCAAAACAGTTAACTATCTTGATCTTAGAGTGTTTGAAAGGGATGGCAAATTAGAGACATAACTATACAGGAAAAAAACAGCCGGAAATTCAATTTTACAGGCGAATAGTAGCCACCCACCTAAACTAATAAACAGCATTCCGTATGGTGAGCTACTGAGGCTCAAAAGAAACTGCTCCAGGGAGTGTGATTTCATTGCAGCTGCCCATGACAGTATAGCAAGATTTAAAATCAGAGGGTACAACACGAATAGAAAAAAGATTCCAAGACACGAGCTCCTAAAACCACAAGTAGACAACCAGAAAGAAAGAGGGAAAGATGGAGGAAAATTCAGGTTAGTGACAACATATTTGGAAGATACCAATACTTTAAGAAAATCCTGAGAAAAATTGGCACATTCTTAAAGTAGATACTATCATTTGTAATGACATACCGAAGATACCGCTCATCACTTTTAAGAAAGCAAGATCGCTACGGAACCGGTTGGTCCATAGCCATCTACAAAAAGCCCCCGAAAAAAACTGGAAGAATAAAGGACATGAAAGGCTTCTTTCCTTGTGGAAAGTGTAAAGCCTGTGCAAAAAGCAAAAAAGTACTGTCCTATAAAATACCAGGTCTGGAAAAAGAAAAAACTATCAGTAAATTTCTCACATGTCACACCACACATGCCGTATATTGCCTCACATGTCCATGTGGGCTGCGATATATAGGCAGCACTGTGCACAATGTAAAAATCAGGATCCTGGAACATCATCGGGCAATTGCCAATAAAGATTTCAATTACCCAGTAGCTAGCCACTTTTCCATTAAGCATGACAGCAACAGGGAGCTGTTGCAGTATTTTGCCATAGACCATGTCCCATTAGAGGGGACAGGATACTGAAGTTGCGAAGGCTGGAATTGCGCTATATTATAGATCTTCAGTGTGAGGCACCGAATGGGTTAAACAAAGGAGAGGAACTGGCAATACACCTGGGAAAATAGAATAATATCCCGCTACTAATAAACTACCCAATATTGGAGTTGCAAAGAAACAATTGGAGACTGTCTAATACTGCTATCAATAATACCTAGTCTTCCTTGCCCTAAGAAAATGATTTCAGAACACTAAATGAGCATTGTGGTACTCCGCCGTTCGATGCCATGGAAGGGATAAAATAGTGGCAGAGAGAGAGCGGCAGCTAGGCCGATCCACGGCTTGATATAAACATGCCCCTCCTAAATATACGTACATGGAACTCACGAAATGTAAATATGTATATATGCAGATGAGGGGAAAATATAAATAGAATAATCTGCTCATAAAGCCGTTCTTCTTGTGTAAATAGCTATAAAATAGCTACAAAATGCTGACAAGTCCAAAACGGCAGACATGCCGATCCACAGCGAGATTGCTAAAGGGTATATAGGGAAGTAAAAGTGAAATGTTCTAAAACATGTTAATCATTGACTTGTAAATATGTACATATTGATCTGTATATATGTAGATAGTCACTAGAGAATTAATATTTTAATCACGAAGGAATCGATTTAAAGTAGTAAAGTCTCCTTTCTATGTCTATGAGTAATGACGTAAGAAGTTAAAATGGCCCCTCGCAGTGTCGTTTTGTAAACACTGACAAAGGCAACCCGAAACGTGTCTGTTTATGAAATAAATATCTAAAAATCCCCCCTGTGAGTGCTGGTACTCTTTTCACGAGGGGAATTTGGGAGTAATGAGCAACATATATACATATATATATAGGAAATCAACAACATTCTATTTGAAAAAACTTTGGCGCCGGTGGACGAATCTTCGCAAATTTCTCCAAGGAAATGGCCTGCTCAGTTCCGCTCCTTCCGTAAAAGTTTGGGGGTGATTTGTCAAGTAGGGGCCGAGAAAAAAAGGGGGTCCCAAAACGTGTTTTCCCCATGCAATTTTCCATAGGGACATTAAGCCAGGGCTACGGCCCGAACGGCTGAACAGAATTACACAAAATGTGGCAGAGAGGTAGAGTTTGGTTCGCAGATTGTGCTTTTTGTTAAATGGTGTAAATCCGTTCAGTAGTCTCTGAGAAAATTAAAAGTTAAATCATAGCGATATCTAGAGACGAAGTACAGTACGCGTACGGAAATCCGTACAATTACGAGCACGAGCTGCATGCTGATTTGGATGTCAACTGTCTGTCAACACTCCAAACCAGGAAGTGTTGGCAGCCATCTTGTTTGTCGCTAGAACCGAGTCACAAGAAAACAGTAAAACAAAGTTGAGAAATAAGGAAAGGGGGCAGCGTAGAAACATCCTGACTCTCTAGCCTTGCTCAGGGGGTTGTACATGGATCTTTACACTCAATTATAATTTTTTTAATAATAAGAAATCGCGGTGTACTCGTATGGTACGCGTACGCGGTGGAAAAGGGAAAAAAACCTAGAAGTTAATTTTATTCATTAGGTCCCGGGGGGGCAAATTCCGGGGGCAATTTTTCCATAATGGGGGGCTTGTAAGGTTCCCCGAGCACCGGGGAACGGCACCCCTCTATGGTTTTATTTTGAAGTATGCGGGGGGTTACGGTCCTCGTCCCCTCAGTCGCAGGGACCTGCACCTCGTTGTGGCTTTTTTTATGAATATATTTTATTTAAAAGTATGTTTTCAGCTCCCCCTCCCTCTCCCCGTACACGTCGCGGGGACTGCCACCTTCCTGGGCAGTAATATGTAAAATGACCTTCCAGTCCTGGATACCTGCACTTCCCGGTGTTTTTTAATGTTGGGAGGGGGTCGCGCGGCCCACCATCTCCCAGGGCCGGCTCTTGCAGTATCTCGTGGTGCCTACCCACGGGACACTGCTGTTTGCTATTGTAGGGCGGGAACGTCGCGGCTCCCACTTTACCACAACAAACCGCTTTCCTATTTGAAAAAGAGAGCAAGTTAATCTGCTCTCTCTTTCAAGTAAGAAAGCAGATTGCGGGCACTCGAAGGACACGGGGAGCCGTCTGGGATCGTGGGGGCATTGGGGCTAAAAAGAAAAAAAAGAGTTTTTTTTAGAACTAACTTTACTGGTCAAAAAAAGAGCTATATTTCTATGCTAGTATGTAAAACTTTCCTGTTTATTTTTGTGCACCAGTTGTACTCTCTACGCATGCGCAGCCTTGTTTCCAAGCCCATGCTTCTTTCTTTTTCTTCAAGTTCGCCAAGCAAAGCTGTCCTCATTTCAGGTATTAAATTTGCCGCTTTCTTTTCCCGGGCCGTGTGTTATCCGCTGCTATACTTTTGTAATATATTGTTAAACATATTGTATCTATATTTATTTGAACTGTAGTGTCGAGGCGCCAAACGTTGATTACATACTCCGTCTACCGCCATGTTAGTAGTTTTCCTCCGTTATTTTTATTATACCTGTTACTTTCATTTTACCCTCCGCTTATCTTCTCTCTGATCGATGAGATTTCCTGTCACAGACACCACGGTGTGTGTCCTTTGTCTGTGATGTTATTAGACTTGGTCACACGTATACCTAAAAAGTCATTTGAAGCACATAAGCCACAGTCATTACAACGCGTGACCGTCACCACAAAGACAATATTATGATTATGCGTTTATCATGCGTGGTAAATGTTTACTAATTGTAAAAGCATGTGTGGTAAAGCCATATGCGTGCTAATGGCTTCGTGGTGACGATCACGCGTGGTTATGACCGCGTTGTAATGGCTGTTTCCCCCCAATGGACAGTGCAGCAACTGAGTCTGGGCGTGGCGGACTCCAGGCAGAGGGCTCGCAGCCCCTCTCATACAATATAGATTGTTTCCGTGGTTGAGGGGCGTCATTGAGGCCCACACACTTAATTTTGTAGGGGGGTAAGTTTGCATGGAAAAATGTGGCAAGAGGTTTGTAAATGTGTTACACATTGCTGCGTATTACTTTGATTTCTTTACCATGTTGTAGTCTATCCAGAGAAAATATAACTCTGTACTTTTCAATCCTACTCTTGAACATCTTACTATGGTACTTCAATATTATAAATATTATTTTTATTGTGAACCGTCACCCCCCCACAAACAAAAAGAAGTATGTAGTTTTTTTATTAACTTTTATTAAAACAATAACTGTAAACAAAACTTGATGATAACTATATTATAAACAACTAGAAAAATAACTTTAAAAAAACAATATTATAAATAAATTGTGAAGTGGACTCCAAAAGACGTACGATTGGTAATCTGCAAAACAAAAACAAAAATTAGATTTAAGAATTATGTAGATGTGAGTAAATGAGCTGAAGCATTACAAGTCAAGGTAACACTACGATTTTACGTGTGCAGTGTGCCTGGTACATTTCACTTCCATTATAGTGCCGCGTTCAAGTGGTGTCTATATGGAATTGCCTACTGCGTTACTGATACAAAAGTGGCACAACTGGATTGTAAATATGCCAACTTATTTCTAATGCATTGCAATGAAGGCATTGTATATCTAGGCCTCTGTGCATACCGTAATTATACATTTTAACACAGTGAAGCTGCTGCACACTATCCACTCACTCTTTTCACAACTAAAGGTAAGACTACGGTTTTACGTGTGTAGTGTGCCTAGTACATTTCAGTTCTGTTATAGTGCCGCGTTCAAGTGGTGTGTATATGGAAGTGCCTACTGCGTTACTGACACAAAAGTGGCACAACGGGATTGTACATATGCTGACTTATTTCTAATGCATTGTAATGAAGGTATTGTATATGTAGGCCTCTGTGCTTACCGTTGTATAAACACTGCGGCCAAACACTGCGGCCAGTGGAATTCACAACTTCACTTTAGCTGTTGTTCTACACGTCAAAGCAGACAGCAGTGTCTATAAGTTTAAAAGAGAAAGAGAAATGATGTCACAGAGAGTGAGAGAGGGAAAGAAAGAGAGAGAAAACAACATTAAAACTATCTCGCAGAGTCTGGAGTTGAGATTTTTTCTTGAAAAGTCAGACGTAGATTTACAAGCTCCTTGCGTCATTTTTCCCATATTAAAAGTGACACAAAAGCGGCGTAATAAGGCTGTGGATCTGTTTCTCAGACTGTTGTAACCTATCTGTTGTCACTGCTTGGAGGTAATTATACATTTTACATAGTGAAGCTGCTGCACACTACCCACTCTCTCCTTTCACAAATAAAGGTTATACTACAGTTTTACGTGTGCAGTGTGCCTAGTACATTTTAGTTGTGTTATAGTCCCGCATTCAAATGGTGTGTATATGGAAGTCCCTACTGCGTTACTGACACAAAAGTGGCACAACGGGATTGTAAATATGCCGACTTATTTCTAATGCATTGTAATGAAGGCAATGTATATCTAGGCCTCTGTGCTTACCCTTCTTTAAACACTGCGGCCAGTGGAATTCACAACTTGAGTTCAGCTGTTGCTCTACACGTCAAAGCAGACAGCCGTGTCTATAACGTTAAAAGAGAAAGAGAAATGATGTTACAGAGAGCGAGGGAGAGAAAGAGAGAGAAAAGAGCATTAAAAGTGTCTTGCAGAGTCTGGAGTTGAGATTTTTTCTTGAAAAGTGAGACGTAGATTTACCAGCTGCTTGCGCCACTTTTCCCATGTTAAAAGTGACAGAAAGGTGGCGCAAATAAGCTTGTAGATCTGTTTCGCAGACTGTTGTAACCTATCTGTTGTCACTGCTCGGAGGTAATTATACATTTATGCACAGTCAAGCTGCTGCACACTACCCACTCTCTCCTTTCACAGATAATTTGTTGTTGTTTCGGAAACAAAATTCTTTGTCACATAGTGCCATTGGCGTGATTGAAAGATGGTGCTCTACATGTTGAAGAAGCCTTCACAGTAATCAAGAGATTTCACTACTTCAACTCAGATAAGGTTGTATATAGCAGACTGGAGATAGTAGCGTCCAACACTTTAAACAAGAAAGAGAAACGATGTGAGAGAGTAAGAAAGAGAAAAAAAGGACATTAAAACGTGGGAGAGACACACACGACAGGGGAGGCAGTACCTGAAGCCAGAGGCGCAACCACAGTCAAAAATATCGTGGGGAGGCTAGAAAAAATTTCGGAGTGTTGTTAAGTTCAAGCAAAAAGAAGAGTGGAGCTGCAGGGGCTGTAAGCGGGGGGGGGATATCAAAACCTCATTAACAAGCAAAATGTCTTTAAAAAACCTGTGACGTACTCGGGTGCGACTGTGTCTGGGCCCAGGAAGCTATCTCATCCTAGCTGAAGCCCCGTTAGCCAAATGTGTGTTTTGCGCTTGCTGCATACTACAGATTCTCTCCTTTCACAGATAACTTGTCGTTGTTTCAGAAACAAGCTTCTTTGCTCACCTTGTGCTATTGCCGTCGTCCTTGTTACATAATCCATCGTGAAGCTGTACATCTAAAAGATATTAAAAGAAAGATGTTATGATTGGTAATTGTTGCTATATTAATTTGTAGTTAGATAATATCGCGCTTTTATAGATGTTCATTGTCACATTTCTACGAACTGTTTGTATTGTGAATATATTCCGGACATTTCAGTGATTATAAAAATGTTACTGCTATTGGGAAAAAAATTAAACATGTAAATTAATACATTATGTAGTAGTGCGTTTGTCTAAAATACTAAGTCGAATTTGTGTATGTAGTCAGCTACAACCCTTTGACTCATTCCGATGCATACTCAAGTCTCATTGCTCACCTTTTCGCGGAAAAGACACCTTCTTCATGATGTAGTCCCGATCTCCAACAAAGAAGTCTCATATATGGTGCCGAGTCTTGATATATTTATGGCTAACGACATACTCGTGCTTCCATCATCATCATCATTGCAGGTTCTTCATCCGCTCAGTGCTTCGGGCACCACTAACTCAGTGACCAAAGAGGCCACGCATGTAGTAGTGCACCCCTTTTTTTTTTTTAAACAAATTTTATTGGGTTTTGTTTCACACAACATACATCATTGAGTACATGTCCTGTGCTATACAAGTTACTGAAAATGGCCCTTTTCTTTATGAACCTAAGTGGTGGACCTAGGTATGAATAGGATCGAATACAGGAAATCCCGATAAAGGGTGTACCTAGCTTGTCCAGCCCAATTACTCAATAAATGCTAAAAGTAAAAAGTAATCCCCCCCCTCCCTAAACCCACCGTCGGTGCGCGGAATATGTTACAGTCAGGGTGGTTAGTAAGCACAGGAGTCGTCAGACAATGGTTCGTGCTATGTACCTGTCGTGTTATAGGGGTGTGCTCCAATCACGGTGTTAGTTCTCTAATGTGTGCCTTGCGTCGTAATCGCACAGTGCTTGCACCAGTGCGTCCCATGCTTGCACCATTTCTAAAGCCTTGTCATTTTGTTGGCACCGTGCAGATTGGAACCTCAACATGCTTTCCCCCTCAGCCCATTTACGAAACTCATTTCGCCATCTAGTGCCCGTGGGTCCCGTCACTGCCTTCCAGTGTCGTGTAATTTCACGCTTTGCAAGGATGAGCCCTATATCTATAAATTTGCTCGTAATCTTATTTTTAGGGGTGTGAGGGAACCAATGTAGAATCCCAACCGCAATGTCAAACACTAAGCCTCTCTCCGTTATCTCGTTAAGAGTGTCGCCCACTGCCTTCCAGTAAGGAGTCAAGACAGGGTAAGCCATAGCATGTGATCTAATTCTGCACCAACTGCCGTGCATCTGGGACATCCTGCGGAATCTGCAGCAAAGTATCTTTTGATTTTCCCCGGGGTCACGTATGCTCGGTGGAGAATGTAAAAGTGCACTAGCTGAAATCGCGCATTGCTAGTACTCTTCCAAGCCCTTCTCATGAATTGCATCCAAACTGTCTCAGGGATCTCTCTTCCTATATCAGTTTCCCATTTACCTTTCAGCGCCACTAGAGGAGGCAATCCTTCATTGGCCATTCTGGAGTAAAGGCATGAGACCGCTTTAAACGTTCCCGCTGCCATCATAGTATATTGGCAAGCCATCGTAGTTCTAGGTTCTGTGAGCCCTTCTCTCCAATGCGCTTGTATTGCTCGTGTGAGAGCTGAATACAGTAGGAAGTCCCCTTTAGGCAGGTCATATCGGTCTAAGAGTACCGGAAACGGTAATAGCGTTCCGTTTTCGTAGAGGTCCCCCAGGACTTGGATCCCCGCTTCCTCCCATACCTGCAACTGCAACCAGTCTCTGCCATGTGATAATGCTGTCAGCCTTTCTAGCGGGATTTCGGGGGCGTACGGGTGCAACACGCAAGCCCTACGCTGTGTACGGTTTCAGCATAATCTAATCATTTTTTCCTCTTGCGTGAGGTCTCGAAGGTCTAATTTCTGCTGTAGTGCTATAAAAGAAAGCACATGGCGAGGTATTCCTAGGCCCTGTTTATTTTCGGGTCCTCGAAATTCGTGCGCTATTTCCTGGGTGTAGGTCTGCAATTGAGCTGCTAAATAGTACACTTCAAAGTCGGGGACCGCTAAATCCCCTTCCGGCTTAGGTCTCATTAACGTTGTTAAGGCTACTTTGCGTCGACCCGTCCACCAAAGGAAGGACACTATCATGGATTTCAGCAGCTTGAAGGTAGCAGGAGGAATCCAGATGGGCAGAGTTCTGAAGTAATAGAGGAGCTGTGAGTAGCGCTATCCGGCCCGCCACCGATAGTGGGAGAGTAGCCCAAAAGGACATGCAGCCCTTCAACGCTCTGATGCCTCGGGTAATATTTCCCTCCAAAACGTCGGCAGGGGTGTGGTAGAAAAAAAAACCCTAGATATTTCAGGCAGCTGGGTTCCCATCTGACCGCCTTGGTCGTGGAGGGATGGGTCTCCCCCTTGCGTATTGGAAATAAGCATGTCTTGGACAAATTAACTTTGAGGCCTCCTAGAGCCCCGTCGGCATCCTCAAGAAAGAGCAATAGGTCATCAGCATAGAGCGATATATATGGCTGCCCAATCTTGCTCGGCAATCCTCCATAATGGACTCCCGTACGGATTGACATTGCGAGGGGCTCCACTGCCAATGCAAATAGCAGCGGAGACAGTGAACACCCCTGTCTCGTGCCTCTTTCTACTGGGTATTGTGGCGATATTAGTGTGCCCGTCTTCACTCTAGCCATCGCCGAGGCATATAGCACAGCGGTCCACTTCAGGTAATCCTCTCCCACACCAAAACGCCTAAGCACTTTGTAAAGGTATTCCCACTCTAGGCTGTCAAATGCCTTTTCTAAGTCGACCGATAATATCATTGGGTGATGGGCCTCTAAGTGATCATCTCCTAGGAGCCGTATCAATCGACGTATGTTCATGGTAGTATTGCGCTTAGGTATGAAACCAGCTTGGTCTTCATGGATCAGTGTGGTCATGTGCCCTAAGAGACGGGACGCTAAGATGCTGCTTAAAATTTTGTAATCGGTAGTCAACATCGATAATGGTCTGTATGACGTTGTATCGCTACTCTCTCTTCCAGGTTTAAGTAGGGGAATTACCAACGCTTCTCGCATGGAGTGCGGTAAATGGCCTAATTGTTTCGCCTCTCTATAGACCTCTAGCAGCCGTGGAGCCAGCAGATCTATGTACTTTACGTAGAACTCAATGGGTAATCCATCTAGAACTGGGGTTTTACTATGCGCCATTTGTTTTATTGCACATCGAATTTCCCCTAGCTCGATGTCTTTGCCCAAGTCCTTTGTTTGCTCGGGGTCTATCACTGGGAAGGGGAGCCCCTCAAGTAAAATATCTATGGCCGGGGTGCCGGCCATCAGTTTGCTTTGATACAGGGTTTCATAGTAGCTTTGAAGCAACGTAGGATTTCAGGTTGGGTATATACTTCGTCTCCCTCCGCTGTGCGTATGGATACTATAGGGGAGTTTCTCTTCGTGGGGTTGGCGAGGCAGGCCAGTAAAGCTCCTGATTTGTCGCCCTCTGCATGGGACCTGGCTGTATATGCCTTATAGTCGAAGCCGCGCAGATGTTCTGTTTCAACCGCGACTGCTTCTTTCGCCGCACTAATCTGCTCCTGTAGTTCGGGAAGACCAGGCCTCAAGAGCTCTATTTCTCAAATACTGCCAGCTCTCGTCAGGTCGAATGGGATGCCTTTAAGGTATCGATCAGAGGGGAAGCAATGGGAGCGCGCGTAGGTATGAGAAGGAATGTGCTGGAGAAACTGAGAGAGGTGGAGGGGCGCCTGGCTATGTTGGAAAACGAAGCTGCGGGCACGAACTTGCCATTCACGCCACTGCAAGAGGCGAATGTACAGCATGCTATACTATTAGAGGAATTGCGCGTACTAGACTACAGGGAATACACATGTAAACAACACACACAAGCAGATAGATCAGGCCCATTACTGGCGCGTATAGTGAAAGATGTCCCGGTGTACATGCCCATACTGGAGGTCACCGATAAGGATGGGTCTCAAGCCACGACACAAATAACCATTAACACCGCCTTCAGGGATTACTATGAGACACTATATGGCCCACACCAACCCCTCTCAGATACAGCATTTGAGGAGTTCATGTCGGGACTCGATTTACCACGCCTAGAGGACAGACAGGGAGAGGCACTGGCACGACCCATAACAGTTGCGGAAGTTCGGCAGGCTATCCGCTCGCTACCACGGAATAAGACCCCAGGGACAGACGGCCTCCCGGTTGAGTTCTACGCAGCCTATATAGATGTACTTGCCCCGCGCCTGCACATTCTTTACCAGGAAGCTATGCGTACACACACTCTGCCACAGACATCCCTACAGGCTTTAATTGTCTCCCTACTGAAACCAAGCAGGAACGGAATGCACCTGGCCAATTATAGACCCCTATCTTTACTGAATACGGACTATAAGATATTAAGTAAGATCCTGGCAACGAGGCTAGCTCAGTACATCCCGCAACTTATACATGCTGACCAATGTGGTTTTGTACCGGGCAGAGGCACGGCTCTGAACCTACGGCGCCTGAGTCAACTAATGCTGTGTGGCCAACCACTAGTGGGGACAGAGGGGTGTATCTCCCTGGATTTAAAACAAGCTTTTGACTCCCTCAGGTGGGACTTTATGTTTGCGACGCTCACCACTTTCGGGATACCAACTGCTTACGTGGCATGGGTCAAACTGTTATACACCCAACCAACGGCCCGGGTGCGTACGAACAGGTGCATCTCTGCCCCACTGACTATAGAGAAGGGAACCAGGCAGGGTTGCCCACTATCCCCACTCCTATTTATACTGGCTCTTGAGCCATTACTTTGCAAACTTCGCGCCTTGGCCCAACTCCCGGGCATACAGAGGGCAGGTACGATACATGTGGTCTCAGCCTATGTGTGACCTAAGAGGTAACCTAGATCCCATCCCCAAAATTTTCGAGGACTTCCGTGCGATTTCAGGCCTCACTATCAGCGAACCTAAATCATATGAGTTCCACTTCAGTGGCGCAGGAGCAAATACCCCGCTGATGTTCGCACCCCACACCTTCCAAATAGCTGAGTCCACCTTCCAATATCTATGAATACAAATCTACAGGGAAGCGGAGGCCATGATCGATGGCGACCTAGGCAAGGCTATTGCAGCACTAAAATCGCAGGTTAAATTCTGGACCACGCTACCACTGTCGGTGGCTGGCAGAATAGCCATATCTAAAATGGTAGTTTTGCCGCGATTAATTTACTACTTCACGGGCTTACCATTTGTGATCCCAGCAGTTGTCTTCCAAAAATTGAACACAACACTAACGGAACTGATATGGGGTTCGGGACGTAGACGAATTAGTCTCTCCAAATTGCAACTTACTACTACGTCAGGCGGAATGGGTGTACCGGATTTTAGAGCATATAACTATGCCTGCCAATTACAATGGCTGGACTACTGGCTGGCGGGCCGCAACCTACATGAACTTAGCATGCCAGAGGCGGAATGGTCGAAAGGGACCATCCACGCCCTGTTATTACCGGGGGCGGAGATACCTAGACATGCCCATCCACTGTTGAGACTAGCGCTCACATACTGGAAACGGGCAGTGAAGTACACATCCCCGACGTCCTCGTATGCCCCCACGATACCACTTCTGGGGGTCCCACTAGGCACGGAACTGCTCTCAAACCAGACACTCGCTATATGGCAGGACGCGGGGGTCACACAAATAGGAGACCTGTTCGCGGATGGCCAGGTGATGTCGTTTGAGAACTTTCGCGAGACCCACCACGTGACGGGGGCACGTTCCTTTTACATGCTCGAGTGAGAAGGTACATAGCTAGGACATGGGCGCCCGCGGGCACAGAACCCCCCACGAACCCCCTATTGACGATGCAATACCTCATGGGAACGGGAAACCACTTAACGAAATGGCTTACAAACGGAATACGGACTGGGAGGGCGGTCTCTTTACAACCCTTGAGAACTAGATGGAAGGATGACGTGGGCAGGCCATTCAGAGATAAGGAATGGGAACGTATACTCAAATTCCCCAAAAAAGTTTCCAGGAACCCCAAATTTAAGTTCATACAACTCATGATTTTGCACAGGGCTTACCTATCGCCACACCGTTTACATGTAATGTTCCCTGCCACACTTGATAGTTGCCCACGTTGCAGTATAGCGAATGCGCACCAGCTACACATGATATGGGAATGCCCGAAGCTGGGGTATTTCTGGAACACAGTGCATGACGCTCTACTTAAACTGGCTCCGTCTAGGCCGTACGCCACTCTAGCTTACTCTATACTCGGGCTTGGTCCTTCAGAGCGTAAAAAAAGTGTCATTACCCGATTCACGGATCTAGCCTTGCTTCTGGCAAAACGTACAATCACCATGCGCTGGAAGTCAGCTAGACCCCCGAACCCAGAGGTATGGAGGGCAGAGGTAATTCGATGGGGGAAGGCGGAAGGAGAGGCGCTACTGCGAGAAGAGCGTAGAGGCCTGAGGCAGAACCTAACCTCACTGGAATGGAATACAGCACTTGGGGCATTCGAGACAGTGGGGTCCCCGGATTCGGGCTCTGAGCTCTCAGTTGTATAGAAGCTGAGAGGAGAGGGGGGTGTCACCATGCTATCCAGGCAGAAATGCTGTCACGTACCTCGGCAGCCCCGGCAGACCCGGGTGCACAGGGAGAACTGATAGCCTTCACATTAGATGTACCGTCCCCGAAGGTGCTGTGATGTATTGAAACACAAGATGCCAAGTGCCAGTTGTAGCCATATAACATGTACTTTCCAATGTAACTACCAGAGTGCTGGGAGTGGGTGGGCGTGGGCGGGGGGAGTTTAGTTTACCTAAAGTTGGGTTAAAGATAATCACAACGAAAATGTTGAACGATGCTTTGACATTTGATATAAGTATGTGTACGTCAAAATGTTGCATTGTGTTTCTACTGTGATAACGTATAAAGTGCACAATGATACTGATAATAAAAAGAATTTGAAAAAAAAAAAAGAGCTCTATTTCTCGGAGTTTCTTATCAGCTCTATCGAGGTCGTCCAAGAGTACTTTCCGTACTCCCACCTGCTTACCTATGCAAAACCCTCTAACGACCACCTTGAAAGCATCACATTCTGTTGCTCTCTCCTTCGTTGTGCCAGCATTATCCTCAAAGTAATGAGTTATTCACTCTTTCAGTGCGTCATGGAAAAGTGAATCTTCTAACGTTTCTGGGCATAGCCTCCAGGTGGGAACACAGGAGGCACTAGGGAACCACTGCATGGCCAGCAACAGGGGATTATGATCTGAGATTGTTCTCGACAGATATTCCGTTCTCATAATCATTGGTATGAGAGTTGGAGAACACAGCATCGCGTCAAGCCTCACATGGAGCTCGTGCACTCCTGAGAAAAAGGAATAATCTCGGGTCTGCGGGTGTTGAGAGCGCCAGATATCGGAGAGGCCCCATCTCGACTGCCATTCCAGCCTGCCCTTAGCAATACGATGTGTTGGGGAGTCCGCCAATGGAGGATGTGATCTGTCAAGGGTCACATCTAAGACTGAATTAAAGTCACCTCCCATTAACAGTGGTCCTACTAGGAAGTGAGCAAGGGACCCTGATAATTTTGTGAGAAAGGTCAGCTGATCCACATTGAGTGCATACACGCTACAGAAGGTGATGTCCCTACCTCTTAACTTTCCTGCTATGGCAACAAACCTTCCCTCAGGGTCTATAATCTGTCTGGTAACCTGAAATGGGACCCCGGCCTTAATCCAAATTAAAACACCCCTGGCAAACGCTGAATATGTGGTATTATTGTTGTTTATTGTGGCATACTTATATAGCGCAACCTGTCACCACCAAGGGCATCCTGGCGCTTTGAACCCTACTCAGTGGAAACAGTAGCTCAGCCTATCCTGGGAAGAGATGAGTTTTCAGAGCCTTTCTAAAGGAAAAGAGATCTCCAAGGCTTCTCAAGGATATGGGTAGGGAGTTCCAGAGTTTGGCTGCCGCTACTCTAAAGGAGCGGCCCCCCATCCTCATTCTCTGGAATCTTGGGACTACCAGTAGTCTGGATGACGAGGAGCGTAACACTCTGGAAGGACAATACCAGGCAAACATTCGCCGCAGAGGAATGGGGCCCAGGTCATGAATAGCCCTAAACACAATACACGCTGCTTTGTAGCGTACCCGTAGATGAACTGGCAGCCAATGAAGTTCTCGCAGTGCTGCCGTAGAAGAGCTATGGTAAGGGCGAGAAAGGGCGAGTTTAGCAGCGATATTTTGCACCCTTTGCAGCTTGCCCAAGAGTGTTACCGGGGCCTCCAGAAGTAGTGCGTTACAATAGTCAAGTCGACTGAGGATGGTACAACGCACTACTTCTGGTCTGGCTTGCACAGGGAGGAGAGGAAGGACCTTACGCAGCATACGAATCAGCATCATACATGTTGAAGAGATCTTATTCACATGTAGATCCAGCTGCAGGTTAGGCCCAAAAATGACGCCTAAATTGCGCGCTGATTGTGCCGCAGACACCGTCTCTGAGAAGGACGGTGGCCAGAAGTCCACTGGGAGGTCACGAGGAACTCGATCAGTGGAACAGTGTAAAACCTCCGTCTTGGTTCCGTTGAACTGTAACGAGTTCAACCAGAGCCAGTCTGCTGTCGCCTGCATGCACCGATGGAAAGTCTCCAGTGTGACTGCGTCCTGTCCCTCCAGAGAGAAGACCAGCTGGGTATCATCTGCATAATTACATGCAGAGATACCAAAGGTTTTAATGAGCTGGACTAGGGGGCGGAGGTAGACATTAAAGAGTATGGGGCTGATGGCCGAGCCCTGAGGTACTCCTTGTCCCACTCTCCGCTCCTCTGAACTGAAGGGGGGTAACGAAACCCGTTGCTGACGGCAGTCCAAATAGGAGATTAACCAATCCCTGGCCTTATCCCTGACCCCGCATTCCTTCAGCCTAGAAATCAGGGTGGGATGGCTGACCGTGTCGAACGCGGCCGACATGTCGAGCAGCACCAAGAATGCTGCCCGACCACTGTCGACTCGCGCCCGCAGATTGTCTAACACGGTCACCAGCGCAGATTCGGTCCCATGCGCTGGGCGGAAGCCAAATTGCGTCTCATCCAACCAGCTGTTCCCTTCTAGGAAGCTGGACAGAGCACGGGTGACCAGTTTTTCCATGATTTTAACGGGAAAAGGGAGCAGGGAAATTGGCCGGTAGTTAGAGAGGCAGGCAGGGTCGAGTGTAGGTTTTTTTAAAAGTGGGGATACCACTGCCTTCTTCCAGCAGCTCGGAACAGTAGCTGTCTCAAATGATTGACAGCAGATGGCGTGCAGGGGCTGGAAGAGGTCCTCTTGAAACACCTTCCATAGTCTTGGAGGGAGAGGATCCAGAGGCGAGCCAGAAGAAATCGTCAGAGCTAATTCGCCGAACTCCTTCAAGGATGGAAGGGGAAAGCTGCTCAGCTGGGGTCGACTGGCCTCGCTCGCCGGAGCTCCCAAACTGAGGGTCGGCTCCGAGGACGGAGAAGAGTGACCTCTCAGCTGGGGTCGACTGGCTACGATCTCCGGAGCACCCAAACAGAGAGCCTGATCCAAAGTGGGGACAGAGGGGCCGCTCAGCTGGGGTCGACTGGCCTCGCTTGCCGGAGCACCCAGACTGAGAGCAGGCTCCACCAGAAGGGGGAGAAGGCTACCCTGCTGAGGTCGACTGGCTACAATTGCCGGAGCTCCCAAGCAGGGAGCTGAATCAGGGGCTGCAAGGGGAGAGCAATTCAGCTGGGGTCGACTGGCCGCCGTCGCCGGAGCTCCCAAGCTGAGAGCCTGATCCAAAAGACAGAAAGGAGGGCTACTCAGCTGGGGTCGACTGGCTTCCGCCGCCGGAGCTCCCAAGCTGGGGGGCTGCTCATCAGGTCGGGGTCGACTGGAGGGCGTGACCGGAGCTTCCTGACAGAGATTAATAGCCCTCTGCAGGGGTCGACTGGCCATTTCCTCCGGAGCTCCCTCCTCAGTGGTAGAGTTCCGTGGATCCTCCAGACCTTCTAGGATTTTACAGATTTTTTCCTCAAAGGCATCCGCCAGCGAGTCACAAAGCGCTTGCGACGAGGGAACAGCACTCGCCACACATGTAGGGTGAGCCAGGTCCTTAACGATTTTAAAAAGGGCCTGAGCCTTGTTTGGGGCCTGACTCAGAGTAAGTTCAAGAAAGGTTGCTTTCGCTATCTTGATTTGAGCTTTATATTTATGCATAGCCGACCTGAATGCAATTTTCTCAGAGTCAAGATACTGCTTCCTCCAGACCCTTTCCGCGCGTTTACAGTCGAGTTTGAGCTGGCGAAGTTCGCTCGTGTACCAAGGACTAGCTCGGTTCACCCTCCCTCGCGACTTCCGAAGGGGCGCCAACTTGTCCAGCGAGC
Source organism: Lissotriton helveticus (assembly GCF_964261635.1). Classification (NCBI taxonomy): domain Eukaryota; kingdom Metazoa; phylum Chordata; class Amphibia; order Caudata; family Salamandridae; genus Lissotriton; species Lissotriton helveticus. Next base: position 731,033,327 of record NC_136067.1, read on the forward strand.
TAGTAATAGATTGGCAGAAGAAGGTGTAACTATCTTCGACTGTGTTGCCAAGTTTGAAGTCCTCATCTAAGATGTTCGGCAATGGGACAGTATTTAGGATGCGGGACCAAGGCCTCTCTAGCTTAGCTAGAGGTAGTCCAGCCTTACGCGAGGTAGGGTCCTCCGACCAAAGGGAGAACTTGATCAAAAAGTGGTCCGTCCAGTATTGGCACTTGATGTCCCCGAGTGATGCCCATTGAGGATCCGCAAACACTAGATCCAGAGTGTGGCCTTTCCGATGCGTGGAGGCATTCGCCAGCTGTACTAAGTTGATATCTGTACAGGCTTGGCTGAGAGAAAAAAGTGCATTGTCCAGCGAGCTGCCTGCCCACAGATTGAAATCTCCAAGAACTAATAACCTGGAGTGGGAGCTGGCAAGTTCATAGACCAGGTCGATGAAAAGGGGGATGGATGGTGCTGGTCCCGGGGGACGATAACAAAGAACCCCCGAGCAGCAGATCGACTCCTGCTGTTTGACTGAGAAACCCATCAGTTCAAATCCCGGTACCTCTCGGATCTTTAGCTGGGAGAGGGTAAGCGAGTCTCTATGAATGAATCCAATTCCCCCTCCTCGGTTAAGTGGACGCGGTGAGTGGCTAATTTTATATCCTGAAGGGCAAGCTAAGCCCAGCTCGACCTCACAGTCCTCCCGAGTCCACGTTTCTGTGAGAAAGAGGACATCGAGCTGTTCAGACTCAATGAGGAAGGCTATTTCCATGTGGTGCTTACAGAGAGATCTAACATTAAGCAGACCACAGGTAATTGGCTTAGAGGTAGACGGTCTGACCGGGTCCTGCCCAGGTCTGAGTTCGATGAGCTCACTCCGAGTGTAAGCTATGCGGTTTGAACCGAAGGGGCCAGAGGTAGCGGCCCTAAGCGCGTCCGTTGCGCGAACGGGCGCAAACGGGCTTACCTCTGGCGCACCTCCGGCGCGCCTACGACGCGCCCGCTGCGCGCGAGCGCTGCGCGTCGATCCGTCCATCTTAAAGTACTATTACGCTGAGCGGAGGACCGCCTACTAGCCTCTTGCCTTACGCAAGATGGCCGCGGAGTGCCTCGCCTCACAGCCCAACCCAAGATGACGGACCCAGCTAAGCTGTCTGGCCTCGCCGAGTGCGAGGAGATGGAAACTTAAATGCAGGTGAGCCTCCCAAACTTCCCCGGCCTACGGACGCCGACAAAATGAAGTTACTCGGGGAATACTGACCAGAAGCGCTGACAAGAGAGAGTTTTTAAAGCGCTAGCGAGATAAGCGGAAAAGCGCTAATAAGTAGCTTTAAGCGCCGCAAGATAAAAAGCACAGCAGAACACTTTTAAAATTATGAGTAAAAGGCGCGGCAGCTAATGCGCTGAAAGCAAGGTTCTAACTGACCTTACCTCAAAGATCCTTATGTAGCACCTCAGAGTGCGGAGGACCGCCTACTAGCCTCTTGCCTTACGCAAGATGGCCGCGGAGTGCCTCGCCTCACAGCCCAACCCAAGATGACGGACCCAGCTAAGCTGTCTGGCCCCGCCATCTGCGCTGCAATGCTATTCCTTCTGTCTTCGTTAAATGTGTTTCTTGCAATAATGCAATCTGAACTCCCCTTCACACTTGATAGGCATGTATTTTGTGGCGTCTCGTCATGGTGTGGAGTCCCCTCACATTCCAGGTTATACATTTCAAATTAGATAAGTCACCCATTGTCCCACAGTGTCCTGCACCCTCTTTCCCAACCATTCTTTAGGCATTACAAGTATGATAAATCGTCAGCACCAATGGTATACCCTCCCCTCAACATCATAGAATTACCCCAAACTTTCTCCCCCCCTGAACAGGACCTAAAGACCGCAATCTAGCTCCCATCCAAACACTCCCAAGAGTCACTGTCAATTAACCAGCCAGTAGTCACCGTGGGTAAGCCTTAAAGGCAATGAGGGGGATTGGGCACCAATGGGAAGCCGCCCCCCACTCGGGCTCCTGGTGAGCGACCGAGCCTCAGGTAGGTATGTACAGCATGACCTCCACCTGTTTCCCATCTGTATATGATTAGCTCCCTCCCTCATTTCTCAGAAAACACTTCACCATAGTTTGTGTCCGAATCTCAGCAGCTCACCAGGGGCTCTCATTGTTCGTCTAGTAGTCCTTCAGCTGTCGCTGGAGTGATCGCAGGTATTGGCACACTGTCAGTTTCTGAGCGCTCAGTGTCCGAATGGTCATTACCTCTGCCAGATTCCGCCTCCTCCCGCGATGGAGAACCTTGTGATCCTGAAATGTTAGATATCACCTCCAGGACTACTTGCCGCTCCGCCGTCGTCTCTGATAGTGAAGGTCGTCTGAGACCTCTATGTCGATTACGGATCCGCCTGGATTTCCGTTGCGGTAATCCTTCTGATATAGTTTCGGGTCGTGGGCAAAGCCGTCTTCCCCGGCTCTGTATAGTTCCAGCCAGGTGCAGGCGTCTTCCGGCGTGTCAAAGAATTTGGTGGCGTCATCAACAAATATTCGGATCGAGCTGGGAATAATGAGTATTGGAGGCCCTCGCTTCTCAGCTCCCTCTTGACTGCTAGAAAGGAGATCCGTCTGCGCTGCATCTCGTAAGTGTAATCCGGGAAGATGTTGACTTTGCTGTTTTCTACCTGAAAGGGGCCGTTCAAACGAGCATTATGAAGCAGCAGATCTCTGTCTCGGTAGTATAGCAGTCGTGCCATCACTGGACGCGGGGGCGGCCCTGTTGTAGCGGCCTGGATGGGACTCTATGTGCTCGTTCCAGCGTGTAAAAGGAGGACAGACCTTCTGGCGCCACCGTCGTCTGTAGCCAATCCTCAAGATGTCGAACCATGTCCCTCCCCTCCACTTTCCTACGATGCGGATGTTATTCCGACGATTGCGGCCTTCAGCTTCCTCCGCTCATCTCTACAGTGCGCCTATGCGGTCCAGCACATTAGTCATAGTGGTTGAGAGGGCCTTTTGTGCCGGCTCCAGGGTGTGAACTGTATCTTCCACTTCTTTGACCCATTCAGACAGTTTGCCGTGGTCTGCTCGGAGCAAACCAAGTCCCGTGGCCACTTGCGCTATATCTTGTTGAAGCGCTGCACGGGTGTCTGTTATCGCCGCCAAGATCTTGTCCAGCTGGAGTTGTAAGTATGGATCTCGTGGCTGAACGGGATCTGGATGGTCTCCCTTGTCCGGCATCTCTGCGTCCGATGTGGATTGTGTGCCGCTTTTAATTCCTTTAGGCTTTCCCATGACAGTAGTATCGTCTGATTTCGTCGTTGACAGGCGAAGGGAAGCTGCCCAGGGTCAGGAGGACCTCGCTAGAGTCTATCTCGACAGGTTTTCGCCCCAGTCGTCGTCAGGGACGCCACCCGGTTGTGTTCAGCGTGGGCACCAAAGTACAGTCTCAGCGATCCGGCAAGTAGGTCACAGGTGCCCCGTCGTCAGCTGTAGTGGTCCAAGGCAGAGTCGGTCACAGCCAACAGCGCTTCAGACTATCCGGGTGAAAGTGGCTTCAGCAAAAGGAAATAGATGACCAAGGGTTCCCTCGCAATGTAACAGTCTATCAAGTGTAAGTCCTATGGACCCCACAGTCTATCTCAGCATGGGCTGCCCTCAGCCCCCACGGATCATCAGCCACAACACCAACGCACTTTATTTGGGAGTGTCACATCTTTTAAGTTCTTAGGCGCTATTGGGATGGTTCCAGGCCCAGCTGCTCGAGGATCTGCGAAGGAGGGGGGCACGCGTGGTACGTTCAGCGGCAGCAAAGTACAACCAGTGGGTGGGCAGCCAGCTCCACTCGGTATTTCAAACTATTAGGTGTCTTCCGGTGAGTATCACCCATTGAGGCCGTCTCTCTGGTCTTGTAGCCAGGTCCCTCCGCAGGTCACCATGGAGTGCCACTAGTGTGAGCCCCAATGTTCAACAAGTAGTGGACGGGTGCCCCCTCCGGTTCCTACAACATATGCTATCTGGCCCCTCACCGCGGGGTATTCTCTCATTGAGTTGCCTTTGCTCCTCACCGGGTCCTCCGCAGACCTCGCCTCCTCCTCCACACGGATCCCCGGAACGGCGACTAGTCAACCCGTCACCGCGCGGTTGGGGGGGGTCTCCCAACAGTCTCAACACCCGGGCCCCGGTGGTCCGGGCGGTTTTGTGGATCCCACCCCCCTGAACCGGGCGCTCAGTTCACGGGCCGACCGCCGGCAAGTGCTTCCGGATCCAGCGGGGCGTCCGTGTGTCAGCTCCTTCAAGGGCCGCCCGACAGGCAGCAGGGACACCGCGGTCGCCCACGGGGTCCACAGATCCCCTCCGCAGCCAGGATCAGATGCCGACGTGCCCGTCTCCCAGCAGGGCCGAGGCGTTCCTCGCAGTGATCCAGCCGGCCGCCGGGAGGGGGGTGGGAAACGGTCCGTCACCTCCCTCGCTTGTGGGCCGGGCGGGATGCAGTCTTTGTCCCAGGCTAGGATCAGGGTCTGGCCGCGGGTGGTTTAAGCTACCACCGGTGTACTGTGCGAGGCTGACGCCCTCATCGAGCCCCAGGAGAGAAAGGGCAAACACTCCTCCCCCAGCTCGGGGGTCCGCGGCTCACCAGCGCCGCTCGCCACCTGGCCGGGCGGTCTCCACTGCTATCCGCACTGTAATCCCCTGCTTGGCAGCCGTCCGTTAGGCCAATTCGGCCGGGTCCTCCGTCAGATCGGAGATCATACGGGATCTACAGGGGCAGCCACATTCCTCGGCGCACCAGGAGTTAAGAAGGCGACCCCGCGGCCGCCATTTTGATGATTCACTCCGGACAACCCGGGCAGCTCGCCGAGCCCGTTTCTCGAGTCTACAGGGCCGGTCAGGAGGTGTCCCGCAGCCACGTCGCAGGAGTCCCCTTCCACCGGTCTTGCGAGGGGAAATGGAGGTTGTAGAGGTTCCTTAGCAGGATAATAGGAGGCTCGGTCGCGGCTTAGTAGTGGGCCCCTTGTTCGGTGCTTTAGGAACAACTCTAAAATGGCGTACAACATGTGCGCTCCATCTTTTTTATACATAGGGTCACGTGTGTAGTGACGGATACGCTGAATGGGTGTGGTGTGGGTGTATACCAGCCATGAGGGAGTGTGTGTGTTGATCTGACAACTAGACTTGCAACTAAGAAATCACTACAATGGAAATTTGGGAGTTGTACTGTAGTTGTGTTTTCCTGGTAGCGTAAGAGTGGCTTTCTTTTTTCTATGTGATGTTACGATACAGTCACCATGTATGTAGCCTATTTTGTGACGCATTTTATTGTATAATGCGTTTCAAAAACTAGTTGTGGTAAGGTGTTTTTAAATTAAACTGTGTACTCTGCTTGCGAGTTTGTTGAGTGTAGAAGTAATTTTTTTTCTATTTTCTATTCTATCATAATTGTGCTGACTTTTCTCCTTTAGGGTGCAGTACTATATTATTTTATAAAATGTATAACTGTGGAAATCATCTTTGAAAGTAGGATGGAAGCATGTAAGCTGCTCTCTGTGACGAAAAGCAATGCCGGCTGTCCGCAGGAAGTGGGGAGCCGGATGGGTCCGTGGAGGCCTCCCACGGTCCGCAACATTACATTTGAGTCCCGGGGGATGGGGTCCTCGGGGATTATAAAAATTTTGTGATAAAGGCTATTTTTTTAATGGTAGATTTATCGTACGCGTACGAAGCACGTATGGACGACATACGGTGCGAAGATTGGAAGTCGTCCCATAAGCGTACTGAAGGAAGAAAAAGAGGAATATTTTTCAGATATTTATCAAGTGTATGTGTTTAGATGTTGGGTGGCTCTAAAAAGACCCCTTGTGTTTTTGGGGAGATTTTAGTACCTACAAGTAAGTACCAATGCAGAGTCTAAAGTTCAAGAGGAAGACTCCCTCATCTGTAAAATGTACACCGTCTCTCCTATAGATGTCATGCATATTGAAACACAGATTGTTGTGGTAGATGGACGCCATTCTATAGTCTCGGAGAAAGGCAGAAACAGATTTATTCACATCTGTCCTAGCTTTTTCAATCTGTGGGCAATAGTGGTTGGACCACTTCCATTTCTGCCTTTGGCATATATTAGAATAGACAAAGGCAGTTTTGGGGAAAAGTGTCATCAATTGTGCAAAGGTGTCCTTCATATGCATTTCCAGACCTACCACTGTCAAAGTGCTTAGGTCATTGCCACCACAGTGCACAATTATGAGGTCAGAGTGTTGGAGATGTAAAAAGGATTTCACCAATGGCATCAATTGGTGACACTTTAATGCTCTCTGTCCAATCCATTTAATGTCTACATTTGGTAAACGTAGGTCTGTGTGAATTATTTTCTGTTGTGCGTACCATTGGCTCCAGAAAATATAGCTGTGTCCCACAATCCACACTCTTAGCATGTTGAAGAGAGGTCTGGATGCATTCTGAAGGACTCTGTAAATGAAATGGCAGTTTGAAAAGTAAGATTTTTCTAAAATGGTGGACAATATGCAGTTTTGAAAAAAGAAAAGAAATGATTGGTTGTTCGACAACATTCTACACTAAGCTACAATGCATGTTTGTGTTTTTTAAAAGCCTGATTTGTATTGGTTAAGAAAAACTGATAGAAAAGAACGTTACATAAAATAAGCTGGTATATTCTCAAGTCAAGCATACTTGCTGTTTTAATTTACAACAATGTATGATGAACTTTTCACCTGTGTGCTGAGTTAGGTGTTCCCTGAAGTGTTTCTATGGTAACTGGCATATTGTGGAATGGGGGAAGTGTCGAAAGTTTTATCAGTTGGAAAGGGTGCAAAAGTTCAAGCAATATAAAAGTGTGTTTCGTTTTGATTTAATGTGGAAATAAATGTGATTTTTTTATTTATTTGTATATGTGTGTAGATTGAGTGTGTAGATTGACAGGAAGGCTATTTGCTATTGGACTTCCTGTCCCCCTAGGACTGCTTAGGGGGGTTTATAATTATCCCCAAGGTCAAAATCTTTGATAGCCTTTGTTGAGCCTTTGATGGCCCAGGAGACCACAACCTCCCAGGGCCGGATCCTGAAGTGTTACGAGGTGCCTATCCCTGGGACACTGCTGTTTGCTATGGTAGGGCGAGAGTTCTCTTTCAAGTAGGAAAAACAATTGCTTTTCGTTTGAAAGAGCAGCATGTAAGCTGGTCTCTCTGACAAAAAGCAATGCCGGCTCGCGAAGGACGCAGGGAGGTTTTGGGGCTCCCCCCATGGTCCTGAACGTTATATTTGAGCCCCGGGGGATGGGGTCCCGGGGGATTGTAAAAAATTTGTGATAGATGCTACTTTTTTTTTATTACCGTGTATTTAGTGTACGCGTACTGTGCGAATTCTGAAAGTCGTTTCATAAGCGTACGTAAGCAAGAAAAAATCTATTAAAAATATATATTTTACAGATTTATGTGTTTATATGTTGGTTGCTTGTAATGAGACCTTTTCTCTTTATTGGTAGTTATAAGTAAGTGCTTATGCATAGTCTAAATTTGATGGGGGGCAGTGTTTTATACAGTGTTGAACTTTTGACCTCTGTTGACAGTTGACTTTTACATGATCTGTTGGGGGTAGGGTGGACTGTTATGTGAGTTGGAAAGATTTGAAATGTTAAAGCAATAGAAATGTGTGTTTCGTTTTGAATTAATGTGTGAAGGATTTTAGTTGGTTGTTTATATTTATGTATGTTTGAAATGAGAGGGAAAATGTTCCATTTCGTGGTTCTGCTGCAAACACTGAACTAGAGAGATTCTGTATAAGAATATCTACTGTGTGAGTGGCATTCTTCTTAATCTACAAATCAATTTGAAAGGTGAGTTGATAAATTGTATGGGAATGCATGTGGTGCATCTTTGTACATTAAGGAATTATGGGTATATTATCAAGACAAGCGATAAAATTATCGCTGCTTTGTCGGCAGAAAACTGCCGATAAAGCGGCGATAATGGGCTTGATAATATGCTCTATGGAATGCCAATCGAAGTCCATGTTAGATGTGAATGACATTTAAAATGGGCTTCAATTGGAATTCTATAGAGCATATTATCAAGCCCATTATGGCCGCTTTTTCTGTCTTGATAATATGCCCCTATATTCGTCCCTTGTTAAACGTTTTATAGTAGTAAATGTGTTTTGCTATAATGCATGCTGTTATGTTTTTTTGTTTAATATCACATTGTGCGTCTGTGTACATTAAGGAATTATGGGTCATATTATCAAAAAAGGGCGATACATTATTGGCGCTTTTATCGGCAGGAAACTGCAGCTAAAGCTGCGATAATGGGCTTGATAATATGCCCTTGTGAATTCCTATAGAAGCCCAGGTTATGGTGTTAACCTGGGATTCTATGGGAATTCACAAGGCCATATTATCAAGCCCATTATCACCGCCTTAGCCGCAGTTTCCTGCCGATAAAAGCGGCGATAATGTGTTGCCCTTTGCTGATAATATGGCCCTATATTTGTCCCTTTTTCCATAATTTCTAGCATTTCTTTTTATACTCCCCTCTCTCTCCTTTCTCTCTCTCGGTACTACTGTCTTTTTCTTATATTGTCCTCTGTGGGCATATTGTCCTTCTTTGTCTTTATATTTTCCTGTTTCTCCTCTTATTCCTTCTGTCTCCGCATTTTCTTCCCTTTCTCTTCATATTTAAATTTTTTTGTGATACTCCCTGTTCTGTCCTCTTTCTCGTTTCTCTCCCTCTGTATATAGTCTGGGTTGATTTACAAGCCCCTTGTGCGTCTTTGTTGTTTTATTGTGTTAGTTTTTTTGATGTAATAGTGGCATAATAGTGAAATAATGAGTAAATTGCATATGTATTTGGAAAATGAGTCAGTGTTGTTCACTGAAATGTAGTAATTATATACATGGAATATGTATAGTCACTTAAACGTTTTTCAGTAGTAAATGGTAAAATGCATGCTCTAATTTTTTTTGTCTAATATCACCCTGTACATTTGTGTACATTAAGGAATTATATTCGTCCCTTTTTAAACGTTTTACAGTAGTAAATGTGTTTTGGTAAAATGCATGGTCTTATAATGTTTTGGGTAATATCACACTGTGTATCTGTGTATATTAAGGAATTATGGGGCATATTATCAAGGACCGGTGTTAAAATTATCGCTGTTTTATCGGCAGGAAACTGCTGATAAAACGGCGATAATGGGCTTGATAATACGCCCTTGTTAATTCCCATAAAAGCCCATGTTCTGATGTTAACATGGGCCGATAAAACGGCTATCATTTTAACACCGGTCCTTGATAATATGCCCCTGAATTCGTCCCTTTTTGCATATTTTCTACACTCTCTTGTCATACTCCCTCCTCTCTCGTCTTACTCCTTCCTCTCTCATTATACTATCTTCTTTTTCTTATACTCTGCTCTCTTTTAATACTTTTTTTTCATACTTTCTCCTCTGTTTGCATATTTGTCCTCCTCTTTATATTCTCTCTTGTCTTTATATTCACCACTGTTGTCATAGTTCTTACTGTCTTCTCATAGTACTCCCTCTCTCCTTATATGGTCAGACTTCGTTTATATTTGTCTCTTCTCCACATTTCTGTTTCTGTGTCTTTTTACGTTCCTTCCTCTTTCTTCTTATATTCTCTGTTTCTTCTTATTGTCGCTGTTCTTTGCAGGTAGTCCCTATTGTTTTCTCATACTTTTCTTTTTCTTCTAATACTCTTCTCTCTGTACTCACATTTCTCCTCTCTTTTCTTATACTTTGCACTCTCTACTAATATTGCTGTCTTTTCTTATTTCATTTCCTTTGGTTTTTCTTTGTTCACCATAAGTTGGCCGGGTATGCTCAGACGTGAGTCCCCTGCTCACTTTGCTACTGGATTCAAGCAAGCCAGGCTGAAGACGGCTGAAATGCCAGAAACCGGTCCTCTGTAGCTTGTTTCCGGTCCAGGAAAGCCATGGCTTAGCAGTTCGGGCTGGACTGTTCCCATGAGGCACAGGGTCAGACTGATTTGCACATGGCCATGTCTGAACTGGGGTGGCAGAGTGGGCTAAAGAACGGTGATGGATTAAACCCAGATCAGTTGACTGGGGGTGAGTGCTTGTATTGTCAATGCTCCGTCCATCATTTCCTTTGGTTTTTCTTTGTTCGCCATAAGTTGGCAGGGTATGCTCAGACGTGAGTCCCTTGCTCACGTTGCCACTGGATTCAAGCAAGCCGGGCTGAAGACGGCTGAAATGCCAGAAACCGGTCCTCGGTAGCTTGTTTCCGGTCCAGGGAAGGCATGGCTTGGCAGTTTGGGCTGGACTGTTCCCATGAGGCACAGGGTCAGACTGATTTGCATATGGCCATGTCTGAACTGGGGTGGCAGAGTGGGCTATAGAACGGTGATGGATTAAACCCAGATCAGTTGACTGGGGGTGAGTGCTTGTATTGTCAACGCTCCGTCCATCATTTCCTTTGGTTTTTCATCTTTTCTTATTGTCATATTCCTCTCTTCATTTTCCCTCCTGTTTTTATACTCCGCCCTGTTTTCATATTCTCCTCTCTCTTCTCTTACTTCTCCATGTCTCCTCATGCTACTGAGTTTTTCTTATATTTCCTTTTGTCCTATACTCCTTCTCTCTGTGTTTATATTTTCCTCTTTTTCTTCATATTTCTTTTCTATTTTCATTTTCTGTCATCTCTGTTTATACTTCTTAAATCTGTTCATATTGTTTGCTCTCTTCTCTTACTCCTCCTTGACTCCCTGCATACACTCTGCAGCACTTTCCTCATATTATCCGTCTTTTCATACTGACCTCTCTCTTTATATTTGTTTCTCTTGTCATACTTCTGCCTTTTTAGTCGTACACTTTTCACTCTTCATAATCCTCCATCTGTTTATAGTCCTTCTTTTCTCCTGAGACTGTATCCTCTGTTCTTGTACACCCCTTTTTTCCTTATGCTCCACTTTTCCTCACATTCTCCGTGCTCTCTTCTGGTACTGTTCTCTCTGTCCTTATACACACTGTCCTTTGATAGTATTCCTTTTTTGTTCTTATAGTTGCGCATCTTCATATATTCCTTCTTTTTTCTTTAGGGTCTTTCTCTCTCTCTTCTTACAGTGCCCCCTCTGTCCTCTTACTCTCGTTTTTCTTCTTATACTCTTTCTTCTCTCCTCTCCTTCTAACTAACTCCTGAGGCGGAAAGCCGGGAGCGCTGATTTTACTTGTATTTTAAAATTGTATTGCATTTGTACCTGTGTGCTCCTAAATCTGACCGGCATCTTGGCAATCACCCCTGCCTTCTTTGGAGGTCCCTGACAGCTGACTTGGGCGCTGCCTTGGGGAATCCTCCCTCGCTGCCGCCATCCATCGCGAGCGAGTAAGCTCCGCCCACCTTGCAGGCCACGCCCCCTTTCACCTACTTAAAAGCGCACGCTGATCACTAGCGCGCCCTTCTAACTAACTCCTGAGGCGGAAAGCCGGGAGCGCTGATTTTACTTGTATTTTAAAATTGTATTGCATTTGTACCTGTGTGCTCCTAAATCTGACCGGCATCTTGGCAATCACCCCTGCCTTCTTTGGAGGTCCCTGACAGCCGACTTGGGCGCTGCCTTGGGGAATCCTCCCTCGCTGCCGCCATCCATCGCGAGCGAGTAAGCTCCGCCCACCTTGCAGGCCACGCCCCCTTTCACCTGCTTAAAAGCGCGCGCTGATCACTAGCGCGCCCTTCTAACTAACTCCTGAGGCGGAAAGCCGGGAGCGCTGATTTTACTTGTATTTTAAAATTGTATTGCATTTGTACCTGTGTGCTCCTAAATCTGACCGGCATCTTGGCAATCACCCCTGCCTTCTTTGGAGGTCCCTGCCAGCCGACTTGGGCGCTGCCTTGGGGAATCCTCCCTCGCTGCCGCCATCCATCGCGAGCGAGTAAGCTCCGCCCACCTTGCAGGCCACGCCCCCCCTTTTTTCTCCCCTCTTCCCCGCGGATCCTTGTATAAAAATATGTGTTTAGGCCGGAGGCGCAGCGGACGGGCGCAGCGGGCGCGACGATGGCGCGCCGAAGGCGCGCCAAAGGCAAGCCCGTCTGCGCCCGTCCGCGACAGTCCGGGGCTAGGGGCATGTCACTCTGCCCCCCACATCATCTATACCCCTGACCAACTCTACCATCTTCAGGGACCGTGGCCCATCCCAGCCCTTACCTATTCTCATATTTCCCTTCTTGGTCTTTCCCTAGCTTCTGCCCCTCTTATTTCCTCATCCACAGTCGACCCCCTATACTCGCTTGAAGATACGAACCCATCGACAACTTCCAAAGCCCTTACGGCACTCTATCTTAATACCAGATCCGCTGTCGCCCATGCGCATGAACTCTCGGTCCTGTTGGACCTCCATGCCCCAGATCTCCTTTTTCTAACGGAGACCTGGTTTTGTGATGACTCTCTCCCCGCCCTTTTAGCCACCCTACCAGCCCAATATTATGCCTTACGAGCAGACCGCTCTACTGGCAGAGCCGGGGGCGGCGTAGCGGTCATCGCTCGTACTGACCTTCCCTTCCAAATTTTATCTCTTCCTGGCATCACGACCTCTGAATACTTGGTCATTCGCACTACCGCCACTACTCCCTCTTTGACTTGTTTCCTTACTTATCGCCCTCCCCAATCCCCGCTACAGTTTCTTCCTGATTTCTTGGAAGTGCTGGCCACCATCACTGTTAATATTTCCTCTATTTTACTCCTTGGTGATTTTAATTTTTGGCCTTCTGACCCTGCCGAGTGCTCTTCCTCGAAAGAGTTTTCTGAAACCCTTCAATCCCTTAGTTTCGTTTCACATGTTCATTCCCCCACCCACATTAAAGGTCATGTACTTGACCAGATCTGGTCATTGAACTGCCCTGTGGAATCTCTCTTAATCTCCCCTTGCACTTGGTCCGATCACTATATCGTTTCATTTTCTCTCCCTGTGCACCCCCCTGCCAAACCCCCTCGCCCTAAAAACATCTGGGTTCGAGCTTGGGGCCGAGCCAACCTGGAAGATCTCTCCTCCTCGCTTACCGCCTCCCTCCCCTCGTTGCAGGGTTTATCCACCTTCTCACAGGTTAAGGCCATAGAACAGTGGCTGTCTTCAGGTTGCGACTCTGTGGCACCGCTCAAACGTATCACTTCTAAGCGCGACAAAGACGCTAACCGTTGGTTCAGTAAAGAGCTTAAGGCCACCAAGTTAGCGGTACGGCGCGCTGAGCGGATCTGGAGGAGAAACTACAGCCCCACTTTACGTCTGGAGTATGTTACCATCTTGACCCAGTACAAAAAAGACATCCTGGAGGCCAAAACCACCTATTTCTCCTCCAAAATACTGGCTGCTGAAAATCAGTCTAAAGAAATATTTGCCATTGTTCACAACCTGGCGTTCTCGGACAGATCCACCCTTAAGCCTGCCCCGTCCGAGGAACTCTGTCGTTCCCTTAACAATTACTTTATTCATAAAATTGTGACCATCAAGGCCAATATTCCCCCTCCTTCCCCTTCTTTTGTTGACCCCCAATGTCCCCTTCCCAAGGGCAAACTCACTTCTTTCCCCCTCATGACTAGGGAAACCTTGTCCGCCTTAGTTCCCTTGGTTAAGTCCGGCTCTCCACGGGATCCTTGTCCCGCCCATGTTCTCCGTCACATCTTCACCTCCTGCCCTGATCCTCCACTTCACCTCCTAAATAGTTCACTTGCTCAAGGTGTGGTACCTGACCCTTTGAATTCTGCGGTTATCGTGCCTATCTTGAAAAAACCTGGCTCGGACCCCTCTGTGCCTGCCAATTTCCGCCCCATCTCCCTCTTGCCATTTTTGGCAAAGGTGCTCGAGCGCCACGTCACCTGCGCTCTGAGCTCCTTTGTGGAGATGCATGGAGCCCTTGCCCCCCGTCAGGCCGGTTTTCGCCCCGCACACTCTACTGAGTCCGTTGTCATCTCGGTCTTGGACAGCCTCAGGGAGGGTATGGATACTAACCATCGCCAGGCCCTGGTGCTCCTCGATCTCTCAGCCGCTTTTGACACGGTGGATCACACCATCTTACTCTCCCGTGTCAGGGCGGCGGGGATCGGGGGGACGGCCTTGGTCTGGCTTTCCTCCTTCCTGAGTGACCGCACCCAGGCTGTTCGCCTGGGTGACTTTACAGCGGACGTCCGGAAAGTTCAGTGCGGGGTCCCACAGGGCTCTTCCCTTTCTCCCCTTTTATTTAACCTTTATATTGCTCCCCTTATTTTCTCCCTGCAACAAATGGAGGTCGCCGTGTTTAATTACGCGGACGATCTCCAGCTGGTTTTTGATCTGTCTTCTTCTCCCTCCTCTGCTCTCAACTTTCAATCTATCATGCTTCATATCCGGGACTGGATGAGCCACAACCACCTTAAACTCAACCCTGACAAGACCGAGTTGGTGTTGACAGGTGGTTCATCCAGCCCCTGGACTCCTCTGTTCTGGCCCCCTTCTCTTGGTCCCTCTCCGACTCCTGCTACCTCAGTCAAAACCCTTGGCATAAAAGTTAATTCCCAATTGTCCCTTCACTCCCAGGTTAGCTCTGTGGTTTCTGCTTCCTTTCTTGCACTGCGTACTATACGCAGGGTGTCCCGTTTTTTTTCCTTTTCTGCCCTCAAACTTATCATCCTGGCCATGGTGGTGTCCCGCCTGGACTACGGTAACGCCCTATATGCGGGCATCCCTGCATATAGTTTACGGCGTCTCCAACTCATACAGAACCAGGCGGCCCGCCTGGTCTTTAATCTCCCGAAGTTTAACCACTCCACCCCCCTCCTGAAGTCTCTACACTGGCTGCCTGTACGAGCTCGGGTCCAATTCAAGATCGCTTCTATCGCCTTCCTTGCTCGCCTAGGTTCAGCCCCAGCTTTCATCTCTTCTGAGATTACCCCTTATGTTCCGTGTAGAGAACTCCGTTCGTCTTCCCAGGCCCTTCTCATGATTCCACGTTTCCGAAGAAAGAAGTGGGGAGGCTCTAAATTTGCCACTCTGGCCCCGTCCCTGTGGAACTCTCTTCCTCTGGAAATTCGATCCCTCACTTTGTACCCACAATTCCGGAAACAACTCAAGGCCCATTTATTCATGAAGTCCTTTGAATAATCCTCCACGGCCCCCTGCCTCCTTTCTTCCTCGGTAGTTTGTTAGTTGTAGCGCCAAGAAACCGCTGGTGTACGAGCGCTTTTACAAATAATTTTAAACTCAAACTCAAACTCATATTTCTATCTTTCTCTTCATACTCTCCCTTACCTATTCATACTTTCCAGTTTATTCATACTTATATTGCAGTGTCTGATTATTCTCCTCTTTTTCGTTATATTTTCCCTTGTTTCATACTCCTTCCTCTCTTGCTGTAAGTACTTTTATTTTCATAGTCCCACGTTTGTCCTCATAATCCTCTCTCTGTTCTTATAAGTAATATTATAGAATATTTCATATACTTATTTTTGTAATGTTATTTATATTTTTTTATAATAGATTCTGTTCATCAATACTGAAAAAACTGTATCATGCCTACGAAATGTCAAAAGAGGAAACGACGAAAGAAAGGTGTTTATTTGAAGAGAAGTCATCCACAAGATTTACATGAAGAACCATGTGTTAACAAAAAGAAAAAAAGTCCTGGTAAGAGAAGGAGCACTTTTCTGAGGAAAATATTGAAAACTAAGAGTAGTGTGCACAAACTGAAAAATGGTATTAGTGTATCTGAAACGAAAAAGAAAAAGAAGAATAAAGAGAACAATCATGGAAAGTCAACTGCAGAAAAAATAGTTTACAGTAAATGGAGGCAAAACCAATTTATGGAAATTTGGAAAAAAATGTTTTATAATAGAGTTGTGTTAAATTTAATTAAAGAAATTAAGGGATGTAAAAAAACAGCATATTATAAGAAGAAGAAAGGTATAGAAAATGTAGTTGAGAAAGCTTTCGAATTGAAAACAAAATTGTTTATTTTAGTAATCAATAGAATTCGCTAGATAAGCCAATCCATTTAATGAAGGCCAAAAGTAAGTGGAGAAGAGTAATTAACAGAAGTAATTTTTGTGAGTTTTTTTGGGGTGAATGGAAACATAGTTCAAGTTCTGAGCCTTTTTTAAATGAAGAATGTTATCTTCAGAGTAATGATTTGTTGCATGCAGTTGACACTAGTTGTCGTGCTTATGAGGTTAGAAATGGTTGTCCTATTGAGAAAGAGAAAATTGTTCCTAGAAATGCAGAAGAGGTGTTATCTGATGAAGTTTTAGGGAGAGGTTCTAAAGCTCCAGTGTACACTTGGAATTGTAGTAGTATTTGTAGTGTACGGCAAGAATCTATAGATTTTTTTAATGCAATTTATACTAAGAAAAGTGTTAAACAAAAGATTAAGATGTTGCAAGGACTAGACCCTTGCAGAGTGAGAGAAAATACTGGTCTGCAAGGTCATTCTCTGGCTTGTGTTTCTAAAAAAGTATGTCGAAGTGCTTTTAACCATTTCAGGATGTTAGCAGTACATCATTCTGAAATGAGGAAATTAGTGAGAAGATTGTATTATGCAAAAAGTCCTGCTCCACTTTTAAAAAAGTTGAACAGTGCTCTTTTGCATGGATCTGTATCAAATGTAAAGAACGTTTGTAATGAAATTGAGGTTAGTTATTTTGGTCCTGAGGAAGACAGTGTAGAAATTGAGATATTAATAGAAGGAAATGTAGAAGAGAATGTACAACATTGTAGTACAGAAAATTTTGAGCAAGAAATTACAAAGTTTAAGGTGAGTTCAGGTGAAAGGCCAAATTATTGTTGTGTCTGTTGTCGACGAATTCATTATAAAAATCAGACCAGGACTGTTGATTTGTATTTAAAAAGTGAAAAGGAAAATAATAATAAGTGGAAGGATTTTGCAACTTATTTGTTGGTAGAGAATTGTTTTAATTTGGGTTCTGATCAGCGTATTTGTAAATATTGTTATAAGAAATTGGACGAGAACAAAATGCCTGCTAGAGCTGTGCATAACAATCTTGAGTTGGTAAATATTCCTTCTGAACTGATGGCTTTAAATACCTATGAGTCTATTCTTATTTACTGTGTGCATCCATTTCAGGCTATTGTTCGTATGGAGCCTAAGACAGGAAAATTGACTCCTTCTGATTTACAGAGAGGATTAAAGGGAAGAGTTGTATATTTGCCTCTAGATTTAAAGAAAAATATTGAAACAATTGGTGTAGAAAATGTAGAGGATGAATCTTTAGTTATTCTTGTTAATGGCGTTCCTACTAAGAGTAAGAAAATCTGGCAAGAATTAGTGGATGTTAGGAAAGTGAAAAAGGCAACATTGTATCTGGTAAAAAATAATCAATATTACAGAAATGTGTATGTGAGAGAAGAAGAAATAACTGTAGAAGAAGATAGTGACTTGCCATCTGGACAAATTGAAACAGTGGGATGTGTCCAGAACTGAAGTAATCTACGAACATTACAGTGTTCATCCACTGCATTCTAAAGAAGTGATGGGGAATACTATAGAGTTATTCCAAATGAAAGAAGCAAAAGGAAGTCTCATTAGTGTATGGGAAAAAAGCTTGGAAGCTCGTTGTTTCCCTCAGTTGTTTCCCACAGGAAAAGGAAGACGATATGATGACCGACCTGTGCAGATTCCTGCATCTGAATACCGGACATCAAGATTATATGCAGAAGATCCAAGATTTCGACAATGTATTCCGTATTTGTTTCATCTTTTGTTTGAGAGTGATTTGTCTGGACTTTCTTATTCAGTAAACCATATATTGAAAACAGGTGTACATCTGCAAAATGTTTCCGCAAAGGAATTTATGGACAAAGTACTACAGAAAGATAATGTTTTAGAATCTGCTCTGGTTCCACTCTTATCTCAGAGATAGGAAACAGGCTGTATCCCTCCCCCCCTACCAATCTGCTTTCTCCCCAGTCCCTCACGGTGTACCCCAGGGTTCTTCCATCAGTCCTATCCTTTTCAATGTTTATTTAAAGCCACTGGTCACTTTAATCAAATCCCATAATTTGACTACAGTAAACTATGCGGATGACACCCAGCTCATTCTCTCTTGGGAGGGGGAAGGCTCCATCCCCTTAGAAGCCTTCCACGACTGCCTGAGAGACACTGCAGGCTGGTTACACCGCAACTCCCTTCAATTCAACTCCTCTAAAACCGAGGTTTTGTTCTGTCCTGCGAGCCGAATACCTCGCCTCCTGCCTGCGGAGTTCTGGCCCCCGGAAAATCCAGATAACCCGCTACCTGTCGCCAGTGTTCGCAATCTGGGCGTCATGCTAAACACCAAACTTAGCATGGAAACACAGGTAACAAGAACAGTCGCCACCTGCTCGGCCCTTATGCGATCATTACGTAAAATCTTGCCACTATTACCACCTCCGGCCCGAGCTTTGATAGTCAGGTGCACTATTCTCAGTCGCATCGACTACTGCAATGCCCTCCTGCTCGAATCTCCCATGGTACTGTTGGATAGACTCCAACGAGTCCAGTCGGCAGCAGCCAAACTGGCCCTTGGATGGACTAGGAGATCCTCGGCCACTGCTGCGTTAGCCGAGCTACACTGGCTCCCCTTGAAGCAACGCATAGCCTTCGAAGCCCTCTGCCTGGTCTTCAAGGCAGTACATGGATCAGGACCAAGACCCCTACAACAAATGTTTTCTTGGTACATCCCAACTAGGACTCTACGATCCACGACCGCCTGTCTTGTAATAGTACCTAGATTCAAGAAGGCCAGGATCGGGGGAAGATCGTTCAGAGTAGCTGCTGCTAAGCTCTGGAACAGGCTGCCTGCCGACATACGCCAAATCACACAGCTCCTACCTTTCAGGAAACGAATAAAAACATGGCTCTTCCCCTAGCTCCCCCCTCCACTTCCACCCCCCTTATTCAACTCCCATCGCTTTCAATTCTAGGAGTAAGCTTCTTCAGCGCCAGGATACCTGCCAGGTGACAGCCGCGCTCTACAAATGTTTTAAATAAATAAATAAATAATCTCAGCTGATTAATCTCATGGCATGTCAGCATGGTACTAATGAGTACTGGAACCGTCGTCATGGAGAACTGGAATGTATGCTAAGGAACTTAGGAACTCCAACATGGTTTCTTACTCTAAGCTGTGCTGAATATGCTTGGGATGATTTACTTCAATTTCTTCGAGAAGCAAATCCAAATATACTAAATATTGAATACAAGAAACCTGAGAATTGTGCTCTTTGGATCCGGTTAATGTATGCAGATATTTCAATCATAGATTTCAAGCTATGATGTCTTTTATCACCAATAAAAAAAATCCTCCTCTTGGAGAGGTTCTGGACTTCTTTTGGAGAAAGGAGTATCAAGCAAGAGGTGCTCCTCACATACATATGCTAATATGGATCAAAGATGCTCCCAAATTTGGAACAGACTCAGATGATACTGTGTTGTCTTTTATTGAAGAATATATTACATGTGATATACCCAAAAGTATACAAGATAAGGACTTAAGACAACAAGTCTTATGATTCCAAAGCTATCGTTGTGGGAAATACCGTTGACGAAAGTATAAATCTAAGGACAAATTCTACACCAAATGCCTTTTTGGATTTCCACGTCCAGTAATATCGAAAGGAAGAGTGAACAGTTTTATGTCATCTTTGCGACATACTATCACATAAAAGTCTCCCAAAAATACGTACAATTTACGAAGAAATGAAGAGTCAAAATACATAAATGACTATAACCCAGTCATTTTGTCCATGTGGAATGCTAATATGGATATTCAATATGTTGCAGACAATTCCATTGTTGTTGCTTGATATGTAACATCGTACATAACAAAATCAGAAAAGACGGAATTGAAGGAAATGTGAGAAGAGATTTCCCACGAGAAGAGTCTAAGTAAGAAATTATATACTTACAGTTTGAAGATGTTATCTCATAGAGAAATTGGAGCGTATGAATGCTCGGATCGCTTATCATCTGCAAGTCTATACTCCAAATCTAAAAGAATCATTTGGGTGAGTCTAGGTCTTGCTGCAACACGATACCGAGTTCTTAAATCTGTACAAGAAATTGAATATTTAGCTGAAAAAGAGCCAGAAAGTAAAGATATTGTGAAAACAAATATGTTGGATACATATTATCCAAATAGAAGTCATCATCTTGAGAACATTTGTCTCTATGAAGTGCTGAAAAACTATATTTTTAAACAGAATATTACAGAAAACATCAATAATGGTATATATGCCGTGATTGGTTTTGAAGGATGTCTGGTGAAACAAAGAAAAGGACATTTGATTAATCACCATAACCTGAGTTGCGAAACACCTGACAAAAGGGAATTTCACTATTTAGCTCTTTTGCAACTTTTCAAGCCTTGGCGTTCAGAATTGGAATTACTTGGAGATTTCTAGAGCTATGAAGATTCCTTCAATGCAACTAAAGATACTATACAATGTCCTGTTTTTGCTAATTATGTGAAAATGTCGAATGACGAAATTGAGCAAGAAGCTAGAATTGCAGCTGAGATTGCTAGAGACAGTTCTCAAGAGAGTCAAACTTCTGCTCCGTTGAGTCAGGACCCACTAGGAGAACCAATTGTTCAAAATGAAGCAGCAACTGCTATGGAAGAGGTGGAAATAGCAATGTATCAAGCTCAAGAACATGTAACAAACTTAGGAAACTTGGAAGAACAACTAAATCTTGAGCAGAAAGAAATATATGAGCAAGTGAGAGAACAGTTTGACCATGGATTACCACACAAGAAGAAAGAGTGCTCTTGCTCATCATTTGAACCTATCCGAATGTATGTGAGTGGACAAGCTGGAACAGGCAAAAGCTTTTTAATTAAAGTAATCACAACTTTTCTACAGAAAACAACTGTGTCGCATTTGTCTTGTGTTGTCACTGCTCCAACTGGATTACCAGCCCACAATATTAAAGGAATTACTTTCCATCGTTTATTAATGCTACCAGTAGAGCACGAAAACAAATTAGAATACCACAAGCTATCTGGAGAAGCTTGTTGTATAGTTTCAAGAGTCTTGAGGAAAATGAAAGTTCTCATTATTGATGAGGTAAGCATGGTATCAAACTTAATGCGTGCTTTTGTGCATTTAAGAATGCAGCAAATTCTTAAAACAGAGTATGACGTATTATTTGGAGGAAAACACGGCATCGTTTTTGGAGATCTTCTACAACTTACTCCTGTAAAAGGACAACCAGTGTTTAAAACACTGTCGCATGAAGATACCAGAAAGTCTTTGGGGAGCATTGGAAATGTAAATATTTGGTCATATTTTGAGTATAAGGAACTTATTACAAATATGCGACAGGCAAATGATGCTGATAATGGAACTATTCTTCAAGAAATAAGAATTTGAAAAATGACTGAACATGGCAAAAAAGCTTTACAGAGACGATTACTTTCCAATTTGTTTCCAAATGAAAATATTGTCCCAGAGAAAATATACATGAGAATTGCAGAAAACAAATCTGTAATCTGCTTAATGCCAACACTAAGTGAATGTTCTATATTCAATGAAGAAATGTTAAAGTTGGAAAATGAAGAAATTATAAAATTGGAAGCTATTGATAAAATAGAACATGAAGGAATCACTATTATTTTGACTGAAAAGTTGAAGAGGAAATTGGATTCTTTAGAGAAATCGATAAGTAAAACTGCTGGTTTAGAAAAGAATTTTTATGCATGTGTAAACTGTAGGGTAATTTTACGATGTAATTTGAATGTGGAAAAAGGTTTAGTAAATGGAGCAATGGGTAAAATTGTTGATTTTGTTAATTATGTAAATAGAGATGGGATTACATTTTTGAAAATCAAATTTGATCAAATTGAAGAAGTACAACAATTTAGTCGTTGTTCAGCTCGGTTTTTGCTTGTAAAAGATTTGTATGTAAGCAGAAAACAGTTTCCTATTTCTTTGGCATATGCGGTGACCATTCATAAATCTCAAGGTTTAAGTGTAGATAGTGCTTTAGTGAATATTGGGAGTACTGTGTTCAAAGAGGGTATGGCATATGTTGCTTTGTCTCGAGTCAGAACTTTATCTGGATTGTACTTGATTGATTTTGATGAGACAAAGATTAGTGCAGATGCAAATTGTGTGAAAGAGTATAATAGGTTAAGAAGAGAATATGCACCCAATTTAGGTTAATATCCAGTATTTGAAAAGCGTGTGGTAGGTAGAAATAGAAGATTTGAGAATATCTGTAGTGAAACTCTAGAGAAAAAAAAAAACCAAGATGAAGTTGCGCCTGCAAGCAAAAAGAAAAAGGACAGTGTTGAAGAGAATGTTGGTTATCGGTTTGAAAATAGTTGTGGTGTCAACTGCTATGCTAATGTAGTTGTTAATGTTGTTTTTGTTCTTGAAAGTTTGCAACAGCAAATTGTTGAAAATCGGGACGAAAGATTCCGTTCATTGTTGTATTCTGTTTATGAGAAATGTAGTAGTGATAAAAGTAAAATACAAAGTGTTTCTGATATTCGAAATGTTTTGGACATATGTTCCGGTTCTAGTCAATTTACGCAGAATATTCAGCAAGATTGTCAGGAATTTTTAATGTTTATGCATGGTGTACTGGAAGATGAAGGTATAGGTATTGAAAACCTTTTTGGCCTTTCTTATAAATGGCAACAAGACAGTCAAAATTGTTTGTTTACATGTAGCACTAACATAGACACTGAAAGATTCATATATTTGACTTTACCTGACTGTGAATCAGTGTCTTTTAACAATCTAATTAGAGGAGCAAGTCAAAACATGGAGTGTAGCCAATGTAAATCAGAAATTTCATCAACATTATTTTTACAAAGATATGGACAGTAGGTAATTTTAATGCTGCAACGCTGTAGAGCTGATGGAAGAAAATTGGAAACTTTAATTAAAAGATTTGCAGCTTGTCAAGTTACAATATCAGGAACAACTTTTGTAGCTGTTGCAATTATTTTTCATGATCGACCTTCTACAACATCTGGATATTACACTGTTTATTTAAAATGTCTGAAAAGTTGGATACATTGTAATGATAGTCAATTTGTTTTTAAGCAACGTTTGCCTAAAGAGTTACCAAATTCGTAACTAATATTTTTAAATCCAAAAGTTTAAGATCAAAATTTGGCCTTTCGGGATTACTGCTGTTAAGGTAGATTAGTCTGGTGTTGTAGAGTATTTTGTAAGTGAGGGTGAGGAGCTTGAAGGTGATCCTCTTGTTGATATTGAGGCTGAGTAGGTGTGTCAGGTGGTGGGTGATGTGGCTGCAGCAGGGGACATTGATGATCACTCAGGTGGAGGTCTTTTGGATTTGTTGTAGTTGTTGAAGGTGTTTGGCTGGAATTCCTGTGTAGAGTGTTTTGCCACATTGCAGTCTGCTGCTGATGAGGGACTGCGTCACTGTTCTTCTTTTGGTTAGGATCCACTTGTAAATGTGTGGAGCATGTGGAGGGTGTTACAGCAGTACGAGGAGACAGTGTAGACTTGCTTACACATGGAGAGGGAGGAGTTGAGGATGAGTCCTAAGTTGTGGACATGGTCGGTAGGTGTTGGGACTGTCCACAGTGTAGTCAGCTAGCAAGAGTCGTCCGAGGCTGAGGGGGTGGGTCTGAGGATGAGTACCTTCATTTTGTGCGAGTTCATGTTTAGAGAGCTGTTCTTTATGTAGTTGGTGATGTCCTTCATTGTGTTGTGGAGGTTGCTTTTGGTGGTATGTGGGGGCAGATTTATGTTGGGAATGTGCCACGTTTGCATCACGCAACTGCGGCGTAAACGTGGCGCATCCCTACGACCCATTTACAACGTGACGCATCTAGGCAGATGCGTCACGTTGTAAAGCCCTGCGCCACTTGTGGGCGTTCCGGTGCAGGGTGGGCGTTCCGGGGCTGGTGCGCCTCGCAAAAGTGGCTGAGTGAAATCTATAAGATTTCACTCAGTCACTTTCAGGCCAATGCTGCCTCAAAACCCTGCGCCTGCTTGAAGCAGGCGTAGGTCTTGACGCAGCATTGTAAAGATGGGGCACCCCCGAGCCTTGCTGGAGCTGCGTCGCGCTTGCGACGCAACTCCAGCAATGCGCCACCTTTACGGCACAGATGCGTCACGCATCTGTGCCGTTTTTGCCCCATGGTGCGCCACATTGTAAATGCGGCGCACCATGGGTGGCGGAGCAGCGGCGCAAAATAACTGGCGCATCCCTGGGGATGCGCCAGTTATCATAAATCTGCCCCGTAGCTTCTTGGTGAAGAAGAGGATGAGCTGGGTGTTGTTGGCGTAGGAGATGTTGTTGAGGTTGTGATGGTGGGCTACTTGTGTGAGGGTAGTCATGTAGATGTTGAATAGCGTCGGGTTGAGGGATGAGCACTGGGTGACGGAGCAAATGATGTCGGTGGTTTTGGATCAGAAGGCTGGGAGGCAGATGCTCAGGATTACTATTGAACAATTTCCAAAGTAAGAATTTGATGCATACTATTTGGCCGTGCGTAAAAGTATGTGAAACCAATAACGAGTTTTTGCTGTACATTTTGTGAGCATATATTTGTAAGTAACATTATTTACAGTGTATGAAAATTAATTCTAATGTTTTGGTATTTTATGATTGTTTAAGATGCGTCATATTTACGTAAGAAATTGTTCTTAGAAAAAAACATGAAGATATGTTTTATGTCTATTTTTTAGATTGTTATTGAGAATGTTTAATGTTTTTTTTAAGATAATCTTATTGATTGTCTTTTTTTTGCCCGCTGTTATGTGATGAGTACTATTGAACTCACTGTTTCTTGTGAAATTCAATATATTCTGAGAACAGCAAAAAAGACAAATGTAATACTTTACAAATTATTTTGTGTTGTAAAAGATATATTGTAACTGTATTTTTTTGTGTTTTGCACTGCTTAAGGTTAGTGCAAGTAACTGTTAAAAATGGTCGATGGAATATGCTTCAACCGAGCTGAAGTAACAAAACATGGATGGAGAACATAAGTGTGTAAAGATGGTTTGTATCTTTTAAAGATATTTCAAAAAATGATATACTGAGTGTGCCTGTCAGAACCCCTAATCAATCAGTGGATACGATAATGACGTATCTAAACCCTAGCTGGCGCAGGAGAGATGAACAATCCGCAAGGAAACAGACTTGGAGTGCTTTAGTGCAACAGTGGAATTCTAAGATGGCAGCCTCTAGGAAAGACGCGGTGGCAGTCTAGTCATTTACCACACACCTGTGGGGAATCCTTGGTGAGGCACGCGCTCCCTAACGAGTGCGCACTTCACCTAAGACGTTCCTGAGTTCAGACCCATTTTCAATTGCTCCATAGATATTGCTGAAGAGAAAGCACAAAAATTTCTGAGAGAGTTAAAGAAGGTTCCCGGTTAAACTTACGTTAGTTATCGTGCCCGCAACTAGAATTCAGCTTCCGAGTTGGAAGAAGCCCGAATATTGCACAGCGGTTGATTTTCCCATCAGGGCTCCTTCCGGGCAGACAAACTCAGTCGTGTTCGGCACCTGAAGAGTAGAGAGAACAAGAAACTATACAAAAAAACTAAGCTAACTGATACGTCATAGTTGACAAAAGTATATTCTTGGAAAATAATCGTATGACAAGTTACTGAGTGACTAAACGTACCTGATATTATAGACAATGTACTCAGTCGATGTATTTTCTCTAATCTAAAACAAGAAACGATAAAATTCATGACAAGCACGTTCTTAAGGGAAAAGAACACATTGAGTAAGGAATACCAGAAAGACTCCTCATTTAAAAAGGAACATTAGTGAAAAACACAAGGTATTCAAGGATTGACAGAATAGATAACAAGCAACTGCATAAAGAAAGGTTGGTAGAAGAACACAAGGAAATTAATATTATAAAAATTAGACAATAAACTGAGAGGCCTTGGTTATTGAATGTTGTGAAATTATAGGTTGTCAGCAGTGACAAAAATAAAGAACCTCAAGCTACAAGGTTGCAGAAAAACACTAGAAGAGAGACTAGTTCGAAAGACCAAGGGGTAGGTAATTAGTAGCGTTAGACTAAGTTATAGATAAGGAATAGAGATAGAGTAGGGTAGGTTATTAAATAATTGTTCTTTGTTAGTTTCCGTTATGTATCCATGTGAAGGGATTGTCTGTGAATAAAACAAGACAGCCAGAGAGAAGGTGCCAAGGAGGAAATGCAGAGTTTGCGAGCCAGTCTCTTCTTCTTTATTATTTTTTCGTATCCCCCTTCTACCGTGTGTTTTTTTAGAGATTAGATTAAAAAGTTTGGTCTCTGGAGGATCCTGGAGGGGGAGTTGGGAACTAGCATCATCTGTTGCTGTGCAAGTATTCAGTAAGAGTTTCTGGGATTACTGTTCCTGACAGTACCAGTGTTCTAGACCTGTTACTATTTTCTAATTATGTTAAAAGGTAAGTACTGGATAGGTCTTTAAGAGTTTATTTGTGTGAAAACACATGAAATATTCAAAAAGTAGTGTGATAATGATATCTAGATATACACAGATACACAGTGTTATTCTGGACAATCAATAGTATCTCTTGCATTTTACTAAAACACATTTACTATTTTGGAATGGGTAAGGTGAATAGACATATTCTACATTTTTTAGTACTGTATTTTACTATAACAGCCTGAGTCTTTTCCTATAGTCATAAGGAATGACTGGTTTCAAAATTTAAGAAAACCTAAGAACAGGATATCCTTATAAGTAATTATATTTATATAACTTTGTAAAGCAGTAAAACTCTACTAATGGAATGTTATTAGATAATGGTATTTATTTAATATTTTTTGTAGGCCAAAATAGGTGAAAATGCGAGTTTTGTATTATATATTACGAAAACTGATAAAATTAACTGTTTATATTTTTATACAAGGAGCAACATCATAAAGGAAAAATTATGGAAAGAGAACAGCCTCATACTGAGGAGATTTTGGATATTACCTTGAGTGTAATTGAAGAACTAATCGTATCTGTCACAGGCAATGAGAGTGAAGAAGGGGAAATTGGTGCTGCAGACATGAGCTATGATTTCGAAGACGAAAGCTTTGTTGCAGATTTTCTGGAAGCATTAAATTATGTTGAAATTTTAGAACAAATTAATTCCGAAACTGCTAACGAGGGATTTGATGTGTATGAAATACCTGATGAACTTGTTTTAGAAGGTCTGTTAAATTATGAGATGTTAGAAGAATACATTTATTGTTTAAAAATAATAAAGGTTTGAGCACTATCTACTAATGTATTCATTGTACTAAAAGTGAAGCACTTATAGATTCAGTTATACGTTCTTTACATTTTTTTATTGATTTAAAATATGCAAAGTGGGTCTGAGGGTATGGATTGCTTAAAATCCCTATGGAGTATACATGCAGTCTTCTATGCACCTGCAAACTTGTGTTTTATACCTTCAATTCCCCAGTCTGTATCCTTAGACTTCCACCAAACACTCTGACACTGCTGTTTTAGTATTGTAGTGCGCCAGTCAGCAGTATGTTCTTTTCCATTGTACCGTGGTAAAACTGAAGATGTAATACATTTTGTGAGGAACTTTCTTTGCAGAACTGCAATGATCCCCTCACTATCTAGATGCTCATGGATTAAAACAGGCGTTAGCCCATAGACTGTTTCAAACCCCTATAGACTGTGCATGCACTGTTCTATGCACCAGCAAACTTATCTTTTATACCTTCAATTCCTCAATGTGTATCCTTACACTTCCAGCAAACACTATCATACTACTGTTTCAGTATTGTAGTGAACCATATAGTAGTATGTGTTTATCTATACATTGTTGTAAAAGTAAAGCTGCTATGCATTCAGTCACACACTCTGCTTGCAGAATTGTAATAATTCAGTCAGTACCTAAGTACTCTTGGTGCAAAGTGGGCCTTAGGGCATGGACTGCTTGAATCTCCTATGGACTATGCATGCACTGTTCTATGCACCTGTAAATTTACCTTTTATATGTTCAATTGCCCAGTCTTTATCCTTACACTTGCACGAAACACTCTGTCATACCTGTTATAGTTTTGAAGTGACTCATTAATCAGTGTGCAGTAATTCATTCACTACATTCAAACAGTAATGTTAAGGTAGATTAGTCTGGTGTTGTAGAGTATTTTGTAAGTGAGGGTGAGGAGCTTGAAGGTGATCCTCTTGTTGATATTGAGGCTGAGTAGGTGTGTCAGGTGGTGGGTGATGTGGCTGCAGCAGGGGACATTGATGATCACTCAGGTGGAGGTCTTTTGGATTTGTTGTAGTTGTTGAAAGTGTTTGGCTGGAATTCCTGTGTAGAGTGTTTTGCCACATTGCAGTCTGCTGCTGATGAGGGACTGCGTCACTGTTCTTCTTTTGGTTAGGATCCACTTGTAAATGTGTGGAGCATGTGGAGGGTGTTACAGCAGTACGAGGAGACAGTGTAGACTTGCTTACACATGGAGAGGGAGGAGTTGAGGATGAGTCCTAAGTTGTGGACATGGTCGGTAGGTGTTGGGACTGTCCACATTGTAGTCAGCTAGCAGGAGTCGTCCGAGGCTGAGGGGGTGGGTCTGAGGATGAGTACCTTCATTTTGTGCGAGTTCATGTTTAGAGAGCTGTTCTTTATGTAGTTGGTGATGTCCTTCATTGTGTTGTGGAGGTTGCTTTTGGTGGTATGTGGGGGCAGATTTATGTTGGGAATGCGCCACGTTTGCATCACGCAACTGCGGCGTAAACGTGGCGCATCCCTACGACCCATTTACAACGTGACGCATCTAGGCAGATGCGTCACGTTGTAAAGCCCTGCGCCACTTGTGGGCGTTCCGGTGCAGGGTGGGCGTTCCGGGGCAGGTGCGCCTCGCAAAAGTGGCTGAGTGAAATCTATAAGATTTCACTCAGTCACTTTCAGGCCAATGCTGCCTCAAAACCCTGCGCCTGCTTGAAGCAGGCGTAGGTCTTGACGCAGCATTGTAAAGATGGGGCAACCCCGAGCCTTGATGGAGCTGCGTCGCGCTTGCGACGCAACCCCAGCAATGCACCACCTTTACGGCACAGATGCGTCACGCATCTGTGCCGTTTTTGCCCCATGGTGCGCCACATTGTAAATGCGGCGCACCATGGGTGGCGGAGCAGCGGCGCAAAATAACTGGCGCATCCCTGGGGATGCGCCAGTTATCATAAATCTGCCCCGTAGCTTCTTGGTGAAGAAGAGGATGAGCTGGGTGTTGTTGGCGTAGGAGATGTTGTTGAGGTTGTGATGGTGGGCTACTTGTGTGAGGGTAGTCATGTAGATGTTGAATAGCGTCGGGTTGAGGGATGAGCACTGGGTGACGGGGCAAATGATGTCGGTGGTTTTGGATCAGAAGGCTGGGAGGCAGATGCTCAGGATTACTATTGAACAATTTCCAAAGTAAGAATTTGATGCATACTATTTGGCCGTGCGTAAAAGTATGTGAAACCAATAACGAGTTTTTGCTGTACATTTTGTGAGCATATATTTGTAAGTAGCATTATTTACAGTGTATGAAAATTAATTCTAATGTTTTGTTATTTTATGATTGTTTAAGATGCGTCATATTTACGTAAGAAATTGTTCTTAGAAAAAAACATTAAGATATGTTTTATGTCTATTTTTTAGATTGTTATTGAGAATGTTTAATGTTTTTTTTAAGATAATCTTATTGATTGTCTTTTTTTGACCGCTGTTATGTGATGAGTACTATTGAACTCACTGTTTCTTGTGAAATTCAATATATTCTGAGAACAGCAAAAAAGACAAATGTAATACTTTACAAATTATTTTGTGTTGTAAAAGATATATTGTAACTGTATTTTTTTGTGTCTTGCACTGCTTAAGGTTAGTGCAAGTAACTGTTAAAAATGGTCGATGGAATATGCTTCAACCGAGCTGAAGTAACAAAACATGGATGGAGAACATAAGTGTGTAAAGATGGTTTGTATCTTTTAAAGATATTTCAAAAAATGATATACTGAGTGTACCTGTCAGAACCCCTAATCAATCAGTGGATACGATAATGACTTATCTAAACCCTAGCTGGCGCAGGAGAGATGAACAATCCGCAAGGAAACAGACTTGGAGTGCTTTAGTGCAACAGTGGAATTCTAAGATGGCAGCCTCTAGGAAAGACGTGGTGGCAGTCTAGTCATTTACCACACACCTGTGGGGAATCCTTGGTGAGGCACGCGCTCCCTAACGAGTGCGCACTTCACCTAAGACGTTCCTGAGTTCAGACCCATTTTCAATTGCTCCATAGATATTGCTGAAGAGAAAGCACAAATATTTCTGAGAGAGTTAAAGAAGGTTCCCGGTTAAACTTACGTTAGTTATCGTGCCCGCAACTAGAATTCAGCTTCCGAGTTGGAAGAAGCCTGAATATTGCACAGCGGTTGATTTTCCCATCAGGGCTCCTTCCGGGCAGACGAACTCAGCCCTGTTCGGCACCTGAAGAGTAGAGAGAACAAGAAACTATACAAAAAAACTAAGCTAACTGATACGTCATAGTTGACAAAAGTATATTCTTGGAAAATAATCGTATGACAAGTTACTGAGTGACTAAACGTACCTGATATTATAGACAATGTACTCAGTCGATGTATTTTCTCTAATCTAAAACAAGAAACGATAAAATTCATGACAAGCAAGGTCTTAAGGGAAAAGAACACATTGAGTAAGGAATACCAGAAAGACTCTTCATTTAAAAAGGAACATTAGTGAAAAACACAAGGTATTCAAGGATTGACAGAATAGATAACAAGCAACTGCATAAAGAAAGGTTGGTAGAAGAACACAAGGAAATTAATATTATAAAAATTAGACAATAAACTGAGAGGCCTTGGTTATTGAATGTTGTGAAATTATAGGTTGTCAGCAGTGACAAAAATAAAGAACCTCAAGCTACAAGGTTGCAGAAAAACACTAGAAGAGAGACTAGTTCGAAAGACCAAGGGGTAGGTAATTAGTAGCGTTAGACTAAGTTATAGATAAGGAATAGAGATAGAGTAGGGTAGGTTATTAAATAATTGTTCTTTGTTAGTTTCCGTTATGTATCCATGTGAAGGGATTGTCTGTGAATAAAACAAGACAGCCAGAGAGAAGGTGCCAAGGAGGAAATGCAGAGTTTGCGAGCCAGTCTCTTCTTCTTTATTATTTTTTCGTATCCCCCTTCTACCGTGTGTTTTTTTAGAGATTAGATTAAAAAGTTTGGTCTCTGGAGGATCCTGGAGGGGCAGTTGGGAACTAGCATCATCTGTTGCTGTGCAAGTATTCAGTAAGAGTTTCTTGGATTACTGTTCCTGACAGTACCAGTGTTCTAGACCTGTTACTATTTTCTAATTATGTTAAAAGGTAAGTACTGGATAGGTCTTTAAGAGTTTATTTGTGTGAAAACACATGAAATATTCAAAAAGTAGTGTGATAATGATATCTAGATATACACAGATACACAGTGTTATTCTGGACAATCAATAGTATCTCTTGCATTTTACTAAAACACATTTACTATTTTGGAATGGGTAAGGTGAATAGACATATTCTACATTTTTTAGTACTGTATTTTACTATAACAGCCTGAGTCTTTTCCTATAGTCATAAGGAGTGACTGGTTTCAAAATTTAAGAAAACCTAAGAACAGGATATCCTTATAAGTAATTATATTTATATAACTTTGTAAAGGAGTAAAACTCTACTAATGGAATGTTATTAGATAATGGTATTTATTTAATATTTTTTGTAGGCCAAAATAGGTGAAAATGCGAGTTTTGTATTATATATTACGAAAACTGATAAAATTAACTGTTTATATTTTTATACAAGGAGCAACATCATAAAGGAAAAATTATGGAAAGAGAACAGCCTCATACTGAGGAGATTTTGGATATTACCTTGAGTGTAATTGAAGAACTAATCGTATCTGTCACAGGCAATGAGAGTGAAGAAGGGGAAATTGGTGCTGCAGACATGAGCTATGATTTCGAAGACGAAAGCTTTGTTGCAGATTTTCTGGAAGCATTAAATTATGTTGAAATTTTAGAACAAATTAATTCCGAAACTGCTAACGAGGGATTTGATGTGTATGAAATACCTGATGAACTTGTTTTAGAAGGTCTGTTAAATTATGAGATGTTAGAAGAATACATTTATTGTTTAAAAATAATAAAGGTTTGAGCACTATCTACTAATGTATTCATTGTACTAAAAGTGAAGCACTTATAGATTCAGTTATACGTTCTTTACATTTTTTTATTGATTTAAAATATGCAAAGTGGGTCTGAGGGTATGGATTGCTTAAAATCCCTATGGAGTATACATGCAGTCTTCTATGCACCTGCAAACTTGTGTTTTATACCTTCAATTCCCCAGTCTGTATCCTTAGACTTCCACCAAACACTCTGACACTGCTGTTTTAGTATTGTAGTGAGCCAGTCAGCAGTATGTTCTTTTCCATTGTACCGTGGTAAAACTGAAGATGTAATACATTTTGTGAGGAACTTTCTTTGCAGAACTGCAATGATCCCCTCACTATCTAGATGCTCATGGATTAAAACAGGCGTTAGCCCATAGACTGTTTCAAACCCCTATAGACTGTGCATGCACTGTTCTATGCACCAGCAAACTTATCTTTTATACCTTCAATTCCTCAATGTGTATCCTTACACTTCCAGCAAACACTATCATACTACTGTTTCAGTATTGTAGTGAACCATATAGTAGTATGTGTTTATCTATACATTGTTGTAAAAGTAAAGCTGCTATGCATTCAGCCACACACTCTGCTTGCAGAATTGTAATAATTCAGTCAGTACCTAAGTACTCTTGGTGCAAAGGGGGCCTTAGGGCATGGACTGCTTGAATCTCCTATGGACTATGCATGCACTGTTCTATGCACCTGTAAATTTACCTTTTATATGTTCAATTGCCCAGTCTTTATCCTTACACTTGCACGAAACACTCTGTCATACCTGTTATAGTTTTGAAGTGACTCATTAATCAGTGTGCAGTAATTCATTCACTACATTCAAACAGTAATGAGCAGATATACAATACGTGGTACATCCCCAGAGATATGCCAGTTATTGTGCACTGTGACACCACCACCATGGATGCACTGTATTTACAAGGTGGTTTATTATGGGGCAAAAACGGTACAGCTATGTGATGTATTTGTGTTGTGAAGGTGGCACATTGCTTGACTTGCATTGGAAACATAATGCAGCTCCAGCAATGCTCTTGGGGCCCTATGCCTACAATGCTGTATCAATCCTTACACCTGTTTCAAGCAGAGGCTGGGTTTTGATGCAGCATAAACATAAAAGTGACTGAATGAAATCTTATAGATTTCACTTAGTCAGTTTTAGGAGGCGTTCCTGCACCAGAACACCTCCACCCCATCCCCCTCTGCGCAGGAAAGCCTCCTTCTGGCGCAGGGTTTTACAATGTGATTCACCTTCCATATGCATGTCATTGTGAATACCAAACACTATGGCAGATCTTTTGCACCACCGCTGCATCACGAAAGTGACACAACAGATGTGTAAAAGAGGCACAAGGGCGTTGTAAATCCGTTTCTAACAAATACAAATTCACCCAGGTAGTTTCACTGGCAGTGCAAATTGAAGCATAGACTTGTAACATATGTATATGGATATGTTACATTCAAGTGCTTCGGAAGTACTACACTATTCTATAAATACCTTATAGATTTATGCTGTAGAACTTCCTTATATTTCTGCAGTTTCACATTCACCATACAGTAGTAATGTATTCATTCATTCATTTATGAACTTCACATTCATTCTGACAAACTTTTACAGACTAACATTGAAATATAGTTCTTTCTTTCACCAGTGAAGGTAGTTCTAAAAAGATCTGTTTTTTTTGTGTTTTTAGTTTTCAATTTTTTTGTATGTTTTTTAACAAGTTTTTTTTTTTTTAAACTAAAAAAATTGAACAGGATTCCAAAAAGTGTCCAACAGGAAAAAAATGTAATGTGAAAAAAATAATGACGATGACAGCGATGCTCACGCTTCCTGCGTTTTATGAGGTCGATGGACTGTTCCCCGTAACATAAAAGTTTGTCACAATAAATGCAGAGGATTTTAACTTCACTAAAATCATGTTCGATCTGTGGTTGTGGACTGCTTTCCACAGGTGGTGCACTTGATGTACTTGCTACAGCAGCAGGTGGGTCGTCTTGCGACCTCCGTGTTGCAGTTCTTGCAAAATTGTGGGGGTGCAAGGTCTTCACGTGCCGCACCATACTTGCAGTGCCAAATGAATATTTTTTGCAGAATTGCCCCTGGAAAGTGTAGTTTGGCAAATTTTACAGGTCACAAGAGGTGCATTGACCTTTTTTTCCCCTTAAGTAAATTCTCCATCAGAGGAGTGGCTGAAAGACGAGTCCATAGGTGTTGTCATCGTTCTAATTTGGCAGGCTTCAGAGAAGAGATACTTTTTAGAAAGTCAAAGTAGAATGATTTAAATAGGAGGGGTCTTTCAAGAGTTGGAATAGGAAGTGTTATGAAGCAATCTAGGCCCAGATGTAGGTAATAGCAAATTACCGAATGGTAAATACCGAATTTTACCGATTCGGTATTCACTATTCGGTAATTGCTATGTAGGTAAAAAATTTGGTAAAAATACCGATTCAGTAAGATTCGGTAATTACCGATTCGGTAATTACCGATTCGGTATTTGCTATGGAATCCTACGGGCCTTGAAGCCCATAGGATTCCATAGCAAATACCGAATCGGTAATTACCGAATTGGTAAATTTACCGATTTTACAAGGGGGACAGGGTGTCACTTTGACACCCTGTTGCACCCCTATTTCGGGCTTGTGTGCCATGTGACACACATACATGCCCTTAGGGCATGTCTGTGTGCCACATGGCACAGGTGTACATGCACAGATGTGCATGTACACAGGAATTCGTTATTTACCATGTAATAGTATTACATGGTAAATACCGAATCCCGAATGGCCTGTAGCACTGGTAACAGTGCTACCTACATAGCAAATTACAGATTCAGTATTTTTACCGATCTGTAATTTTACCGAATCGGTAAAATTTACAGAATCGGTAAATTTACCGATTCTGTAATTTTACCGATTTGGCAAAATTACCGATTTGGTAAAATTACCGAATCTGTAGGTTTTTCAAACCCCTACATACCAATGGCCAAATACCGGTCGGAAACGGCCGAAAATCGGTATTTTCGGCCGTTTCCGACCGGTATTTGGACACCTACATCTGGCCCCTAATCTCTTCTTTTTAAGTCAGATGGCTTTGCGTACGCTTGCAGTGCATTTACGGTGCTCTTACGATGCGAGTGTGCATGACGTACTTCCGCGATTTGCGTAATTGTTTTTAAAAGTAATATACGCTTATTATAAGTTAAAAAAAACTAGTTTCATGATTATCCCAGATAATGTCTTCCCTTAATATGTACAATAAATACATAAATATATGTTTTTGAACAATTAGAAACTTTCGCGTCGTACGCGTACGTGACACCGTACATGACGTCACATGGAAGCCTAGATGGGAAGCGTAACGTCAAAGTGCATTCGTGATGTGTATGCGCAGAGTATACATTTCTGTACAAAGTATAGTGCGATCACCGTACACGTATGGTAAGTTTATCCCAAAAAAACAAAAAAAATGGAAAAGGAATTATATAGAATTTATTTTTAATATTTTGAAAGAAAAATGTAATTAATAAAAAAAATTGCATTTAGTTGTATTATTTTACATTAAGAATATGAAATATAACTTAAAAAAAGATAACCATAAATAATTATACTAAAAATGTAGGAAATTAGTATAAAAAGAAAGAAATATATTAATTAATACATTTAAAAATTATCATTTACAAAACCTTTGAAATTCACTGAAAAAAACAGAGGTTTCACACACATTATTGTTAGGTATTAGCATTTAAAAAACCTTAGAAATTCACTGAAAAAACTATAGGTTTCACACATTTTATAGTTAGCTGGACATTTCACTCTTACAAAACCATTGAAATTCTCCCGTTATAGTTAATTCAGCTAACTATAACTCGCGCGCCCGCAATGCACTGCTGATGACGTCACATACTACATCACTCATGACATGGTCAGTGTCATCTCAAATAACATCACTTATGACATCATGCTTGTGAAAGAGTGGCAGACCTCCTCTCAGCGTAATAAAACCTTTGATACACACCTTCAAAAATAGAAATACATTTTTTTTTTTAAATGGAGATACCAATACCAGTTAGAACAACCTATTAAGTAATTCTAAAATCTACGTACATATCCACTCATTCACCAACAGTTCTATATAGTCACTCATACATGTACTCACTCATCATATGTACTTATACACCTATACATCCTGTTACACACCAATACTCATCCATACAGTTACTCACACACATACTCACACATGCAAATAAACATCCATTTACTTGCATATACAGCTATACACACACCATTACACTTACCTTTACAGAAACTTACACATACTTACTCTCTTAAACAATCCCTTATAGAAACAAATACTTATTTATACAGGAACTCTTCTAATCTCTCACACTCGCACATATAATTACTTATATACATCAATACTCACATATAGTAGATTAAAACATATGTAGTTACTCATAAAGATACTATTGAGACAGTCATTCACTCACTAACACACCCATACACACACTAATCCACTCATACAGTCCTGCACACATGCTGTCTTCAAAACACATACAAACAGTGAGTTACTCATTCATGTATCTATGCGCTAAGGGGAAACATCCTTTACCACGCAACTTTTACAACGCAGTACCTTTACCACGCAGGTATTACAATGCAAGTCGTTACAACGACTTGCGCTGGGGGGGCGCTGTAGGATAGGGAATAGTTTAATTTACTATCCAAAACTTTCCCTACTATCCACGGGGACTGGAGTTGGAATAGTAAATTAAACTATTCCACTATCCAGCACCCCCAACGCAAGTCGTTGTAATGACTTGCGTTGTAAAACCTGCGTGGTAAAGGCATGCGTGGTAAAAGCATGCGTTGTAACAACATACATCCTGCGCTAAGTAATACTCCCCACCGAACCATACAAACACTCGAACTGATACTCAAAAAGCCAACTAATAACTCATATAACTATATATAACTATAACCCATGCAGCAACTTATAGACAAAGTGAGACACTGATACAGATATTTACATGTTTAAACATTACTCGCTAATACGTGTATTCACTAAGATACACTTAATAAGTCAGTTATACAATCAATTTTACAAAAAAACATCCATTTAGACACTTATTTACCCATTTAATCTTCCATCGACCTTTAGATATACATATATAAAAAATATGTATTTTTCAAAAAGACACACATTCACTGGATGATGTCATCAGTGATGTCATTTGAGATGTCATCAGTGATGTCATGAGTGATGTCACTGACCATGTCATGAGTGATGTAATATGTGACGTCATCAGCAGTGCATTACAGGCGCGCAAGTTATAGTTAGCTGAACTAACTATAACGGGGTAATTTCAATGGTTTTGTATGAGTGAAATATCCAGCTAACTATAACATGTATGAAACTTATGGGTTTTTCAGTGAATTTCTAAGGTTTTTTAAATGCTAATACCTAACTATAACGTGTGTGAAACCTTTTTCAGTGAATATATATATATATATATATATATATATATATATATATATATATATATATATATATATATATATATATATATATATATTCACTGAAAAAACCATAGGTTAGAGACCATATATAGTTAGGAATTAGCATTTACAAAACCTTGAAAATTCACTGAAAAAACCATGGGTTATAGACCATATATAGTTAGGAATTAGCATTTAAAAAACCTTATTTTACTCACACAAAACCATTGAAATTCCATATATAGTTAGTTGCACTAACTATATATCGCGCACCCGCAATCCACTGCTGATGATGTCACATATTACATCATTCATGACATGGTCAGTGACATCACTGATGACATCACTGATGACATCTCAAATGACATCACTGATGACATCTCAAATGACATCACTGATAACATCATCCAGTGACTGTGTGTTTCTGTAAAGTTTAAATATGTTTGATATATTGAAGAATGAGTGGATGTATAAGTGTCTGGATGAAGGATTTAGTAGGTGCGTGACTGACTGTATGAGTGAGTGAATAAATGTGTTGTACTAAATGCATGGGTTAGTGACTAAACTGTCTGAATGTGTGCATCAGTATGTCTGTTGTGATGTAAACTGCTGCATGTGTTGATCATTAGCTATACGAGAGGCTATATGTGTTATTGATTGGTTGCCCAAGTATTTGTATGGGAGATTGAGTTTGTGTGGGGGTGGCTGGGAGGTGTGTGACTCTGTGCATAGATGTGTGAGCAGTTGATTCACTAGGTGTATGAGTTCAAGAGTGCATGTGGAAACACCTGTATGGGCGGTTGACTGTGTGCATGAGTGTATTGGTGAGTGAATGGATATCTCAGTGCTACATGTCAAAGTAAGTACATATGTAAAACAAAGTACATGTGAGAGTTGGCATATATAAATAACTGTGCATGAGAGCTAGTGAATGTGTGAGTGGCTGTATGGATCATTGTGAACTTGTATCAGGGATTGTATAAGAGAGTAAATATGTGTTAGTATATGTTTGAATAAGTAAGGTGTGTATAACTGTATAGTTGAGGAAATGGAGGTGAGATTGTTTCTTTGCATGACTGACTAGGTGTGTGAGTAACTCCATGGATGAGTGACAGTGTGTGAGTGTCTGTATACACTGAGTGTATCTAAGGTTATATTAGAGTCTGAAGAGGTTTATCGTATTAGCACAAGAATGATGTCAAATGAGATGTCATCAGTGATGTCATCAGTGATGTCATTTGAGATGTCATCAGTGATGTCATCAGTGATGTCACTGACCATGTCATGAATGATGTAATATGTGACATCATCAGCAGTGGATTGCGGGTGCGCGATATATAGTTAGTGCAACTAACTATATATGGAATTTCAATGGTTTTGTGTGAGTAAAATAAGGTTTTTTAAATGCTAATTCCTAACTATATATGGTCTCTAACCCATGGTTTTTTCAGTGAATTTTCAAGGTTTTGTAAATGCTAATTCCTAACTATATATGGTCTCTAACCTATGGTTTTTTCAGTGAATTTCAATGGTTTTTTAATAGCAAATATCATAAGCTGTCGAATGTCAAGTACGTGGTAAGTAAAAACATTTTCGTGTTTATGCACACTGATCTGCTTTGAATGCTGCCCCCCCTCATTTCTATTACGAGTACTCTCTCTTTGCAGATAGTGAAGGGTAGTTAACGCAGGCCTTTGCCCCCGTTGTAATCCGTCGTGCCTGCTTCCCTCTCCATTTGATTGATTGTAATCCAAGCATTTACTGTTTTAGAATTGGTTCTCTTTGGTTCATTCTCTATTTACAAACAAGCACAGAGTCGCAATACTCTGTTTAGTCTTTGCAGATAGTGAAAAATCGTGTAAAAAAACAAAAGGGATCGAGCAAAATCAGTAGGCCACTAATGGGATCTCTTTTTGACCTCGCTAAAATAGAAACATTAGGAACAACCCCTCATGAGAAATACGAAACTAGTGAGATGAACTAAACTCCACACCATGATGGCTGCAAGACAGCTCGGCTCCGCCACCCACCCCGCCCAAAATAACGATAAACTCTATGCAAATATTACAAATATATACAACACACCAGCAAAGTAACAGGGTAAAACATTTTATTAAATAACTATTTACATAACTATTTTATACTTTTTGTTGCCCGATCCGGCTAGCTCAATCGATCGAGCATGAAACTCATGCACTCTGATAGTTCAAAGTTTTGCGGAGTGCTTGTTAGACTGTCTGAAGCTTATTTGCACCTGCTACAGCTTCACTATTCTCAATGTAAGTGGGGGCTGTTTGAGGACGTGACTGCATTTGAAAACAATGTGATGCGGTGCCTCCCTGAACCGCTTGACGTTGGCCCCCGAGGGACGGTGTGATGGCGCAGACTCGGAGGGGGCTTCTGGTGGGGAGCGGCTGCCATGATTGCTCGTGGAATGGCCACGACAGAGCTACGAGATGGTGGTGCTCTCATGCTGATGCCAGCTTCAGTCTGAAACATCC
This sequence comes from Lissotriton helveticus, assembly GCF_964261635.1. Taxonomy (NCBI): domain Eukaryota; kingdom Metazoa; phylum Chordata; class Amphibia; order Caudata; family Salamandridae; genus Lissotriton; species Lissotriton helveticus. The sequence continues at coordinate 731,073,498 of NC_136067.1, forward strand.
AGAAACACTGTAGACTACCAATTTGATCAGTTCCGGTAGCGCCCCAACGTGACCCGGTAGAGAAGAACTTGCCCTCCCCTCTTTGACTGATGGTTCTTGTTGCCTGTCCCTTCTGTTGTCATTTAACAGAACTATTTAGCCTGCTGAAAGGGGTTGTGTTCCGACCGCTGTTTGGTGGAGACATTTTGACTATATTCTGGACCTGCGTCGTTGCGTAATGCGTCATATGACGCGCCGCGTTAGCGCATCCGGAAGTGCTCCGATGCGCGAAGCGCAGCTTCCCGGAAGCGATCCGGGGCGCGGCGCGCAGCGCGTAACGTAAGCATAACAGGTCATGTGACTTGTTAATAAAACTTTTCATTGGTTCCTTTTACTTTTCTTATTCTAATGATGAAAGGCTTGGTCATATGACCTAAAAATTACACTTTTTATTACTTTCGAACATTATTTTTTCTTAAACATATATGTTATAATGTTCCAGGCTAATGTACTTTCCCGGAAAATTTACAACTGTCCTGCAAGTAAAATATATTCCTTTTTCGAAAAAAAGGGAGTTTCTTCGTCCCATGACGGAGCCGTTGATCAAAAGAGGCTCGGCCTGCTGTCTTAGTTGCCGATACGCCTGAATATCAGATTCTTATAGATCACTTTATGTTGCAGGAGTAGAAAACACAACAGCCCTTGACCATTTATCTTTACTGCGTTCCTGCGTATTATACCTTTTACCCTTCATGTAATTGGACTGCTTTATTTCACTTGCCTTTTACTGATTCGAAAACAGTGACTATTATTAAAAACTTTACCAATGTAAATACTACTACCATGTTTTCTTTTAAAAACCTTTATTGTGAAAATGTCAGTATACAAATACGGGCCTATAACCACGTGGGCCGGCCACGGAGCAAACTGTAATCGTATATGATGAGGAGACATTTGCACTGTAGAGGAACGTAACGGGCGGGCCATTAGGTTGCAAGAACTAAGGTGTCTAACAGTTGCGGAATCGGTGGACGTACATTTTATAATTAAAAAATGACAGGGCCAGTTACAATAAAATTATCTAGATATACATTTGCGGGCAAGTACCATGGGTGACGTTAATTCGAACTTTCAATAGTACAGTAATCAATAACACATCAGAACTTAATATCAATAGGGATGTCGAAATATTCAATCAATTCTCGTCCCCGCCCGCCATGTGCTTCAAAACTGCATACGTATCTCGTGATATCAAGGTTGTGCAACCAGTACACAACAAGGAGTTACGAGTCCCATTTATTCCAGCGCCATTTTGGGCGAGGACGGGCAGGTCCAGGATATAGTCAAAATGCCTCCACCAACCATCGACTATGATGATGTTCATATGCTGTATTTATTAGAGTAACACTCATCTGTCCACATGAAATTAATTTGCCACAATCTAAACATGTCATTTTAATCTTTCCAAAGTTCTTCTGAATATTTGGGACCGTTTCCCTTGCCTCTGATGCTGTCAGTGCCATTTCTTTGGTGAATGTACTGGCAGGTCGGGGGTTGTCCTCCAAATCTCTCTTTTGTGCAGCACTATAATTAATCGGTGCCACCTCTCCATATGACGATGCATGGTATAATTACCATAACTATATTTTTTTCGGTTCCTCTGGAGAGTACATCGTGGCAGATGAGGCAGGTAATGTACCGGGCATTTACCTTTTTTGCACGTAGAGGAAAGGAAAAAAAATTCGAGCGTCCGAGTTCTAAGGTGTCCCAGGGCCATTTTAGTGGACCAGGCCCAAATCCAAAGAACAGGCCACCATTTTGAGAGTCCTGTTGCAGCCGCCTGTCGCTGTAGCAGCAAGAGCGGGCGAAACTCAGCTAGACGGCGCTCCACTGCAGATGAAGTGCCTCAACCTGGAGAGGCAGGAGAGGCTCGTTTTCGCCGCCTCCCCCCCCCCCTTCGGGCACCCCACGCCGACTTTCGGCGCAGCATTGTAGGATGGCCACACCAGTGCGGCAACTTGCTGGACACCACCTCGGTGCCAACCGAATCTCAGCGCCTTGTGGTGTCTTCCATTCCGAAAATATTGTTGGCAGCATTTTGAAAGGAAAGATAAACAGCCGTTTGTGGCCCTCACTACACCGTTCTCCTAGTGAGTCTCACATTGTTACATTTAGGAAGAATGTTGAAGAGTAGTATGTTGAAAATCTGAAGCCATTGTTCTACAAACTCTCAACCAGCCTTGGATGGAAAAATCCTGAAGAATGTACAAACTGAAAACCAGTTTTTGTCTGTATAGCATCAGCAGCAACGCTTGAGTCAGCTTTGTGTGAAGCCGCCATTTTGATTCAATCAATAGCGTCCCCCTGCACACATTCAGGGACCTGGTCGTGTCTTCAGGTCAAACGGATTGTGGGACAAGATGCACAAAGGAAAAGGAAAAAAGTTCCGCCGGACCCCGGGAGGCGGACGCCTATGTCATGGGCGATCTTAGGCCACACCAGGGCAATAGTGAAGCTGCAGCAGGTACAAATAAGCTTCAGACAGTGTTACAAGCGCTGCTCAGAACTCTCAACTATGACACCACCTCGGTGCCATCCGGATCTTGGCGCCTTGTGCTGGTTCCGGCCTATTCACACATCGGTCCGCTACTGACGCCACCTCACAGGCCAACGGGGCACCCCACGCCGACTTTCGGCGCAGCATTGTAGGATGGCCACACCAGTGCGGCAACTTGCTGGACACCACCTCGGTGCCATCCGGATCTTGGCGCGTTGTGCTGCCTTCGGCCTATTCGCACATCGGTCCGCTACTGACGCCGCCTCATCTTGGGGGCGACGCACAGCATCACATTGCTTTCCAATGCAGTCAGATCCTCAAACAGCCCCCACTGACTGACGCAAACTCACAGGCCAACGGGGCGCCCCACGCCGACTTTCGGCGCAGCATTGTAGGATGGCCACACCAGTGCGGCAACTTGCTGGACACCACCTCGGTGCCATCCGGATCTTGGCGCGTTGTACTGCCTTCGGCCTATTCGCACATCGGTCCACTACTGACGCCGCCTCACGTGCCAACGGATTTTCTACGCTTTTTATAGCCCTATGCCGCATAACAGGTCATGTGACTTGTTTATAAAACTTTTCATTGGTTCATTTTACTTTTGGTTTCCTAATGATGGAAGGCTTGATCATATGACCTAAAAATACACTTTTCATTGGATTAAAACATTTTTTTTTCCCAAACGATGAAAGCCCCACCTTGTTTCTGGATGTTTCAGACTGCAGCTGGCGTCAGTATGAAAGCACCACCATCTCGTAGCTCCGTCGTGGTCATTCCGCGAGCAATCATGGCAGCCGCTCCCCACCGGAAGCCTGCAGGAGTCGGTGGCCCCCATGACTTTTGTAGAATCTTCAAGGCTGAGGGGACGCTTTCGAGAATGGGGTCCAAGACCTAGCAGACAAGCGTCCGAGTTCCAAGGTGTCCCAGGGCCATTTCAGTGGACCAGGCCCAAAAAGGAAAGAGCCTGCCGCCATTTTGAGAGTCCTGTGGCAGCCGCCTATCGCTGCACCGCAAGAGTGGGCGCAACTCAGCTGAATGGCGGATTTTGGCACAGTGTACCAAAAGCGGACGGAATGGCAACTGAAACGGTAAAGGGGCGCCCCACTACAGCAGACGAGCCTCCACCTGGGGAGGCCCGTTCACGCCGCCTCAACCCCCCCCCCCGGGGCGCCCCACGCCGTTATTCGGAGCAGCATTGTAGGATACCGAAACCAGTGCGGCAACTTACTGGACATCACCTGGGTGCCATCCACATCTCAGCGCGTTCTGCTGCCTTGGGACTATTCGCACAACAGACCGCTACTGATGAGGCCTCCCCCCGCACCCCCCGGGACGCACCACGGAATGGCAACTGAAACGGTAAAGGGGCGCCCCACTACAGCAGACGAGCCTCCACCTGGGGAGGCCCGTTCACGCCGCCTCCCCCCCCCCCCCGGGGCACCCCACGCCGTTATTCGGAGCAGCATTGTAGGATACCAAAACCAGTGCGGCAACTTACTGGACATCACCTGGGTGCCATCCACATCTCAGCGCGTTCTGCTGCCTTGGGACTATTCGCACAACAGACCGCTACTGACGAGGTCTCCCCCCGGGACGCCCCACGCCGTTTTTCGGAGCTGCATTGTAGGATACCAAAAACCAGTGCGGCACCCAGGTAACATCACCTGGGTGCCGTCCAGAACTCAGCACGTTGTGCTGCCTTAGGACTATTCGCACAAAACTCAGCTACTGACCATTGTTGCTTCTTTTTTCTAAAAAATGTTTAAATGTATTTACTGTTTTTGTTGCGTTGTATATATTTATAAGTTATTAAAGTTTTATAATCCTACTACTTTGTTGGAGTGCTATATATTTTTAATGTGACACATAATTGTAAAAACTTTGACGTACAAAGAGGCATCCCTGGAATCTTCCGCTTCAGGCTCGGTCCCCTCCCCAATCACAATACAGGATGGTTTTCAGATAGTAGGAACGCGTGTGGTGTGACGGATCTCATCGGGTGGGGGCCTTGATCTACTGTAACTCCTTTGAAGAGGGGTGATTCTTTACAGCTGGGGCCATAAACTACTTCTGCATGGCTAGGTGATAGCCTGGGACCGGCCTGGACAATCGGACACAGAGGAAGAGTAATGTCAGAGGGTGCGGTAGTGAATAGGGCGAAAGGGAGGTGTCGGGCGGGCACAGGGTGTGATTCTCAAGGAAGAGCAGCGCAGATGGGGGGAGGTTTATTGCCCATGCATAAGACAGAGAGCGGGGGTGACCAGTGCCTGGGGGAGATGCTTGTGAGGGTGGGGAGCCATGCTAAGGATCGACAGCGTGCAGAGAGTGGGTCTGGTCAAGGCATCTAAAATGGCTGCCGTGCACGACAAAAGTGTGGCATTTGAAAAAAGGCAAGATGGCGCAGACAATGTTTATCAACACTTCCTGATTTCCTTCGAATCGAACGTTAACAGACGTTATCTCTCCCACACTACCAGTCCCCCTGGGCTTAAACGCCGAGATGGTAGGGACTGCATCCCGTGGAGATAGGCCGAGACGTCACTCAGCAAAAAAAAAAAAAAAAGTCTATAAACATACAATAAGTTAAAAGTCAATCATTCTTGTTTCCTTGTAGTACGCTCCCCAGTCCGCTTTCCGTTACGCGTACCGGGCGCACCCCACGAAAAAAAACGATTTTTTTTTTTATTTTTGTTTGCCCCGCGGGGCCCTTTTAAAGCCTCCACATCAAACCTAGGGGGTCAGGGAGGATCTACTATGCCCCCTTATGGTCATTTGCCCCTTCGCTTTGGCCTCCTCTTGTCTCTCAAACCTACCGAGAGACAAGATGGCGGCCGCTACGGACTGTTTGGAATGTTTACAGACACCGGAGAGCCAATCAGCTTCGCATCGCAATGCTCCGTAACGCGAAAAGTACGCGAACCGGATCGCTGCCCGGAGCGCTGTTACAGATATATATCTTTTTTTGAACGTTAATTTCTCAAAATCCACTGGAGCACATATATTGAGACCTAGCAAAGGCACATCGGGCTACCAGTCCCTACAATTTTGCCAAGTTTCGTGCAAATCCATTCAGCCGTTCGGGCTAAAAGTGAGGCCAACCGCCCTATGGAAATTAACATGGGAAAAACGCGTTTTGGGACCCCCCTTTTTTCTCGGCCCCCCCTTGACGAAACCCCTTCAAATTTTCAGGGGCTGCTCAGAAACCAAATGTTCCATTTTCCTGAAAATTTCAGCCAATTCCGTCCACAAACGCCAAAGTTATTAGACATAGAATTTTCAAAAATCCCATAGAGAAAAAATCCTAACTATATATACCTACTGGCGACCGCCAGTAGGTAATATATATATATATATATATATGTATGTATGTATGTATATATATATATATATGTATGTATGTATGTATATTTATATATATATATATATATATATATATATATATATATATATATATATTCACTGAAAAAACCATAGGTTATAGACCATATATAGTTAGGAATTAGCATTTAGAAAACCTTATTTTACTCACACAAAACCATTGAAATTCCATATATAGTTAGTTGCACTAACTATATATCGCGCACCCGCAATCCACTGCTGATGATGTCACATATTACATCATTCATGACATGGTCAGTGACATCACTGATGACATCACTGATGACATCTCAAATGACATCACTGATGACATCATCTAGTGTCTGTGTGTTTTTGTAAAGTTTAAATACGTTTTACATATTGAAGAATGACTGGATGTATGGAAGAGTGAGTGTGTGTGTGGCTGGCTGGGAGGTGTGTGACTCTGTGCATATCAATGTGTACTTGTATCAGTGATTGTATAAGAGAGTAAGTATGTGTTAGTATATGTGTGAAAAGTATGGTGTTCTGTGTTTAACTATAGATGAGGAAATCGAAGTGTGATTGATTCTTCACAGGACTGACTAGGTGTATGAGTGCATATGATAGTGTTCTAATAATAACTGACTGTATGTATGAGTAATTGTATGGGTGAATGAGTGAATGTGTGTGTAGACGTACGAATCAGTGAGTGCGTATGTAGTAACTGGTATTGGTGTGTCATGATGTCATCAGTGATGTCATTTGAGATGTCATCAGTGATGTCATTTCAGATGTCATTAGTGATGTCATCAGTGATGTCACTGAAGTATGGTGTTCTGTGTTTAACTGTATAGATGAAGAAATGGAAGTGTGATTGATTCTTTACAGGACTGACTTGGTGTGTGAGTAACTCCATGGATGAGTGGCAGTGTGTGACTGTCTGCATAGGTGTATGAGTGCATATGATAGTGTTGTAATAATAAGTGACTGTATGTATGAGTTATTGTATGGGTGAATGAGTGAATGTGTGTGTAGACGTAGGAATCAGTGAGTGCGTATGTAGTAACTGGTATTGGTGTGTCATGATGTCATCAGTGATGTCATTTGAGATGTCATCAGTGATGTCATCAGTGATGTCATTTGAGATGTCATCAGTGATGTCATCAGTGATGTCACTGACCATGTCATGAATGATGTAATATGTGACATCATCAGCAGTGGATTGCGGGTGCGCGATATATAGTTAGTGCAACTAACTATATATGGAATTTCAATGGTTTTGTGTGAGTAAAATAAGGTTTTCTAAATGCTAATTCCTAACTATATATGGTCTATAACCTATGGTTTTTTCAGTGAATTTTCAAGGTTTTGTAAATGCTAATTCCTAACTATATATGGTCTATAACCTATGGTTTTTTCAGTGAATTTCATTGGTTTTTTAACAGCTAATATCAGTAGCTGTAAAATGTATTCTTCTTTAAATCCAAAAATATATTTTATATGTTTATGAATAATTTTTTTTTTAAATATTTTTTTTTCTTCGTTCCCGCTTCGCGAATCGGGAAGCTTCCCGTTAGCTAACCTTGATGCCGCGAAATAGACCGCGAGCCGGTAAACGTTTCTTTACCGCAAGTGCCGCGTTAGAAAACAACATCGTGACGCCTCCCGTCCGCATGACGTTTCACGTTGTCGCGTGATACGTCATATGACGTGCTACGTTAGCGAACTGGTACGCGAAGCGAGTCGCAAAGCGCAGGTTTCTGGAAGCAAACCGGGAGGCCCTGCAAAGCGCTTAACGTAAACACAGCAAGTCATGTGACTTGGTAATAACACTTTTCATTGGTTCATTTCACTTTTGGTTTCCTAATGATGTAAGACTAGGTCATATAATCTAAAATGAACACTTTTGATTGGTTGAGAACTCTTGTTTTTCCCAAATGATGAAAATCCCTCCTTCTTTCCTCACTCTGACTTTCATCATTGTGAGAGAAAGACCCTTTGTGATCACTGAGCAATGGCTTCTTTAGTAGCTTCAGCTGGTGCTTCCCCACCACCTCCACCACATCCAAGGAAGAGTGGACCACCTGCTCAAGTTATAATTCAGCAAGAAGAGGAAGAAGAGGAAGACGAGGAAGAGCAGGAAGAGAGGCAGTTTTTGCCTGAGGAACCCAGGACGTCTCACCGGAAAGAAAACTTCATTTGGCAATTTTTTAAAATTCCCAAAGGTCAGAAAAAAGTAAATGCAAGATACGTAACTTGCCTTATATGTCAAGATAGACTGTCCAGAGGAACCGAGAAAAAATACAGTTTCGGAAACTACACAATGCATCGCCATATGACTAGGTGGCATCCTAACAACTACAGTGCTGCACAGTTTCGGAACGACCTAGATAATCTCCCTATTATGGCCAGAAGATCTGTTGTACTGGAAGTAACGGGACCAGAGGGCAGGGAGATGGTGCCAAATATACAAATGAGATTTGGTGAAGTAAAACACATCTGCGTATTTTGCGATGGATTCATTTGCTACGGAGAAAGAAGCATCACTCTGATCAACAGAGCTATTGACTATCATATGCAAGTTTGTACGAAACGCCCAAAATAATAAATACTTTTTTTTTGTTTTGTTGCTCCTGTTGAGCCCTTTACAATGAATCGTTTTCATTGCCCCCTCCAAGAAAAACCCCAAAAAATATAAAACTGTTCAGAAAAATTCAAAAAAAGTAAAAAAATGTTCTGAAAAATAATAAAAAAAATATAAAACAACAAAAACAATAAAAAAAAAGTTCTTTTCAGAACTACCTCCCCGTTATTAAAAAATTGGTACAATATTTGGAACTGTGCCAACCTCTATTTCTCTTAGTTCGCTTCCCAGTTCGCTCGCCGGTACGCGAACCGGAAGCGAACCAAAAACAGTAAGTATAAGGGAAGGAAACAGACACTTATGTTAAAAGAAAGACAGCTATAGGGGAGTAAACTAGAGATACTATTACCCGTAATCCACTGCTGATGATGTCACATATTACATCATTCATGACATGCTCAGTGACATCATCAGCAGAGGATTGCGGGTTTTTTGGCAACGTGCCTTATCCACGGTTTAATAACGCTGCCTTTTGCTTTATATAAGTTTTCAAATTGTATGAAATATATACCAATAGGTCGTTATGAACCTTTAGGTAGTGCTTTTCTTCATGAGGTCTGGTCGCTTCCATACACATACAGATGTTTCAAAGATGATCAAGAAGTTTATCTGAATGGAGAGGAATGCACTGAGACGCCAGATCATTCACTAATGTGTAGGCACATACAGTTACACGGTTCATGCAACAAACACCGACCAAATATGGCTTGCGTGTTGCAAGGCACGCCAGTTCCTGCTATCATCCCCACGTTCAAGTTGTTGGAAAATGGTAGTTATTTGATGCTCAATAATGAAGATTGTTCTGAGTTAATTAAAAGTATTCCTTTTATCGTAACAGTAAGTGAACGGGTTATTTGCTGCAGAAATGTTCTATTTTCTCCCACACATGAACATAGGGAGTTTTCAATCTGGCCACAAATACCAACCTTGGGAGAGATTTCAACGGCATGGCAAGAATAAGAGCTCTTTTGTCTCAGAGAGAGGTGGCCTTGAGTTCGGCCCGTGAAACTTTCGTGCTTCACATAGCGAACACCCGTACAGAGGTGCAGACCCTTTTCAATTCAGATTTGCCTTTCAATTTCAGCAAGATGGTTCGGACTATCTTTAACGCATCCTCCACAAAGGCCCTGGCGCACTTTTTTAAAGTTGTTACCAGTGGTCTCGTGACTTCATTTGAGAAAATCTTTGGAGTCATCCCTGCTTTCTTTCATTCTATTTTCTCCACTCTGCTTCGTGGATTGGCATTTTTACTTGCATTACCAGCGGACGCTCTTGTGCTTTTTTACATTTTTAAATATGGATGTCCCTCCTATGCAACCTCCCACCCTGCAGCTGCTGACACTGTTCCGCAATCGCATGCTAGAATATTATGGCACAATGCCGTTGGCGATATTAAGCACGGCATATGGATTATCTTTTCGATTCTCCTACTTCACCTGTGTCCAGCCTGTATTTCACTGCCTGACCTGTGATTTCGATTGGGCCATTGATTTGTGTCTCTGCGGACCGGTTTCTCCTGACGTCGACTTTAATCAGCTGATGACTCCTATCATTACTCACGAGTTGGTTTGTCCTGGCGAAAGGATTATGGCTGTGGCATTGATGCATCCCTGGAATTTATTGGCGGCAGCACAGTCTTTCTTGGAACAGAGCTTTCTTGAAAACCCACCGAGCTGTCCTCTGATGGTGATAGAGGATCCGGTGCTGGGAGAGCACGTATGTTCTTTTCCGCTTTTAAATTGGATGGCTGAACTGTTTTCGGATGAAGACGGTGACTTCCTATTGGAGGCTGTTGCAGCTTATTTTGCATACACAGTTATGTCATAGACCTTTTTCATGTTTGATATGCTGAGTACTAGCATTTCATTGACAATTCATTGACTTATTTGTCAAGTTTTTATTATTTACCTTGCCTATTGGCTTAAGACTCGATAAAGTACTTGGCTGTTTTATTTTTCTTTAGCATTCAATTTTCCTAGTTTTTAATGTAATGCTTTACCTTGCGGACCGTCCACATATAAACTTGCAATCTGCTCTCATGAGATGGCACTTCTATTATCTTATTCAGTTCGTTTCCGGATCATGGGGAGGTGTCATCTAGGTCCTGGATATCTTTACACCGTGTTAAGTTAGCATGGGCTCATTACCGGTTTAAACGCCATTTTTCCTTTTTTGCAACTTCTGCACACGACACTTAGTTGTTGCTTTAGCTTTCCACCTAGTAGTTCATCGTGGTTTACATGAGAATAATATGTTATTGCTCTACTATCTGCTTTGCTTGTTAAACTATATCTGTACAGCGAGTGCTAAAGTTTCAAGAACAACACGATACAGAATTGTTATGAGGTCTGATCTCCACGACTTCATACTCATAACATAAGTGCAACTTCTGCCAATTCTGGGCATGAGGCGGGTTTTATATTGCTTTGCCGAACACACATACACAACAGTTGATGCGGTTCACATGAAGAGAGAGCTGGTGTATGCTGATGTGATTCCTTCAAATCTAAGACACTAAAGTATGGGCACGCCCTAAACCAACACAAAGAGACCTTCTTAGCAAATAATATAATATGTGTATTAGGGAGGGTGAGATATAAGCAGCCGCGGGCCGTGGAGGGAGTTACGGTGAGGCAGGGAGGCGGGGAGGGGGAGAAGCAGGGTGGAGCCCTCTCTACCCTGCCCCTCCCCCTCCCCGCCTCCCTGCCCCACCGTAACTCCCTCCACGGCCCGCGGCTGCTTATAAGTGTTGCTAACTCTTATTCATTTACAGCATGTTAACATACTGTCACCATTCGCTTTTTATGTACTAGTAACTATGCTGGTAATTTTGCTACTGATAATATGTGTACTTGTATTCTCCACCCTGCTTCTCCCCCTCCCCGCCTCCCTGCCTCACCGTAACTCCCTCCACGGCCCGCGGCTGCTTATAAGTGTTGCTAACTCTTATTCATTTACAGCATGTTAACATACTATCACCATTCGCTTTTTATGTACTAGTAACTATGCTGGTAATTTTGCTACTGATAATATGTGTACTTGTATTATCTAAGATACTACGCCTGAGAAGACGGCATTAGTAAATAAACATTTCAAATACACATGTGTTCTTCTTAACTCCATGTTCTGGTTTCTAAGAAATATATAACGACCGACTGTTCATGAGTTCCACGTATCCTGAGGTACTATAAGTTCATATTCTGGATTGTCTAAACATTGAGAGTTTGTTATATCCAATGTGACACTGTACCCAGCTTGCTAAGGAGTTTTTGATTACTAACGTGAGTTTTGGGACACCCTAATTCGCCGAGGTTCCAATCCTCTGTCCACAGTTCTGTGTGAGAACAGAAACCCTGCGACAGGGGCACCCCCGACCCTTGCTGGAGCTTCATCACACTTGCGATACAACTCCAGCAATGCGCCACCTTTACGGCACAGATACATCATGCATCTGTGCTGTTTTTGCCCCATGATGCGCCGCATTGTAAATGCAGCACACCATAGGTGACGGAACAGCGGCACAGAATGACTAACACATCCCTGGTGATGCGCCAGTCATCATAAATGTATCCCTATGCTTCTTATCTTGTTAGAGATGAACCGCCATATGTATCATCAAAGTTTTTTGCATTTCCTAAATAGCGAACTTTAAGGAATAAATAGCGATTCTTTACCATTCCTAGTTTGCGATTAGCTATTTGCTAATTACAAATTACCCATTCATTTCCTTCATTTCCATAGGGCGGTTGGACTCACTTTTAGCTCGAACGGCTGAATGGATTTCCACGAAACTTGGCAAAATTGTAGGGACTGGTAGCCCGATGTGCCTTTGCTATGTCTCAAGATATATGCTCCAGTGGTTTTTACGAAAATTAACTTTGAAAAATATATATTGGGCTACATTGGCCTATATATATGTTGGAGCCCAAATGTAGCCCAATGTAGCCCAATGAAGCCCAATGTAGCCCAATGTAGCCCAAAGATGGCCGCCAGACACACAAAAAAACAAATGTAGCCCAAATATCAGCCAGATGTAGCCCAACTATAGCCCAGTGACAGAATGACCAATCAGCTTCGCAAACCTCCGTTACGCGAAGCGGAGCGCTGTTACAGATATATATCTTTTTTTGAACGTTAATTTCTCAAAATCCACTGGAGCACATATATTGAGACCTAGCAAAGGCACATCGGGCTACCAGTCCCTAATATTTTGCCAAGTTTCGTGCAAATCCATTCAGCCGTTCGATTATTATTATTATTATTTTTTTTGCCCCGCTGGGCCCTTTTAAAACCTCCACATCAAACCTAGGGGGTCAGCGAGGATCTACTATGCCCCCTTATGGTTATTTCCCCCTTTGTTTTGGCCTCCTCTTGTCTCTCGATCCTACCGAGAGACAAGATGGCGGCCGCTACGGACTTTTTGGAATGTTGACAGACGCCAGAGAACCAATCAGCTTCGCTTCACAAAGCTCCGTTGCGCGAAAAGTACGCGTCCTGGGACGCTGCCTGGTCCGCTGTTACAGATATATATCTTTTTTTAAACGTTAATTTCTCAAAATCCACTGGAGCACATATATTGAGACCTACAAAAGGCACATCGGGCTACCAGTCCCTACAATTTTGCCAAGTTTCGTGCAAATCCATTCGGCCGTTCGGGCTAAAAGTGAGGCCAACCGCCCTATGGAAAACTCAATGTTAAAAACACGTTTTGGGACCCCCCTTTTTTCTCGGCCCCCCCTTGACGAACCCCCCCCAAATTTTCAAGGGCTGCTCAGAAACAAAATGTGCCATTTTCCTGAAAATTTCAGCCAATTCCGTCCACAAACGCCAAAGTTATTAGACATAGAATTTTCAAAAATCCCATAGAGAAAAAATCCTAACTATATATACCTACTGGCGACCGCCAGTAGGTAATATATATATATATATATATATATGTAGATATAGATATAGATAGATATATATAGATATAGATATAGATATAGATATACACACACATATACACATTCAACCAACCGCCTGGCTTCTCCAAAGAAAGCAAGCACATGAAGACTGCTGATATTAAATTATTTTTTGGGAGAACACTTTCTATGTTTATGTTAAGGGTGGGCGGCCAGCTACGCTCCGTGCACGGAGTGCACGTAGTGCCGTCTCCTACGCATTTTGCGTAGCGGGCGTAGCCAGGCGGCACTACGCGCGCTCCGCAGACGGTGCGTAGCCGGCCGCCACCCGCCTCCCTCCCGCCCTCCCTAAATACTTAAATAAAAGGAGAGAAAGCCTTTAAAAACACTTACCTTGTCCGCCGCGTCCCCCGGGGCTCCCTCTCGCCGTCCCTTGATTCGCGCCGCCATGTAGGATACTAATGCGCATGCGCGGGCGGCCGCGCATGTGCATTTCTCCTGAGGAATGCGCATGCGCGGGCGCCCGCGCATGCACATTAGTATCCTACATGGCGGCGCGAATCCAGGGACGGCGAGAGGGAGCCCCGGGGGACGCGGCGGACAAGGTAAGTGTTTTTAAAGGCTTTCTATCCTTTTATTTAAGTATTTAGGGAGGGCGGGAGGGAGGCGGGCGGCGCGGAGTGGGGCTACGCGGAGTGCGCAGGTGGGCGTAGTTTTGTGCCCACTTCGCGTAGCTCCGCGGAGCCCCACTCCGCACACTACGCCCAGGGTTAGTTTATGTTCACGTTGCACGTAATCTGAAATGTTGTGTTTATATACGAATGCATATGTTGGAACATGTTACCCGTGAGCAAGGCATTTTCACGCCGAAACGCGTAGGGTATTTTTTTGGGGCTGATGCACAAATAAATAGTTTTTGAAGCAAAACCTGGATTGATGGTGCCTGTCTCATAAGGAGTGCACGGGTGCTGCGTTGTGGCATGGTGAAGCGAATATATACACATTCAACCAACCGCCTGGCTTCTCCAAAGAAAGCAAGCACATGAAGACTGCCGATATTAAATTATTTTGTGCATGGGTCCTCCCTCGACCCAATACCACAAAGTTGAGATGCATATATGTTGCATGTTTTAGTGCTTTGATAGCACAAAATGCAGTGGCATAAAAACCACGATTTCAGAAGGAACCATGAAATATAAGAAATATCTCATGGTTGCCTATGAAATATGTATTTGATTATCATAATGACAGCCAACTAACCACTGTGCAGCACTTTCATATTGCCAGTTCTACTACGAATATGCAGCATTGAGGACCAAATTATTCAGCAAGGTTATATCAATTATGCAGAAAAAAACTGCAAATTATGCTGTATATTCTCTGTTACTATTATTTAATCAATTTGAAATAGAAATAACAATTTGAAAGAAAACTGCTAATTCTGCAATTTATGTGGCACAGTTTATGTGGCAAGTGCAGTAAATCCACAATTTTGTGGGAAATGCTGCTACCATAGAACTACCTACAAGCTCTGACCCTCACCATTGCCCATTATTCTATTAATAAAGAATTCAAGAAATGTAAGCAAAGCCTAAACATTCTAATTCTAATCAGTACCCATTCCTAGCTACACTTTGAAAAAAGCATGAATTTAAACAAATTGCCCCAACGAACACAATATAAAAATGTAATGAAGAAAATACACATTTCTCTCAACTTCCTGAATTGTGCCTTTCTGAGCAGCATACGTGTTCTGTAGCGCGGCGGGGCCCAGGTCAAGGTAGGCCGCAGCTACGCTAAAGTAAAACCCACGAGGCAGTACTTTCACTCGTGGTCGGAAGACCCCGAGCGGTCTCCGGCCCCTTTATTTATACCCTCGGGACGAGCCCGCCCCAAGGGGTGTAGGAATGCATGTGAGAAATGCAACAGTGTATTAGAGGGCCTGGATGGCTCTCTACATCCCTCTTTTCCTTTGGTTCTAGACCATTAAGTTCTCCCAGTTCATGGGGATGTACATACATAGTCTCTCAGCCACTGACTCGGCACAGGATTCGGCCGGAGACCATACTTCTGGCTCCGGGCACAGGGAGGTGTTACAACCCCAGCCGAGGCTCCCTCAGCTGACTCGGTAGCGGTGTTCTGGCTGGTCAACCTGGTACTGTCAGCAACCCCTTGGCGGACTTGCCCGGGTGACTCCGGTGGAGTGTTCCTCATGTTGGGTGAAACAGGGGGAGAGAAGTTCGGCAACTCGTCCTGAAAATTCGCGGCCTCGGGGTTCACTTTCGTCTCTGGGGTCTTCTTGAAACTGGACACATTCCTCATGATGGAGTGTTGTCCCTTTTGAGCGGTGACAATGGTCCCTTGGATGTTTACAACGACCCACACCTCTGGCTCGTAGGGCATCCGGAACTTCCACCCGGGGTGTCGGTCTTTGATCACCACCCGGTCTCCCACTCTTAGCTGAGGTTCCAGTGCTCTTCGGGCCTCACTGGCCTTCTGATTCGTTGTCACCCTACTCTCCTGGATGGCTGCATCATCACGCTCCACAGGCACCCACGTTGGGTCTGACAGGATACTGTCCAGTGGGGCTCGCTTGAACTGAAGATGAGCCGGGGCACACTTGGTGGTGCTATGAGGAGTCTGTCAGTACGCACCGAGGAATTGGTCGAGAGCTGCTTCAGGGTCTTCTCTATTTTTCACTGTGATGCGCAATACACAGTTGATTGTCCTCATCAGTTGTTCGACTTCCCCATTTGCTTGGGGCCATAGCGGGGTGATCTTTCTGTAGCGCACCGCTAGGTTTTCAAGATATTCCTGGAACCTCCGCCCCTGTAAGGGGGGTCCATTGTCGGATTTGACCTCTTCCGGCAGTCCCATCATTGTGAACGCTCTGTCCAGGACCCTCTCCACATGTGGGAAAGCTGTTGATGCCACTACTTCAACTATGGGAAATTTCGAGAATGAGTCAACCATGACCAGCATGTGACGTCCACCTGGGAAACTCCCAAAATCCACGCTGAGGTGCATCCACGGAGCCTTGCTCGGTTCTTCCGTGATCACCGGTGCCAGTGCAGGGTCCCCTCCGGTGATCGTGCAGGCATGGCACTGCCGTACCATCTCCTCGACCATGGAGTCCATTGCCGGGAACCAGACCTTGTCCCGTAACCTGGCTTTGGTCTTTGCCATTCCTTGGTGGCCAACGTGGGCCAGGGCGAGGATCCTCATCTGAAGACTCTCCAGGACCACTATCAGGTGTCCCCTCAGGAGAACTCCTTCTTCCCCCACACTGAGTTTGCTCCGAACTTGCCACAGTTGTTGGCAGGCATGGCTGACCTCCAGCCGTAAGACGCGAGCGCCGTCCATGAAGTGGGCCCAACCATTGTTCTCCAGTGCTCCTCAGACTCGGGAGAGAGTGGTGTATTCTAGAGTGGCTCGGCCAAATTCTTCAAGTGTCATGGCCTTGGGTCACGCCCCTTGCAATACCATGTTGACAAACGCTTTGGTGCTGCAGGCATCCGCCGATGGGTCGGATGGCATCGTGGACTCCGGGTGGCGTGACAAATAGTCGGCAGAGTTGTGTGCCCCTGGGCGGAAGACCTCTTTGAAGTTGTAGCCTTGCAACTGCACCGCCCATCGTTCGATCCTTGTGGGTGCTAGCTGGGATGAGCCAACAAACAGTGGGAGCAGCGGTTTGTGGTCCGTCCAACATTGAACTCCTGGCCGCCCAGATACAGGTGGAAGTGCTGGCACGCCCATTTGATAGCCAATAACTCCCTCTCGATTTGGGCGTATCTGGTCTCGGTGTCAGTGAAGGCTTTGCTGGTGTAGGTGACTGGCTTCCACGCTTCCGGGCCGTGTTCCTGAAGGAGGACTGCCCCTAAGCCCACGGGGCTGACATTGACGACCAGTTCTGTTAGTCATCATGGGTGGAAGTAGGCCATCACGGTCTTGTCTAGCAGTCCCGCTTTAATGTCTTGAAAAGCTTTGTTGGCCGCCAGTGTCCACTCCCATTTGTGATCTTGACACGTAAGGGTGCGCAGTGGCTTGGATATGGCTGCAAGATTGGGGATGAAGCGTCCACAGTACGTGGCATGCCGAGGAAGCTCCTCACCTCGGTGGGGTTTCGAGGCGTACTGGCCGCCCGGATGGCTTCGGCCTTCTTCGGATCCACCAGGAGTCCTTCTTGGGTGAACGTGTATCCAAAGAAGTCGACGCTCTCTTGATAGAATGAGCATTTGGATTTGTGTAGCGTTAGATCACAGTCCACAAACCTTTTCAGAGTGGCTCAGAGTTGCGAGTGGTGTTCCTCGAGCGTGTTGGAGTATATGAGGATAGCATTGCTGAGGTTGATCACCCCTTGCAGCCCCGACAGTGTTTCCCGGATGGCATTTTGGAAGATCTTGGCGGCTGACGACACTCCGAAGCTGAGCCTCTTGTATCCCACGTAAGCCCATGTGCGTCGAGAAGGTGGTAATATACCGGCTCTCAGGCTCCAGGTCCAGCTGATGGTAGCCCGCATTCAGGTCTAGTTTGGAGAACCACTTTGCCCCATTTAGGTCCGCCACAATATCGTCCATTGTGGGGGTGAAGTGGCGATCTCTCTTCACGGCGGTATTTGTCAGTCTCATGTCGACACAGAGTCGAATGGCTCCTGGTTGTTTGAGTTTAGGTGCCACGACCAGTGGGGACACCTACGGGGTAAGACCAGAGACCTTCTCGATTACCCCTAGCCCTTCGAGTTTTCTCAGCTCCTATTCCATTTGCAGGCGTAGGTTGAAGGGCACCAGACGGTGCCTGAGGGCCACAGGCCATACGGAAGGGTCAATGTGGAGCTTGAACCTCTTGCCTTTGAGTTTCCCAAGTCCTTCGAAGAGAGCCAGAAACTCCTTTAACATCGCTTCCGCATGGGATTCGTGGACCTGGTTGGTGAAGAAGACAAGTCCTGTGATGTATTCCTATAGGTACTGTATCGATTCCCCTATTCCTGACCCTGGTTTGGTTAATAATTAACTAGCAGCCATCCAACGGTGCAAGAACCGTTATCTGATTAAGCCACACCACGGCACAGAAGCGCGTTATCTGATTAGGTCATAACGCTTGCCATCTAATTAGACAAGCGATATTCCTCCAGCCCCTGATAAGGCATACGGAGTTCTCAAAACAAATCAAACCTACAGCGACCTGGGAAATTCCCATAACCATTGTTTTGATTTCACCGAGAACTTCAGCAAAAGAATGTGCGAACGAGCCCGTTCATATGACATCCTTATTGACGTATATATGTCCATCCTTACGTCAATCTCGGCACCTTTCAGGTATAAATATTACCGACATTGCCTTAAGCAAACACATGCGGTGGTGACGAGATCGGAGCAGCGAGACGTGCTGAGGAGCCCAGCAGAGAGCGAAGCCCACAGGCGCTGCCCCGCCTTCCTGACGCGCTGAGAACGAGACGCTGTCTTTCTCCTGCCGAGAAATCCAGCTCCGGCGCTTCCGTGCAGCCCTCGCAGGCAGCTGGAATATCAAGACCTGGGATAAGAGATACCAGCCCTCCATCATTCTAGATCTCAGGTACAGAACTGAATAACCCCTTGCAGAGAATTCTCGAATCAGTCCCTTGGCAAAACAAACTTAACTTAAACTGCTACTTATCTACTCCCGCCCACGTATTAGGCTTAGGTCAGGTACATTGGGGTAGGCGTGGTTAGAAGCACCAGTTGAGTACGATTAGTCAAATGTATATATGTATGTATCTATTTTATCCATTTTAAAGTATCATATGGCTCAGAAACCATATCAATGCTTTTACAGTATTATTTGATAATTCTGTCTCTACTGTATGCACTTTACTTAACTACAAGTATTGCAATAATAGCGATTCATTTCTCTTGTATGAGAAAAGAGACTGATCAATAAATAACATCTTTTATTGAACCACGCCCATCTCTTATTTCTCTACAAACTGGTGAAACTAAGAATGCACGTACTGACTGAGTAAAATAAGTTGTCTATTGT
Organism: Lissotriton helveticus; assembly: GCF_964261635.1. Classification (NCBI taxonomy): domain Eukaryota; kingdom Metazoa; phylum Chordata; class Amphibia; order Caudata; family Salamandridae; genus Lissotriton; species Lissotriton helveticus. The sequence goes on from NC_136067.1 coordinate 731,092,936, forward strand.
TTTCACACGACTCTAGAGATACACTCTTGATTAGGGGAGAGCAAAGTTGTCATGTTCTATGGTTGTCAGAAACTAAATCCCTTCTTGTCTATCCAGGGAGGTTAAAATCCTCCTTGTCTATTTGAGAAAGTTTCTAGTGAACTCTGAGCTAGCTGGCAAACACAAACCTTTAAGTCTAATATCGTCGGTAGAAGACCTAGTTAACCTCTGCCCTAGGTCTATACTATTGAAGATATTATTCCAATGCGCAGAGCCTATTGGGATAATAGGAACTACACTACATGGCGCCCAACCGTTTGGATAGGCGATAAAACTAACGCAAGACATTAGAGTAACTCAGTCGTGCTTTTTCACACAGAACCCCTTTTTTCCCATAATACTCCAAAGACGTCTGGAGTGGGTGAAAGGTCATATCCGCCAAACCTCGCAGGAGGAGACTCCTATGTATGGTTCATGGTTTACTCAACGGTGAAGGATACACTGTTCCCAGATATTGTGCATCTAATCTTTGTTTCCATAGAAACCTGATCTGCAAACAAACAGAATAACCTTCTTGACAATAGTATGTCAGAAGCTGAAGAAGAAAGGGAGACAGTTAGACTAGCAGCTGAACTCCTAGAAGCAGATAATACTCTGCAGCAAAATGACCCGGATATAATACTCATCCCGGTCAACATAAGAAAATCTATAACCCTAAAGCTTATAGAAAATGGACTGACACCAAGAGGTGGTACAGTCATATTCGTAATTGAGGCACACGAATGTCGGCAGACAGAGGTATTCTATTCATGGATAAACTTTCCAGCAGCAAACGCTGTAACAAAGGACTTCCACTATTACAAAATAGAGGAACCTCCTAGTGAGTACACTCCTTTCGAGGAAGTGGAAATACCACTCAAATTCCAAGAGCACCTGCTCTTGTTTAATGGCGCCCTAAAACATAATAATCACATCACCAGGCTCGGTCCACTAGGTAGACCAGGAGCAACGTGGCCGGTCCTAGCCGGATACACACCACATCCAGACATTGAAGAAATGCCTGCACCAGAACTTTTAGCACAGCTAAAACAATTAATAAAAATACATAGACAATTAGTCCAATATGTAATGCGGACTTCAACTATCCAACCAGCAATTAAAATTCCACAGTTGACCAGTCATCAGGGGAACACAAATAAAATTACACCACAGAACATACAGTCCTGTCTAGGTAAAGTACCCGCAAAACGGGATTAAATTCCTTTCTGGCTAGCACAAAAAATAACTCAAATAGAGGCAGTGTTTCCAGATACCACCCCTGTTGAGAAACATAGGATTCTGACTATCTGTCTTCCAATGGGAATCGCACCACATGTGGAGGACTGTGACACTTGGGGAACAGTCTTTGCTTCCATTTACACAAAAAAAACATGGTGTACCATCCATGTCAGTAATACCAGATGTGCTAAAACAGATTCAAGATGAATAAGGTCCAGAACCCGCTTTAACTCTCGGTATGAAATTACTGAAAGACTTCAAGCAGGTCTCTGCAATATTATTAGCCAACATAAAGGGAGAAGCAGCAAATGTGGCGATTCGCCAGAGGTTAAAAGAGACAAATATAGCAGACCAACCATCTGAAATTTCCAGAATCATAGAAAAATCCTATGAAGAACTAGGAAGAGATAGTTTGGGTGGAATACCAGTGAAACCCCAACTAGTTGAAAGTCCTGAAAAAGTATTTAAAAAAATTATTTAAACACTCAAAAAAAGAGCTGGGATGGAAATAAACAATCCAATCCTAAAGAAAAAAGATTCCAGTCCAGAGGAAGGTCTCCTCGGCGGAGAGAAAGATCTCCCGACCAAGGACGCAAGTCTCCCCAAAGGGAGCCCTCTGTGAAAAAATACAACCTTAGAAATAGGGATAATATAAAGAAACCTGATAGATATCAAGATATTGATACACGTCCCTCTCAATCTTTTCAGACTTCCTCGCAGAAATCGGAAAGAAGAGGACGATCAGAACAAAGGGAAGATCACGTCAAGTCCAAAGACAGAGAACCTGCTCATCTGAATAAAAAATTACAATTTCCAAAAAAGAAGGTAGCCAGTATTAAAGTAATCAACAATGCCGAGAATACTGAGGACACAGCTGAAAAACGGAGAATGGGCTCAGACAATGCTAGGCAGCGCAGCAGAAGTGAGCATAGCTCGCAAAGTCCTTATGAATCATCTGGAGACAGTGGACATGAATGAATACATTCAGGTGGAAACTGCAGATACCAGAGTTAGCAAACCTCATAAAATATATGAAATAACATTGCGTATAGAAGGGGATAAGACTAGAAAAATAAGGGGACTATTTTGGGATAATCTGTCCAAGGGCTATGACATCCTTCTAGCTGAACGAGACTGGCCTCCAGAATTTGTCAGGGAGTGCCCACATGGCGAAGAAATAATTATGCCTGCCTTCTCAAACCATATTCCAATTCATAAAAAATATACACTTGCAAGAAAGTGGGCAGTAGCTCAAGCTCCTGCCTTATATAAAACTCATGTGGGATGGGATGAGGACTCTCCTCCTCACAAAATCCAGTTAAAATCACAACCTACTGCACAGAGGCAGTACCCGATTAAGCAAGAAGCTAAAAAACAGGTAAAAGAGATCCTAGATCAACTTGAATACCAGGGGGTGATTGAAACTTGCACCTCACAAATGAATAATCCTTTGTTTCCTGTCTCCAAGCCAGACAATTCATATCATCTTGTTTTGGAATACAGACACCTTAACTCATGTTGCAAAACATTTGCAGTACAAAACTCGCATAGTGCTGCACTAATGAATAACATAGTGCGCAAAAAATACAAAACCACATTAGACATTTCTAATGGATTCTTTTGTCAAAATATAGCACCAGAGAGCAGATATTTGACGGCGTTCTCAATAAATGGCACGCAAAAGAATTTCTGTTGTTTGCCCCAATCAATCAATCAATCAATCAGAGCATTTGTATAGCGCACTACTCACCCGGAGGGTCTCAAGGCGCTGGGGGGGGGGGTCCGCTACTGCTCGAACAGCCAGGTCTTGAGCTGCTTCCTGAAGGCGAGGTGGTCCTGGGTCAGGCGGAGGTGGGTCGGAAGGGAGTTCCAAGTCTTGGCGGCCAGGTAGGAGAAGGACCTTCCTCCTGTGGTGGCTCTTCGGATGCGGGGGACGGCGGCGAGGGCGTGGCTGGTCGATCGAAGCTGGCGCGTGGGAGCGTAGAAGTTGAGGCGGCTGTTGAGGTATCCTGGTCCTTGGTTGTGTAGGGCTTTGTGTGCGTGGGTGAGGAGCCGGAAGGTGATTCTCTTGTTGACCGGGAGCCAGTGCAGGTCTCTCAGGTGTCCGGAGATGTGGCTGAGGCGGGGGATGTCCAGGATGAGTCGTGCTGAGGTGTTCTGGATCCGCTGGAGTCTCTTCTGGAGTTTGGCGGTGGTTCCGGCGTAGAGGGAGTTGCCGTAGTCCAGACGGCTGGTGACGAGGGCCTGGGTGACCGTCTTCCTGGTCTCGGTGGGGATCCATCGGAAGATCTTGCGTAGCATTCGCAGGATGTGGAAGCACGACGAGGAGACGGCGTTGACTTGTCTGGTCATGGAGACGGAGGAGTCCAGGATGAAGCCCAGGTTGCGTGCGTGGTCAGTTGGTTTGGGTGCGCTGCCCAGGGTGGGGGGCCACCAGGAGTCGTCCCAGGCGGAGGGTGAGGATCCCAGGATGAGGACTTCCGTCTTGTCTGAGTTCAGTTTCAGGCGGCTGTTCGACATCCATTTGGCTACTTCTGTCATCCCTTCGTGCAGGTTGGCTCTGGCGGTGGCGGGGTCGTTAGTGAGGGAGAGGATCAGCTGGGTGTCGTCGGCGTAGGAGATGATGTTCAGGTTGTGCTGGCGTGCGATGGCTGCGAGGGGGCTCATGTAGACGTTGAAGAGAGTTGGGCTGAGCGAGGAGCCTTGAGGAACGCCGCAGATGACTTCGGTGGCCTCGGATCTGAACTGGGGGAGGCGGACTCTCTGTGTCCTTCCGGTGAGGAAGGAGGTGATCCACTCCAGTGCCTTCTCCTGGATTCCGATGTTGCTGAGGCGCTGTACTAGGGTGCGGTGGCAGACAGTGTCGAAGGCCGCGGAGAGGTCCAGGAGGATGAGGGCCGCTGTTTCTCCGTTGTCGAGCAGGGCTCGGATGTCATCTGTGGCTGCGATCAGGGCGGTCTCGGTGCTGTGGTTGGCCCGGAAGCCAGACTGCGAGAGGTCGAGGGAGCCGTTCGTCTCGAGGAAGGCGGCCAGTTGCTTGTTGACGGTCTTCTCGATGACTTTGGCCGGAAACGGGAGCAGCGAGATGGGGCGGTAATTCTTGAGGTCGGTAGGGTCTGCTGATGGTTTCTTGAGTAGAGCGCTGAGTTCGGCGTGCTTCCAGCTCTCCGGGAAGGTGGCGATGTCGAAGGAGGTGTTGATGATGTCCCGCAGGTGGGGTGCGATGACAGCGTCGGCCTTGTTGAAGGCGTGGTGAGGGCAGGGGTCTGTCGGAGATCCGGAGTGGATGGAGTTCATCGTGCGGATGGTGTCTTCGGTGCTGATCGGGGTCCAGGCGCGGAGGGTGGTGGTGGGAGGCGGTGGTTCGGTCGTGGCGTGCGTTGGTTGAGTGCTGAAGCTGTTGTGTATGTCCGCGATCTTGTTGTGGAAGTAGGAGGCGAGGGAGTTGCAGAGGTCTTGCGAAGGGGTGATGTCATTGTTTCCGGCGTTGGGGTTGGAGAGCTCTTTCACGATGTTGAAGAGTTCCTTGCTGTTGTGTGCGTTGTTGTCCAGTCGTTCCTTGAATGCGGTTTTCTTGGTGGCGCGGATCAGCTGGTGGTGTTTTCGGGTGGCGAGCTTGAGGGCAGTCATGTTGTCCGGTGTTGGGTCTGTGCGCCAGGTTTTCTCGAGTGCTCTGCAGTTCTTCTTGGAGCTCTTGAGTTCGTCGTTAAACCATGGGGCTTTCTTGCTGCCGGGTCTGCTCGGCGGGGTCTTCAGCGGGGCGAGTTCGTCTGCGCAGTCGCTGATCCATTTCGTGAGGTTGGTGGCTGCTTGACTGGGGTTCGTTGTGCTGGTGGGAGGGTTCTTGCTCAAGGACGTAGTGAGCTGGTCTGGAGTGATCTTGTTCCAGCTTCTGCGGGGAGCTTGTTGCTGGTGATGGTGGAGCGTGGTCCTTCTGAAGCTGAAGTGGACGCAGCTGTGGTCCGTCCATTGGAGTCCCGTGGCATGGCTGAAGGCGATGTCCTTGCTGGAAGAGAAGATCGGGTCGAGTGTGTGTCCGGCGTAGTGGGTGGGGGTGGTCACCAGCTGCTTGAGTCCCAGGTTTGCGAGGTTGTCCAGCAGGGTGGTGGTGTTGCGGTCGTTGTTGTTCTCCAGGTGGAAGTTGAGGTCCCCGAGGAGGATGTAGTCGGCTGAGGGGAGGGCGTGCGGGCTGATGAAGTCGGCGATGTCCTCGCTGAATTGTGTGCGTGGTCCCGGGGGTCTGTAGATGAGGGTGCCTCTGAGGGTGGTCTTGGGGTTGACGTGGATCTGGAAGTGCAGGTGTTCGGCGGGTGCGATGGTGTCGTCGGTGTTGGTCGTGATGCGGATGGTGTGCCTGTAGATGATGGCGATGCCTCCTCCTGTCTGGTTGACGCGGTCCCTCCGGATGATCTTGTAGCCGTCCGGGATGGCGATGGCGATGTCGGGCACTGAGGAGGCGTTCATCCAGGTTTCCGTGAGGAAGGCGACGTCTGGGTCTGTGGTGTCGAGCAGGTTCCAGAGCTCGACGGCGTGTCTGTGGACGGAACGGGTGTTGAGCAGGATGCACTTCAGGTGGTTGCTGCTGGTGTTCTGCTTGGTCGGTGCTGGTCCAGTGCAGGAGAACTTGCAGGACTGGCAGATGAAGGGTCCGTGGGTGCGTCTCGGGGTGGCTCGGTAGCCCCAGGGGTTCAAGAACAGCCCAGGATTATTCTCAGCGAGAGTAACAGAATTACTACAAACATATGATGACGAGGCATTATCTTATGTCGACGACATCTATCTAACAGATGATGACTTGGATACTCACTTGAAGAGAGTGAACACCATAATACTTGGGTTCGCAGCAGAGGGTTACAAATTCAACTTTAAAAAGTCAAGAATTGCCCATCTAACAGTCCTGTTTTTAGGATATGAACTATCAAGTGAAGGCAAAAGCCTGGCTGACAATTTCCTAGAGAAATGTGCTGCAATCCAAGCACCTAGAACACTGAAAAACTTACAATCAATTCTAGGCTTCCTAAACTTCGGAAGAACTTACATTATACATTATGCAGAGAGAATTAAACCTCTCTATGATCTAATAAAACCAGATTTTAAAAGAATCAATTGGACTCAAAAACACACAGAAATTTTGAGATCGTTACAAACAGATATGTTAGTTAAAACAAAACTACAAACACGTGACAACACACGCAACCTTGTGATTCGAGTCATCCCAGGAAGATGCGGATTCACATACCTGACCTCTAATGAGGGAGAGAAGGTACCAATAGCATACAAATCACATTTGTACACAGAAGCTGAAAAAAGGTTCAGCATTAAAGAAAATATTGTTCATGCGGTTCAAACAGCTGTAGTAGAAGCAAAATACCAAGCAGACGGTAGACAGGTTACAGTCAGAACAGCAGAATCAGCTTTTGAGGCATTAACAACACCATGTAATTTACCGACAACTGCACTGAATCCAGAATGGATACAATGGGTAAATTCTGTTGATACAGACAAAGTAAAATACTATTTTGAACCAGAAATGAAAGAATTAAAATATCTAGAATATGAAAGAGAATACCCTCTGCCAATCGACATTCTGCCTTTACGACAATACGCCTGTGTAATATATACAGACGGGTATGCTCAACCCTCAGTTTGGGGAGAGCTGGCTTACAACGCCACATGCGAAATTGTAAAAGAAGTGTGGCGCGGAGGTAAATTAAGACCTCTACTTACAAAAACACACTCAGTGGAAAATAATTCAGAACAACAAACGGAAATAATTTCATTAAAAATGGCGCTAGATAATGCCGATCGCGAATTCCCGACACTTATTGTGTGCGATTCGTATTACTGCGTCAAAACATACAATAACGATTTGAAGAAATGGATTCAAAACGGTTACAAAGATGACACAGGTGCCACAATAAAGCAGAAAGCACTTTGAGAACACGTAGTTCTTTTAAAGAAAGAACTACCAAAAACTCACGTGATACATTCACTGAGTCATCAGCGTGATGGCGTTCACGTTGCAGGGAATTCATTGGCTGAGACAGCCACAGCGGGAGCAACTAAACCGGCTTCCGTAGCTATAAAAAAGCGTACAGTAAAACACATTGACGGTGAAACTGTGCTGGCGGTGAAAACGTCATCAAAAGGCGACTGCTCAGCGTTACCGATCAATTATCCACTCAATTATACATACATAATCGATGCAAACTCAGTCCCTTCTGCTCGAATCCCTGGAGTGGGGGATAGAGTAATTCCAAACACGGACAGGAGAGGCTTGTTAATAGCAGACGCACATATGGGTGAGGGTCTCAGACACCTTAAGCAAAAAGATTCTCTGGAAGAATTACAATCAGTGTACTGGTGGCCAGGCATGAGCCTGCATCATCACATTTTTGTAAAAAACTGCCCAGACTGCAATAGAGATCGCAGTGGCGAGCGGGGAGGACTATTGCCATGGCATTTCACTCCAGATAAACAACAACAATAAGAAAGCACCCATCATGAAAAAAGCGCTATATTAACATAAAAAGACTAATTTTCACTTATAATGTAGACCCCAGCGCTCGGCTGACGTCTGGACTGTTATAAAAGGATTTGCAAGTCTATATTGGCTAGGAGCATGCTACGTTTTGACTAATGTATTCCTTTTAGCCCTCAAGCTTATGGGGAAGCATGGCCAAATGAGCATTGCATAGCGGGACTCTTCTCACTTCCTTCCTGAGGGATACGGGATGGTGTAAAGAAAAAACCAAGACATAAAGCAATCTATAACGGAAAAGGTATTAGGTTCGGGAGCTGGGTGGGTCAAACATTTCATAAGTGTCCAACGTAGTCTAAATAACCTGCCAAGGAATTCTCTGAAAGGGTTCAGTCCGTACGAACTATTGTTCGGGACTAGAATGATGATCCAAGATCTTGATAGTCAGACTTCAGTGGTTAAAGACAAAAGCTTTGATATCAAAGATCGTTTGGCTATTTTACAGGACTTAAATGAAACAAGAAAAGACCTGAGCAACATAAAGCTGAAACAACAGCCACCAACCACTGAAGAGAAACCACCAGTCCCAGCAAGGCCTGTATGGATTCCAAAAGTCGGGGATCTAGTCAGAGAAAAGATCGCGGTAAAGAAGGAATTTGGGCCTTCTTACAGAAAAGAAGTTCCTGTCTTGTCTATCAACGGGACAAGATCAGTAGTACTACCGCCCCTTGCTGGTAAAAAGGAGAACCGAGTTGTATCCATCGACCTGGCTAAACCACAATCATGTGGCCGATAACAAACAGTAGGCCAAGTGGACTCCCAAGAAGTAGCAGAACACCAATGTTTGCTACAAATACAGAGGCTCAAACTGGAAGACTGATCACCTTTGGAAAATCTACAGTGAATCAACAAGGACTATGCAACAAAGCAATGGAACTTGAACCTCTTAAAACCCAAATTAAAACTTTTCATCAAGAAACAACAACCTATGATGATGTAACTGCAGACTTTGCTAATGAAAGAAAGCAAAATCCAAAAGCAATTGGAACAATTGACAGAACAGCATCCGGCTACTTCATCAACTTCGATGATTCATCTGAAGACCTGAGTGAAGCAAAGAAACAGCCATCAGCAAAAACTTTTAAAAACAAAGCTAAAGAACTTTTGCAACAGCTGAAAGAAACCTATCTGATTTCTCCATGGATTGAATTTTGGGTGGCCTTCGGTGCATTTATCCTCATTCTTTGGCTCATCTTAGTACTATGCTTGGGACATTTCATTGAAGGAAAATATGCTAAAATGGACACAGCAAGCCAGAAAATCAACTTGGTCCTTAAACCACACACATCTTCACACATCGAGAAAAGAGAACTTTCTTCAGTGAACTTCACAGCCAATCCTATACCAGGCGGTGTAGCATGGGACAAAACTGATTATGAAATCTATGGTCCGGTTGAAATCCTGAAGTATCCACACCAATTCAAGATCTCATTGTGTGACTTTGTAAAACCGAGCTCATTTCCTGATGATTGGGACTTTGAAAGTATTAATGATATGATGTCTGATCTTGTGATGTCTGCTAAATTCACAGAACATGATTATTTGCAGGGTTCGTCTAATTATGATCAGATGTTCTGCTATAACCACTATGGTAACCATTATCTACATAAATCTGCACAACCTAGAAATGTTTTGAATTATAACCAATGGGAACATTGTGCTACTCCTCCAAAAGATAGCTCGAAAACATTTTATGATAAATATTCATACTTTTCAGGGTTTAACATAAGTAATGCAGAAACATTTTATTTCAAATTGTCAAATAAGACAGGTATGAAGACCATGCTTACAAACACAAAATTGATATATTCCGATTCATTCTTTGAACAAATGAATACATTTGGGTTTGATTTCTGGAACAATAATATTGAAGCAAAAACTGTTTGGGGTACAAGAGATTGGCAAGTACAAGGTATAGAATCATTGTTTAGAGCCTGCATGATCCCAGAACAAATTATATTTTTGAACGACACTATTCAACAAACTACCTGTCTTGGCTTAGCCAAAATCAAAGATTTGAACAAACCGTCTATTCCAAAGCCAACAGTGAACAGTAATAGCTCTAAAGATGTTGAGATAGACGTAAACCATATTTTAAACCAAAAAAGAACAGATCCTGAATGGAAAAAATGGTTGATCTGGCCCACAGATACAAATAACTGTCAAGACAGATTCCTGAACAAAATACAGGGGTTCACATTGACTAGGCCAGACCCTAGATATTCCCAAAGACAACATCCAGGGATAGTAACCACCTACAGCGTGGGCAAGCTCTGCCTTCAATGGCTACAAACGTCCACACTGGCTGAAATAAGCAACACCTAACTTTACTTACAGAAGGTGCTGACTTGCGTGATTTCATATTGGGACCACGCAAACAGCGTCAAAAACGTTTCATAGCGGCCTCTATATATGCAGCTTATAACGAAGTTTGGAAAGTAACTCAAATTGAGACAGCAGAAAAAATACGGGAAATTGACCGTATTCATTTGGAAAAATCACTTTCTGTGGTGGACAATGGGTTAATGACTCTGTCCTCCAGAATATATTCTCTGGACAGCATTGTGTCTTCAGCAATCGATATAATATCGCAAGACTTACTGATGTTACAACACGGTCAGTCCCAATTGCGTTCTATTGTACAGCTTGGCTGGACGTTACAAAATCTGCGTTCTGGCTATGTGCCCTGGCGTTTAATCAACACAACGTCATTATTTAATATCTTTAACCTCACTGATAAACAAATCAGTTTGGCACAGAAGGGTGCTGACTATACAATTCTGAGCATTGAAAAACTTGAGAGATTACCATTGACAATGTCAGAACGACCTGTCATTGAATGGATAATACATGGGATAATAAATATTCCGATAACTACTTTCCAGTTTCAATTCTGCCAAAAATATATACAGGCAGGCCAGTATGAAAGGTTGGGTAAAGGATACATTAAGTCAATATGAAACTTGCCCTATACACACGAATGTGTAAGTAATAAAGGCCAGAAAGTGTTTCTCAGTGGCGATAATTGTGCAAGATCACTAAGTGGTACACTTCTGTGTCAGGGTATTAGTTTGCACGGAGCCTGTGAAGGGACTTCAAATAACCTTTCATGTTACCAGCTAGGCACACCTGCAACACAAATAGAACCATTCTTTAGGAGACTCTCGAACGGGAGTTACATTCTAATAGTAGATCGCAGATGTTGTAGTTTGCTGCCCGGAAAACCTTATCTCATAACTGTGACTAGGAAGGTCATGTGCTGTGAACATGTATTGTTCCCCAGCGATTCTCCAGACAGGGAGGCAAGGTTATGGCCCGATTTGAAAATTGCTTCTATTCGAATAGATACTTTAAGCAGACTGAAGACTGTGCTCCTACAGACGCCGACAAGGCTCACGTCATCAAAAGAAACGTATGATCTCCAAGTTGCAAGGACAACAGAAGAGATTCATTCATTATTATCAACTAATTCCCCCATACATTTCGCAGAAATACTGAACGAAATCTTAAATATTTCTGATACCACTGGTATCTCCAGTGTATTTAAAGCAGTGTTTTCGGGTGCTTTAACTCCATTCAAAGCCATCCTGGGTATTTTTCCAGACTTTGTCCATTCCATTTTTGGCGGACTTCCTCTCCTTTTAGGACTAGTAGCGGGTATTCTATTTTTGATCCTGTTATTTCGCTATGGCAAACCATGTCACAGACAAAACACCTGCGACAAGGGAAGAAATGATCCTAGCCATTGGCTACCGGGACCGGGTAACTAAAATCCTTGGACTATCCCGGCTTAGAGACCTGAACATGACCTGGTTTCTTTCATTTAGACCAATGTGGCAAAGTTGTGTTATGCCTGTATTAAGATGCTTGCTATGCGGCGAAGAATGCGTGTTGGACACCTGTCTGGCACTACAATCGGATGTGCCAATGGACGCAGATACCTTGTTGGGTCCGGTAACGGCTCATGCATTGTGCTGTCCCCAGCGGCTACCAATCCTGATGACGGCATTCGTGGAGTCTTCACCACTACGATTGAGGGGTAGTGAAGTACAAGATGAAAGCAGCATCAATCAGGTACGACCTTCAGTCAGCTATGCTGATCAAAACATCAATGGAGGCAATCATGCTCAGGCTCATGAATGCATGGTAACAACTTTTTCCGAATTAGTGGAACTTACGCAAGAAGCTGTTGACAGTTTTTTCAACAGTCTAAATGATATGATGTTTTCACCGGAGCAGCAGGAATAACTTTGAGCAAACTAGCACTCGGAGTTCCTCACATCCTGAATTTGGCCTTCAACTTTTTAAAGAAAAGCGATATGAAAAATGTTCTCATCATTTTTTCAGACTGCGAGAACTTTTTCCCCAATTCCAAAATATTTACGATTTTTGGGACACTTATCTTCTGCTTAAAGTAGACATTATTCTTAGAGAACTAAATTTCTATTTTAGGTAGTCACGAGACATACGCTATCCTCTAGCACTATTATACATAACTTTATGATTGTGATGAAATGGTCTCGCATTCTTTTTTCTGTATTAAGAGCCATTTCATGTGTGGTTTTCGCATTTATTCATGCTGAATTTAAAAATATGCATTATATGTTTAGCATTATTAGACTGCTTGTGCATATAGTACATGTGATTGTGTTTCATATATTTTATAATTCCAATTTTCTGAATACATATGATTGTATTTTGGGGTGGTATGGTATACACAAACGCTACTGGTTTCACTATGCCTAGATTTGTAAATATGGACATAGTCTACGTGGAGTGGGTGTGATGTATTCCTATAGGTACTGTATCGATTCCCCTATTCCTGACCCTGGTTTGGTTAATAAATAACTAGCAGCCATCCAACGGTGCAAGAACCGTTATCTGATTAAGCCACACCACGGCACAGAAGCGCGTTATTTGATTAGGTCATAACGCATGCCATCTAATTAGACAAGCGATATTCCTCCAGCCCCTGATAAGGCATACGGAGTTCTCAAAACAAATCAAACCTACAGCGACCTGGGAAATTCCCATAACCATTGTTTTAATTTCACCGAGAACTTCAGCAAAAGAATGTGCGAACGAGCCCGTTCATATGACATCCTTATTGACGTATATATGTCCATCCTTACGTCAATCTCGGCACTTTTCAGGTATAAATATTACCGACATTGCCTTAAGCAAACACATGCGGTGGTGACGAGATCGGAGCAGCGAGACGTGCTGAGGAGCCCAGCAGAGAGCGAAGCCCACAGGCGCTGCCCCGCCTTCCTGACGCGCTGAGAATGAGACGCTGTCTTTCTCCTGCCGAGAAATCCAGCTCCGGCGCTTACATGCAGCCCTCGCAGGCAGCTGGAATATCAAGACCTGGGATAAGAGATACCAGCCCTCCATCATTCTAGATCTCAGGTACAGAACTGAATAACCCCTTGCAGAGAATTCTCGAATCAGTCCCTTGGCAAAACAAACTTAACTTAAACTACTACTTATCTACTCCCGCCCACGTATTAGGCTTAGGTCAGGTACATTGGGGTAGGCATGGTTAGAAGCACCAGTTGAGTACGATTAGTCAAATGTATATATGTATGTATCTATTTTATCCATTTTAAAGTATCATATGGCTCAGAAACCATATCAATGCTTTTACAGTATTATTTTATAATTCTGTCTCTACTGTATGCACTTTACTTAACTACAAGTATTGCAATAATAGCGATTCATTTCTCTTGTATGAGAAAAGAGACTGATCAATAAATAACATCTTTTATTGAACCACGCCCATCTCTTATTTCTCTACAAACTGGTGAAACTAAGAATGCACGTACTGACTGAGTAAAATAAGTTGTCTATTGTTTTCACACGACTCTAGAGATACACTCTTGATTAGGGGAGAGCAAAGTTGTCATGTTCTATGGTTGTCAGAAACTAAATCCCTTCTTGTCTATCCAGGGAGGTTAAAATCCTCCTTGTCTATTTGAGAAAGTTTCTAGTGAACTCTGAGCTAGCTGGCAAACACAAACCTTTAAGTCTAATATCGTCGGTAGAAGACCTAGTTAACCTCTGCCCTAGGTCTATACTATTGAAGATATTATTCCAATGCGCAGAGCCTATTGGGATAATAGGAACTACACTACAGTCCGAGGTCTTCGGCCGTGTGGCAGCTGAGTAAAGTCCCCTTTTTACCCTCAGTGATGTGGAACCTCGCCTCAGTGGAGTAGCTTCCTCTTGCGACGGTGGTCTAGATGACACCACGGAGCGGAAGCAGGTCCATCCCCCCGTAGGTGTAGATCCGTGCGGTGGATGGTGCAAGAGGAGATCGCAGTGATAGGCGGTCATACTGGTCGGAGTCCATCACGTTGACGAATGCCCCAGTGTCAATGAGGGCTTGTACGTCAGTGCCTTCGATGGAAACAGAGCACATGGGAGTTGGCCTTCGTCGAGTCCCCATCCGGCTGACGTATGACACTACGAACACTTCTTCATCATCCTCATACATGGGGCGTCGTTCCTGTGTTTGGTCATCCGGCACTGGCAGTGAGTCGTCAAGGGAGATTTCGCGAACATGCTGGGACACGCTTCTGGGTCTTGAAGCTGTTGGTCAGAACCGCCCACCGTGGCACACTCTTGCATAATGGTTTAGCCTTCTGCAGCGAGAGCACGTTTTTCCTTTTTCCCCGCAGACGGCCGTCGCGGGGTGATCCTCGTCACAGTATCCACACGGTCCACCTGGTGGCGGTATAGGCACTTGGTGAGGCGTCGTGGGGCGTCTCTGGATTGCATCCACCTTTTCCTGCTTGATTGGCGGGTGCCTGGGCCCCTGTGATGCAGCGAGCGGTGTATGTAGGGCGGCTTCCATCTCTTCTGCCCTGGCGTCCGACAATGCGTGGAAGCGGGCTAGGACCAGGATCTCATCCAGTGAGATTCCAGGTTGGCAGAGAATTAGCTTCCGCAGGAGCTTTGTACGGCAGCCTAGGATGATCTAATCACGGATTTCATCTTGCTGGTCTGTGAAGGGGCACGTGCTTGCCGGCCTGCGTAGTAGCACATAGAACATATCAACGGATTCGGCATCAGTATGCCACGCCCTCTTAAACTTGAACTTCTCAAAATCATTGTTGAGCTGTGAGTCAAAGTGTCTGTTGGGCGCGGCAACCGTCACCTCGTAGTCATCCTTGTTTCTGGTGTTGGGGAGCGTGTCGAACAGATCGTAGATGAGGAGTGACTGTTTCACGGTGCCGCCCGTCTCCCTTGTCCCCTTGAAGTAGTGGTTGAATCGTCTGACCCAGGCCTTCCATCTTGGTGCGGCCGTGGCGGGGTCTGAGGCTTCACTAAAGGGGGGTAGCGGTGCAACTGCAGTGTGAGTATGCACCGGTAGTGGTGGATTGACACCAATGGCTGGATTGCACCCTCCATCGTGCTGGGCGGCTGCACCTATCACCGGCGGATTGCTCATCGCAGCCGGGCAATGGTGCTTAGGTGCAAGGGCACAGCTTGCGTGCTGACGTGCAGCTCTGGGGTGTGTGTTTCAGCACGTGCTCCTGTGTCCCTGACCGCGCGTTGGCTCCTTGTGCATGCAGGTAGGGGGGCACGATTCGCACTCTTGCACACCTTTGTGGGGGTGGGGAAGCGTGAGCAGGCTAGGCCGTCCAGTGGCGTGAGCTTGCAGGTGACGCTAGTTGTCCCAGAAAAGCTACTCTCTCCTCCACTCTTCCCTCCTTCTGTCCTGCACCTCTTTCTCATTCCACCTTTCATTTTCCTTTTGCAGCTGCCAGTGCTTGTTTAAGAGTCTTACAGGCACTCTCCCCGTGCAGAGACACACATGGCCCCACACGAGGATTCTGGGGCGCGAGAGTGTGCTTTAGCAGCCGGTGCAGCAGTGGGCATGAGGGATCTTGGGCCTGCAGTCCTCGTCTTGGTATCAGCACAGCGGTGAGGCAGGAGCGGAGACTACTGCGTATGAGGAGCGGCATGCAGGCAGGGCAGCAGGCACTTACCCCCCCAACGAGTGCGACGCCAGTGAGCGCTGCCGGCTGAACACGCTCCCGATGGCCAGGGAGACGCGTGGGCGGGCTCGAGCTGGCAGCGGAGCAGCAGACTTCGTCAATGTCAGGCTCACATCGGTCGCAGACACTGATCCGCGTGGAGCGATGCGGGTTGGCTCCGCGGTCTCCCCTCCGATCTTCACTTGGCACCAGTGGGAGCAGGGCAACATGGGTGGGCACCACGCGCTCCCCGAATGAAGCACTCAAGGTAGACGGGCACGTGTGAGGTGCGACCGGCCTCATTGCCAATGTAGCGCTGCGGGGCCCAGGTGAAGGTAGGCCGCAGCTACGCTTAAGTAACACACATGAGGCAGTACTTTCACTCGTGGCCGGAAGGCCCCGAGCAGTCTCCGGCCCCTTTATTTATACTCTCGGGACGAGCCCGCCCCGAGGGGTGTAGGAATGCATGTGAGAAATGCAACAGTGTATTAGAGGGCGCGGATGGCTCTCTACATGTTCCAGGTCAGGAATGTTGTGGGCTTATGTAAATAAGGAATGAGCAAAGAATAGCACCTGACAGGGACACCCAATCACACTCCAAAAGTAAAGCTTGCTCTGGGGAAGATGCGTGTGGTCATGCCATTTTATGCAAACGCAGCACATTTTCAACATGCTTAAAATCATTTTTGCACATTTTTACCAGCACAAAATGTGCTTTTTTGCTTCTTCGCATATGGAGAAATAGAAAACATGATTTTGAATCCACCTGAATGTCAGGATTTAATTCTGCTTATATCAAGAAAATCTCATGCTACTTCTGCTGGGTACGGCCCCTAAAATGCATATCGGTCTGAGACACAAAAAATGACACGTTTTTTTTTCATTCGTTTCAATAACTTGTTACTTGAATCAACATCTGAGATCAAAAATGAATGCAAAGATCTAAAGATTTAGGTCACATGAACCAACCAAGTTGCAAATCTTAAAATGCGAAAACTACCTTTGTCTTCGATGGATGAGATTACAACGCATGCTTTTACATCGCATGCTTTTACAACGCGGTTTTTACAACGCATACCATTACAACGCATAGTGCTTTTAGGCGCTAGATAGTGAATTGTTTAATTTACTATTCCAACTCCAGTCCCCGTGGATAGTAGGGAAGGTGTTGGATAGTACATTAAACCTATTCCCTATCCTAGAGCGCCCCCCAGTGCAATGCGTTGTAATGGTTTGCGTTGTAAAAGTTGCGTTGTAAAGGCACTGCGTGGTAAAAGTTGCGTTGTAAAGGTTGTTTACCGTCTTCGATAATTCAATAGGAGGATCTTTCAAAGAATTAACTTTCAGCCATCTCTTCCTCTGCTTCACTGCAACCATTTTAAATGGATGAACTTCCTTTCTGATATTGAAATGGGAATGTTTGCTCAGCTATGTTAAGTTAGTCTGTTTGTACCGGCCAGTTGGTGCAATCAGTTATGGGGAAGAACAAGGGCGCATTTGCTTCTGTTTTTTTAGCGGACCAGTGCCTTGGGAAGATACAATAAAGTATCTCTTTTTTTCTCTCCTGCTGGTAGCATTGTTGCGCTTAATCTTAAAAAATGTAATCTGCTTTCATAATTTCTTTACGGCTGAGAACACCATGAACCTTCTTATCTCACATTGAATACAAAAGTGCAAAGTTAATTAACTCAAACCTTTATTTCAGGGTTATCGCCGGGAAACCACAGATCACATCAAGACTGTAAAGCCATTACTGAAAATAGAGCAGTATTTATCGCACAATAAATATTCCTTTAGTGCTATGTAGAGCAGTCGGCGTTGTTACTGTTGCTTGAAACAAGGTTGTTTAAGCAGCACATATGTCGTGTAAAGAAAAACGTTGGAGTGTTTAAAATCAGTAAATTCCCTCTTGCAACACGCTCTTCCTGTAATTTAACTTCCAACTTTTGCCTGCCACTTTTTCACTAGGACCTTCTTTAGCATCCACATGAGAGTGATCTAAGATCCCAAAAATCCTTATTTTGGGGCACTGGGCAAGACATACTTTAAGGGCCCCTGTTTAGAACAGCTTTGTAATTTGTTATCAATTTTCTGCTAATTCAAGCACCATGATCCCAAACCCATAGTGAATAATACAGTAAGGGGCCGATTACGATGTGGTTGGAAACGGCTCCAACCGTCAGAGCCATTCCGACCGCACTGTAATATGCCGGTCATATTCCTTTCTGGCCACCCCATTATGATGGAGGTGGTCGAAAAGGAATCCGAACGACCATTGCGACGGGCTTGCAGAGCCTGTCTGCCAGTCAGAATGCGGCCAGTAATCCCTTGGGTGACTCTTTCCGCCCTTAGGATTATGATGCCGGCTTTCGGCCGCCTTTCTGTGCTGGTCTTTCCAACACAGAAAAGTTGTCAGAACTCGATTTTGGGGGGCCCCCTTGATTGCAAGGCCTACGGTTGGAGGCTGAGGGGGCACCTATGGTACCCCACTGTTGATCCCTGCACACCGTGGCAGGCACCTCAAGGTGCCTGCCACAGGGTGTAGGGGTGAACTGACCTCCTAGTTCACAATGGGAGCATACATGTTCCTATTGCAAAGTATAGGAATGCGCCCAAACAGTGTTTAGTTGCATCCTAATTAGTTGGTTGGAACCGATGAATGGCTGTTGGTGGGTCCCTTGACTGAGATGATGTCGGGCAGAGGAAACTCTGCCTGACATCGTAATGAGGCCCTTAATGTTCAGCTGGATAAATAGACAGATGTGAGATAGAGAGAAGTTAATTTTCCCGGGAGGCCTTGTCAGGTGGGGGCTGTGGTATACTGTCCACTTTGCCCATGCCTTAAAATGTCTCTAATTCACATAATTTTCATCCTGGTTGGATTTTCTTAAAAGCTGCTTTCCCTCCATAAATCTGCTTAAACCATCCTCAATGCTGAAACCCCCTGGAATAATCCTTATCACTAACAGTGGCTGATTGATTCAGTGGGTGTAAATAGCCTCTATGAATTGAACTCTGCAAAGTGGATGAGCCTGACTTCTCCCAGAGGGAAGAGTTGGGCTCATGGGGACTGGAAAGGTTAGGAGGAAATATGTTGGGGTTGTCCACACCCCAAGAAAATATTGACGTCTGGTTAAAAGTTGCATTTAGCCACACACTTTTAGAACACTTTGGCTAAAAACTGACAGGTTTCACAGACCATTCTATAAGGGGGATTTTGGAAAATGTATTATTAGCAGTGATAAATATGCATCTACTACTGGCAATATTGCCACTTGCACAATAAGGTGCTCAGAATGGGTCTCAGAAAATTATTCCAATGCTGATTCAGTGGTAGCTTGGTTGCGAGTAGGCAGATTTAACTTCAAAGACAGGTATGTAAAGCATTTAAACACACAAATTCAATACATAATTAAGACACAACTCATAATACAAATCCAACACCAATTTATAAAAATAGGAAATATTTTTATTTATAAAATTACACCAAAAGGAAATTAATTCAATGTAGGGAACCGGAGATAGGAATTTTTTAAGATTTAGCACTACATAGCACATAGAAACTGATAGCGCCTATTGTGACATCTGGTTGCGCTGGAACGGGACAAACTCAAAATTTCAGGCTGACTGCAATGGAGCCCTGCACAGCTATTCCATGTGGTAGTTCTTGGTCAAAGTTTTTACCTTCTGACTTAGAAACTTTTTTGGAGCATTTCTCCTCTGGGTCCCTAGAAGCTCTTGGCCGGTCCGGATTCGGTGAGGGTTGCAATGAGCTCCGAGTCAAACATAGGGATGTCAGACCTCTAGAGCTTGCAGCAGAACGAACCAGAGATCTAGGCCGGCTTGCGGTTGATTCTCACGGTTGGTCCGGTCACCTTTTCTACATTCTGACTTTTTTTCCCAGAGTACCAAGATGCTCTTCACGTGGCCGGATTAAGTGAGGGTTCGCCGGCTTGAGTTTTGGCTAGCCCCAGGTCAGATTCTGGAAGACGAAGCTCCTGAGCTTTTCAGTGGGATGAACCTGGAGGGCAGGCTGGCTCGCGGTTGAGGGTCGCTGGCTTGCCTAGCCAGGTCTAGTCTGTCCACTTATGGAGCTTTTTTCCAAAGTTGCTACAAGCTTCTTCAAAATTTTGGAACCTCCTCCTGATGTTCCTTTGAAGGTCCCAAAGTGTCCAGAACTAACTCCAAGGGCCTGTAAGCTCCAAGTTTGGGACTTCAATTCCCACAATCCTCTTGGACAAAACCCTTACAAATGCACTGGTAGTACTCCAGACTGGGGATTCTTGGAGGTGATGGTCCAGATGAGCTCTGTTAACCTGTGGCTTGCAGGGAGTCCACTCTTTAGTCCTCTTTCAGGAGGTTTGATCCACAATGATGTTGTTCCAGATTGTGAAGTAGGCACAGTCAGTCAAAGTGCAGGGCCTGGTTGGTGCAAATCAAATGTCTCAGAATGGACCCTTCTTCTTTCTTTAGTTTCAAGCAGCAAATCAGAAAGGCACTGCCCTTCGCAGATAATTATTCAGTGTTTTTGGGGTCACACAGGAGGGCACTTCTGTCCAATAAGGTGCTCCAGAGCATGACCATTTCCTCCAAAGTGTGGCACAATGGTCTTTCAGAAAGCACTATTTCTCAAAAAATCAATATGACCAAAGTCTCAGCCGAGAATCAAGAGTTTGCTAAACCAACCTCCTGGATGGCTCATCTCCATAGACTTCCGCCCCTGGCATCTGCACACTCCTTCCTTTAGCCTGCCATCTGGCTGGATTCAGAGGGTATGGGCATAAATGAAACTGGTTTCTTCTTCCTGTCTCATCCTTCTGTTGAAAATCAGTGTTTACTACCCCATCCCTTGCTCTGGCATTGCTATGCAGCAGAACCCTCTCCTCCCAGAATGGCTCTTTCACCCAAGGGGCTACTTATCGCCCCATCAAAGCAGCCTGTATAACCCACTTAACTCTGACCAATTAGGGTAGATCACTGGAAGGCTGAATTTGAGCTTACAGACAAGAATGTCTTATAACTTCTTGCCAGTACATTTTAGGAACAATTCAACAAAAGCATATTGTTGGATGTATCAATACCATTCTAGAGAGTCCGTGAATGATATTTTCTGGGTTTCCTGGAATTATTTATTAATAACTTCTTGCCATGTCAACCTATGTGGCTGGGTATCTGCAATAGGGAAGTGAACTGGCCAATTTCTTCAACACCAGGGCTTATAAAACATATTTTATAAGGACCCTGCCTATAGCTACAAGATCCTTCACCATTGGAACACATAGTGAACGCTTTAGGGGTTCTGAATATGTAAAAAATATTGCAGATCCTCACTCCACAGTGCTCCTAGCACAAAAGTGAAATGTGCAATTTCACTAAACCCAAGGCATATGAAACCTGTTTTAGAAGGATCTTCCTTATAAATACCTGACTCCCCACCACTGAGACATCTAGGGGAGACCCTGGGGGTACCTAATATGCCAAATAATTGTAGTTGTTTTAGTTTTTAAGTTATTTTTTGCACAATTTACATGTTAGAAGCAGTCCTGCAACACAGGGCTGCTTTTTTTAAATGACCTAAGGCCTCGGCAGTGCCCACATGCAAGTGCAGAAAGGGCAGCTGGCCTCTAAACTACCATGCCCTATTATATATAAGGAACTTAAAGGTAGTTGTGATCCCCTTCCCCTATTATGTAATAGGGCCTTATAGGGGAGGTCATGCCTATCATAGGGTACCCTAACGCATAATGTACTCTAGTGTATGTAGGGGTTTTCATTGTATTCCAAATGTGTTTTCAGCATAGCACTGGACCTGGGCCTGTTAGACAGAGCCTGGGGACAGTCAGAGTCAGTTACCACGAGTACCAGTCAGAAGACAAATGGGGGTACCTAGGGTATGGGATGACTTTGCAACAGGCACTGTTGAAAAATTCCAATAATTCATAATGTGCCATGCAATACCGACCCTCTACAGTGATATTCAGCCCCCATGAAGGCTTTGAACATATTATGAAAACATAGTGCATTCCTCAGCCCTAAAGTATTTTTAAGTAGTAGGACGGGCAAGCAATCAGGCAAGGAGAAAAACACGACAAGGAACATGGCATGAACATGGCTTCAGAAATCAAGAACAGGAATGCAGAAATAATGGGCAGACTGTTCCCAACAGGCATTGGCTCAAGTAATGCCTCATTGGTACAGTGAAAAGGAGCTAGGATTCAGAGCAAGGAACTTGAGGCGCTACCTTATAGGCACTGGAACAAGCAATGACCCATTTGTACAGGGAAACTGGAACTAGGATTCAGAACAAGGAGCTCGAGGATGTACCCACAGGCACTGGAGCAAGTAATGCCCTGCTGGTACATTGAAACTGGAACTAGGATTCAGGACAAGGAATTCAATAATGTACCCAACAGGCTCTGGAACAAGTTATGCCCTGCTGGTACATGGGATAAAGCACATGAATTTAGGACAAGGACAGAACATAAATTCAGAACAAGGTAATATAGGGAACACCTGCCAACTCAGCTGGTCAGAAGCCCACCAGGGAAAACACAGAAATTAGGATATCAGGCTAGGTTTCAGGTGAGACTGAGAAACAAGGGCAACACATAAGCACAATGTTGCTTGGAGCAGATACAGGAAAGCGGGACACTCCAAAAAGCAGAGGAACTCTTCTCAAGATTTCAAGGAATCAGCAGTGCAGGCAACTAAAGAAGAAAGCAGGAGCTCCCAGCCAAGGCAGTTGAAACATGAGCTGTGAAAGCAGAAGTCAGGCTTAAATCTCTCCTCCCAGCCACACAGAGTGATTGGAATTCAGAACAGGTGTGAGCAGGCTACAGCACAGTGCAGGTGAGAGCAGTCCAACTCACTCCTCCAGCTCTTTGCCTGAAGGAGTGCACAGAGGTTCCAGGAAGCAACCAGTGGACAGAACGAAAATCCTTATTTGAACATGCATCAGATCTTGTCATGTAATATGAATTTGTGCAAGGTAGCACATGCAAATACTGTAAGAGGTAAGACACAGTTACAAGTAAAATATGATTCACCAAAAGT
The DNA here is from genome assembly GCF_964261635.1 of Lissotriton helveticus. NCBI lineage: Eukaryota > Metazoa > Chordata > Amphibia > Caudata > Salamandridae > Lissotriton > Lissotriton helveticus. The sequence continues at coordinate 731,115,769 of NC_136067.1, forward strand.
CTCCTCTCCAGTGCTCATGGTAAGGTAAGGCTTACAAGAACCATAATACATTAGTGGTTGATAAGAAAACCTTCTAATTGAATCTGGAGTGGATCTGATTCCTAAGAGCATTTGAACACTGAAGTTCAGCACAGATTCCAAACTAGTATTGATGATGGCAGCAGGTTTGCCGAAAGTCTTCGAATAATGCCTCCCCGTTGTAGGATCGCAGAATCCTGAGAGAGATAGCCAAATTAATTTAGATGACAAGATGCCTCAGTATGAGTCATGCCAGTTTCTTTCAATTGTACTTGATGGAATTCTGTCTTCACTCCTTCGCAAGTTTTTGATCTCTCTGTATATTAACAGTATCATTATTATTGTCCTCAGCAGGACACCAATCGGCAGTCTCTATACTGGTGTGCAGTGTGTTCTGTTAATTTCAATTTCAATATATTTATTTATGTTTTGGAACTCTATTGTGGTCCGCATAAGTGAGTACAGGAAACTCATTCCACACAAATCAATATTACAATCATCCATAAAACCAAGTATACAAAAATCAGCAAGATGATGATAGAAATTAATTACAGTTCATGACGGAGGGAAATAAAGATACAATTTACAGTGACAAACCAAAGAATAATCATAGCATAACAAATAATAAAAAAAGTACATGACTGTGTAAACATATGACTACAAGGAAGAATTATACCAATCAATTCATTCCATATTAAAGTGCAAAAGTGCTACTGTACTTACGTTAACAAATTCATCACACAAAAAAGTTCGACATTATGAATGCCATAGGTTTATGTAACTTTGTGCAAAATACACAATAGCATGATAAGGTGCAAAAGTGCTAATATACTCAAGTACATGCACTAATATTCCACAACATATATAATACGGAGAAAACAATGAATGTTTAAATGAAATACACAATCAAAACACTCCCTACATGAGTACAAACTATTCAAATACTCATGTACACAACAGTCCACTTCCGAATAGCATACAAAAATTCTATTAAATGCATAGACGGGTGCCCAGTATGTACAGTAGAAAAGAATAAAATGCATATTCTATACATTCCATAATAAAGTGCTAATTGATCATATACGCAAATACGAATGTCTATCTATTATCAGTCACCACATGTAAGAAGTAAACAAAACAAAATAAGACTGCTAAAATTGAGAGGACAATTAAGTCTACTCAATATTAAAGTTCAAAGTTGCAGATATTCATACTAGGCAACTTTTAAGGCTCACAGTCTATAGAATATAGAAAGAAAGCAAATAATCACAAACAAAGTCCATGATACTCTCAATTTAGTAATAAAATGCATAAATGCTAATGCTTCATTTTTCAAAGATTTGCAAATTCAATTGCACAGTCTTACATAGTTAGAACATTTTTTTAAACTTTAAAAATTTTTTAAAAGTGTGCTCTGTCAACTAATCTAATCTTCAATTCTTCCATGCCTCCTAGAACTCCTGCATTATTCCAATTTCCACTTCCTACATAATGCTCAACAGGTGTACATTTGTCTTTCTTGTTCGGTCTACCATATCTATCAGCCTGGCTTCCTACTTTTCAGCCAGCAATTGGAATCCTGCTAGGTGTCCTGGGGTCACGGCTGTGTTCTCTACTGCTGAAATTCTACAGGTTCATTATTTTACCATTTAGTTAGTTCATGTCCTATCTGATTAACAAGACACCTTTGGGAAGTACATCTACTATCTTGCTGATTGTTGCACACCCCTCTTGTAGCTGTTTCACTTCCAATTTGAAGGGTGCCCAAACTCATCTGCTCCTTTCTATGAGGCAAATTATACCTTCACAATTTCAAGATTGCCCCTACACATAAACCTGTTGTACTCTGGATAATCCTTGCTCCTGAGAGTGTTGTGCTTTGGGCTATGTTTACACCTGCCTCTTCTCGCTTTGGACATTCATCTGTGTCATTTAACTGGAATTTACCTAGAATTTCTCTAGAGCTGGTGTCAGGGAAACTTCCTTAAGTGGCCTCAATTTAACAATCTTTACTTGTTTGCATGAATTCATGTTTACTCAATGTGGCTATTGAGTCACATGCTTATTTTTCACTTGTCTCAATTGAGTAACTTTTAAAGAGGGGGTGGAAACTTCCCTTATGGCTTTTGTACTCAAGCTCCTACGCCCAAACGCCTGATGTCCCTTGTCTCCTGCACCTTCAGGCATTTGAGCGCATGAACCTTACGGGATATCTCATGTAGGCCCATCAATTCATCTAGGCGGAGACATAACAATAGCCCCTGCAGCCTCCGCGGTGCGAGGGCCCTCTGATGTGCAGGGGGCCCCCTCCGACACTGTGCATAGGCGGCAGGCCCCTGGCCAGAGAGCTCCTGACAGGGTTCGGAGTGTGGCGTCCCCCTCCATGTTCTTTGCATGTGGACCTGTTCAAGTTTCATTACGCTACTTTATCTAGAATCTCTTCTCTGTTTTCCTAATGAAGACCTGATATAAGTCCAAGAATTTCAGGGATTAAAACACCAACTTTTGTTAATTATTGGATTTCCTTCTAAATTAATTACGCTATTGGGCACTTTTGAAATGTCTTGTTTGATCAACAGTTATTGTTGAAGTCAATATATTACACAGATTTGAGTTGTTTTCATATCATCTCTAGTCATTATTTCTCCACTCGACCATCAGCATTTCACTGAGTGGTGGGGCTCACCAAAACAGTGGTAAGTTATACAGAGTATAGAGAACTAGTGGTACCTTTAGTTTTACAAGCATCCACAGATGTTTGTAAGTTTTCAATTTGCCATCTGTTCTTTCTTAGGATGATAGTGCAAGACTTAGTGAAATAGTCAGGAGACCTTTGTTTTCAACTCTACTTCTGTAGCCAGACAATTATACCCACAATTATACCCACAAAATGTCTGCCTTGTTATTATTTTGTATTAATGCAGAATGCCTTCAGATAACACCAGAAAGGCAAAATGTCACTTTGACCTTAAAATGCAGATACCTTTTTCTCCATCTTATGGGTGGTATGACAGCAATAGTGAGGAGAACCAGATTTTTCTACCATATGAGTAAACTGGTTGGGGGCGTGGCTTACGAGCCGATGGCGACGGACGCGTGAGCTTGGAGCTCTGCGCCGGCTTGCATACTTATCCGGTCCAACTGCTGTTGCCCCGATTCCGGGGGCATGCATCTTTCCCCACCATGCTCGAGCTGCGCCTGGGCCTGCTTTTTTGGGAGTTCCGAGTGCCTGTGACGCTGAGGCATTCAAGAAGAGTGAAAGGTGAAGCTCCGTCATTGGATTGCCAAGATGGCGGCGCTCGCTGCCTAGGAGCTCTCGGACCGGTGGAGGTGGAGATGGCCCACCTGCCCTGTGTGAACGCCTGCCTTGCTTTGGAAATCGCGCAGGGGCTCTGCTGACCTGGATTCACCTTCTGGAGGCCTCTTAGGTGAAGGCTGCCCGCTGCGGTGCTCTCCTAACCTCGAGATTCGAGAGCCGCAATGGAGCCCCTGCACGCCTGATTGCGATCCCGGCGGCTGGTTTGAACCCGGATTGGGCTCCACTGTTGCTGCGCCGGTTAGATCCTGGGGTCTGCAGGAGGGGAGCCCCCATTAGACACCCCGACAGTGGCGTGCCACTCAGTGGGACAGTACTCTTGAGGTCCGCGCCATTTTCTTGCTGGTGAGATGGGTGGTGATCCCTGGTTGCAGCGCAGATACAGAGCATTGCTCCCTCCTTGAACTGATGAAGTGAAGGGCTCCTGGTGGTGACTGGTGACTGGAGGTGGGGGCTCCCCCAGCGTGGACTGCCACTAAGTGGCCCTGCCAACGTGAGTGCTGCTATTTAGTTCCCGGGCCTGGAGATCGAGACTGGGATTGCCCCTCGGAGGGTTATGCACCCCTTCTTGCTGTCTGTGACTGAGCGGTGCGGAGCCTGGGCAAATGCCCTCGGGGTCTCTGATCCTGTGCCCCACATTCTGGTGGAGGAAGCGGTTGCTGTCAGGCTGTCGCTGCGGATCCGCTTTCCTTTGGGGCTTTGGTCCTGCCGGGCAGGCAGCCGAGCTCCGCTCCTGCTGGATCTGACGCACACTGAGCCTCTTGCCTGAAGGGGGGCGGGGTGCCCGGCCTCAGGGTGCTATGTGTCACTGACTTCAGCACTGATTTTGGTGTTTGGGAGCCGGTGCCTGGAACTTGAGTTCTCCATAGCCAATCAACAGGGCAATATCTGGTCACCACTGTTGCCCTGGCACGTGGATCTGCCACTTGCACCTCTCTTGGTGGATGACCTGGTGCACACCAGTGTTCATCTATACTTGGTGAGTGATGTCATTCCTCTGGGGGTATGGGGAAACCCAGGGGCAAGCAACTGGGTGCTCTCCCGGGCCAGGATGAGTCGGCCTCAGAACACAGATGATCGGATTCCCTAGAACATCCGGCTGACAACTTAGTCAAGCAGCAACTGGCCCAGATATTGCAGACTGTAGCGGACACTAAAGATACTCTGCATCAGGATATTGCCAATGTGGCTGTGGGGCTGGGGCTCCTACAGGCAGAACACACTAAGCTGGCTGACCGGGTGAAGCAAACAGAGGCCTCCCTGGAAGATATGACACCGATGCAGCAGTCCCTCTCTGCCCAGATGGGGGACATCTCTCACAGAGTTCAGTTGCTGGAGAAGAGGGCTGAGGATGCTGAAGGGCGTAATCATAGAAACAACATACGAGGGCTGTGTCTCCCAGAGGGAGTAGAAGGTTCTAATATGATCACCTTCCTGGAGGGCTGGCTATGTGATGGGGTGGCACATGTTCGGCTGACCCAGTTTTATACCTGAGAGAGAGCCCATTGGGTCCCTGCCCGACCTCCTGCACCGGGGAGGCCTCCTAGACTGGTGGTCGCCCGACTCTTTCACTACAAAGGCAGGGATTTCGTGCTGCAGAAGGTGCGCTCATCGGGCCCTACACAGTTGATAATAGTAAAGTTTTGATTTTTCCTGACTATACTTTGGAGGTCCAGTGTCGCCACACGTCCTTTTTAGCGGTCAAGAGGGCCTTGCGTGATGAGGGGCTTCAGTACTCCTTGATGTTCCCAGCTCGACTGCGGATTATTCAAGATGGCAAGACACACTTTCGCGATGATCCAAAGAAGGCTTGAGACTGGATTGAATCTTACAAAACTGACCGTGGACCTACTGAGCGAAAACGCATTCCTCTCCCTGGGGGACAGCTCCCACAAAGCGCTCGAACGACAAGACATAGTCGTGGACCTCTGCAGACACCTAGTGCCTCCCAGACGGAGAGGACTGCTGTGCAGGATCTAAGATGCCGCCCGGAGTAGACACTGGGTCTGACAAGGCATTTGATGGCTCGGCCTCGGAGGTGTCCCAAGATGACAGTGTTAAGTTATCGCATTTTACTCCAGGCACAGCTGATGATATAATTTGACTGCTCTGCTACCTTTACCACGTCTCACAGGCTCTTTTTCTTACCTCTTGGCTGCCGCTTCATCTTTTCCCGGGCTTCCATGCACTGACCTGTCTTTTTTGGCACTGTGATGATGATGGGAAGGTGGGGGAGGGTCACTACGTTCTCTGGTATGTGCCCCCAGATATGAGGCAATGTCTGTTTCTAAAGGCATAGGCGCTGCTTTGATTATTGCTTGCTTTGCTAACCGACGTCGGCTCATGGCCGCTTTCCCCTTTGCTCCTCTGTAGTTACTAGAGGATACAGATGTGCAGTTAGGTTGGACGGGGACCAGTGTTTCAGTACCTGTTATGGGGAGGGAGAGTTGGGGGTTTCTTTTGTTTTGTAATGGGATGTTTCTGGGAACCCGGCGTGTCATTCGCAAGGGGTTTCTAGGATACTGCGTACCGCTCTCACGTGGGTTCGTTACTTGATTTAAACTGTATATCATGGAATGTCAGGGGTATGCATAAAATGGTGCGCTGTCATGAAATACATGCGCACGCAGCTAGTACGTAGAGGGGTTTAAATAGCTTTCCTTCAGGAGACACACATTACAAGCCAAGAGGGTCTCGCTCTGCAGCGTACATAGCGGGCCAGGTTTTCTATACAACTTATTCTGCCTTTGCGCAGGGAGTTTTAATATGGGTCAGGGCGGGGTTCCTTTCCAGTCCACACGCCAACTAGCAGACCAAGAAGGGAGGTATGTAATGGTTACGGGATGACTAAATGACAAGGATGTAGAGCTGAGCAACATCTATGCCCCCAACACAGAGTAGAAGACCTTCTTTACCCAGCTGTCAGGGAAACTGGTGCAATATCTAACAGGGTCACAGATTATGGGGGGAACTTTAACTCGATTTCTGTCTTCCTGGAAGGTCTCATCCCCCCTTCCCTGATGCACCTATTCATAAGGTTTCTAAGGCTCGATGGGATTGGCAGCAGAGATGGGGGTTAGTTGATACTTGGAGAGCACACCACCCGAGAGCTCGTGATTAATCCTTCTTTTTGGCTCTACACAAGCTCCATGTTCATTTAGAAGCGATTCTCTATTCCCCAGATATTCACACGGCAGTCAAGCATAGTGAATACCTCACCAGAACAATCTCAGATCATAACCCACTACTCCTGCGGATACATTGGGCCCTTGCACATCCAGCATGGCACTTAAATCCAGAACTGTTAGAAGATCTGCCTTTCGAGCGGTGGTGGGTACTGGCATTACTCAATATTTCCTAGAGAATACTCATACGGCCTCTTCATCTGCTGTGGAGTGGGAAGCTTTTAAAGCTTTATTATGAGGTCACTGCATTACTAACATGATGGGGGTACGTAGGATGCTCTACAAGAGATAGAAACCGCGGACCCGCTTCTGCGTGAAGCAGAACAGGAGAGGCCTGGGCATACTGATAGACAACAGGATTTACTGGAGCGGAGGGAGGTGGTTGCCACAAGGGTCGAGAGTTGCACTGTTTTTATTATAAAAAATATTTAGCACGCACTCATGCAGAGCGCAACAAATCCGGAGCGTTGTTGTCTTGGTTGGCCAATCCCGCTAGGCGAGGGACGGTCATATTAGAATTGCATACCCCAACTGGAGAAATTTTCTATACCCTGCATGGGATTAGCGATCAGTTCATTGCTTATTATAAGGATCTTTATCAGAGCAAGGTGCTGTTGAACGATGGGGTCCTTAGAGAGTTTCTAGCTGCAGCTGCCCTTCCGAAGTTAGAGAGGATGCAGGCGGCGCTGCTGGGTCAAGATATAACCATTGGGGAAGTTCGGGGAGCGATCAAACACATGCCGTGGAAAAAAACTCCTAGGGCAGATGGTCTGCCAATTTAATTTTATTTGACCTACATTGACCTGCTGGCTCCTAAATTGGTGCTCCTTTATAATGAGGCGAAGCGAGCAGGACAACTGCGTGCCACCACTCGCTAAGCAATTATTATTCCACTGCTGAAACCGGAGAAGCCGCCATTTGATCGGACCGCTTATTGTCCACTGTCCATGCTCACCACTGGCTATGAGATTTTAAGTTGAATCCTGGCAACCTGGCTGCTCTAGCATATGGTTCATTTAATACACAGGGACCAAGCGGGATTTATCCTGACCAGGAACACAGCCATAAATGTGAGAAGCCTGCTTCGTATCTTAGAAGCTGTTATCCGAAGGAATTCACTGTTGTTTTAGTGTTAGATGTTGAGAAAGCTTTCGACAGTCTCGAATGGCCCTATTTATTTCAAGTCAATATTAACCCTGGGCGAAGCACTACGCTACGCTCGCGGAGTTTGCAAAGTTTTCGCAACTTCGCACTACGCGAGCTGCACGTAGCACAGTGCGAACGTGCGTAGTGCAGCGTAGCGTAGTGCAGCGGTCATTTTTTGATTGTTCGCGGTCCTGAACGTCATGTTCGCGACCGCGAGCAAGCAAAATGACATCCCAGCGAGATTCTTAACGCGAGGAGGTCAGGTTTCTCATTGTGAGTGGTTGCGCATGCTCGCAACCGCTCTCAATGAGAAACTACCTGTTCGCGTTGAGAAAGCTGCCACTCGAGTAATAATCTACTCGAGCAGCAGAAAACTACAGCTCGCACTGTGCAAGATGCCGTTTTCAATGCTTGCACAGTGCCGGATGCTTGTCCGCACTGTGCAATCATTGAAAACGCATCTTGCACAGTGCGAACATGCTACTACGCAGCTCGCGTAGTGCTACGTGAAGTTCGCGTAGTGCGAAGTGCACTTCGCGTAACTTCGCGTAGCTCTACTTCGCGAACTACGCCCACCTTAGTCAATATGATGTTACTGCTAGTAAACAAGCCATTATAAGAGGATGTATGTTGTGCTATGCTAATTATGCATCACTTGGGTCAATATCAAAGGTCATAATACATTTTAAATAAAGAGATACTTTTCTAAGAATATTGTGCTGGATTGTGAACTTCCCAAACTTGTGCGTATTATATAAAAACAGTCCATACACACGTATCAAAATAGCTAGGATCAAAACTTAAGCTCTCTGTGGGTGTATGCATGTCCAGAAGTAGGAAAGGATGGTGGCAGGAATTTCCAAGGTTTATGAATTGCAGAAGCCTCAAGCAAGTCTTCTCTAGAGCTACCCCAAACCTCTGGAACTCCCTGCGACTCACCAATAGAAAGGCACCTCTTATTAACATCTTGAGAACTGAACCCAAATACTTCTTCCTTAAGAAGGGCTCTCACAGGATGGGTATACAATCAAAATATCGAGTTTTTAATATCGAGTTACAGTTAATATTGAGTTAAAAATATAGAATGGACACAATATCGAATGGATAGAATATAGACTACAAAAATATCGAATAGAATAGCATTAATATCGAATCAAAAATATAGAATGGACAAATATCGAATGGACAGAATATAGAAAACTAAAATATTGAATGACAGAATATAAACAACAAAAAATAGAATGACATAATATAGACAACAAAAATATTGAATTTGAGGTAAGTAAGTTAATATTAATTATTATGTTAGTATATGTGTGAGAAGTGTATATTTATTTTATAATTTATTTTAATTATTTAATTTTATGGTATTTAATTTTTGCGTAATATAATTCTGTAGGGGGTTGTGGGTTTATAGGGGAATAGGGTGGGAAGTAATTTCATTATAATTAATTAAATATGTTAATTTATTTATTGGTATTTATTTTGAATTAATTGTTAATTAATAATTAATTGGTAATTAATTAACATATAATTGGTAATTATTTTAATTAATTGATTAATTGATAATTATGTTAATTTTATTAATGTATTTTCTGTAGCGGGTTGTGGGTTTATAGGGGAATAGGGTGGGAAGTAATTTAAATATAATTATTAAAATTTGTACATGTATTTATTGGTATTTATTATGAATTAATTGATCTTTACATTTTTAATTGGTAATTAATTAAAATATAATTGGTAATTAATTTTAATTAATTGATTAATTGATAATGATGTAAATTGTATTTATGTATTTCCTGTAGCGGGTTGTGGGTGTATAGGGGAATAGGGTGGAAAGTAATTTAATTATAATTAATTACAATTTTAAATTTATTTATTGGTATTTATTTGGAATTAATTGATAGTTACATTTTTAATTGGTAATTAATTAAAATATAATTGTTAATTAATTTTAATTAATAGTTTAATTGATAATTATGTTAAATGTATTAATTTATTTTCTGTAGCGGGTTGTGGGTTTATAGGGTAACAGGGTGGGAAGTAATTTAATTGTAAATAATTAAATATTGTTATTTATTTATTGGTTTTGTTTTGTTGTAATTTTTTATAATTTTTAATTGTTAATTAATTAATTGTTAATTGGTAAATAATTTTTATTATTTGGTAATTATTTGTAAAAAAAAAATTGATTGATTAATTATTATATTATATAAAATTGTTAATTACTTTTAATTAATTTGTCTTTGGGATTGTTATTTAATTTATTTTTATTCATATATGAAGTATTTACTTTCCCTACTGTTGCACTCTCTGTAGTGGGAATAGTAATTTTTACCTCTACGCTATCCAATGCTTTTCCTACTGTTGCACCCTTTGGAGTGGGAATAGTAATTTTAACTCTCCCGCTATCCAACGCTTTCCCTACTGTTGCACTCTCTGGATTGGGAATAGTAATTTTTACCCCTACGCTATCCAACGCTTTCTCTACTGTTGCACTCACTGGAGTGGGAATAGTAATTTTTACTCCTACGCTATCCAACACTTTCCCTACTGTTGCACTCTCTGGAGCGGGAATAGTAATTTTAATTCTCCCGCTATCCAACACTTTCCCTACTGTTGCACTCTCTGGAGCGGGAATAGTAATTTTAATTCTCCCGCTATCCAACGCTTTCCCTACTGTTGCACTCATTGGAGTGGGAATAGTAATTTTTACCCCTACGCTATCCAACGCTTTCCCTACTGTTGCATTCTCTGGAGCGGGAATAGTAATTTTTACCCCTACGCTATCAAACGTTTTCCCTACTGTTGCACCCACTGGAGTGGTAATAGTAAATGTTACCCTTTCCGCTATCCTACGGTAAAAATATTGTAAATTTGTTATTAATATTACGTTTATACATATATATGTATTAACAAATCAATTTGTATTATTTTTTTTTACTTACATTAATTATTTATTAATTTTAAGGTTTTTAAAGTATTTTAAGTATATTTAAGTTAATTATATTCATTATTTCATTAGTTTTTAATTAATTTAAAGCATTTTAAAAAATTCGATATTTTGACTAACTATATTCTTTACATCGATATTTTTGATTCGATATTTTTGTACTTACCTGTTTGGAGATAGGAGGTCGATATTTTGGTATTGTATATTTTTGCCTCGATATTTTTGTAACTCGATATTCTTGACGTCGATGTTGTTTCAGTGATCCCACAGGATGGTTACATTCCCTGGACCACTTAGAACTAGCGTCCTTTTGAAGGTCCCACATCCCTGCACCCATTGTTCAGGCCTGGTATATGGATTCATTGAGGTCTCTTGATATTCATGTGATTTAAAATTACATAACATTATATGTCTTATAAAAAGGCAGTAGTTGTATATTATTCTCTAATAACAATGTACAACTTATGCTCAATTAATGTGCTACTGCTCCCTTGTTCATCTAAGAAAACCAACACTATATATGTATTGTGCCTAACATTTGTACTGTACTCTTTATGATGAATTGTACTGTGCTTGACTACTGTAGTCCTGCACCCTTGCAGCACCGTGTACATTTTAGACAATGTTGTATGAATGCTGTTCTTGTAGTTTACTACTGTAGAACATTTCTCCGAAACAGAAGTAGCCTCTGTGTGCTTTAGAAAACTATGTAAGCAAATAAGCAGTAGCATGATCCAGGGCTAGAGAGTATGAAGTGTATGTGTGTGTATGTATGTGCGCATTTGTGTGTGCATCGGCGTGTGTGTGCGTGTGTGTGTGTGTGTGTGTGTGTGTGTATGTGTGCTTGCACATTAGGGAGGCAGCAAAATAGTTTCCAGGAATTTTTTCTATTGAGTTGATAACGCGTTACTTGAAAGTTGCATCTGAAATTGCTCTTAATTCCAAAGGCTGGCCGCACTTCTAGGTGGTGTCATACAGAAGGGAAAGGAGAATGACACTGAGTTGAGATGGTATGCGTACGTTCAAAAGCACACTGCAGGTAGTGTGAATGCTAGGAGCCTAAATGGCCTAATAGAAGTGTTCTCAGAAAAGATAACTAGACATGGACATGGAGGGCAGGGATAGTTTGGATGGGTGAAGAGATATGAGCCCTAGTTGGCAGAAGCATCTCCCGCAGCACTTCATGGGTGCAAAGAGAAGCAACATTGTTACTGAATTTGGTCTAAGACCCATTGTTCCTTGGTCCTTCCAGTGGTTGAAAAACCTGTAACTGACCTATTATGCTTGCATCAGCAGTATTGATTCCCTTCAGCTGGTGTGCATATAACTGAAAATAGTTGTGAGCAGGGCACGATTCCTATAAAAAGAAGTTGGGGGACTGACCAAGTAAGACAATATGCAATGACCTCATGACGTCACGACGTACCCTATAAAAGAAATAAAATAGTGCTATTTAAATTATTTCTGTAAATACTGGGACAGACTAACCCATCTGACAGTCTTACAGTGTCTGCATTTATATACAGAGACAGAACAAAGGCAAAAGCATGCCTCTCTTAAGTACCTGTGAAGAGAAGGCAAGCTGTGTGCCTTTGTTTCCCTCTGTGGCATTTACAATTATGCCCTCCCATGCCCATGACGAGCTCAGCTCGTCATGAGCCACGGTGCTCCGGTGCTCATGACGAGCTGAGCTCGTCATGGCCCATGGGACGCTCGCACGCTGGGCTAATTCCCCTGCTTTGCTGAGCGTTCCATTAAACGGGCGTGGTCGTGACGAGCTCATATCGTCATGAGCACCGGAGCATCGTGGCTCATGACGAGCTGAGCTCGTCATGAGCATGAGGGTGCTGTGCACGCCCACGCCCCCCAGCACAGCAGGGGAATAGCCCCCGCAGCCAAGGGGTTAAATGTAAGGTTCCAGGCAGCCCCCAGTCAGCATATAAAAACAAAAGGAGGCCGGATGGCCCCTTCACTTCCACCCAGCTGGATGTGAAAAAAAGGCTCCCTGGCTGCCTGCACATTGCTGCTGGGAATGGAAAGTAGGTAACGTGCAGGTGCTGCTGAACATGTCCTGGTGTCTGAAAATTACACCGGGACAAGTTCAGCATATTTCTGTGGGGCTCAACTTCTTCAACTTCTTGGCAGGGGGGACGACATCCACCCTGTGAAGAGTGGGGGGCGCCGTGTACCTGCGTGTACACCCGACTTGAGCCCTGGTTGTGAGTTAGTCCTCTTTGTGAACCAAATAAGATTCCCGTTTGGTTGGTAGAAGGCAACACTCTATATTGCTGAAATATAACTGACCTTGTAATTAGTGGAAACATAACCCTGTCTCTGCAGAAGAAAATTCAGAATACCAAATGCTTGCATGTAATTTGTGGTAGAAGAGTTTGTGACTGCAAAAGTCGATGTGTAAAGTTATTGCTGACTTTTTGCTCCAAATCTCTTAGATCCTTCCTCTCTCCAACGGTTCATTGGCTCCTACTATATTTATTGTTAATGACCCCTCTGTCCTATGCCTTCGACATTCTCTAGAATAAAAAAGGTTTATGTCTTCTCACTCAGAGGCACATGGACACTTTACACACAAGAAACAGTAGAAAAATAACTCCATTATGGAGAATTTAGTTAATCAAAAACTATATTCAATCTAGCCATCTCTAAAAAGCAGGAAAAAAATTAGTCAAATAGGATGTGAATACTCCTTCTATTAGTATTTTTCAACTGTAAAAATTAATTCTAATAGTGCATTGATTTAGCTCAGTAAGTGGTGTCAGGCATGTACACGTTTGCTTTTTCCAGGGACGGCTAGTCATTATGGACGGCGCTGCTCCACCCCCCTCCATTTCCCAAAGCATGATGTGTGTCGGTGAGGCTCAGCAAAAGTAAGTCTGACAGACACTGACCATGTCCGGGTCAGGCAAACAGGCTCTTTACATGTGCTAATGTGCCAGGCAGAAGATTTCATCAGCCAGTGAAATCCCTGTGAGACCCACCTCCTTATAACAAGAGGGAGCATCACCAATAGAGTCAGTCCTGGGCACTTCAGGTTTAAGTCCCAAAGTGTTCAGGGCTGACTGTCTATCAATGACGCCTTGTGGGATGAGGTGAGTACATCTCACTGACACCACCCCACTCTCTATTGGCTGACCCATGACAAGCTTAGTCACTGAGAGGAGGCGTGGAATCTTCTCTTTTTCCCTTCCTTTCCCAAACCCAGCAACGCCTTTCAGTGCATTCGTGCTTTCCTGTATCATCACCACCTGTAACTGCTTTTTGAATATTTTGGCGCATGTGTGCATGTATGAATGTGTGTATATGTATTTGTGCATGTGGATAGGTGTGTGCATGTGTGTCCTTGTAAATGGTGGGTATACATATGTCCCCGTGTGAATGGATGGTGTTAGAACAAGAAGTACAACGGGCTCATCGCTTCCCTCTGACACTCCCCAAAAGCCCTATTAAAGAAAAAACAGTACCCAAGAGCCATTCTGGTTTGTTTCGGAAACTGTCTTTTAAGAGAAGCAATCTACGACCTGGCTAGACCAACGAGCAGGCAGGAATTTCAAGGAAATAACTTTTTTGTCCGTCCAGATTTTGCACATGCAACGGTTGAACGCCGATGGAGGCTGAGACAACTTTTTGCCCCATTCGAGAAAATTGGAGCAACTGCTTTTCTGCTGAATCCAGCACGCCTAAGAGTAATTTATAAAGGAAAGACAAGGAACTTTACAAGCGAGATCCTAGCTGAAGCTTATTTGTATGAACTTTCCGAACTAAGAAAATAGAAGGGGAAATGTTAAAGATAACCATCTGAAATGCTATAAGGCTATGAAATGCTATAAGGCTAAGAAACTAAAACTCTCAGGCGATCAAGCAGGCGATGATACTCGGATCACTCGATTGTCCATACCTGGGACCCCTTGGCCCCAGGATGCCTCAGGGACTGGTTGGGGGGAGGAGGTGTGAGAGGGGAGGGGGGAGGGAAAAGGGAAGGGAGGGTGAAGGAGAGGGAAGGAAGGGTGAAGGGTGGGTGAGAAGAAAACAAAAAAAATGGAAAATGGAAGGAATGGTGCAGAATAGGTAAAGGTCAACGGAGGCAAGCAAGGGAAATGAACTTTGAAAAGATTCTTGATACAGGCTGTAACACTCGTAGCGATGACACACATTAATATATGTACAATGAATGTGGGGGGATTAAACGATTGGAGAAAAAGGCAGAAATTAGCATATCTAGTTAAACATAATAGAATAGATCTTCTTTGCTTACAAGAGACCCACCTCCCTTGGTCTAAGAGAAATTTGCTTTGTATAAATGGATATTTTGAACTATTAGCCTGTACAACTCAAACATCAACCATCAGAGGGGTTGCCATTCTAGGAAGAAAAAGTTTAGGGAAAGCTAAAAAGGTGAAAGTAGATAGTAATGGCCGATGGGTGATTATAGAGATGGAGTTGGGGCTAACTATTTGTACGGTGTATGGTTCCAATGAGGACGATCCTGAAATTTACGATTTCCTTGAAATAGAACTTGCAAATTGGCACTCCCCTCTAGTGTTTACGGGAGAATTAAATATCTCATCTGAATGGGGGATGGGTGTATTGTATCAGGGAAGGAAACCTAGAGTCTTTAAAGCGGTTCAATCTATGTTAGCTTCTCATGGGCTACAGGACCTATGGAGAGCTAAAGAACCTTCAAATCTAGGTTATACTTACTTTTCAAATCCAGCTCAGAGATATTCAAGATTGGATTATTTTTTTATCTCTGCTTTGGAATCTGAAAAAGTTAAGATAAGTAGACTCCCAAGGGTTATTTCAGATCACAACCCTTTGCTGCTGAACTACAACATGGGAGGGCTAGAACGGTCTAAAACAAACTGGACCTTTGAAAGAAGGCTGTTAGCAGATAGCAGATTTGTGGATCATTTGAATAAATGGGCTGGCAATTTTTTTTACGGCAAATAGATATAGCACATCCCGAAATGGGGTTTGGGAGGCTTTCAAAGCCGCTTTAAGAGGAGAAACAATCAGCTGTGCTGCCAGGCTTAGAAAGGAAGATAGATGTCAAGTAGAGAGTCTAATGGTCAAACTAGTTGAGGTGGAAGAACAACATATAAAGGATATCACTACTGGCAGTAATACCGAGGCTAGTCAGGGGGTTCTGTTGGCAGTAAAAGCAGCACTGCAGAAGGAGGTTACACAGAAATCAATAGGGGAGTACCAAGCTTCGAGGGCAAAGAGGTATGAAACGAGTGAGCAAGCTGGTAGAGCACTTGCACTCCGGATTAGACAGGAAAAAATAAAGAATGCGATCCCAGGTATAGAAGAGGAAGGGATAACATACTCAGAGATAAAAGATATCCTAGCGATATTTAAAAAATACTATCAGGAATTATATAAGAAGGACCTTTTCAATAATGATCAGGAGGATAGGTGTATTGATAGAGGACCGTGTTTGGATGATACAACCAAAAAAGCATTGGATAAAGATATTACGTCTGAAGAAGTCTTATCTGCCCTGCGTGAATTAGCGCCAGGGAAAGCATGTGGTCCGGATGGTCTTCCCTCGGAGGTTTATAAAGCTATTGAAAAAGAGATCGCTCCTCTTTTAGTAGATCTTTTTAATGGGATATTGCACTCTGGGGTGGTCCCCGACTCATGGAAGGAAACCAACATTATAGTCTTTCATAAGAAAGGCAAACCAGCAGAGAAACCGGGGTCGTATTGACCAATATCCTTAATAAACGCTGATACCAAATTATATTCACGTATTTGGGCGAAGAGGTTGGGCAGGATCATAGGCGATCTTGTCTCTCCATGGCAACATGGTTTTGTTCCTGGGCGTGGTATGACAGATCACATATCTAGAGCAATAACTCTGTTCGATGCCCAGGAAGCCGTGGTGGGAGGGATGGCCATGATCCTGCTCGACGCAGAAAAAGCTTTTGATCGGGTGGAGTGGAGCTTCCTCTGGAGCATTTTGGCCGGGAGGGGTTTTGGTCCAAATATTATTAGGGCTATTAAAGCTATGTATAAAGACCCAGAAGCGAAAATCACGGTAATGGGAGGGAAATCAGAGAAGTTTAAGATAAGTAGAGGGACACGGCAGGGCTGTCCCTGCTCCCCCATACTATTCGCTCTATATATTGATCCGCTCATTCAGAAGATTTTAGAGTGCCCTAGAATATCTCCTGTGATTTATAATAGCTATGAAAACAAGATCTTAGCCTACGCTGATGATTTGGCGGTTATCACAACAGACCCGCAGCAGGCACTCCCAGAGCTGGTACAGTTGGCTAAACTTTTTGGTCAAGGTTCTGGATATCTGCTGAATTAATTCAAAACCCAGATAATTTGCTCTAGAAACATACCAAGACCCGACCCAAGGCATGTTGATTCTGCTTTATATTTAGGGGTTAGGATAAATGCTACAGTGGGTAAGATAGTGGAAGAGAATTACCTACCCCTTATTAAATCCATAGAGCTAGAACTGAAAAGGATGGATGCCCTTCATCTTTCGCTGGTCGGGAGAGAAAATGCTGTAAAAATGGCGATGTTCCCAAGGGTGCTATATCTATTTAGAGCCATTCCTCTATATATCGAGGAGAAAATTTTGAAGCAATTAGAGTCTGTCTTTATCAAGTTTATATGGCAATACGGTAAGGTTAGACGTTCAACGACCCTTATGTCCCTTCCGTGGGAAAGGGGTGGGATGGCACTTCCGAATCTGAGACTGTATCATTGGACCTGTCTCCTAACCCAGATGTCAATCCTGTTTCAATGTGACACTGATATGACCATTACAGATTACCAAGGTCCTCCTCCCATCTTCAATCTACTAATGGGGGAGAAAGCTATGGGATTACTGCTGACGGAACTGGAATATAGGTTCTATAGAAAGGCACGATTTAAGATCCTGCTAGGTGCATGGCAAGTTTGGAAATTAATTCTAAAAAATGTTCATATTCCTAAAGTCAACCCTTCACTCCTCTTGGTTAACTCTAGCCTTTTTCCACACTTAAGCAATGACGGGATCCTATGAGTCTGGAGGAACTTAGGGGTTAAGACTATTGGAGACCTAATGGTAGGAGATAGGATAAGCGAGTTTGAGGATATGCAAAGGAGATATAGCCTCCCCTCAAATCAATGGCTTATATATGGGCAAATCTCCAGTATCTTACAGGCTTGTAGACCAAAGCTCAAACCCCTCGTAGACTTTCCTGTGGTTGAGGGTATGAGAAGAAGGTGTAGGAAGATAAAAGATATTTACAACATGCTGGTGTCCAGATTACAGGATGATGTAGGAAAAGTTGAAAGTGATTGGGCAACTAAACTGGGAAACCCGGATGTAGATTTGGACCTAGCATTAAGCTTGAATAAAAAGTTTTTTCGGGCGTCCAACTTACGAGCACAACATTTTAAAACAGTCTTTAATCTGTACCATACACCGGCGAAATTATTTGCTTGGGGTGTTAGGAATGATGATTGCTGCCCGAGATGTAATAAGAGACAAGCTGACCTACTACATATGTTCTTTACCTGTGAACGATTGACCCCCGCTCTGGATGGAATTACAAAATTCTGGGAGGGGCTGCTAGGTCATAAGATCGATCTATCCCCAACACTAATGTTATTTGGCTCAGATTCTAAATTGGTTCTTACAGACGACGAGGCTGCTTTGGTTTTTATCTCGGTCGCCGTGCTTAGAATCATTATCTCTGCTGGCTGGAAGGATGTAACAGCCCCGTCTTTTCAAATGTGGATGTCCAGATTCTTGGCCATTTACAATATTGAGTCTGGCCTCTATGAACTTAAAGGTGTGAAAAAACGAGAAATGGGTAGACGATTATGGGCCCCGGTTAAGAAATGGATGGACGATAGAATAAGAATTTGATTTGAAATGTACTGTAGTGATATATTTATTGACAGATCTTTATATATTCTCTCACCCCCATATAATATAAAATATTGTGTTCTTTAATTGTTCGTATATGTATCAGATGTTTCTAAACCTTGCTTATGGCTATGTACTTATGTATTTCCTTACTGCACCATAAACTCCAATAAAAATTTTTTTTTAAAAAGTGAATGGATGGTGTGAGTGAGTGTGCTTGTGGATGGGTGGAAGTGACTATGTGTGTGCTTGAGAGTGGATGGGTGGAAGTGTGAGCAGGTGTGCCTGCTTATGCCCACCCTACTCTTGACAAACATTGCGAACTTTCCCTTTCTTTTTCAACTGCTGTGGTTTTTTAGAAGGGAGTGTTCACTGAATAAAAAGCAACATGCAACAATGCATATGTATTATTCGTTTCAGTTATGATCTCTGATTGCTCCTTTGACCGGAATTCTTTAATGACTTTAAATGTAAATTAGATATGTACAATGCAACAACTATGATTCTACTTACTTTGGCACGAAACAAACAATACCTGTAAAACTATCCTAGTACCAAAAAAATCACTGATCTGTGACAATCCCATTGTTTTTCTACGTGTTTGACAGTGTGTGTACTTGTATACATGCTCTAAAATACACAGGACTCTCTAAAAACGTTTAAATTGCATTCTTCAAAAATGTTGACTCCAGAATATCAACTCCAACAATATTGTAAATATATATATATATATATTCACTGAAAAAACCCAAATATGTTATAAGGTTTTGTAGAGCGCTCGAATGCCAATAAGGTGGCTTGGCGCTTGCTGAGTGACAAACTGCAGTAATGGCTACAACAGAGAAACTAAATTAGTAAGAAATAAAGAGCCAGATTTTAAAAGCCTTCCAGAAGGCCAAAAGATTGAGCAATGATTTAAATGAGAGAGGGAGAGCGTTCCAGGCTTTGGAAGCCCCCAGAATGACACCACGACTGACCCATTGCACTCGTCTAAAACAAGGAATGAGCAAAAGTTTCTGAACAGTCTGTAACTTATTGAGAATGTGTTGGTGCAGGTTTAAGTAAAAACTATTGCAGTCAGTGAGTTTCGACAAAACCAAAGATGCACCCATAGTTTTCTGCAGACAAGCAGGAATAAAGGGTAGAATCGTATTAATAGTTTTGATGGTATGGAAGGCGGCAGAGGTAACAGAGTTAACCTGATTGGTATATGACAAGTCAATGTTGAGAATGACTGCAAGAATTATGACTGATTTAGCCGGCAATGGAAGAGGACCAAGTTCAAGCGGCCACCATTCTAAGGACCAGAAGGAGTGCTGAGCTCCAAACAGTTACACATCCATCTTGGTGAAGTTCAATTTAAGGCAGTTAGATGGCATCCACATATTAACTGACCTCATGCAATCAAAAATGTTGGCCGCAACCACTTGTTGCCCCGGGGATAGCGAGACGACAATTTGTGTGTCTGCCAAAGAAGTAACGTAGAGTTTAAAGTGCTTTGGGCTGAGCGAGGGCCCTTTTGGGACCCTGCAAGGAAGAGACATTGAGGGTGAAACAAAGTCTCCACAAAGCACCAGATGCTCCTGACTAGTGAGAAAAGATTTGACCAGCTTCCAAGTAGATTCAGTCACCCCAAGTGTGCCCAAGCTCTCAATCAAAAGTCCATGATCAGGGCAACCCTGCTCCCTTGGTTGAGCGTTGCCTTGATTTCCTTAACCCCTTCGCTGCCAGGCCTTTCTCCCCCTGTGCTAAGCCTTTTTTTTGCTATTTGGGGTAGCGCGCGCTTAGGCCCCTGTAACTTTTTGACCACATAAGGTATCCAGGCCAATATTGCGTCCTTTACTTCCACCATCATGGGGATTCTAAAGGTACCCAGGGTTTGTGGATTCCCTTGAAAGGGTTCCAGAAATTAGCCAAAATACAGCAACATTTTGGGGTTTTTCGCAAAAATGCGAAAAACGGGCTACAAATGAAAGCGTCTGGATTTTTCCCTGCAAATGTTATCAAAAAAGGGTTTGTGAACAGACCACATTTTCACAATGAAAATGTACCCTTTTTTTGCGAAGTGTCTAGCTGTAGTTTTTGAACACTAGCTCTGCTAGCACCTAGGGAAACCTAG
Source organism: Lissotriton helveticus (assembly GCF_964261635.1). Classification (NCBI taxonomy): domain Eukaryota; kingdom Metazoa; phylum Chordata; class Amphibia; order Caudata; family Salamandridae; genus Lissotriton; species Lissotriton helveticus. The sequence continues at coordinate 731,136,400 of NC_136067.1, forward strand.
CAAACCTATACATTTCTTAAAACTAGACACCCAGAGGAATCCAGTATTGTGTGACTTGACTGCCCACCACCAGGTTCTGTTACCCAGAATCCCTTGCAAACCTAAATAAATGTAAAAAACCCACATATTCCCCACATTTCTGTGGAAACCTTAACGAAGATAAAAAAAAACACATCTGAAATCTGCGTGGATCCACATTTTTCTACCCACCCTAGTTCCCCAAAATCTTATGAGAAAAATGGCACTTCACTTGCGTGGGTCGGCCTAGGGCCTGCGACAGGGAACGGCGCAAAACGCAACGTGGTCACACCTCAAAATCGCAGTGAAAAATGACAATTTTTGGGCAAAGTGCCTAGCTGTAGTTCTTGAACACAAGCTCTGCCAGCCCCTTGGGAAACCTAGCAAACCCATACATTTATGAAAACTAGACACCCAGGGAAATCGAGAATAGGGTAACTTGACTGCCTCCCACCAGGGTTCTTTTACCCAGAATCCCTTGCAAACCAAAATTATTTTAAAAAACTGATTTTACCCACATTTCTGTGGTGGAAAGTTCTTTAATCTGCGTGAATCCACAATTTTCAACATAACCCACGTTCCCTAAAGTCTTACGAGAAAAATGGTACCTCACTTGTGTGGGTCGGCCTAGTGCCCGCGACAGGAAACGGCACAAAACACAACGTGCTCACACCTCAATTTCGTAGTGAAAAACAACCCTTTTATTGCAAAGTGCCTAGATGTAGTTTTTTAACCCAGCCTCTGCAGGCACCTAGGGAAACCTAGCAAACCTATACATTTCTGAAAACTGTACACCCAGGGTAATCTAGGATGGGGTGACTTGACTGCCTCCCACCAGGTTCTGTTACCCAGAATCCCTTGCAAAGCTAAAAAATTGTCAAAAAACACATTTTCCCCACATTCCTGTGGTGGAAAGTCCTGGAAAATGTGTGTATCCACAAATTTACACCGACCCAGCGTTTCCCAAAGTCTTCCAAGAAAAATGGTACCTCACTTGTGTCGGTCGGCCTATTGCCCGTGACAGGAAACGGCACAAACCGCAATGTGGTCACACCTCAATTTCGCAGTGAAAAGTGACCGTTCTTTGGCCAAGTGCCTAGCTGTAGTTTTTTAACCCTAGCTCTGCCGGCACCTAGGGAAACCTAGCAAACCTATACATTTATGAAAACTAGACACCCAGTGGAATTACGGATGGGGTGACTTGACTGCCTCCCACCAGGTTCTGTTACCCAGAATCCTCTGCAAACCTAAACAAAGTGTCAGAAAACACACATTTTCACCACATTTCTGTGGTGAAAAGTCCTGGAATCTGTGTGGATCCACAAATTTCTACCCACCATGCGTTCCCCAAATTCTTACAAGAAAAATGGTACCTCACTTGTGTGGGTCGGCCTAATGCCTGCAACAGGAAATGGCGCAAAACGCAACCTGGCCACACCTCCATTTCACAGTGAAAAATTACCCTGTTTTGTCAAAGTGCTTAGCTGTAGTTTTTGAAGCCTAGGTCTGCCGGCACCTGGGGAAACCTAGCAAAATTATACATTTCTGAAAACGAAACACCCAGGGGAATTCAGGATGGTGTGACCTGCCTGCCTCCACTAGGTTCTGTTACCCAGAATCCCTTTCAAACCTAAAACAGTATAAAACAAAACAAATTTTCCCCATATTTCTGTGGTGAAAAGTCCTGGAATCTGTGTGGATCCACAAATTTTCACCCACCCCCGGTTCCCCAAAGACTTCTGAGAAAAATGGTACCTGACTTGTGTAGGTCGGCTTAGTGCCCGGACAGGAAATGGCGCAAAACACAATGTGGTCACACCTGAATTTCGCAGTGAAAAATTACCCTTTTTTTGCAAAGTGCCTAGCTGTAGTTTTTGAACCCTAGCTCTGCTGGCACCTAGGGAAACCTAGCAAACCTATACATTTTTAAAAACTAGACACCCAGGGAAATCCAGGATGGGGTGATTTGACTGCCTCCCACCAGGTTCTGTTATCCAAAATCCCTTGCAAACCTAAAAGATTATTTTAAAAAAATGATTTCCCCCACATTTCTGTGGTGGAAAGTTCTGGAATCTGCGTGGATCCACAATTTTCAACTCAATCCACGTTCCCCAAAGTCTTACAAGAAAATTGGTACCTCACTTGTGTGGGTCGGCCTAGTGCCCGCGACAGGAAACGGCGCAAAACACAATGTGGTCACACCTCAATTTTGTAGTGAAAAATTACCCTTTTTTTTTGCAAAGTGCCTAGCTGTAGTTTTTTAACCTAGCTTCTGCAGGCACCTAGGGAATTCTAGCAAACCTACACATTTTCAAAAACTGTACACCCAGGGTAATCCAGGATGGGGTGACTTGACTGCCTCCCACCAGGTTCTGTTACCCAGAATCCCTTGCAAATCTAAAAAATTGTCAAAAAAACAAATTTTCCCCACATTTCTGTGGAGGAAAGTTCTGGAATCTGTGTGGATCCACAAATTTACACCGAGCCAGCGTTCCCCAAAGTCTTCCAAGAAAAATGGTACCTCACTTGTGTCCGTCGCCCTATTGCCGGCAACAGAAAAACGGCGCAAAACGCAACGTGGTCACACCTCAATTTCACAGTGAAAAATGACCCTTCTTTGGCAAAGGGCCTAGCTTTAGATTTTTTACCCTAGCTCTGCCGGCACCTAGGAAAACCTAGCAAACCTATACATTTATGAAAACTAGACACCCAGTGGAATTTCGGATGGGGTGACTTGACTGCCTCCCACCAGGTTCTGTTACCCAGAATCCTCTGCAAACCTAAAAAAAGTGTCAGAAAACACATTTTCCCCACATTTCTGTGGTGAAAAGTCCTGGAATCTATGTGGATCCACAAATTTCTACCCACCATGCGTTCCCCAAAGTCTTACAAGAAAAATGGTACCTCACTTGTGTGGGTCGGCCTAATGCCTGCAACGGGAAATGGCGCAAAATGCAACCTGGCCACACCTCAATTTCGCAGTGAAAAATTACCCTGTTTTGTCAAAGTGCTTAGCTGTAGTTTTTGAAGCCTAGGTCTGCCGGCACCTAGGGAAACCTAGCAAAATTATACATTTCTGAAAACGAAACACCCAGGGGAATTCAGAATGGTGTGACCTGCCTGCCTCCACTAGGTTCTGTTACCCAGAATCCCTTTCAAACCTAAAACAGTGTAAAACAAAACAAATTTTCCCCATATTTCTGTGGTGGAAAGTTCTGGAATCTGTATGGATCCACAAATTTTCACCCACCCAGTGTTCCCCAAAGACTTCCATGAAAAATGGTACCTGACTTGTGTAGGTCGGCTTAGTGCCGGCGACAGGAAATGGTGCAAAACACAATGTGGTCACACCTGAATTTCGCAGTGAAAAATTACCCTTTTTTTGCAAAGTGCCTTGCGGTAGTTTTTGAACCCTAGCTCTGCTGGCACCTAGGGAAACCTAGCAAACCTATACATTTTCAAAAACTAGACACCCAGGGAAATCCAGGATGGGGTGACTTGACTGCCTCCCACCAGGTTCTGTCACCCAGAATCCCTTGCACACCTAAAGAATTGTTAAAAAAACACATTTTCCCCACATTTCTGTGGTGGAAAGTTCTGGAATCTGTGTGGATCCACAATTTTCCACCCACCCTAGTTCCACAAAATCTTATGAGAAAAATTGTACTTCACTTGCACGGGTCGGCCTAGTGCCTGCGACAGGGAACGGCACAAAACGCAACATGGTCACACCTCATTATCGCAGTGAAAAATAACAATTTTTGGGCAAAGTGTCTAGCTGTAGTTCTTGAACACAAGCTCTGCCGGCCCCTTGGGAAACCTAGCAAACCCATACATTTTTGAAAACTAGACACCCAGGCAAACCCAGAATAGGGTGACTTGACTGCCTCCCACCAGGTTCTGTTATCCAAAATCCCTTGCAAACCTAACAAATTATTTAAAAAAAATTATTTTCCCCACATTTCTGTGGTGGAAAGTTCTGGAATCTGTGTGGATCCACAATTTTCAACTTAATCCACGTTCCCCAAAGTCGTACGAGAAAAATGGTACCTCACTTGTGTGGGTCGGCCTAGTGCCCGCGACAGGAAACGGCGCAAAACACAATGTGGTCACACCTCAATTTTGTGGTGAAAAATGACCCTTTTTTTGCAAAGTGCCTAGCTGTAGTTTTTTAACCTAGCTTCTGCAGGCACCTAGGGAATTCTAGCAAACCTATACATTTTCGAAAACTATACACCCAGGGTAATCCAGGATGGGGTGACTTGACTACCTCCCACCAGGTTCTGTTACCCAGAATCCCTTGCAAATCTAAAAAATTGTCAAAAAATACACATTTTCCCCACATTTCTGTGGTGGAAAGTTCTGGAATCTGCGTGGATCCACAAATTTACACCGACCCAGCGTTCCCCACAGTCTTCCAAGAAAAATGGTACCTCACTTGTGTCAGTCGGCCTATTGCCGGCGACAGGAAACGGCGCAAAACGCAACGTGGTCACACCTCAATTTCGCAGTGAAAAATGACCCTTCTTTGGCAAAGTGCCTAGCTGTAGTTTTTTAACCCTAGCTCTGCCGGCACATAGTGAAACCTAGCAAACCTATACATTTATGAAAACTAGACACCCAGTGGAATCAAGGATGGGGTGACTTGACTGCCTCGCACCAGGTTATGTTACCCAGAATCCCTTGCACACCTAAAGAATTGTTAAAAAAAACACGTTTTCCCCACATTTCTGTGGTGGAAAGTTCTGGAATCTGTGTGGATCCACAATTTTCCACCCACCCTAGTTCCACAAAATCTTATGAGAAAAATTGTACTTCACTTGCATGGGTCGGCCTAGTGCCTGCGACAGGGAACGGCGCAAAAGACAACATGGTGACACCTCAATATCGCAGTGAAAAATGACAATTTTTGGGCAAAGGGCCTAGCTGTAGTTCTTGAACACAAGCTCTGCCGGCCCCTCGGGAAACCTAGCAAACCCATACATTTTTTAAAACTAGACACCCAGGGAAATCCAGAATAGGGTGACTTGACTGCCTCCCACCAGGTTCTGTTATCCAAAAATCCCTTGCAAACCTAAAAGATTATTTTAAAAAAATGATTTTCCCCACATTTCTGTGGTGGAAAGTTCTGGAATCTGCGTGGATCCACAATTTTCAACTCAATCCACGTTCCCCAAAGTCTTACAAGAAAAATGGTACCTCACTTGTGTGGGTCGGCCTAGTGCCCGCGACAGTAAACGGCGCAAAACACAACGTGGTCACACCTCAATTTTGTAGTGAAAAATTACCCTTTTTTTGCAAAGTGCCTAGCTGTAGTTTTTTAACCCAGCCTCTGCAGGCACCTAGGGAAACCTAGCAAACCTATACATTTTTGAAAACTATACACCCAGGGTAATCCAGGATGGGGTGACGTGACTGCCTCCCACCAGGTTCTGTTACCCAGAATCCCTTGCAAAGCTAAAAAATTATCAAAAAACACATTTTCCCCACATTTCTGTGGTGGAAAGTCCTGGAATCTGGGTGGATCCACAAATTCACACCGACCCTAGTTCCACAAAATCTTATGAGAAAAATTGTACTTCACTTGCACGGGTCGGCCTAGTGCCTGCGACAGGGAACGGCACAAAACGCAACATGGTCACACCTCATTATCGCAGTGAAAAATGACATTTTTGGGCAAAGTGTCTAGCTGTAGTTCTTGAACACAAGCTCTGCCGGCCCCTTGGGAAACCTGGCAAACCCATACATTTTTTAAAACTAGACACCCAGGGAAATCCAGAATAGGGTGACTTGACTGCCTTCCACCAGGTTCTGTTATCCAAAATCCCTTGCAAACCTAAAAGATTATTTTTAAAAAATGATTTCCCCCACATTTCTGTGGTGGAAAGTTCTGGAATCTGCGTGGATCCACAATTTTCAACTCAATCCACGTTCCCCAAAGGCTTACAAGAAAATTGGTACCTCACTTGTGTGGGTCGGCCTAGTGCCCGCGACAGGAAACGGCGCAAAACACAATGTGGTCACACCTCAATTTTGTAGTGAAAAATGACCCTTTTTTTTGCAAAGTGCCTAGCTGTAGTTTTTTAACCTAGCTTCTGCAGGCACCTAGGGAATTCTAGCAAACCTACACATTTTCAAAAACTGTACACCCAGGGTAATCCAGGATGGGGTGACTTGACTGCCTCCCACCAGGTTCTGTTACCCAGAATCCCTTGCAAATCTAAAAAATTGTCAAAAAAACAAATTTTCCCCACATTTCTGTGGAGGAAAGTTCTGGAATCTGTGTGGATCCACAAATTTACACCGACCCAGCGTTCCCCAAAGTCTTCCAAGAAAAATGGTACCTCACTTGTGTCCGTCGCCCTATTGCCGGTGACAGGAAACGGCGCAAAACGCAACGTGGTCACACTTCAATTTCACAGTGAAAAATGACCCTTCTTTGGCAAAGTGCCTAGCTTTAGATTTTTAACCCTAGCTCTGCCGGCTCATAGGAAAACCTAGCAAACCTATACATTTATGAAAACTAGACACCCAGTGGAATTTCGGATGGGGTGACTTGACTGCCTCCCACCAGGTTCTGTTACCCAGAATCCTCTGCAAACCTAAAAAAAGTGTCAGAAAACACATTTTCCCCACATTTCTGTGGTGAAAAGTCCTGGAATCTATGTGGATCCACAAATTTCTACCCTCCATGCGTTCCCCAAAGTCTTACAAGAAAAATGGTACCTCACTTGTGTGGGTCGGCCTAATGCCTGCAACGGGAAATGGCGCAAAATGCAACCTGGCCACACCTCAATTTCGCAGTGAAAAATTACCCTGTTTTGTCAAAGTGCTTAGCTGTAGTTTTTGAAGCCTAGGTCTGCCGGCACCTAGGGAAACCTAGCAAAATTATACATTTCTGAAAATGAAACACCCAGGGGAATTCAGAATGGTGTGACCTGCCTGCCTCCACTAGGTTCTGTTACCCAGAATCCCTTTCAAACCTAAAACAGTGTAAAACAAAACAAATTTTCCCCATATTTCTGTGGTGGAAAGTTCTGGAATCTGTGTGGATCCACAAATTTTCACCCACCCCGTGTTCCCAAAGACTTCCGTGAAAAATGGTACCTGACTTGTGTAGGTCGGCTTAGTGCCGGCGACAGGAAATGGTGCAAAACACAATGTGGTCACACCTGAATTTCGCAGTGAAAAATTACCCTTTTTTTGCAAAGTGCCTTGCGGTAGTTTTTGAACCCTAGCTCTGCTGGCACCTAGGGAAACCTAGCAAACCTATACATTTTCAAAAACTAGACACCCAGGGAAATCCAGGATGGGGTGACTTGACTGCCTCCCACCAGGTTCTGTCACCCAGAATCCCTTGCACACCTAAAGAATTGTTAAAAAAACACATTTTCCCCACATTTCTGTGGTGGAAAGTTCTGGAATCTGTGTGGATCCACAATTTTCCACCCACCCTAGTTCCACAAAATCTTATGAGAAAAATTGTACTTCACTTGCAAGGGTCGGCCTAGTGCCTGCGACAGGGAACGGCACAAAACGCAACATGGTCACACCTCATTATCGCAGTGAAAAATGACAATTTTGGGGCAAAGTGTCTAGCTGTAGTTCTTGAACACAAGCGCTGCCGGCCCCTGGGGAAACCTAGCAAACCCATACATTTTTGAAAACTAGACACCCAGGGAAATCCAGAATAGGGTGACTTGACTGCCTTGCACCAGGTTCTGTTACCCAGAATCCTCTGCAAACCTAAGAAAAGTGTCAGAAAACACACATATTCCCCACATTTCTGTGGTGAAAAGTCCTGGAATCTATGTGGATCCACAAATTTCTACCCACCATGCGTTTCCCAAAGTCTTACAAGAAAAATGGTACATCACTTGTGTGGGTCGGCCTAATGCCTGCGACAGGAAATGGCACAAAATGCAACCTGATCACACCTCAATTTCGCAGTGAAAAATTATGCTGTTTTGGCAAAGTGCTTAGCTGTAGTTTTTGAAGCCTACATCTGCCGGCACCTAGGGAAACCTAGCAAAATTATACATTTCTGAAAACTAAACACCCAGGGGAATCCAGGATGGTGTGACCTGCCTGCCTCCACTAGGTTCTGTTACCCAGAATCCCTTTCAAACCTAAAAAAGTGTAAAACAAAAAAAAATTCCCCATATTTCTGTGGTGGAAAGTTCTGGACTCTGTGTGGATCCACACATTTTCACCCACCCCGTGTTCCCCAAAGACTTCCGAGAAAAATGGTACCTGACTTGTGTAGGTCGGCTTAGTGCCCGCGACAGGAAATGGCGCAAAACACAATGTGGTCACACCAGAATTTCGCAGTGAAAAATTACCCTCTTTTTTGCAAAGTGCCTAGCTGTGGTTTTTGAACCCTAGCTCTGCTGGCACCTAGAGAAACCTAGCAAACCTATACATTTTCAAAAAATAGACACCCAGGGAAATCCAGGATGGGGTGACTTGACTGCCTCCCACCAGGTTCTGTCACCCAGAATCCCTTGCACACCTAAAGAATTGTTTAAAAAAACACGTTTTCCCCACATTTCTGTGGTGGAAAGTTCTGGAATCTGTGTGGATCCACAATTTTCCACCCACCCTAGTTCCCCAAAATCTTATGAGAAAAATTGTACTTCACTTACACGGGTCAGCCTAGTGCCTGCGACAGGGAACGGCACAAAATGCAACATGGTCACACCTCATTATCGCAGTGTAAAATGACATTTTTGGGCAAAGTGTCTAGCTGTAGTTCTTGAACACAAGCTCTGCCGGCCCCTTGGGAAACCTAGCAAACCCATACATTTTTGAAAACTAGACACCCAGGGAAATCCAGAATAGGGTGACTTGACTGCCTTCCACCAGGTTCTGTTATCCAAAATCCCTTGCAAACCTAAAAGATTATTTTTAAAAAATGATTTCCCCCACATTTCTGTGGTGGAAAGTTCTGGAATCTGCGTGGATCCACAATTTTCAACTCAATCCACGTTCCCCAAAGTCTTACAAGAAAATTGGTACCTCACTTGTGTGGGTCGGCCTAGTGCCCGCGACAGGAAACGGCGCAAAACACAATGTGGTCACACCTCAATTTTGTAGTGAAAAATGACCCTTTTTTTTGCAAAGTGCCTAGCTGTAGTTTTTTAACCTAGCTTCTGCAGGCACCTAGGGAATTCTAGCAAACCTACACATTTTCAAAAACTGTACACCCAGGGTAATCCAGGATGGGGTGACTTGACTGCCTCCCACCAGGTTCTGTTAACCAGAATCCCTTGCAAATCTAAAAAATTGTCAAAAAAACTAATTTTCCCCACATTTCTGTGGAGGAAAGTTCTGGAATCTGTGTGGATCCACAAATTTACACCGACTCAGCGTTCCCAAAAGTCTTCCAAGAAAAATGGTACCTCACTTGTGTCCGTCGCCCTATTGCCGGTGACAGGAAACGGCGCAAAACGCAACGTGGTCACACCTCAATTTCTCAGTGAAAAATGACCCTTCTTTGGCAAAGTGCCTAGCTTTAGATTTTTAACCCTAGCTCTGCCGGCACATAGGAAAACCTAGCAAACCTATACATTTATGAAAACTAGACACCCAGTGGAATTTCGGATGGGGTGACTTGACTGCCTCCCACCAGGTTCTGTTACCCAGAATCCTCTGCAAACCTAAAAAAAGTGTCAGAAAACACATTTTCCCCACATTTTTGTGGTGAAAAGTCCTGGAATCTATGTGGATCCATAAATTTCTACCCACCATGCGTTCCCCAAAGTCTTACAAGAAAAATGGTACCTCACTTGTGTGGGTCGGCCTAATGCCTGCAACGGGAAATGGCGCAAAATGCAACCTGGCCATACCTCAATTTCGCAGTGAAAAATTACCCTGTTTTGTCAAAGTGCTTAGCTGTAGTTTTTGAAGCCTAGGTCTGCCGGCACCTAGGGAAACCTAGCAAAAATATACATTTCTGAAAACTAAACACCCAGGGGAATTCAGAATGGTGTGACCTGCCTGCCTCCACTAGGTTCTGTTACCCAGAATCCCTTTCAAACCTAAAACAGTGTAAAACAAAACAAATTTTCCCCATATTTCTGTGGTGGAAAGTTCTGGAATCTGTGTGGATCCACAAATTTTCACCCAACCCGTGTTCCCCAAAGACTTCCGTGAAAAATGGTACCTGACTTGTGTAGGTCGGCTTAGTGCCGGCGACAGGAAATGGTGCAAAACACAATGTGGTCACACCTGAATTTCGCAGTGAAAAATTACCCTTTTTTTGCAAAGTGCCTTGCGGTAGTTTTTGAACCCTAGCTCTGCTGGCACCTACGGAAACCTAGCAAACCTATACATTTTCAAAAACTAGACACCCAGGGAAATCCAGGATGGGGTGACTTGACTGCCTCCCACCAGGTTCTGTCACCCAAAATCCCTTGCACACCTAAAGAATTGTTAAAAAAACACATTTTCCCCACATTTCTGTGGTGGAAAGTTCTGGAATCTGTGTGGATCCACAATTTTCCACCCACCCTAGTTCCACAAAATCTTATGAGAAAAATTGTACTTCACTTGCAAGGGTCGGCCTAGTGCCTGCGACAGGGAACGGCCCAAAACGCAACATGGTCACACCTCATTATCGCAGTGAAAAATGACAATTTTGGGGCAAAGTGTCTAGCTGTAGTTCTTGAACACAAGCGCTGCCGGCCCCTGGGGTAACCTAGCAAACCCATACATTTTTGAAAACTAGACACCCAGGGAAATCCAGAATAGGGTGACTTGACTGCCTTCCACCAGGTTCTGTTACCCAGAATCCTCTGCAAACCTAAAAAAAGTGTCAGAAAACACACATTTTCCCCACATTTCTGTGGTGAAAAGTCCTGGAATCTATGTGGATCCACAAATTTCTACCCACCATGCGTTTCCCAAAGTCTTACAAGAAAAATGGTACATCACTTGTGTGGGTCGGCCTAATGCCTGCGACAGGAAATGGCACAAAACGCAACCTGATCACACCTCAATTTCGCAGTGAAAAATTATGCTGTTTTGGCAAAGTGCTTAGCTGTAGTTTTTTAAGCCTACATCTGCCGGCACCTAGGGAAACCTAGCAAAATTATACATTTCTGAAAACTAAACACCCAGGGGAATCCAGGATGGTGTGACCTGCCTGCCTCCACTAGGTTCTGTTACCCAGAATCCCTTTCAAACCTAAAAAAGTGTAAAACAAAAAAAATTCCCCATATTTCTGTGGTGGAAAGTTCTGGACTCTGTGTGGATCCACAAATTTTCACCCACCCCGTGTTCCCCAAAGACTTGCGAGAAAAATGGTACCTGACTTGTGTAGGTCGGCTTAGTGCCCGCGACAGGAAATGGCGCAAAACACAATGTGGTCACACCTGAATTTCGCAGTGAAAAATGACCCTCTTTTTTGCAAAGTGCCTAGCTGTGGTTTTTGAACCCTAGCTCTGCTGGCACCTAGAGAAACCTAGCAAACCTATACATTTTCAAAAAATAGACACCCAGGGAAATCCAGGATGGGGTGACTTGACTGCCTCCCACCAGGTTCTGTCACCCAGAATCCCTTGCACACCTAAAGAATTGTTAAAAAAACACGTTTTCCCCACATTTCTGTGGTGGAAAGTTCTGGAATCTGTGTGGATCCACAATTTTCCACCCACCCTAGTTCCCCAAAATCTTATGAGAAAAATTGTACTTCACTTACACGGGTCAGCCTAGTGCCTGCGACAGGGAACAGCGCAAAACGCAACGTGGTCACACCTCAATATGGCAGTGAAAAATGTTTGGGCAAAGTGCCTAGCTGTAGTTCTTGAACACAAGCTCTGCCGGCCCCTTGGGAAACCTAGCAAACCCATACATTTTTGAAAACTAGACACCCAGGCAAACCCAGAATAGGGTGACTTGACTGCCTCCCACCAGGTTCTGTTATCCAAAATCCCTTGCAAACCTAACAAATTATTTAAAAAAAATTATTTTCCCCACATTTCTGTGGTGGAAAGTTCTGGAATCTGCGTGGATCCACAATTTTCAACTTAATCCACGTTCCCCAAAGTCTTACGAGAAAAATGGTACCTCACTTGTGTGGGTCGGCCTAGTGCCCGCGACAGGAAATGGCGCAAAACACAATGTGGTCACACCTGAATTTCGCAGTGAAAAATGACCCTCTTTTTTGCAAAGTGCCTAGCTGTGGTTTTTGAACCCTAGCTCTGCTGGCACCTAGAGAAACCTAGCAAACCTATACATTTTCAAAAAATAGACACCCAGGGAAATCCAGGATGGGGTGACTTGACTGCCTCCCACCAGGTTCTGTCACCCAGAATCCCTTGCACACCTAAAGAATTGTTAAAAAAACACGTTTTCCCCACATTTCTGTGGTGGAAAGTTCTGGAATCTGTGTGGATCCACAATTTTCCACCCACCCTAGTTCCCCAAAATCTTATGAGAAAAATTGTACTTCACTTACACGGGTCAGCCTAGTGCCTGCGACAGGGAACAGCGCAAAACGCAACGTGGTCACACCTCAATATGGCAGTGAAAAATGTTTGGGCAAAGTGCCTAGCTGTAGTTCTTGAACACAAGCTCTGCCGGCCCCTTGGGAAACCTAGCAAACCCATACATTTTTGAAAACTAGACACCCAGGCAAACCCAGAATAGGGTGACTTGACTGCCTCCCACCAGGTTCTGTTATCCAAAATCCCTTGCAAACCTAACAAATTATTTAAAAAAAATTATTTTCCCCACATTTCTGTGGTGGAAAGTTCTGGAATCTGCGTGGATCCACAATTTTCAACTTAATCCACGTTCCCCAAAGTCTTACGAGAAAAATGGTACCTCACTTGTGTGGGTCGGCCTAGTGCCCGCGACAGGAAACGGTGCAAAACACAATGTGGTCACACCTCAATTTTGTGGTGAAAAATGACCCTTTTTTTGCAAAGTGCCTAGCTGTAGTTTTTTAACCTAGCTTCTGCAGGCACCTAGGGAATTCTAGCAAACCTATACATTTTCGAAAACTATACACCCAGGGTAATCCAGGATGGGGTGACTTGACTACCTCCCACCAGGTTCTGTTACCCAGAATCCCTTGCAAATCTAAAAAATTGTCAAAAAATACACATTTTCCCCACATTTCTGTGGTGGAAAGTTCTGGAATCTGCGTGGATCCACAAATTTACACCGACCCAGCGTTCCCCACAGTCTTCCAAGAAAAATGGTACCTCACTTGTGTCAGTCGGCCTATTGCCGGCGACAGGAAACGGCGCAAAACGCAACGTGGTCACACCTCAATTTCGCAGTGAAAAATGACCCTTCTTTGGCAAAGTGCCTAGCTGTAGTTTTTTAACCCTAGCTCTGCCGGCACATAGTGAAACCTAGCAAACCTATACATTTATGAAAACTAGACACCCAGTGGAATCAAGGATGGGGTGACTTGACTGCCTCGCACCAGGTTATGTTACCCAGAATCCCTTGCACACCTAAAGAATTGTTAAAAAAAACACGTTTTCCCCACATTTCTGTGGTGGAAAGTTCTGGAATCTGTGTGGATCCACAATTTTCCACCCACCCTAGTTCCACAAAATCTTATGAGAAAAACTGTACTTCACTTGCATGGGTCGGCCTAGTGCCTGCGACAGGGAACGGCGCAAAAGACAACGTGGTGACACCTCAATATCGCAGTGAAAAATGACAATTTTTGGTCAAAGGGCCTAGCTGTAGTTCTTGAACACAAGCTCTGCCGGCCCCTTGGGAAACCTAGCAAACCCATACATTTTTTAAAACTAGACACCCAGGGAAATCCAGAATAGGGTGACTTGACTGCCTCCCACTAGGTTCTGTTATCCAAAAATCCCTTGCAAACCTAAAAGATTATTTCAAAAAAATGATTTTCCCCACATTTCTGTGGTGGAAAGTTCTGGAATCTGCGTGGATCCACAATTTTCAACTCAATCCACGTTCCCCAAAGTCTTACAAGAAAAATGGTACCTCACTTGTGTGGGTCGGCCTAGTGTCCGCGACAGTAAACGGCGCAAAACACAACGTGGTCACACCTCAATTTTGTAGTGAAAAATTACCCTTTTTTTGCAAAGTGCCTAGCTGTAGTTTTTTAACCCAGCCTCTGCAGGCACCTAGGGAAACCTAGCAAACCTATACATTTTTGAAAACTATACACCCAGGGTAATCCAGGATGGGGTGACGTGACTGCCTCCCACCAGGTTCTGTTACCCAGAATCCCTTGCAAAGCTAAAAAATTATCAAAAAACACATTTTCCCCACATTTCTGTGGTGGAAAGTCCTGGAATCTGGGTGGATCCACAAATTCACACCGACCCTAGTTCCACAAAATCTTATAAGAAAAATTGTACTTCACTTGCACGGGTCGGCCTAGTGCCTGCGACAGGGAACGGCACAAAACGCAACATGGTCACACCTCATTATCGCAGTGAAAAATGACATTTTTGGGCAAAGTGTCTAGCTGTAGTTCTTGAACACAAGCTCTGCCGGCCCCTTGGGAAACCTAGCAAACCCATACATTTTTGAAAACTAGACACCCAGGGAAATCCAGAATAGGGTGACTTGACTGCCTTCCACCAGGTTCTGTTATCCAAAATCCCTTGCAAACCTAAAAGATTATTTTTAAAAAATGATTTCCCCCACATTTCTGTGGTGGAAAGTTCTGGAATCTGCGTGGATCCACAATTTTCAACTCAATCCACGTTCCCCAAAGGCTTACAAGAAAATTGGTACCTCACTTGTGTGGGTCGGCCTAGTGCCCGCGACAGGAAACGGCGCAAAACACAATGTGGTCACACCTCAATTTTGTAGTGAAAAATGACCCTTTTTTTTGCAAAGTGCCTAGCTGTAGTTTTTTAACCTAGCTTCTGCAGGCACCTAGGGAATTCTAGCAAACCTACACATTTTCAAAAACTGTACACCCAGGGTAATCCAGGATGGGGTGACTTGACTGCCTCCCACCAGGTTCTGTTACCCAGAATCCCTTGCAAATCTAAAAAATTGTCAAAAAAACAAATTTTCCCCACATTTCTGTGGAGGAAAGTTCTGGAATCTGTGTGGATCCACAAATTTACACCGACCCAGCGTTCCCCAAAGTCTTCCAAGAAAAATGGTACCTCACTTGTGTCCGTCGCCCTATTGCCGGTGACAGGAAACGGCGCAAAACGCAACGTGGTCACACTTCAATTTCACAGTGAAAAATGACCCTTCTTTGGCAAAGTGCCTAGCTTTAGATTTTTAACCCTAGCTCTGCCGGCTCATAGGAAAACCTAGCAAACCTATACATTTATGAAAACTAGACACCCAGTGGAATTTCGGATGGGGTGACTTGACTGCCTCCCACCAGGTTCTGTTACCCAGAATCCTCTGCAAACCTAAAAAAAGTGTCAGAAAACACATTTTCCCCACATTTCTGTGGTGAAAAGTCCTGGAATCTATGTGGATCCACAAATTTCTACCCTCCATGCGTTCCCCAAAGTCTTACAAGAAAAATGGTACCTCACTTGTGTGGGTCGGCCTAATGCCTGCAACGGGAAATGGCGCAAAATGCAACCTGGCCACACCTCAATTTCGCAGTGAAAAATTACCCTGTTTTGTCAAAGTGCTTAGCTGTAGTTTTTGAAGCCTAGGTCTGCCGGCACCTAGGGAAACCTAGCAAAATTATACATTTCTGAAAATGAAACACCCAGGGGAATTCAGAATGGTGTGACCTGCCTGCCTCCACTAGGTTCTGTTACCCAGAATCCCTTTCAAACCTAAAACAGTGTAAAACAAAACAAATTTTCCCCATATTTCTGTGGTGGAAAGTTCTGGAATCTGTGTGGATCCACAAATTTTCACCCACCCCGTGTTCCCAAAGACTTCCGTGAAAAATGGTACCTGACTTGTGTAGGTCGGCTTAGTGCCGGCGACAGGAAATGGTGCAAAACACAATGTGGTCACACCTGAATTTTGCAGTGAAAAATTACCCTTTTTTTGCAAAGTGCCTTGCGGTAGTTTTTGAACCCTAGCTCTGCTGGCACCTAGGGAAACCTAGCAAACCTATACATTTTCAAAAACTAGACACCCAGGGAAATCCAGGATGGGGTGACTTGACTGCCTCCCACCAGGTTCTGTCACCCAGAATCCCTTGCACACCTAAAGAATTGTTAAAAAAACACATTTTCCCCACATTTCTGTGGTGGAAAGTTCTGGAATCTGTGTGGACCCACAATTTTCCACCCACCCTAGTTCCACAAAATCTTATGAGAAAAATTGTACTTCACTTGCAAGGGTCGGCCTAGTGCCTGCGACAGGGAACGGCACAAAACGCAACATGGTCACACCTCATTATCGCAGTGAAAAATGACAATTTTGGGGCAAAGTGTCTAGCTGTAGTTCTTGAACACAAGCGCTGCCGGCCCCTGGGGAAACCTAGCAAACCCATACATTTTTGAAAACTAGACACCCAGGGAAATCCAGAATAGGGTGACTTGACTGCCTTGCACCAGGTTCTGTTACCCAGAATCCTCTGCAAACCTAAGAAAAGTGTCAGAAAACACACATTTTCCCCACATTTCTGTGGTGAAAAGTCCTGGAATCTATGTGGATCCACAAATTTCTACCCACCATGCGTTTCCCAAAGTCTTACAAGAAAAATGGTACATCACTTGTGTGGGTCGGCCTAATGCCTGCGACAGGAAATGGCACAAAACGCAACCTGATCACACCTCAATTTCGCAGTGAAAAATTATGCTGTTTTGGCAAAGTGCTTAGCTGTAGTTTTTGAAGCCTACATCTGCCGGCACCTAGGGAAACCTAGCAAAATTATACATTTCTGAAAACTAAACACCCAGGGGAATCCAGGATGGTGTGACCTGCCTGCCTCCACTAGGTTCTGTTACCCAGAATCCCTTTCAAACCTAAAAAAGTGTAAAACAAAAAAAAATTCCCCATATTTCTGTGGTGGAAAGTTCTGGACTCTGTGTGGATCCACAAATTTTCACCCACCCCGTGTTCCCCAAAGACTTCCGAGAAAAATGGTACCTGACTTGTGTAGGTCGGCTTAGTGCCCGCGACAGGAAATGGCGCAAAACACAATGTGGTCACACCTGAATTTCGCAGTGAAAAATTACCCTCTTTTTTGCAAAGTGCCTAGCTGTGGTTTTTGAACCCTAGCTCTGCTGGCACCTAGAGAAACCTAGCAAACCTATACATTTTCAAAAAATAGACACCCAGGGAAATCCAGGATGGGGTGACTTGACTGCCTCCCACCAGGTTCTGTCACCCAGAATCCCTTGCACACCTAAAGAATTGTTTAAAAAAACACGTTTTCCCCACATTTCTGTGGTGGAAAGTTCTGGAATCTGTGTGGATCCACAATTTTCCACCCACCCTAGTTCCCCAAAATCTTATGAGAAAAATTGTACTTCACTTACACGGGTCAGCCTAGTGCCTGCGACAGGGAACAGCGCAAAACGCAACGTGGTCACACCTCAATATGGCAGTGAAAAATGTTTGGGCAAAGTGCCTAGCTGTAGTTCTTGAACACAAGCTCTGCCGGCCCCTTGGGAAACCTAGCAAACCCATACATTTTTGAAAACTAGACACCCAGGCAAACCCAGAATAGGGTGACTTGACTGCCTCCCACCAGGTTCTGTTATCCAAAATCCCTTGCAAACCTAACAAATTATTTTAAAAAAATTAATTTCCCCACATTTCTGTGGTGGAAAGTTCTGGAATCTGCGTGGATCCACAATTTTCAACTTAATCCACGTTCCCCAAAGTCTTACGAGAAAAATGGTACCTCACTTGTGTGGGTCGGCCTAGTGCCCGCGACAGGAAACGGCGCAAAACACAATGTGGTCACACCTCAATTTTGTGGTGAAAAATGACCCTTTTTTTGCAAAGTGCCTAGCTGTAGTTTTTTAACCTAGCTTCTGCAGGCACCTAGGGAATTCTAGCAAACCTATACATTTTCGAAAACTATACACCCAGGGTAATCCAGGATGGGGTGACTTGACTACCTCCCACCAGGTTCTGTTACCCAGAATCCCTTGCAAATCTAAAAAATTGTCAAAAAATACACATTTTCCCCACATTTCTGTGGTGGAAAGTTCTGGAATCTGCGTGGATCCACAAATTTACACCGACCCAGCGTTCCCCACAGTCTTCCAAGAAAAATGGTACCTCACTTGTGTCGGTCGGCCTATTGCCGGCGACAGGAAACGGCGCAAAACGCAACGTGGTCACACCTCAATTTCGCAGTGAAAAATGACCCTTCTTTGGCAAAGTGCCTAGCTGTAGTTTTTTAACCCTAGCTCTGCCGGCACATAGTGAAACCTAGCAAACCTATACATTTATGAAAACTACACACCCAGTGGAATCAAGGATGGGGTGACTTGACTGCCTCGCACCAGGTTATGTTACCCAGAATCCCTTGCACACCTAAAGAATTGTTAAAAAAAACACGTTTTCCCCACATTTCTGTGGTGGAAAGTTCTGGAATCTGTGTGGATCCACAATTTTCCACCCACCCTAGTTCCACAAAATCTTATGAGAAAAATTGTACTTCACTTGCATGGGTCGGCCTAGTGCCTGCGACAGGGAACGGCGCAAAAGACAACGTGGTGACACCTCAATATCGCAGTGAAAAATGACAATTTTTGGGCAAAGTGCCTAGCTTTAGTTCTTGAACACAAGCTCTGCCGGCCCCTCGGGAAACCTAGCAAACCCATACATTTTTTAAAACTAGACACCAAGGGAAATCCAGAATAGGGTGACTTGACTGCCTCCCACCAGGTTCTGTTATCCAAAAATCCCTTGCAAACCTAAAAGATTATTTTAAAAAAATGATTTTCCCCACATTTCTGTGGTGGAAAGTTCTGGAATCTGCGTGGATCCACAATTTTCAACTCAATCCACGTTCCCCAAAGTCTTACAAGAAAAATGGTACCTCACTTGTGTGGGTCGGCCTAGTGCCCGCGACAGTAAACGGCGCAAAACACAACGTGGTCACACCTCAATTTTGTAGTGAAAAATTACCCTTTTTTTGCAAAGTGCCTAGCTGTAGTTTTTTAACCCAGCCTCTGCAGGCACCTAGGGAAACCTAGCAAACCTATACATTTTTGAAAACTATACACCCAGGGTAATCCAGGATGGGGTGACGTGACTGCCTCCCACCAGGTTCTGTTACCCAGAATCCCTTGCAAAGCTAAAAAATTATCAAAAAAACACATTTTCCCCACATTTCTGTGGTGGAAAGTCCTGGAATCTGGGTGGATCCACAAATTCACACCGACCCAGCGTTTCCCAAAGTCTTCCAAGAAAAATGGTACCTCACTTGTGTTGTCGGCCTATTTCCCGCGACAGGAAACGGCGCAAACCGCAACGTGGTCACACCTCAATTTCACAGTGAAAAGTGACCCTTCTTTGGCCAAGTGCCTAGCTGAAGTTTTTTAACCCTAGGTCTGCCGGCACCTAGGGAAACCTAGCAAACCTACACATTTATGAAAACTAGACCCCCAGCGGAATTACGGATGGGGTAACTTGACTGCCTCCCACCAGGTTCTGTTACCCAGAATCCTCTGCAAACCTAAAGAATTGTCAGAAAACACACATTTCCCCCACATTTCTGTGGTGAAAAGTCCTGGAATCTGTGTGGATCCACAAATTTCTATCCGTCCTGCGTTCCCCAACGTCTTACAAGAAAAATAGTACCTCGCTTGTGTGGGTCGGCCTAATGCCTGCGACAGGAAATGGCGCAAAACGCAACCTGGTCACCCCTCAATTTCGCAGTGAAAAATTACCCTGTTTTGGCAAAGTGCTTAGCGGTAGTTTTTGAAGCCTAGGTCTGCCGGCACCTAGGGAAACCTAGCAAAACAATACATTTCTGAAAACTAAACACCCAGGGGAATCCAGGATGGTGTGACCTGCCTGCCTTCCGCCAGGTTCTGTTACCCAGAATCCCTTTCAAACCTAAAAACGTGTAAAACAAAACAAATTTTCCCCATATTTCTGTGGTGGAAAGTCCTGGAATCTGCGTGGATCCACAACTTTACACCGACCCAGCATTTCCCAAAGTCTTCCAAGAAAAATGGTACCTCACTTGTGTCGGTCAGCCTATTGCCCGCGACAGGAAACGGAACAAACCGCAATGTGGTCACACCTCAATTTCGCAGTGAAAAGTGACCCTTCTTTGGCCAAGTGTCTAGCTGTAGTTTTTTAACCCTAGCTCTGCCGGCACCTAGGGAAACCTAGCAAAACTATACATTTATGAAAACTAGACACCCAGTGGAATTAAGGATGGGGTGACTTGACTGCCTCCCACCAGGTTCTGTTACCCAGAATCTTCTGCAAACCTAGAAAACTGTCAGAAAACACACATATTCCCCACATTTCTGTGGTAAAAAGTCCTGGAATCTGTGTGGATCCACAACTTTACACCGACCCCGTGTTCCCCAAAGACGTCCGCGAAAAATGGTACCTGACTTGTGTAGGTCGGCTTAGTGCCCGTGACAGGAAATGGGCGCAAAACATAATGTGGTCACACCTGAATTTCGCAGTGAAAAATTACCCTTTTTTTGCAAAGTGCCTAGCTGTAGTTTTTTAACCCTAGCTCTGCTGGCACCTAGGGAAACCTAGCAAACCTATACATTTTCAAAAACTAGACACCCAGGGAAATCAAGGATGGGGTGACTTAACTGCCTCCCACCAGGTTCTGTCACCCAGAATCCCTTGCACACCTAAAGAATTATTAAAAAAAACAAGTTTTCCCCACATTTCTGTGGTGGAAAGTTCTGGAATCTGTGTGGATCCACAATTTTCCACCCACCCTAGTTCCCCAAAATCTTATGAGAAAAATTGTACTTCACTTGCACGGGTCGGCCTAGTGCCTGCGACAGGGAACGGCGCAAAAGACAACGTGGTGACACCTCAATATCGCAGTGAAAAATGACAATTTTTGGGCAAAGTGCCT
Source organism: Lissotriton helveticus (assembly GCF_964261635.1). NCBI lineage: Eukaryota > Metazoa > Chordata > Amphibia > Caudata > Salamandridae > Lissotriton > Lissotriton helveticus. Next base: position 731,157,380 of record NC_136067.1, read on the forward strand.
AGCTGTAGTTCTTGAACACAAGTTCTGCCGGCCCCTCGGGAAACCTAGCAAACCCATACATTTTTTAAAACTAGACACCCAGGGAAATCCAGAATAGGGTGACTTGACTGCCTCCCACCAGGTTCTGTTATCCAAAAATCCCTTGCAAACCTAAAAGATTATTTTAAAAAAATGATTTTCCCCACATTTCTGTGGTGGAAAGTTCTGGAATCTGCGTGGATCCACAATTTTCAACTCAATCCACGTTCCCCAAAGTCTTACAAGAAAAATGGTACCTCACTTGTGTGGGTCGGCCTAGTGCCCGCGACAGTAAACGGCGCAAAACACAACGTGGTCACACCTCAATTTTGTAGTGAAAAATTACCCTTTTTTTGCAAAGTGCCTAGCTGTAGTTTTTTAACCCAGCCTCTGCAGGCACCTAGGGAAACCTAGCAAACCTATACATTTTTGAAAACTATACACCCAGGGTAATCCAGGATGGGGTGACGTGACTGCCTCCCACCAGGTTCTGTTACCCAGAATCCCTTGCAAAGCTAAAAAATTATCAAAAAAACACATTTTCCCCACATTTCTGTGGTGGAAAGTCCTGGAATCTGGGTGGATCCACAAATTCACACCGACCCAGCGTTTCCCAAAGTCTTCCAAGAAAAATGGTACCTCACTTGTGTTGTCGGCCTATTTCCCGCGACAGGAAACGGCGCAAACCGCAACGTGGTCACACCTCAATTTCACAGTGAAAAGTGACCCTTCTTTGGCCAAGTGCCTAGCTGAAGTTTTTTAACCCTAGGTCTGCCGGCACCTAGGGAAACCTAGCAAACCTACACATTTATGAAAACTAGACCCCCAGCGGAATTACGGATGGGGTAACTTGACTGCCTCCCACCAGGTTCTGTTACCCAGAATCCTCTGCAAACCTAAAGAATTGTCAGAAAACACACATTTCCCCCACATTTCTGTGGTGAAAAGTCCTGGAATCTGTGTGGATCCACACATTTCTACCCGTCCTGCGTTCCCCAACGTCTTACAAGAAAAATAGTACCTCGCTTGTGTGGGTCGGCCTAATGCCTGCGACAGGAAATGGCGCAAAACGCAACCTGGTCACCCCTCAATTTCGCAGTGAAAAATTACCCTGTTTTGGCAAAGTGCTTAGCGGTAGTTTTTGAAGCCTAGGTCTGCCGGCACCTAGGGAAACCTAGCAAAACAATACATTTCTGAAAACTAAACACCCAGGGGAATCCAGGATGGTGTGACCTGCCTGCCTTCCGCCAGGTTCTGTTACCCAGAATCCCTTTCAAACCTAAAAACGTGTAAAACAAAACAAATTTTCCCCATATTTCTGTGGTGGAAAGTCCTGGAATCTGCGTGGATCCACAACTTTACACCGACCCAGCATTTCCCAAAGTCTTCCAAGAAAAATGGTACCTCACTTGTGTCGGTCAGCCTATTGCCCGCGACAGGAAACGGAACAAACCGCAATGTGGTCACACCTCAATTTCGCAGTGAAAAGTGACCCTTCTTTGGCCAAGTGTCTAGCTGTAGTTTTTTAACCCTAGCTCTGCCGGCACCTAGGGAAACCTAGCAAAACTATACATTTATGAAAACTAGACACCCAGTGGAATTAAGGATGGGGTGACTTGACTGCCTCCCACCAGGTTCTGTTACCCAGAATCTTCTGCAAACCTAGAAAACTGTCAGAAAACACACATATTCCCCACATTTCTGTGGTAAAAAGTCCTGGAATCTGTGTGGATCCACAACTTTACACCGACCCCGTGTTCCCCAAAGACGTCCGCGAAAAATGGTACCTGACTTGTGTAGGTCGGCTTAGTGCCCGTGACAGGAAATGGGCGCAAAACATAATGTGGTCACACCTGAATTTCGCAGTGAAAAATTACCCTTTTTTTGCAAAGTGCCTAGCTGTAGTTTTTTAACCCTAGCTCTGCTGGCACCTAGGGAAACCTAGCAAACCTATACATTTTCAAAAACTAGACACCCAGGGAAATCAAGGATGGGGTGACTTAACTGCCTCCCACCAGGTTCTGTCACCCAGAATCCCTTGCACACCTAAAGAATTATTTAAAAAAACAAGTTTTCCCCACATTTCTGTGGTGGAAAGTTCTGGAATCTGTGTGGATCCACAATTTTCCACCCACCCTAGTTCCCCAAAATCTTATGAGAAAAATTGTACTTCACTTGCACGGGTCGGCCTAGTGCCTGCGACAGGGAACGGCACAAAACGCAACGTGGTCACACCTCATTATCGCAGTGAAAAATGACAATTTTTGGGCAAAGTGTCTAGCTGTAGTTCTTGAACACAAGCTCTGCCGGCCCCTTGGGAAACCTAGCAAACCCATACATTTTTTAAAACTAGACACCCAGGGAAATCCAGAATAGGGTGACTTGACTGCCTCCCACCAGGTTCTGTTATCCAAAAATCCCTTGCAAACCTAAAAGATTATTTAAAAAAAATTATTTTCCCCACATTTCTGTGGTGGAAAGTTCTGGAATCTGCGTGGATCCACAATTTTCAACTCAATCCACGTTCCCCAAAGTCTTACGAGAAAAATGTTACCTCACTTGTGTGGGTCGGCCTAGTGCCCGTGACAGGAAACGGCGCAAAACACAACGTGGTCACACCTCAATTGTGAAGTGAAAAATGACCCTTTTTTTGCAAAGTGCCTAGCTGCAGTTTTTTAACCTAGCTTCTGCAGGCACCTAGGGAAACCTAGCAAACCTATATATTTTTGAAAACTATACACCCAGGGTAATCCAGGATGGGGTGACTTGACTGCCTTCCACCAGGTTCTGTTACCCAGAATCCCTTGCAAATCTAAAAAATGGTCAAAAACACATTTTCCCCACATTTCTGTGGAGGAAAGTTCTGGAATCTGCGTGGATCCACAAATTTACATGGACCCAGCGTTCCCCAAAGTCTTCCAAGAAAAATGGTAGCTCACTTGTGTCGGTCGGCCTATTGCCGGCGACAGGAAACGGTGCAAAACGCAACGTGATCACACCTCAATTTCCCAGTGAAAAATGACCCTTCTTTGGCAAAGTGCCTAGCTGTAGTTTTTTAACCCTAGCTCTGCCGGCACATAGGGAAACCTAGCAAACCTATACATTTATGAAAACAAGACACCCAGTGGAATCAAGGATGGGGTGACTTGACTGCCTCCCACCAGGTTCTGTTACCCAGAATCCTCTGCAAACCTAAAAAATTGTCAGAAAACACACGTTTTCCCCACATTTCTGTGGTGGAAAGTTCTGGAATCTGTGTGGATCCACAATTTTCCACCCACCCTAGTTCCACAAAATCTTATGAGAAAAATTGTACTTCACTTGCATGGGTCGGCCTAGTGCCTGCGACAGGGAACGGCGGAAAAGACAACGTGGTGACACCTCAATATCGCAGTGAAAAATGACAATTTTTGGGCAAAGTGCCTAGCTGTAGTTCTTGAACACAAGCTCTGCCGGCCCCTCGGGAAACCTAGCAAACCCATACATTTTTTAAAACTAGACACCCAGGGAAATCCAGAATAGGGTGACTTGACTGCCTCCCACCAGGTTCTGTTATCCAAAAATCCCTTGCAAACCTAAAAGATTATTTTAAAAAAATGATTTTCCCCACATTTCTGTGGTGGAAAGTTCTGGAATCTGCGTGGATCCACAATTTTCAACTCAATCCACGTTCCCCAAAGTCTTACAAGAAAAATGGTACCTCACTTGTGTGGGTCGGCCTAGTGCCCGCGACAGTAAACGGCGCAAAACACAACGTGGTCACACCTCAATTTTGTAGTGAAAAATTACCCTTTTTTTGCAAAGTGCCTAGCTGTAGTTTTTTAACCCAGCCTCTGCAGGCACCTAGGGAAACCTAGCAAACCTATACATTTTTGAAAACTATACACCCAGGGTAATCCAGGATGGGGTGACGTGACTGCCTCCCACCAGGTTCTGTTACCCAGAATCCCTTGCAAAGCTAAAAAATTATCAAAAAAACACATTTTCCCCACATTTCTGTGGTGGAAAGTCCTGGAATCTGGGTGGATCCACAAATTCACACCGACCCAGCGTTTCCCAAAGTCTTCCAAGAAAAATGGTACCTCACTTGTGTTGTCGGCCTATTTCCCGCGACAGGAAACGGCGCAAACCGCAACGTGGTCACACCTCAATTTCACTTTGAAAAGTGACCCTTCTTTGGCCAAGTGCCTAGCTGAAGTTTTTTAACCCTAGGTCTGCCGGCACCTAGGGAAACCTAGCAAACCTACACATTTATGAAAACTAGACCCCCAGCGGAATTACGGATGGGGTAACTTGACTGCCTCCCACCAGGTTCTGTTACCCAGAATCCTCTGCAAACCTAAAGAATTGTCAGAAAACACACATTTCCCCCACATTTCTGTGGTGAAAAGTCCTGGAATCTGTGTGGATCCACAAATTTCTACCCGTCCTGCGTTCCCCAACGTCTTGCAAGAAAAATAGTACCTCGCTTGTGTGGGTCGGCCTAATGCCTGCGACAGGAAATGGCGCAAAACGCAACCTGGTCACCCCTCAATTTCGCAGTGAAAAATTACCCTGTTTTGGCAAAGTGCTTAGCGGTAGTTTTTGAAGCCTAGGTCTGCCGGCACCTAGGGAAACCTAGCAAAACAATACATTTCTGAAAACTAAACACCCAGGGGAATCCAGGATGGTGTGACCTGCCTGCCTTCCGCCAGGTTCTGTTACCCAGAATCCCTTTCAAACCTAAAAACGTGTAAAACAAAACAAATTTTCCCCATATTTCTGTGGTGGAAAGTCCTGGAATCTGCGTGGATCCACAACTTTACACCGACCCAGCATTTCCCAAAGTCTTCCAAGAAAAATGGTACCTCACTTGTGTCGGTCAGCCTATTGCCCGCGACAGGAAACGGAACAAACCGCAATGTGGTCACACCTCAATTTCGCAGTGAAAAGTGACCCTTCTTTGGCCAAGTGTCTAGCTGTAGTTTTTTAACCCTAGCTCTGCCGGCACCTAGGGAAACCTAGCAAAACTATACATTTATGAAAACTAGACACCCAGTGGAATTAAGGATGGGGTGACTTGACTGCCTCCCACCAGGTTCTGTTACCCAGAATCTTCTGCAAACCTAGAAAACAGTCAGAAAACACACATATTCCCCACATTTCTGTGGTAAAAAGTCCTGGAATCTGTGTGGATCCACAACTTTACACCGACCCCGTGTTCCCCAAAGACGTCCGCGAAAAATGGTACCTGACTTGTGTAGGTCGGCTTAGTGCCCGTGACAGGAAATGGGCGCAAAACATAATGTGGTCACACCTGAATTTCGCAGTGAAAAATTACCCTTTTTTTGCAAAGTGCCTAGCTGTAGTTTTTTAACCCTAGCTCTGCTGGCACCTAGGGAAACCTAGCAAACCTATACATTTTCAAAAACTAGACACCCAGGGAAATCAAGGATGGGGTGACTTAACTGCCTCCCACCAGGTTCTGTCACCCAGAATCCCTTGCACACCTAAAGAATTATTAAAAAAAACAAGTTTTCCCCACATTTCTGTGGTGGAAAGTTCTGGAATCTGTGTGGATCCACAATTTTCCACCCACCCTAGTTCCCCAAAATCTTATGAGAAAAATTGTACTTCACTTGCACGGGTCGGCCTAGTGCCTGCGACAGGGAACGGCACAAAACGCAACGTGGTCACACCTCATTATCGCAGTGAAAAATGACAATTTTTGGGCAAAGTGTCTAGCTGTAGTTCTTGAACACAAGCTCTGCCGGCCCCTTGGGAAACCTAGCAAACCCATACATTTTTTAAAACTAGACACCCAGGGAAATCCAGAATAGGGTGACTTGACTGCCTCCCACCAGGTTCTGTTATCCAAAAATCCCTTGCAAACCTAAAAGATTATTTTAAAAAAATTATTTTCCCCACATTTCTGTGGTGGAAAGTTCTGGAATCTGCGTGGATCCACAATTTTCAACTCAATCCACGTTCCCCAAAGTCTTACGAGAAAAATGTTACCTCACTTGTGTGGGTCGGCCTAGTGCCCGTGACAGGAAACGGCGCAAAACACAACGTGGTCACACCTCAATTGTGAAGTGAAAAATGACCCTTTTTTTGCAAAGTGCCTAGCTGCAGTTTTTTAACCTAGCTTCTGCAGGCACCTAGGGAAACCTAGCAAACCTATATATTTTTGAAAACTATACACCCAGGGTAATCCAGGATGGGGTGACTTGACTGCCTTCCACCAGGTTCTGTTACCCAGAATCCCTTGCAAATCTAAAAAATGGTCAAAAAACACATTTTCCACACATTTCTGTGGAGGAAAGTTCTGGAATCTGCGTGGATCCACAAATTTACATGGACCCATCGTTCCCCAAAGTCTTCCAAGAAAAATGGTACCTCACTTGTGTCGGTCGGCCTATTGCCGGCGACAGGAAACGGTGCAAAACGCAACGTGATCACACCTCAATTTCCCAGTGAAAAATGACCCTTCTTTGGCAAAGTGCCTAGCTGTAGTTTTTTAACCCTAGCTCTGCCGGCACATAGGGAAACCTAGCAAACCTATACATTTATGAAAACAAGACACCCAGTGGAATCAAGGATGGGGTGACTTGACTGCCTCCCACCAGGTTCTGTTACCCAGAATCCTCTGCAAACCTAAAAAATTGTCAGAAAACACACATTTTCCCCACATTTCTGTGGTGAAAAGCCCTGGAATCTGTGTTGATCCACAAATCTCTACCCACCATGCATTCCCCAAAGTCTTACAAGAAAAATGGTACCTCACTTGTGTGGGTAGGCCTAATGCCTGCGACAGGAAATGGCGCAAAACGCAACCTGGTCACACCTCAATTTCGCAGTGAAAAATGACCCTGTTTTGGCAAAGTGCTTAGCTGTAGTTTTTGAAGCCTAGATCTGCCGGCACCTAGGGAAACCTAGCAAAACTATACATTTCTGAAAACTAAACACCCAGGGGAATCCTGGATGGTGTGACCTGGCTGCCTTCCACCAGGTTCTGTTACCCAGAATCCCTTTCAAACCTAAAAAAGTGTAAAACAAAACAAGTTTTCCCCATATTTCTGTGGTGGAAAGTTCTGGAATCTGTGTGGATCCACAAATGTTCACCCACCCCGTGTTCCCCAAAGTCTTCCGAGAAAAATGGTACCTGACTTGTGTAGGTCGGCTTAGTGCCCGCGACAGGAAATGGCGCAAAACACAATGTGGTCACACCTGAAATTCGCAGTGAACATTTACCCTTTTTTGCAAAGTGCCTAGCTGTAGTTTTTGAACCCTAGCTCTGCTGGCACCTAGGGAAACCTAGCAAACCTATACATTTTCAAAAACTAGACACCCAGGGAAATCCAGGATGGGGTGACTTGACGGCCTCCCACCAGGTTCTGTCACCCAGAATCCCTTGCAAATCTAAACAATTATAAATAAAACACATTTTCTCCACATTTCTGTGGTGGAAAGTTCTGAAATCTGCGTGGATCCACAATTTTCCACCCACCCCATTTCCCCAAACTCTTATAAGAAAAATGGTACTTCACTTGCGTGGGTCGGCCTAGTGCCTGCGACAGGGAATGGCGCAAAACACAACGTGGTCACACCTCAATATCGCAGTGAAAAATGTCAATTTTTGGGCAAAGTCCCTAGCTGTAGTTCTTGAACACAAGCTCTGCCGGCCCCTTGGGAAACCTAGCAAACCCATACATTTCTGAAAACTAGACACACAGGGAAATCCAGAATAGGGTGACTTGACTGCCTCCCACCCGGTTCTGTTACCCAGAATCCCTTGCAAACCAAAAATATTATGTAAAAAAAATGATTTTCCCTACATTTCTGTCGTGGAAAGTTCTGGAATCTGCGTGGATCCACAATTTTCAACATAACCCGCGTTCCCCAAAGTCTTACGAGAAAAATGGTACCTCACTTGTGTGGGTCGGCCTAGTGCCCGCGATAGGAAACGGCGCAAAACACAACGTGGTCACACCTCAATTTCGTAGTGAAAAATTACCATTTTTTTTGCAAAGTGCCTAGCTGTAGTTTTTTAACCCAGCCTCTGCAGGCACCTAGAGAAACCTAGCAAACCTATACATTTTTGAAAACTATACACCCAGGGTAATCCAGGATGGGGTGACTTGACTGCCTCCCACCAGGTTCAGTTACCCGGAATCCCTTGCAAATCTAAACAATTGTCAAAAAAACACATTTCCCCACATTTCTGTGGTGGAAAGTTCTGGAATCTGCGTGTATCCACAAAATTATACCGAACCAGCGTTCCCCAAAGTCTTCCAAGAGAAATGGTACCTCACTTGTGTCGGTCGGCCTATTGCCGGCGACAGGAAACGGTGCAAAACACAACGTGATCATACCTCAATTTCGCAGTGGAAATTGACCCTTCTTTGGCAAAGTGCCTAGCTGTAGTTTTTGAACCCTAGCTCTGCCGTCACAAAGGGAAACCTAGCAAACCTATACATTTATGAAAACTAGACACCCAGTGAAATCAAGGATGGGGTGACTTGACTGCCTCCCACCAGGTTCTGTTATCCAGAATCCCTTGCAAACCTAAACAATTATTAAAAAAACACATTTTCTCCACATTTCTGTGGTGGAAAGTTCTAAAATCTGCGTGGATCCACAATTTTCCACCCACCCTAGTTCCCCAAAATCTTATGAGAAAACTGGTACTTCAATTGTGTGGGTCGGCCTAGTGCCTGCGACAGGGAACGGCACAAAACGCAACGTGGTCACACCTCAATATCGCAGTGAAAAATGACAATCTTTGGGCAAAGTGCCTAGCTGTAGTTCTTGAACACAAGCTCTGCCGGCCCCTTGGGATACCTAACAAACCCATACATTTCTGAAAACTAGACACCCAGGGAAATCCAGAATAGGGTGACTTGACTGCCTCCCACAAGTTTCTGTTACCCAGAATCCCTTGCAAACCAAAAATACATTATTTTAAAAAACTGATTTTCCCCACATTTCTGTGGTGAAAAGTTCTGGAATCTGCGTGGATCCACAATTTTCAACATAACCCACGTTCCCCAAAGTCTTACAAGAAAAATGGTACCTCACTTGTGTGGGTCGGCCTACTGCCCGCGACAGGAAACGGCGCAAAACACAACGTGGTCACACCTCAATTTCGTAGTGAAAAATGACACTTTTTTTGCAAACTGCCTAGCTGTAGTTTTTTGACCCAGCTTCTGCAGGCACCTAGGGAAACCTAGCAAACCTATACAATTTTGAAAACTATACACCCAGGTTAATCCAGGATGGGGTGACTTGACTGCCTCGCACCAGGTTCTGTTACCCAGAATCCCTTGCAAATCTAAAAAATTGTAAAAAAAAAACATATTTTCCCCACATTTCTGTGGTGGAAAGTTCTGGAATCTACGTGGATCCACAAATTTCCACCTACCCCGCGTTCCTCAAAGTCTTCCAAGAAAAATGGTATCTCACTTGTGTGGGTCGGCCTAGTACCTACGACAGCAAACGGTGCAAAACGCAACGTGGTCATACCTCAATTTCACAGTGAAAAATGACCCTTTTTTGGCAAAGGGCATAGCAGTCGTTTGTGAACCCTAGCTCTGCCGGCACCTAGGGAAACCTACCAAACCCACACATTTATGAAAAGTATCACCCGGGGGCTTTCAGGGAGATATGGTTTGCGTGGATCCCCCAGCAACTCCTTACCCAGAATCCCTTGGAACCCTCAATTTTAGCGGAAAAATTAAGTTTTTCAAAACATTTTTGTATTGGAAAGTGTGGCATCACCGGGCTCACATAAATTTGCTACCACCCAGTGTTCCCTCAGGTCTCTCAATAAAAATAGTGCCTTACTTGTGTGGGAGGTCCAAGTACCCGCGACAGGGAAGGGCCAAAAACAAAGTGAGACGACATCAAAATTGCCTATCTCAAAACCACCTGGTTTTGCAAGGGAGGTCACCTGGGTTTTTGGCCCCTTGCTCAGCAGCCATCTATGGAAACCTACCAAAACCACACATTTCTTAAAACTAGCCTTCAGGGGCTTCCAAGGAGGTATGGCTTTCATGAATCCCCCAACATTTCATTACCCAGAATCCCTTGCAAACCACAATTTTAGCTGAAAAAATCAGTTTTTCCACTCATTTTTTGTGGGAAAGTGTGGCATCACCGGGCTCACACAAATTTCCAACCACCCAGCATTCCCCCAGGTCTCCCGATAAAAATGGTGCCTCACTTGTGCGGGAGGCCCAAGTACCCGCGACATGCAAGGACAGGGTAGTTGTGTCGAGGAGTCTCTAGGCACAACTACCCTGTCCTTTCCAGGTCGCAACAGATTCTGGACTGCGCCCTGTCCCCGATTTCCTATGTGGCATTACTCACTCGATCTCGAGTGTTTTTACTGACCAAAATAATTTTTGGAGAGTCAGCCCATTTTTTATTGTGATTTTACATTCAAATTTTTTTCACTTAGCCTAGGGTTGGGTGCGCCTTAGCGTGCGCAGATCGCCCAGGCGTATATGGTCCTGATGAAAACCGCTCAGAGGTTGAAACATGTAGACCCTTTCTTTTTTGCACATAGATATAGTCGGCCATTGCAACCCTCTTTAATATCTTACACTTTTTTTTATTACTGTCCAGTACCTTCAGATTAAAGTTTTATTGAAGGTATACTGTGTCAATTTTTAAATCACTTTTTCTCCTTCCTTTACCCCTCCACACACGAAAAAAATCCAGCTCCACTGTAATTCAGGTGTCGCAGCACACCCGGACAGCACTCCGCAATCCGGGTGGGCCCCGATGATGAAGCATGTCACCAACCAGGTTGGTGAGTGAGGGGTTTATTAAAACACGGAACAATTCTCCTTGAGTCTTCAAAAATGTCCCGATCTCCAGTAGGGCCACCTCCCGGTCCTGTGGTGATACTCCTCCTTTTTGTTTATTTATAATTGGTCCAGGGGACCAGGAGTACATCCCTCCACTTTTGTGGAGAAACCCTTACTCTCCCATTGTTTTTGATATATGTTGCCCTGATATACCCCGAAAGGGGGTCAGACACACTGTGGCTATTTGTTTGAGGGGTGGGGGCATTCTGGGCAGCCCACACCCCCACACATAAAAGGACCACATAATTATTGGTATCTAGTGGGCTTTTTACCCCCTGGGGGGTAGATTGGGAACAACTGCCCCCATCTTCCCCACAGGGGGGCATAAAGGCTGTAATTGTTTCAGGTGGGGGTGGGGGAGTTGGCATGCCTGTTTTTGGCAGCCCCCACCCTATTAAAATTTGCCCCAAAAAATTCCTGGAGTCTAGTGGGCCTTTAGCCCTCCCCGGGGGGGCAGATTGGGGGCTACTGCCCCATCTGCCCCCCGGGGGGAAGGATGGCTGTAATTGTTGCGGGAGAGTCCCCCCAAAAAAAACCTGGCTTCTACAGGGCTTTTTGCCCCCCCGTTGGGGCAGATTGGGGGTTAATGCCCCCATCTGCCCCCCAGGGGCGGCTGAAAGTCCACTAGACACCAGGGAGTTTTTTAGGCAAATTTTAACTAGGGTGGGGGCTGCCCAAAACGATCATGCCAATGCCCCCACCCTAATAAAAATGTGCCCAAAAAATCCCTTGTATCTACTGGGCTTTTTGACCCCCCCCCGGAGCAGATTGGGGGCTAATGCCCCCATCTGCCACCCACGAAGGGCAGGGAGGCTGTACGTTTTGTGGGGGAGGGGGTGGGGGCATAGGCATATCTGTTTTGGGCAGCCCTCACCCTAATTAAAATTTGCCCCAAAAAAACCCTGTCGTCTAGAGGGCTTTTTGCCCCCACCGGCGAGGGAGATTGGAGGCTAATGCCCTGATCTTCTCTCAGGGGGGCCAAAAGTCCACTAGATGCCAGGTAGTTTTTTGGGCAAATTTTAATTAGGGTGGGGGCTGCCCAAAATGGGCATGCCAATGCCCCCACCCTAATTAAAATTTGCCCAAAAAATCTGTGGCGTCTACTGGGCTTTCTGCCCCCCCGGGGGCAGATTGGGGGCTAATGCCCCCATCTGCCCCCAAGAAGGGCAGGAAGGCTGTACATCTTGCGGGGGAGGGGTGGGGGCACGGGCACACCTGTTTTGGGCAGCCCCCACCCTAATTCAAATTTGCCCCAAACAAATCCCTGGCGACTAGTGGGTTCCCCCGCGGCGGGGCAGATTGGGGCTAATGACCCCATATGCCCCCCAGTTGGGCCAGACAGCATACTAGACACCAAGGTTTTTATTAGCAAATTTTACTTAAGGTGGGGGTTGCCAAAAATGGGCATGACAATGCCTCCACCCTAATAAAAATTTGCCCTAAAAAATCCCTGGCGTCTAGTGGGTGTTTTGCCCCCCGGGGCGCAGATTGGGGCTACTGCCCCATCTGCCCCCCTGGGGGGCAGGAAGGCTGTAATTTTTGCGCGGAGGGAGTGGGGGCATGGGCATGCCCATTTTGGGAAGCCCCACCCTAATTAAAATTTGCACCAAAAAACCCTGGCTTCTATTGGGCTTTTGCCCCCCCCGACGGGGCAGATTGGGGGCTAATGCCCCATCTGCTCCCCAGGGGGGGCAGGAAGGCTGACATTTTTGCGGGGGAGGGGTGGTGACATGGGCATGTCTGTTTTGGGCAGCCCCCATCCTAATTCAAATTTGCCCAAAAAAAAATCCCTGGCGACTAGTGGGCTTTTTGCCCCCCTGGGGGTGCAAGTTGTTATTAGGTTGTGGGCATTGGCATGCCTGTTTTTGGCAGCCCCCACCCTAATAAAAATTTGCACAAAAAAATCCCTGGCGTCTAGTGGGCTTCTGCCCCATTTGCCCCCCAAGGGGGGGCAGGAAGGCTATAATTTTTGCGGGGGAGGGGTGGGGCATGCCCATGTTGGGCAGCCCCCACCCCAATTCAGATTTGCCCCATATTAACCCTGGCGTCTAGTGGGCTTTTTACCCCCCCGGGGGGATGATTGGGGGCTGCTGCTCCCATCTGCCCCCCAGGGGGGGGCAGAAGGCCATAATGGTGGTGGGGGCTGCCCGAAACAGGCACGCCAAAACCCCCACCCTAAAAAAAAGTGGTGCAAAAACAAAATCCCTGGCGTTTAGTGGACTTTCTCCCCCCCCCCAGATTGGGCGCTACTGCTCCATCTGCCTCCCAGGGGGGCAGAAAGACTGTATTTTGAGGCCGGGGCTGGGGGCATTGGCATGCCCGTTTTGAGCAGCCCCCACCCGTAATAATCCCATAAAAATCCCTGGTATCGGTATCTAGTGGGCTTTCTACCCCTCGGGGGGCAAATTGTGGGCCACTGCCCCATCTGCCCCCCAGGGGGGTAGAAAGGCTGTAATGGTGGCGGGGGTGGGGGCATTGGTGTGCCCGTTTCAGGCAGCCCCCACCCTAAAAAAAATGGTGCAAAAACAAAATCCCTAGCGTTTAATGGACCTTCTTCCCCCCGGGGTGAGATCGGGTGCTACCACCCATCTGCTCCCCAGGGGGGGCAACAAGGCTGTAATGGTGGCGGGAGGGGGGCATTGGCATGCCCGTTTTGGGCAGCCCCCACCCTAAAAAGAAAAATGGTGCAAATACAAAATCCCTGACGTTTAGTGGGCTTTCTGCCCCCCAGGGGGGGCAGAAAGAATGTAATATTGTGGCCAGGGGATGAGGGTATCGGCATGCCTGTTTTGGGCAGCCCCCACCACTAATAAATAGCCTATAAAGAATCCCTGGTGTCTAGTGGGCTTTCTACCCCCCCGTGGGGGCAGATTGGGGGCTACTGCCCTCATCTACCCCCCAGGGGGCAGAAAGACTAATTATGCCAAAATAAATATGGGGGAGCAAAGGCCCTTGCCCAAGGGGCCGCTCCCCCCTCCCTGGTGCCCTGTGGGTGGATCCCTGCTTGGGGATCGCCCTCCTGGGGCAATCCCCAAGCAGGGATCCACTAGGAAGGGGTACCATTGGAAAGGGGAGATTCTCCTCTTTCCAACGATACCTCTCCTGAGTTTCTACGTGCTCAGGGGGCGGAGATAGCCCCCTGAGCATGTAGAAACTGAAACTGAAATGAGCCTCTTGGCTCATTTCAGTTTCGGTTTCACTGAAATTACATCAGCGCGACATGCGCGCTTATTGTCATTTCAGTGAAACCGGGGGGCCTCAGGAGCTGGGGCTCCCAGGGCTTTGGAGGAGAAAAGGGAATCCCTCGGGTGCCTGCACCAGAGGGATTTCAGGGGCTGGGTGTCATGACAAGCTGAGATCGCATGAGCACACAAGCACTGAGTGCCATGACGAGCTCAGCTCGTCATGAGCACCGAAGGGGTTAATGATGGCAGTTTCCATACTGTGCGCTGTCCAAAAACCAAATTGGGTGGCGTCCAAAAGATTGTTGTTGTGAATATATATTCAACCAGCTGACAATTCAAGACCTTGTCAATAATCTTAGCTAGTAGAGGCAGACCGGCTATGGGGCGATAATTGGCTGGTTCCACAGGGTCCTGAGAAGGGTTTTTTAAAAGCAGAGAAATTGAGGTTTTTTTCCATTAGGAGGAAAAGACACCAGAGATGAATATCTGGCAGTAGATATTGGCCAGAAATGGACCGATTGATGGTGCAACAAAGCTGGCGACTCGGGGGAGACACGGGCCCAATGGTGAGCCTGATCTAGCCAGATGCAGTAGCTTGATAAGTTCATCAGCAGAAGGTGGAACAAACTTACTGAGAGTAGATGATAGGACATGAGATGGAGCAGAAGAGTTGGGGTAAGAGGAAGAGGAGGTAATGGTGGGAAATTTGTTAAAGACATCCTCGACCTTATGCCAGAAGGTGTCAGTCAGAAAATTGCAAAATGATTGTGATGAGACCTTGGAAGTAGAAGAGCTGATGGAGGTTAGCTGACTGACTGTGGCAAAAGATCCCTTGGAAGAGTTGGATGCAGCTTCAATTTTGGAGGTAAAGAAAGTAACTTTTGCCTTCCAAAACAAGAACTTATAGTTGGCCAAACAACTCTTGTATTTGGATTTTTCTAAGTAATCGTAGTAGGTCCTGCATTGTTTTTCCTGCCTTCTGCAGGCCTGCTTCAGAGACCTAGGGTAATCGGAGAACCAGGGAGTGGAGGTACAGTTGTATTTGAGCCTGGTTCTTTTGAGAGGGGCTGAAGAAGAGGAGGCTGAATCTAACCAGAAGGTATATTTCAAGACATCTGTATCGACGTCAGAAGAAGGACAAGGAGTGGTGCAGTCTAAAACCTGTGTGAGAGCAGGTGTTTGGACTTTGTGCCATGCATGAGAGAAAGGCCAGGATGTCTTGACCAGGGGAGGAGGAGCTAATGACTTCGGAATAATGCTGAATAGAATGGCTCAACGGTCAGACCAATTAAGAGGAAGGGTTCTCACATTTCTAATAAAGGGATTGTTAGAAAAGATGCCATTTAGGATATGTCCAGCGGAATGTGAGGGGGGCACGGCCAGTTGTTCAAGTCAAAAAGAGGACATGGTCGAAAGAAGGGTGGCTGTATCCTTTTCGGATGGAATGTCTAAATGGAAATTGGAATCTCCAGTAACAGTGAAATTGTTAAGTAGTATGTCCGCCTCAAGAAGGCTACGGAGGTCCTGGGCAAAGGCAGCTCGGGGACCGACCTGGGGGATAATTTACAAGTAGACCTTTAAAAGTTATGAGATGGGGAGAGGACGATATTGAATGCATGAGTTTCGCAGAAATAAAACAAATGGTAAGATCGGAGTGGTAAATGATGGCAATCCCGCCACTGTGTTTACCATTCCACACTGTGCCTAACTAAGAAGCATGCATTGATGAGAGTGCCCAGCCTGATGTTAGAGTGCAAGAGACATGGGGTTGACCAAGGGGCATAAGGAAATATTACAGGGACGTTAAAGTTAGGCTCATATTTAACTCACACAAAACCATTGAAATTCAGCAGTTATAGTTACCTGAGCTAACTATAACTTACGCCCGCAATGCACTGCTTATGATATCACATATTATATCACTCAAGACATGATCAGTGACATCAATGATGACATCATTGATGACATATATAACACAAGAAAACAGAGGGTCTGCCAAATCTATTATTTGGCTTCACTGTCAAACCGAGTTACCAAAATCACGGAGCGTATAAATCGCATGGAGACAGCGTGTTATAATGAAGAGTGAACACTGTGTATAGACAGACCCAACACCATTCGAAAGAATCACAGATGATTAACAAATCCAAACACTGTAGCAGTGAAGCCATATAATAGATTTGGCAGACCCTCTGTTTTCTTGTGTTATATATATCGAAGTAGCTGGGGATAATAATCAGGTACGGGTCTTTAAACTATATATCCCTTGGACCCTCTTTAAATTGTTTTGTTGTTTGATATCATTAATGACATCTCAAATGGCATCCCTCATGACATCAACCAGTGAGTGCAAGTGTTTTGTCAAAGTTTCTGAGAGTTAAAGATATATACTAAGCTTTTGCATCAGTTAAATAATTATTATTTTTGTACTACTAATGGGTGATACTGTTTCTTATATGTCATCTGAGTGGCACTGAGATTATCTGCATCAGTGTAGAAGTGGGTGTCTGAGTGGCTGTTTGGGTGTGTGAGTATGTGTGTGAGTGACTATATGGGTGAATAAGTGGGTGTGTGAATAACTGTATGGGTGAGTGAGTGACTGTATGGGTGGATGAGTATGTGTGGGAGTAGCTATAGCAGTGACTGTGGTGGATGTGTGTGGCTCTATGGGTGGACGAGTGTGTGTGTGAGTGGCTGTATGGGTGAATGAGTGGTTGTGTGAATGGCTCTATGGGTGAATGACTGGGTATGTAAGTAGATGTATGTGCAAGTGAGTGGCTGTTTGACTGGGAGTCTGGGTAAGTGAGTGGGTGTATGAGGAGCTATTTTATACAGTACATATTTGTGTGAGTGGCTGTACAGATGAGTGGGCGGGTGCATGAATGATTGTATTGATGTGTGAATGGGTATGCAAGTGGTTTTGTGGGTGAGAGAATGGATGTGTGAGTGCCTGTATGGGTGAGTAGTTTTGTTAGTAGCTATATAACTGAGTGAGTAGATGTGCGAGTAGCTGCATGGTTGAGTGAGCGGTTGTTTGAGTGGCTGTGTGAGTGTGTGAATGGGTATAGGAAACTGCCTCGCTGTGCAGTGCACTTAAATGAAGTACACTATGTAGAGAGTGAAACAAATCTCCAAAGGTTAGGCAGAGGTTAAAGTAAATAATACTAACTCTATTTTTGTGGTCGAATGGGTGAACCGTTAAGCTTATCGAAGGGGAGAGTTAAACATTTGTTGTACTCACAGAGGCAATAAATGAGACACACTCAAGAATAAATCTGAGACCAATTTATGAAAATAACATTGATTTTTATATAATTTTTAAGAACATAAACACACTTCTAAAGTAAGTAATTTTGGAGTTACAATTTTTCAAAGTTCGGAAAATATATCACTTCTACGCGCAATTATGCACAATAAGAAACAATGAGGTAAAAGCAGAAAAATGCATAGAAATTCATGCAATGTTTTCACGAAGCTCACCTTCTCATTTTAGGTCAATATTGGGACCATGTCCAAAGTTCCAATAGGAGATGTTCGGGAGCATCACGGATCGGCCGGGAGCAGTGGTGGTGGTGTCTTGGAAGCTGGTGTGCAAAAGCAAAGGGGGCAACTTGAAAACGTGCTGCACAGAAAGACTTACAGGTAAGTCCGGTTGGTCTCTTTGGAGAGAGGAGGTCACAAGGCCCTGGGGACTACAGGAGCAGGGGAGGTTGGTCAAAGCTAGGGCTGGTACGGCTGGGTACATAGCAAACAGGTTAGCCAGGTGCTGTGCATCTTGAGGTCCTTGAGGTCCTTGTGGTCAGGCACAGCCAACTTAGAGAGGTAATCTTGGAACAGCTCGGCCACTCAGGCAGTGGTTCTCAGGTGTCTCAGCATCCCTCAATGGGTGCTTGCTTCTGGCGCTTCAAGAGTCCAATGTTGACTCTTCTTCTTGGTTCTTTACCGTTGGGCATCCAGAAAGCCAGGTTATTTGTACGCTGAAGCTCCAGAAGGCCCTGGTGCCTCCATACTTGGTAGGGAGGCAGCTCTGACCCTCCAGAGCTGTTATAGCTCTTTTTGCTTTGGTGCTGCATCAAGGTCGTCGGGAAGCAGCAAGTCGACAAACCAGACTTAACAGGATTGTGCCTGCTGTGTGCATGCAGGGGAGCGGTCCCTTCACTGCAAAGAAGCTTCACAGCCATTTCTTGAAGGCTGTAGGTGCTCCAGGGTACTTGGAGTCCTTTGATTTTTCAGGATGACACAGCAGCAGCGATTGTCGAGTCCTTAGAGCAGCTGGAAGGGTTTGGCGCATTTTTCTTCTGCAGCTGAGCTTCAGTTCTTGTGTAGTGGGTCTTCTTTGCCATGGTCTTCTCTTGTCCATCGGATCTGATGTTCAGGTCTCAGGCTGCTACCTATATACTGAAATTAGGGGTGTTGCAAGGGGAGACCGGTAGAAGCCAATGGGCTACTTACCTTTAGGATATCTAAACCTTCTCGTGACCACTTACTGTGGGAAGATGCACTACCCTAGCCCTGATAGGAGATTTTCTCATCATTTCAAGATGGTGGATTTTCAGGAGAGGGATTCACATCAACTGCCCTGCCCTAAAGGTGGTGCAGACCCTCCTCCTAATCTAACTAATTTTCCTGCCTTTCCTCCCACCAAACACGGAGCAGGAAAGAGTGCTAGCCCTCCCCACTATCTGGAGGTTCTTGGGTTGAATTTAAACTGCAGCATTGCCTTTAAATCGTCCTGCTCAGGCAGGCCATCCTGTCTTGGAGGAGGCGTGAAGCACCTCTTCCTAGAGCAGGCTTTGTCTCTGTTTTCTGAGAGCACTGGCTCTCACCCTAGGCTGGCAAAAATAGGTCAGGAACTACACCAGTGCTTGTTAGGTTTTATCAGATCATCAGAAAGGGTCTCCTTTGTGAATCTATTCATGAATCCATCACTGGCATCAGTGAGGATTTACTAAAACAAGATTTTGGTAGCAAATAATAAATATCTCAGAAATCAGTGAACCTATTATAGAGTTAGGAAATTCATGTTGACAAGTATTCAGCCCATGTACCCTTTATGGCATCCCTGTTCAATGGCAACACCCCAAAATAGACTGGACAATGTAGCAGTATATCTGCTCATGCTAATATGCCCACACTTAAGATATGGGGCACCCTGCCTTAGGCCTAAAGGCCTGCAGTAGGGGTGACTTATGTATATCCCGTGCAGTGTATGGGAGGTGTGGCCCTGACTCTTCGGATTTCTCTGCACCAAGACAGCCAGCCTGCAATTGCAGCGTGCACTGCCCTGGTGGGGTGATCCTGAGACGTAACCTCCAGGGCTGTAGCCCCAGAGGACCCTCTTCACTATCCATGCCCTAGATACCAGGGGTAACACTTAACCCCGTCCGTGCTCATGACGAGCTCAGCTCGTCATGAGCCATGGTGCTCGTGTGCTCATGACGAGCTGAGCTCGTCATGACCACACCCATTAACATTATGCCCAGCACAGCAGAAGGAGATCCCAAGCAGCCAAGGTGTTAATAGGGACTCATAGGGGTAACTGTAGTAGTGTCAATTGTGGCATAGGTTTAGGGAAAGGACAGTGATAATGGGAACCTGGTTAGCAGGGACATAGTACTTTACAGTCAGAGTTGCATCAAAAGCCAGGCAAAAAGTTGTGGGGGTCACTGCAAAAGAAACCCACTTTCCTACAGTGTGTATGTGAGTGGCTGTATGGCTGTGTGAGTAAGTGTATTAATAGCTGTATAGCTCTGTGAGTGGGAGTGGTTTTGAGAGTGTGTGAGTATCTGTATGGGTTTGTTAGTGTCAGTGTCAGTGGCTGTATGGGTTAGTGAGTAGTTGTGTGAGTGGCTGTATTAGTGAGTGTGTGTGTCAGTAGTTGTATGGGTCTGTGAATGGCTATGTGAGTGGGTGTGTGAGTAGGTGTATGACATGTTGTATGGGGCATGAGTGGGTGTGTGAGTGGATCTGTGGATGGTGTCTTCAGTGATGTAATCAGTGATGTTGTTTGAGATGTTCAGTGGGTGTTGAGAAATTAAAAAAACTACAGTCAGTGATATCTCTGGCCACGATGAATTCGCAAAATATAACAAACTTGTGCAGTGAAATGCAGAGCTCTGATTGGCTGCCAACACTTTAACCAGGAAGTGTTGGAAGCCATCTTGGGACTCAGGTTGAGCCCAGTCCCAAAACAAAATGTAAAAAATAAGAAAAGGTAGCAAGGAAGGAATACCCTCAACCCCTAAAGTGAGGCAGATTTTTTTTTTAAAGAAAATGCTAAGAAATCATGAAATATTACAGAGACGTTAAAGTTAGGCTCATATTTAACTCATACAAAACCATTGAAATTGAGCAGTTATAGTTACCTGAGCTAACTATAACTTACGCCCCGCAATGCACTGCTTATGATGTCACATATTATATCACTCAAGACATGATCAGTGACATCACTGATGACATCATTGATGACATCTCAAATGGCATCCCTCATGACATCATCCAGTGAGTGTAAGTGTTTTTGTCAACGTTTCTGAGAGTTAAAGATATATACTAAGCTTATGCATAAGTTAAATAAGGTTTAGGCATAGGTTTAGGGAAAGAACAGTGGTCATTGGAACCTGGCTAGCAGGGACATAGGGGCATATTACCAATCAATAGAGATAATTTTTGTCTCTAACTTATTTAGAGACAAAACTTATCGCCGCAAATCGGCGATTTTTATCGCAGATAAACCTTGCTATTAGCAAGGTTTATCGCAAATGCGATAAAAAACGGCCGCAATGCATGAATATTGCTGAAAAGTCAGCGATATTCATGCATTATCGAGCAAATGCTCTTAGCCATGTTATCCACCTCCCATTGGATAACATGGCTAAGAACTGCTCCTGGGCAAGTGTTAGCTTTTGGAGATATTCGCGCTTAGCGCGAATATCTCCAAAAGTTGGTAATAGGAGATAGCGATGTTAGCGACTGTTTTCAGTCGCTAACATCTTGGCACGCCCACTTTGCATGTCATTAGTGATAAATATCACTGACATGCAAAGCGGGGCCCAAGATGGTCACTATCTCCTATTAGCTGTCGCTAACTGGTGTTAGCGACAGCTTGGTAATAGGGAGATAATTTTATCTCCGCTTTCTTGGCTTTTAAAGCCAAAAAAGCGGAGATAAAGCCCCTTGATAATATGCCCCATAGTACTTTACAGTCAGAGCTGCATCAAAAGCCAGGCAAAAAGTTGGGGGTCACTGCAAAAGAAACCCACTTTCCTACAGTGTGTATGTGAGTGGCTGTATGGCTGTGTGAGTAAGTGTATGAATAGCTGTATAGCTCTGTGAGTGGGAGTGGTTTTGAGAGTGTGTGAGTATCTGTATGGGTTTGTTAGTGGCAGTGTGAATGGCTGTATGGGTTAGTGAGTGGTTGTGTGAGTGGCTGTATTAGTGAGTGTGTGTGTCAGTAGTTGTATGGGTCTGTGAATGGGTATGTGAGTGGGTGTGTGAGTAGGTGTATGACATGTTGTATGGGGCATGAGTGGGTGTGTGAGTGGATCTGTGGATGGTGTCTTCGGTGATGTAATCAGTGATATTGTTTGAGATGTTCAGTAGGTGTTGAGAAATTAAAAAACTACAGTCAGTGATATATCTGGCCACGATGAATTCGCAAAATATAACAAACTTGTGCAGTGAAATGCAGAGCCCTGATTGGCTGCCAACACTTTAACCAGGAAGTGTTGGAAGACATCTTGGGACTCAGGTTGAGTCCAGTCCCAAAACAAAATGTAAAAAATAAGAAAAGTTAGCAGGAAAGGAATACCCTCACCCCCTAAAGTGAGGCAGAATTTTTTTTATGAAAATGCTAAGAAATCGTGATATTTGCCAATTTGTGTCAAAAAATAAAAATAGAAGCAAACGCAGGCTCCTGCACTTGCTTTTACATAACCCCAAGGTGGGCCATGTCCAAGAGACATATCAGCCCCAAGATCGATCTGTCCTATTCTCCTCTCGTAGAATATCCACCCACCTCTCCTAAACTAGCCACAACAATACTCAATGGATTGAAATCTGGTTCCCCTCATGATCCCTTCCCTCCTGGTATACTCAAGCTTGCCACCAATCTCTCATCCATCTTCAATTCTATGTTTGCATCCAGAGTCTTCCCATTGGTTTGGAAAAAAGCCTCCATCATCGCCTTAATAAAGAAGCCCAGTCTGAATCCTACAGACGCCAACAAATACCACCCTATATACAGCCTTCCCCTTCCTGCCATAATCGCTGAAAAAATACTGAACACACATTTATCTCCATTCATTCATGAAAACCAGCCCTTGGACCCAACTCAGTTTGGGTTCAGGCCCAGGCATAGCACAGAAACAGCCCTCATCAAAGCCACTGAGGAATTAAAAGCCGCTGTAGACAAGGGTGGCGCTGTGGCCTTTGTACACCTCAACCTATCCGCAGCCTTTGATACGGTTGACCATAAAATCTTGATCAGCTGTATGGCTGAACTTGAAGTAGAAGGCAAGGCATTGGCCCTTCTGATCTCCTTTTTCTCAAACAGGTACCAATCAGTGGCCTTGGGCTGCTATGCGTCCTCTCCTTTTACCTTACATTGCAGGTCCTTCAGGGATCCTTGCTTAGTCCCAACCTTTTTAACATATTGTTTCCAATTTCGTTTCTTTAATCAAAAAGAATAACTTTGCTCTTATCTCTTACGCAGATGACACTCAGCTAGTAGTGTCTACATTCAATAATGACCCTACAGTGCCTCCGCACTTCCAGGACTGTATGAGGGCAGTTAGTTCCTGGATGAACAGGCACTGTCGGAAGCTCAACTCAGGGAAGACTAAGGTTGTACTCTTTGGTAACCAATCTCTCGCTTGGTCTCCTGCTCGGGGGCCAGATGAGCTTGGTTCCTTTACAACCCCTTTATTAAAAGCCAAGAATCTTGGTTTTCAAGTTGACAATAAGTTAAACTATGGCACTTAGTTTCATAAGTAGTCTCATCTGCCTCCTTCACTCTTAAGCAATCAAAACAATCTCTCGCTTGGTCTCCTGCTCGGGGGCCAGATGAGCTTGGTTCCTTTACAACCCCTTTATTAAAAGCCAAGAATCTTGGTTTTCAAGTTGACAATAAGTTAAACTATGGCACTTAGTTTCATAAGTAGTCTCATCTGACTCCTTCACTCTTAAGCAATCAAAACAATCATACCATGCATCCCTATTAACTCCATAATTAATGTGGTTACTGCATTGTTTCTATTAAAACTAGACTCTTGTAATGGATTCTACTTGAATATACAAGAAAAACACATCAACAGGTTCTAAACATTACAAAATGGTCCAGCCAGATTAGTCCGGAGAATGCCTAACTTACATTCTATATCTCCTGGAATCCAGAAGCTTCACTGACTTCCTGTGCAAAGTAGTGTAAAATTGAAAGCTCTGTATGTTGCTCATAAATCTCTACGCAACACGGGTCCTGAATTTCTGAGACACATTTTCCAGTGGTACATTCACAACAGACCCCTTCGCTCTTTGGGAACTACTATTCTTATAATCCCCAGAGTTAGGAAGTCTAACTTGGCTGGAAGAAATGTTCTCACTAGTACTACCAAACCCTGCAACAGTCTTCTGCCCCATTTCAGGGCCGTCCCCCGCTTGCTTCACTTCAGGAAAGAACTTAAACATGGCTTTTCTAATAATTTCAGCTTTTTAATAGTCTGGGCGTTGTGTTTTTTAGCTCTGGTTCAGCTAACGCCAATACACCCTTTAGTATTTGTGCACTGTATAAGTTGCAATAACATAACTTAACATAACATCATAAAAATAATAGGGGGCACATGCCCCCCCTCCTAGAGCATATACAAGCCCCTGGTACTGCCACCTTCTAGGGGGCACTCTTTATTATGTATGCGGGTAGGCCTGCACGGCCTACCCACACTCAGGAGACCACCACCTCCCCGGGAAAAAAGTGATTAAAAGAATATGAGCTGCATGTCCCCCCTGCAGCCCCAGGCACTGCCACCTGCCACCACTCCCAGGGTACCTTACAATATGTGTGGGGGTGAGCCCATTGGGCACACCTGCAGCTTCAGGGAACACCACCGCCCCGGGGCATATGTAAATTAATGTGAAGGGAAAAAGGAAACACTGGTCCCTAAGTCACAAAAATATATTGTAAGTCATAATACCGTCTGCTACAGTAATACTCTAGGAGGCAGTAATTGACTAATAACAAACCCAGAAATGTTACAACTCCCCTAAATGTGGATGTGCAGGAAGTACAATCAAAAAAGTCAGTGGAAATTCTGTGGAATACAGTGTACTGAAGAGATGAGTAAAGGTTAAAAACATCAATTATTTATTAAGAAACACAATCCAAGGTATTACCCTGGGGTCAATACAAAGAACAACAAATGCATACAAATTCATAAAAAGTTCATCAATAAAACCAAAAGGCAGTTCATAAAAAAACAAAAGTCGACGCAGCGTTTCGGTGCTTGTACAGATGAGACACCTTCTTCATGACGTTTTTTATCTCTAGAAAGAAAATAAAAATTAAAAACTACGGGCCATATGTATCATAGTTCCGTTTTGCGAATTCTAAATAGCGATTTTTAAGGAATCGCTATTTAGAATTCTCAAAACGGTATGTATGTAAAAATTCGCATTTTTATAGCGATTCCTTAACATTCCTAATTTGCGATTAGCAAATTGCTAATCGCAAATTACCCATTAATTTCTATGGGCCCCGAGGCCCATAGCAATGAAGGGGAAATTTGCGAGGGGAAACATACATTCCTTACCTAAGGGCATGTATGAGCATCATATGGCACCTTTGGTTTCTTTGAAAATAGCTTTTTTTAAAGAATTCGCAACTTACCACCAACTAGAAGTTGGTGGTAATTTGCGAATCCTTATGGGCATTTTTGTAATATTTTTTCTTTGATACATTGCATTTAAGGAATCGCAAAATTTGCGATTCCTTAAGTGCAATCGCAAAATAAGGAATAGCAAATTTTGCGATTCCTTATTTTGCAGCAAAAATGTTACATACATACCATTTAGCAAATTAGCATTCGCAAAGGCCGAAATTCGCCGAATTTCAGCCTTTGGGAATGCTAATTAGCTTGATACATATGGCCCTACATCTCTCACAGATTTCCTGCTACTACTCATCATTGAAACTGCTCAAGATGTCCTAATTATAGAAAGAGCAGAGATACAGGCATTAGAAGCCAAAATGAATGACTGTGATGCCCTAGATGACGCCAAAAAGAAATTGGATGAAATACAGGCAGATATAGCTGGCTATAGAGAGTACATGGTCAATAAAAAATCAAATAAACTTAGGAAAGATGTGGCTCAGTATAATACAGAAAAAGTTTATCCGTACCTCCAAAAAGATTATTATGAGAGACCACCAGAAGATTACCAAAATAGAAGACAATGGACTCAAGCAGGTCGCAACTTTCCTAAGAATAAGGTGAGATTTTTTGACACCTCGTACACTAGTTCCGATTCAGAAAATAAATCACACCATGACCCTAACAATAAAGAAAAAGAACCCGCTACCAATAACACGAGAGATAGTCTCCCTTTTTTAGAACAGCGCCCAAAATCCTTTGGCCCCCAGAGAGGGAGAGGGAGAGGGGGATATACCCCTCAGAACCAATACCAACCACGTCCCTACAATACAAGGAGCCAAAAGAAATGGGATTAAATAATAAGGCCCCTATCATCAATCTGTCAACCAGAATAATCACAGATAATGATAGGAAAGTACTGGAAAAAGGGCTAGGATATGCGATTGCTAGTCCCATAGATAGATACAGTTTGGAACGAGATCTTCAACGTTTTTTTAGAAAAGTACGGCTGAATGCTTACTTTGATGGCAAACCCAGAGCCCCTAGTGAAAACAAATCAGGTCTTAAAGCAAAATCAAAATGGACCCCTCACTCTAACATGATTAAAAAGGACATAGAGATCTTCGAGCGATGTGTAGAGAAAGGGATAGAAGACCTTTTGGATAAGAAAAACTGGTTAAACCACAACTTTACTTTAGTGGAAAAACAAGCCTTGAAATCTCTGGAGGAAGACACGACTATAACAATAAAGCCAGCTGATAAGGGGGGAAGCATAGTGGTCATGGACACTGCTGACTATAATGCCCGCATATACTCCCTCCTTAACAATGCTGATCATTATTGTTCCTCAAAAAGAGAAGAACTCAGGTCCCTATGTGAAAATATTAAAAGACTGTTGTTATTAACTAAAGAAGATGGTATTATTTGTCAGGACGAATACTACTTTCTTAATAACGAACATCCTACCATACCAGCCCTTTACGGACTCCCCAAGGTCCACAAAAATATTTTAGACCCTCCTATGAGACCGATCGTGTCTAGTATCAACTCATTAACAGAACCCCTGAGCAAATATACAGACGTGTTCCTACAGCCTCTGGTAACTAAACAAAAAGCATATGTGAAGGATACAACCTCGATGATTGATAAAGTGGAAAATTAAACTTTTAACCCGATAATCAATTTTTAGTGACTCTAGACATGGAGGCTTTATACACTAATATCCCTCAGGATAGCACCATCAGCATGATAGAACACTTACTGCGAGTTGATGATCTGGACTTGTCAGCACACGCAACCTTCATTGTTGACTGTGTGACCCTTATCCTAAAACACAATATTTTTTTATTTGAAAAAACTTTATTTAAACAAATGGAGGGGACCAGCATGGGGGCCACGTGTGCCCCTAGTCTGGCCTGCCTCTACGTGTCTAGGTTTTAAGAACAACATATTTTTAACCCAGTTGCACCTTTTTATGATAATATTTCTCAGTGGTCACGCTATATAGATGATGTCTTTTTTATCTGGACAGGCCAAGAAGAGAACTTGAGAGACTTTATTAATTGGTTAAATTTAGGTGATCCAAATTTTAAATTTACTCACTGCATAAGTAACAACAGATGCGAATTTTTAGATATAGTAATTAAACATGTGGAAGGTATTCTGATGGTGAAATTGTTCACAAAATCCACCAATAGGAATAGGATGCTGCATTTTGACAGTTATCATCCGGCCTGCCAAAAGAATAATATTCCCTATGGACAATTCCTCAGATTGAGGAGAAACTGCACTAGAAATATAGATTACGATAAACATGCAGAAACCTTACAAAAAATTTTTTTAGAAAGAGGATATCCCAAAAGATTAATAAGACAGTCCTATAAAAGGGCCAAATATTTCAATAGGGACAATTTCTTTGATAAAAATTCCAAGAGTGAGGAAAAAACGACACCATTGATTTTCGTCACAAATCATAGTAATCTGAATAATAAAATTAAAAATATAATAAACCGGAATTGGTATTTGGTAGCCAATCAAAACAATACAATCCTTCCAAAGCCTATGTTCTCATACAGACGGAACAAAACAATCAGAAACAGTCTTGTGAAAACATATAGAGACATTGATTTTGTGACACAACCTACTATAGACAAGACCCCTCTCCCGAAGGGCACCTTCCCATGCTATGGTTGTATTAATTGTAAAGACATCATTAAAGGTTCGGAAATTAAAGTGAATAATAAGGTACATAGATCTGTAGATTTTTACAACTGTAGGTCTAAGAATCTAATATATTTAATCAAATGCCCGTGTGACTTAGGCTACGGCGGCGAAACATCGAGGGAAATAAGAATAAGACTGAATGAGGATAGATCTGCAATTAGAACTCTGAAAAGTACAGCACCCTTGGTTGACCATTGGGTAACAGCAAAACACACCAAAGATGATCTTAGTTGGTGTGTCTTGGAATCAGTAAAAATTAGTTTTAGGGGGGGTGACACCACCTCAAAACGTAAGAAAAGGGAACAATTTGACATGTCCAAATTTAATACAGTCCGCAAAGGATTGAATAACAAAGAAGATTGGGAGAGGTTAGTCTAATCACAATGTGTTCGGTTGGAGTACTATCTTAATACTGTTTTCCATTCCCTGTTTTTCCCTAAACATTACTACAATTTTACGTGAGAATATATTACGTTTGTAGAGGCGAGTGGTATATTTCGATAAGTGTTTCACCTCACATCATTCTGCATGATTGGACTCATGATGAGTGAACCAGACAACCTATTCCAAAATGTCTGCCGCTGCATCAGCAACATAGTAAAGGAAAGAGCGGTTCGATCACGTGGTTTAACTTTAGCCTCATGGTCTCGGAATACAAATATTTCTGTCAGGTTTTTCTCTATGAACCAGTAACACCGCATCTAAATTCAAACGTATATTCTAGCGAGAGGATTTTCCTTTCAGTTCATGAAAAAAAGTATTCAAAATGCTTTCCCTAACTAACATGGCCGCTATGATCAAGTCACGTGATCGGGCCCTTCATCAAGACCTTTGACCCCTAGGTGGGCTGTTTATAAATCAGGTAGAACGGAATGCCCAATGCACACCAGGAAGCTGTACCCATATCCGGTGACAGGGAGGCCGTCCGTTTGTTACAAGGTATGTCGAGCCGATGTCGCGCTGGGCTTCTCTTTAGTCTCACTCGAGAGCCATTGGGGATTTGGTATCTAGCTGCCCAAACACCTTTAAGGCTGCGTGCCCTGTTGCAATTTGAGCGGTGGGTATCAGATGCCCGTAATTTAGGCCGAGGATAAGACCTATGGGTTTGATTAAATTGTATTTATTATTAATATACATTTCTGTACTGAAATAGACCACTGAGGGGTAGATGTTCTATACGTCCCTTATGAAGCGTTTGTCATTACACGGACTTGGGTGGCGGGCGCAGCATCTCAGTAGAGACAAAATTGGCATTCCTTGCCAATGTACAGCGTTAAACTACCTTTTACTCACATTGACATACTGGTGCGGCCCATGATATTTGTTTTTTCGCACATATCACAAACAGTATAGATATTGAGTCACTCGTGGTCATAATTAGGTTAATAGATCCCAGTGTGCTTCTTGTCGAAGGGAGATACTATTATCATCGTCTTTCTCCTTCTTAGACCAATGTCCCGTCGTACATAAGAGAAGACGGTCAGATTCATAGAGGAAATAAATATATGATTGGCTCTTCCTGGAACCCTTCGGCAGTTTGAAAACATTCCTTTGCCAGATTCCTTGATTGGAGCACATTAACTAACCGAAAAAGAGGTATTGATTTACTAATTAAATCTTTTATTGTTTGACTTTACCAAAAGACTCCAGGACATGAATTAAATTTCTCAAAAATATCATGTATTTCTGTTTATCTAGTGCGGTCGTGTAGACCTGACTCTCATCTAACTATACGGTGGTCACCCCTGGTACAGCTTGCATCTTTAATTATGAAATTACAACTACAGGTATGGCTTACCATGGGGCTTACTACAGGATTAAATATTGTATAGGGAGACTAGGTATAAACATGACATTAAACAAGTGCTTTCCTGTATTTTATGCCATAGGTGGATGTTAAATAGACTCTCACCAACCGCAAACTACAGCGTAAATGATTAAGCAGTCGCTTATTGTCTACGGCTGAATGTAAATTTAAGACCAGTCCTTAGAGATTAGAGGTATGTTCCTTTGGGCGAATTATAATGATTACAAGGATAATGTGAAGATGAAAAAAAAAATTGGGATGGAAATGAGTTGTTGTTTGTTGTTTTTTATATCTATATTAACAACAGATAAAAGAATACCCAAATAGTGGTTATTATTTGGCTCATATGGGTAAAATACAATAGAAAGAGGGCGACAACCTGACAGAAAAACCTCTCTCTAATCAAGCAATACATGTGAAGAGTTATTGTCTTGTATTTGGTATAGGGTTTGGTACCATGTTAAAAATTGTAATTAGTACGTCAGTAGTAGCAGGAAATCTGTGAGAGATGTAGTTTTTAATTTGTATTTTCTTTCTAGAGATAAAAACCATCCTGAAGAAGGTGTCTCATCTGTACAAGCACCAAAACGCTGCGTCGACTTTTGGTTTTTTATGAACTGCCTTTTGGTTTTATTGATGAGCTTTTTATGAATTTGTATGCATTTGTTGTTCTTTGTATTGACCCCAGGGTAATACCTTGGATTGTGTTTCTTAATAAATAATTGATGTTTTTAACCTTTACTCATCTCTTCAGTACACTGTATTCCACAGAATTTCCACTGACGTTTTTGATTGTACTTCCTGCACATCCACATTTAGGGGAGTTGTAACATTTCTGGGTTTGTTATTAGTCAATTACTGCCTCCTAGAGTATTACTGTAGCAGACGGTATTATGACTAACAATATATTTTCGTGACTTAGGGACCAGTGCTTCCTTTTTCTTGTTTACCCTGTCCCTTATCGGTTCAGAGGGTACCTCCCTTTTTGTTTGGAATGAATGTGAAGGGCCCACAAGGAGCCCTGCCGCAGCCCTGGGACCGCGACCTCCCCGGGGCACAACTTAGAAAAATAATGCAGGCCTTGCACACCCGCGGCAGCCCCAGGGACCGATACCTCCTCAGGACTGAACTAAAAAAGGAATGGCCTCCCCCTCAGCCACCTCCCAAATGCTAATGATCGAATGAATGATGGGGGGCCTCCCAGCCCCCCTTTCAGTCTTGGGGTCCGCCACCTCCATGGGGCTAAAATATAATAATGTAGGGATTCTGTTGTGGCCCGCTGGGCCCAGGGATCACCACTTCCATGGGCCTAACTTGTTTGTTGGAGGGGGGCTGCATGGCCCCTCTCATGGAGCCATGGATGGCCCTGGGGACAGCCACCTCCCAGGGCCAGCTCCTGCTATGTCCCGGGATGCCTACCCCTGATACATAGCTGTTTGCTTTTCCTAAGTGAGAGCTGCTAACAGGCTCATAGGAATGCCAGCTTCCGCAGGAGGTGGAGCCTTGAGGCTCCCCCCATGGTCCCCAACGCTGGTCTCTATGGGCACCCACAATAGAGAGGCCAGGATCCGGGGAGGTCCCTGGGGAAAATTTGGTCTGGGGAGGGGGTCGCGAGGACCCCCTCCCCTATTCGTAATTTATAAAAAAGCTGGCAGGCCCCGGGATCCCCTGTGCCAAAATCAGCCAGAAGAGTGGGGGCCATGTGGCCTCCCTCCTTATAAAAAAATATATTTTTTAAGTAAGCTCAGCAAGCTGTAGATGCCCTGCCCCCTTTGACCATCACTCTGCAAATGCACTTCCTGGTGCACTACTGCTAGGGGGATTAGGTCCCATTGGATGCTGAGGGTCCTTGAAGGCCAAGACGCCCTCCTTTTGCCTCCAGTAAGTCGCAAACAGTGGTGTTGCTGAGAGGTCGTTGGAGGCCACGCCCACTTTCTCCACCACTCTGTAAATGCACGTCCTGCAGCACTACTGGTCGGGGTATGAAGTCCCCTTAGCTGCTGAGGGTCCTTGGGGTATAGAATATGGTGGTCCCAGTACTGTTATATCAAGACAGTGAAGTGAAAAGTATGCAGTTATATATAAATACCAGAAAATCGAAAAGACAATTAAGCTGGTGCTCAAGTGTTATGTAATCACACTGAACACATGTTGCAATTTTTTTAACATGAAGTTTCAAGGAAAACATTCAAAACCATTATTGGTGTACCCTACTGGGTAAAGGAAAGGAAGGATGGTGACTCAAGTGAGGTA
The DNA here is from genome assembly GCF_964261635.1 of Lissotriton helveticus. Lineage (NCBI taxonomy): Eukaryota > Metazoa > Chordata > Amphibia > Caudata > Salamandridae > Lissotriton > Lissotriton helveticus. The sequence goes on from NC_136067.1 coordinate 731,189,079, forward strand.
GTGAGGTAAATGAAATGCAATATTAGTGATTATCACAATCAAATTGTTAGGCATGTTATTCAATGCCATACATTCCTAACATATTATATAACACATGGAATCCGAAGAATTACAAAGCCATGTATGACAGAAAATCACAGCTACAAATGCTGTTGACGGTACTGGCATCAGTAATGTGTCGACGTTTAGACCCCTGAAAAAGTGTAAATTTCTTCAAAACCTTACTGGCGGGGTCCTCCTCAGGACTGACGTGAAAGTGAGAAGGGAGGGGCACATGGGATTCAAATAAAAGGGTGAATTGTTATGTCCATTGCTAATAAAGACAAAAACATGTACAGGTATTGGTCGCTATATTTACCGTAGTGAGAATGAAGAAGCCTCACAAGCGTGAAGATTGTTGAGGCTGATGGGGCTCAGATGCTCCAAAGAAATGAACAAGGGGAAGAGAGTGAGAATCACCTGTAAAATAAGGTGTCTGTCAGTGGACCTCAAATTAGTCAAGGGTCGCTAGAATGGGAACCCACTGTAGGCAAAAGAACGTACTCAAAACATGGGATGCATCCCATACATCTGATCCATGACAGTGTAGATTAATTGCACTGCTGGGATAATCCATGATCAACAACCATTCATGATTCATGGAAATAATCGCCGGTTACTTAAAGCAGTTTAATCAATTACTCTAAAATGGAGGAGGGAATGAAAATAATGACTGCTGAAGACCGGGCCGTGTATGCACAGGAATGCACACAGTGGATTCAATAAACCAAAATGTGCAAGGTATAAACAGCGTTGTGAGGTAGTGATAGTGCCTACCTAAAAATGTATGATGATCGCGGACTATTAGATAGTTGAAAATAATTAAATAAGCGCGAGGTATGATCCTCATGATGCAACGCATACCTGGGGAGCGTGGTTCTCTTGAAAGGTGTCAATGCAGATGCTGGAAAGTTAAGAACGATGCTAAAATCAAAATAAACTAGGGTCTCTAAAGAGATTGTATCTCTGGAAATGTTGAGGGAAAAACAGGTCCAGACGGACAACTCTCACCGCTGTTACTCAGTATGATCATACCTAGCGTTTATTTAATTATTTTCAACTATCTAATAGTCAGCGATCATCATGCAGTGCAATTAATCTACACTGTCATGGATCAGATGTTTGGGATGCATTCCATGTTTTGAGTACGTTCTTTTGCCTACAGTGGGCTCCCATTCTAGCGACCCTTGACTCATTTGAGGTCCACTGACAGACGTCTTATTTTACAGGTGATTCTCACTCTCTTCCCCAAGTTCATTTCCTTGGAGCATCTGAGCCCCATCAGTCTCAACAAACTTCACGCTTGTGAGGCTTCTTCATTCTCACTACGGTAAATATAGCGACCAATACCTGTACATGTTTTTGTCTTTATTAGCAATGGACATAACAGTTCGCCCTTTTATTTTAATCACAGGTGCCCCTCCCTTCTCACTTTCACGTCAGTCCTGAGGAAGACCCCACAAGGAAGGTTTTGAAGAAACCTACACTTATTCAGGGGTCGAAACATCGACACATTACTGATGCCATTACTGTCAACAGCACTTGTCGTACTGTGATTTTCTGTTATACATGGCTTTGTATTTCTTTGGATTCCATTTGTTTTATACTATGTTAGGAATGTATGGCATTGAATAACATGCCTAAAAATCTTATTGTGATCATCGCTAATATTGCATTTCACTTTCCTCACTACCTCACTTGAGTCACCATCCTTCCCCTCTTTTACCCAGTAGGGCACACCAATAATGGTGTTTAATGTTGTCCTTGAAATTTCTTGTTAAAAAAATTGCACCATGTGTTCAGTGTGATTAAATAATACTTGAGCACCAGCTTAATTCTCTTTTTGATTTTCTATTATTTATATACAACTGCATAGTTTTCACTTATACTGTGTTGATTTAACAGTACTGAAACCACCATATTCTATACTGCTTTACACCCAGGTCTCAGTGATTTTGGGTTTACCCTTTTCTTTAACAAGGGTCCTTGGGGGCCAACAAGTCCCCCTGTTACCTACAGTAAAGCCCATGCAGCGGGATTGCTTAGAGGTCTTCAAACAAAGGCCATGACCCCTTTCTCTACCACTCCACAAATGAGGCTCCTGGCGCACTGCTGGTGCGCCAGGAGGTCCCTTTGGATGCTAAGGGTCCTTGGATGCTAAGAAGCCTTCCTGTTACCTCCAGTAAATCGGATACAGCGGCATTCCTGAGAGCTGGTCAGAGGCCCGCCCCCTTTATACACCACTCCGCAAATAGGACTACCAGTTAAAACCATGGAAATTTGCTTAAAAAACACAAAGGTTACAGGGACGTTATGATTAGGAAATAGAATTTAAAACCCTTCAAAATTCACTTAAAAAAATAAAGGTTAAAGGGATGTTGTAGTTAGGATATACAATGAAAAAAACATTTGAAATACAATGAAAAAACCAAAGCTTATGGGGACGTTAAAGTTAGGCTTAGATTTCATTCATATTAAACCATAGAAATTCATCAGTTATAGTTACCTGAGCTGACTATAACTTAAGCCCCCGCAATGCACTAATTATGATCTCACATATAACATCACTCATGACATGGTCAATGACATCCCTGATGACACCTCAAATGACTGCTGATGACAATCCACAGAACCACTCACACCCCCATGCAACCTCTCATACGCCCACTCACACATCCGCTCACATACTCATTCACAGACCCATACCAGTACTCACACACCCAATCACTCCTCCATAGATCCACTCACAAATCCACTCACTCACTTGTTCAGTTACTCACACAACCATTCACTCTCCCAAGCAGGCACTCATACAACCAGTCACTCACCTGTACTGTCAGTCACATAGCCACACACTCACCCATACTGCTAGTCACACAGCCACTTATTTACCTACACAGGCATTGACACACCCACTCACTCAGCCATACAATGTCTCAACACAGCCACTCACTCACTCATACAAGCACTCACACACCCATACAACCACATACACATCCATATATATATATATAAATATATGTATACATGTACGTGTATATATACACATATATATATATTCTCAAGATTCGTAAATACAGAATTAATAATAGTACACACACATATATAATATATATATATATATATATATATAAATATAAAAATATATATATATATATATCACTGATTTCCGCATTTTGCCTCAGATTCTTCTCTCCAACAACGGTCACAGACCAAATAGTTAGTGCAATTAGTTATTTCTTTCTCAATGTCGGCATTATATATATATATATGGCGGCATTAGATGCAGGGCAATAACTTTAAATAAAGAAAAGCACAAAGAATTGGGTCCGCGTGTCTATCCTGTTCCGTTGTGGCAGTGGATTTTTGTGGATAGAGTACTGCAATATATATATATATATATATATATATATATATATATATATATATATATATATATATATATATATATATATATATATATATATATATATATTATATATATATATATTTGATATTCTGACATGCAACCACATGATGTTGCTCTGGTTTTTCATGCCAGAAGAAAAAGTGACGAGTTCTTTCCCACATACCTTTAATTGAGTTCCGGTGATGTAAAAATCGTGCTTGTGGTCTGCTTGAATATTTCTTTTTTGCTCAGTCTGCTGCTCTGTGCAGTGTGTCTGATTTTGCCTTTTACTGTGTCTGATTTGCCTGAGTCTAGCAGCCCCATGTGAAATAAGGAGATACTGTTCAAACCTCTGGAGCCAAGCACCTCAATAACCGATTCACCCTCTGGCCACTGAACACCTGCTTAAATTAGACTGGGCAAATTATCTTCTGCGAGGGGGCGGCTGCAGTTATTCATGGACCAAAGCATCCTTTCTGACTGTCCTTCTGGCCACAGGAAATTCTTCAAGATCTGTTAGCAATTGTGCAGAAAATTATCTAACAACCTCTGTTACCCAGGGCCTGTGTAAGTTATTAGAAATCCTTTCTGAATCTGTTCAAACACAGAACTGCTCTTCCGCCTGCAGGCAAGGTCTAGTTTAATTGGAGCTGGAATCCTTTGAGCAGGTGCCGACGAGTGATGACTTACTGAATGCCTTTGCTTTTAGGCCCCACTGATTAACTCCAACTCCTAACACAAGAAAGGACATCAGACGTACTATTCAATTCTTCTCGATGTTCAACAGTAACGCACAACCCACAAAAGGCCTGTCGATGGGATGCGACTAGCTTTGCCAATAGAACTCTTGCAATAAAGTATTCTCAGGCAGGCTGCTCTTTCATTTGCACTTCTCTGCTTCTGCACTCTGGTTGCCTGTACTGTGCTAGTGGTGTTTGGGAATGTCACGGGAATATGCCAAGATGGCGATTTATCGCAATTTGGTTATCATACGTGATGTTGCATGTGGAAAGTCAAGGCTTTGAATCAGTGTTTAAGAGGGGAGAAGAAGGTGGGAGGGTCTCTAAAAGGGGCCAAAGCTTAACTGGGGGCATATTACCAACAACTAGCGATAATTATCGCTATGTTGGTTTAGCGGCGATATTTTTATCGCCGAGCTGCGGCGCTTTTTATCGCTTAGGAGCCTTGATATTATCAAGGTTTATCTCCTAAGCAATAAAAATCGGCCGAAATGCATGAATATCGCTGAAAAGTCAGCGATATTCATGCATTACCGAGCTAATGCTCTTAGCCATGTTATCCACCTACCATTGGATAACATGGCTAAGAACTGCTCAGGGGCAGGTGTTAGCTTTTGGAGATATTCGCGCTTAGTGCGAATATCTCCAAAAGTTGGTAATAGGAGATAGTGATGTTAGCGACTGTTTCCAGTCGCTAACATCTTGGCACGCCCACTTTGCATGTCATTAGTGATAAATATCACTGACATGCAAAGCGGGGCCCAAGATAGTCGCTATCTCCTACTAGCTGTCGCTAACTGGTGTTAGCGACAGCTAGGTAATAGGGAGATAATTTTATCTCCGCTTTTTGGGCTTTTAAAGCCAAAAAAGCGGAGATAAACCCCCTTGATAATATGCCTCTTGAATCCTTCACGCTGGGCGCTAGTGTAATTATGTAAACATTTAAACTAGAATACCTTCCTAGGTGCAGTGTACGACCTGGGCAGTTTTTGGGAGCCTCTGTCCGTCTTTTCTGTTATGGTATCAAAATTTACCACACAACAATAAACATATACACTTGAAACAATGTGACTCTGATGCGCGTTTTCTAACTTGTATTCTGTGAGATTTAAACAGTTTACTTTTACATGTAATGAAGGGTTTTATATCCACATCCTGTGATTTCCCTAGCTATTTTCTTCAAGTTCAGGGCACACTGTCGTCATTTCACCAAACTACTAGGCTTAGTGAGTGAGATAGCACACCCCTTGACCTCTGACATGCCAAGAAGTGACTTTACAATACCTTTCACCCAGTTACAGCACAGTAAATAACATTAACCCCACTCTTGGGAAATCACAGGGTGTGGACATAATACCCTTTATGATATGTAAAAATAAACTGTTTAAATCTCACAAAATAGTTCGAAAACGCACTTCAGAGGCACATTTGAAGCTGCAGACTGGTGCTGATGAAAATCCTCACATCCCATCAGTTACCGAAGTGCTCTTACCTTCATTAAGTGACTGTGACTGCCAGTGCCACTGACTCACCAAATGGCTCCTCTGAAATCTAGAGTGCTGTGAGCAGTTCAATATCTAAGGAAGCTAATGATCCTAAAGTATACCCCTGCCCACACCCCAGGATGTAAGGCAGAACATTGGGAAAAGGAAGAATGGCAAAAAATAATGCTAGATGAGGCACCCGGTCTTCGAAAATCCAGGAAATATGTGGGTTTTGGATAGATGAATAAGAGTTTAGAAAAAAACAAATGTACTTTGTATAGTTTGTCAACATGAAGAGATATTATATCAGTGCTTAATTTGCGAAAGAGTCCTAGTGCCCGGAGCTCTGCTCGGCAGGCAGCGATTGGCGCAATTAAACCTTGGTGTGCGGAATACCAATGCTGCTAGTCTATAATCCACTACCAGACCCTCCCTGCCCCTTTTTCTCGGCCTTGCAGGTTCCTGTTCCCCCCTTTGTGGCGGTTTTGCCGTTTTTCTCCTCCTCTGTCTTTCCGATCTGTGTTTTCCCTCTTTTGCACTTGGTAAACATGTGATGCAGAAAAATAAGCGCTGGTCCCCAAAAATAAGTGTTGGTAGCCCCCACCGCCAACTACTGGCACAAATTAAGCGCTGATTATATTTGATAAACCTATTTGGATGTACAGGTCTGTAAGCAAATCACTCTAGAGGAAACACCGACTGGCACTTTGGGCTAGACTGTTCCTAATAGAGCAGGGACCAAGACTGTTTTGCATATGACTGGTCACTGTCTAGAGTGGTCTAATGGGTGAAAAGCGATTAACTTGAATACGGCTTTGAGTGTTTACCAGTTGCTGAGATTTATTCGACCTTTCCTTCCATCACTTTCTTCATGCGGCACAGCATCAGCATTCCATTTAAAGCAGTTTCCTAATAGTAGTTAAGTTGCATGTTACACTAAACGTTCAGGACATATGCATACCAAAGCCAGAGTTATTAAATGAATTCTTGAACGAGATTAGCAAATTGGGCGAGAAATAAAGATGAGGGGGCATATGTATCAAAGGATACATATGCGATTCTCAAATGGCGATTTTTAGAGAATCTCTATTTGAGAATCGCAAAATGATATGTATGTAGGATTTGCAAATAATTTTGTGAATCCTACATATTCCTTAATTGTGAATCGCAAATTGCGATTCGCAATTAAGGAATACCTCCCCATTCATTCCTATGGGCCTGGCCCATAGGAATGAATGGGAAGACATTCTCAATTTGCGAATCTCAATTAGAGAATTGCAAATTGAGAATGCAATTTCAAGGGTGCCAGGGTGTCAAAAGGACACCCTGTTGCACCCCTGAAATGTGCATGTGTGCACATGTGGCACACATTACATGCCCTAAGGCATGTATGTGCACCGCATGGCACTTTGAAAAATGCCAAAAAGTGAATTTTTCAAAGAAATCACAAATTACCACCAACTTGAAGTTCCAGCAGCATTCTAATTTGGAGGTGGTGGAAAAACTTAGGGCCTTATTTATGAAGGCCTGTGTCACTTTTGCGCCGCCGTTGCCTCACTTTTAGTGATGCAGCGGTGGCGTAAATAATGCGCCATGTTGTGCTATATTTGCAAAGTGACGCATCTAGGCAGATGCGTCACTTCGTAAACCACTGTACTACATTATACCTGTGTCAGGTAAAATGTATCCAGGGTGGGCGTTCCCCCACAAGAAAGGGCCGTAGGAGTGGAGTAGTGAAATCTATGAGATTTTGCATCTCCACTTCTAGGACGCCAATGCATCAAAACCTTACACCTGCCTCATGGCAGGCATAAGGGTGACGTAGGCCCTTTCAAATGGGGCGTGCCCCATGTGAAAGGAAAGTTGCTGGAGTTGCGTCATGCTTCTAACACAACTCCAGCAATGCGCCACTTTTGCGCTGACAGATACGTCAGTAATACTGATGTATCTGTCATTCCTTGCGACATGATGTGTCATACAGTTGATATGACGCATCATTGGTGTCGTAAGGAGGGCGCACTGAGAAGTGTTGCATCGCTACTTTCTCGTATAACACTGATTGAACTACTACGTTTTCTGGCAGAAGCTCTCTTTTGAAGCACCATCCCTGAGTTTTCCAAGATGGCTGAAGGGAAGAGCAGGATGGTGCACACACCAAGGCTGTTTTTGAGTCCCCTTGTCCGGTCCTGGTCCCTGGAGCAAGATGTACCCTCAGGAGAGGAGTAGAAGAGGCACCTACCTCTCCCTTGAGGGATCACTGCTCACCGGTATGTCAGACTGGATAGCAAGTTGTCCGCTCCAGAGGTAGGGAAATAAGAGGTCTGTACCACAACAAGCGTGGCAATCGGAACAATGTCTTCCTGGTGCAATGTGAGTCTTTGTTCTTGATAATTCACACCTGCCCCTCAGACAAATCTTTACGGTGAGCTACCCTCTCAGGAACTAATATAGGTTGCCAGGAACAATAAGCATCCCCTGTAAAGGAGGCAACCTCAAAATCATGCCGCTCAGTATCTTGTGAAAATAATTTTGTGGTTCCACTGGAGCAATGAGGACTACAAGAAAGAGGAGACTTGCATTGCGTTTGGGAGATTACTTGGGGCAGCCGTGGTAAGAGTATTTTCAACACATGATGCAAGGTCACTGCACAATAATAGTGAACCTTGGTGCTGATGCATATAATTAAGGGTGAGACTTTGACTATGAACCGAGGGCACTTACTGGAAGTCTAGGTCTCTTTGAGATAAAAAAAAGACAGACACCCGAGACAATAATTTTTGCAAACCAATGCTTTGGTATAATTTGTAAGAAATTGCTCATTAGTTGGCCGAGGTGTCAGCCCAGGTCAAGCAGCAACCACAATCCTTGTCAGGGTGAGGCAAAGGCCGACCCTATATTAATCTGTGCTCAACCCGCTTGCAGCTTAGCACATAGCAGTCAGTTTTAACTTAGAGACAATGTGTAAAGTATTTGTGCAACACTTCAAACAGTAGTAAAGTGAAAACACCACACAAAAAGGATCCCACACTAAGTTAAAATAGAGTTTTCTTTAACAAATAAAACAAGACCAAATCAACAAAAATCCAATTAGTAGAACTTAGATATGTAATTTTAAAGGTATCAATGAAAACAAAAACAAAAAGCACAAAGTGCCATTGGTGGCTATCTGGTCTCACCAGACCGGGACAAAGTCAGAAGTTCAGGCCAACGGCGATGAAAAGCAGGCCGGCTACATGGACCCAATTAGGCCAGATGACCCAAAGTACCTTAAACCCTGGTCTGTGGAGTGTTGCCAAGGATCAATGTCATGCAGCTGAAGGGATGTGTCGGATCCAAGGTGTGGAGAGGCAGCGATATCAGGACCTGTGTCATTGTCGAGGATTCCATCTATGAGGGCTTGTGATGCAAAGCCCGGCATTGAAGATGTGTTGTGCAGCCAGGGCGATGCGTTGGTTCAGAGAAGCTACGAGGCTGCGATGTGGAGTCCAGCATCTCTGTCAAAGCTGTTGTCGATGAGAGATGTGATGGCCTGCGCTGAGGATGCATCATGCAGCAGCGGTTTCAAAGAGGTTGTGGGCAGTGGTGGCTATGCGGGTCTTTGCGATGGGTCCAATCCACAAAGCAGCAGTGATGCATCAGTTCTTCTCAAGGTTGAACCATACAGCAGAGGAGATGTGTCAGTTCCACTGGATCCACAGAGGCTGGGAAGCACCTTAGGACCACTTCCATGGGCCCAGGACTGGAGTGGCACCACTTGGAAGGGTAGACTCACAGATGGTAGAGTCCAGGTTCAGGTGCAAGGTTGTTGGAAGCATGTTGTGTTCCTGAGGCTTCAGATCAGGAGACCAGCCAACTAGCCCTTGGAGTCACTCTGGGGTTCTGGGTTCAAGAGATGCAGCTCAAGTCCTTCTCACCCAGGCAAGAGGTCAGCACAGCAGGGCAGCAGTCCTTCACAGCAGCAGTCGAGCAGAGTGGCAGCCCTTTCACCAGCGCAGCAGTCATACTTCTTGGCAGAGTATCTACAGTTCCAGAAGTGTGCTGAAGGGTTGGTGTCTGAGGTCCAGTAGTTATACCCAGGTATGCCTTTGAAGTGGGGATAAGCTTCCAGAGGTAGGCCTTTTAAGTGCACAGGTGCCGTGCCATGCCTTTCTAGCCCTGGCTCCATGCAGTCCTTTGTGTGGAGGCGGGACATATTTTATTCAACTGTAAGTGGGGCAGTGCCCAGCTCCTCCCATCCATCCTGCCAGGGATGGCCCATCCAGGCATACCTAAAATCCCTATTGAGTGTGGCTGTCTAGAAGGAACACAGAAAGTTAACCTGCCAACTACACCCAGCCATGTGACCCAGAGACAGGCTTCAGGCACCAAATGGCTAAGGCAGGAAAAGGCCAACTTTCTGAAAAAGACATTTTCAAAATTGTAATTTAAACTCCAACTTCACCATTAGTTAGGATTTTTCATTACAATTCTAAAGACACCAAACATGAATTGGTTACAAGATCACATTTGACTATTACAGCCTACTAAATAGAATAAGGTAACTCCAATGTTATCCTGCGGGAGAGGTAGGCCTTGCAGTAGTTAAAAGGACATGTAAACACTAAACAAGTTCATGTCCTACATTTTAAATACATTGAATCCTGCCCTCTGGATTGTCCAGGACCTTCCCTAGGGGTGACATCTGAATTGAAAAGGAAGACTTGGACCTGGCAGAAAGTTTATTTTGCCAGGTCCAAATGGCAGGTTAAAACTGCACTCACAGGCTGCAATGGCAGAGACATGTTTAAAGTGCTGCTCAAGCGGGTGGCACAATCAGTGTTGCAGACCCACTAGTAGCTTTTAATTTACAGGCCCTGAGCACAGCTAGTGCCACCATACTAGGGACTTTTAAGGAAATTAAATATGCCAGTTGGGGATAAGTCAATCTTACCATGCTTTAAGGAGTGAGCAGAAGCACCTTAGCACTGGTTAGCAGTGGTAAAGTGTGCAGAGTCTTAAGGCCAGCAAGAGCCAAGTCAGCAAAACAGGAGGTCTGAAGGCAAAAAGTTAGGGGAAAACCGTTCCAAAGATGCCAGGTCTAACATCATAGCTTTTTGCAAGTATTTGTGGCCTCCTTTGTATTATTACAATGCCCCTGGGGGTGGAAAATAATGGCCGCACGCCTGTTGCACTGTCTGTAATGTGGCCTCATTCCTACTCTCATTGCTGGAGAGAATCCTATTTAAAGTAAATGCAGAGGACTATAAGGACAAACTTGTTTATAACCCCTGATTGCAGAAGGCAGAGTTTAACATCCCTTTCATAAATCATTTTTGTTATACTTAAACTGAAAATCGAAATTCACTGATTTTCACCAATGCAAAAATGCAGCAAAAATTAAATTTCTAGTTGATCTCTAGCGAGAACTACGCACATGGGTTTTTTTAAAGCACAAGCAGGCTTATTATTGTAAAACTACTATATTCTTATGTGGCTCATCATGTTGGTGTCTCTGCAACATTCCATTTAGCATAACTCCCATGTGTAGCCTCTGACAATCATGTAACTGACCATTGTGTGCTTGTGCTTCAAGCCACATTTTGTAGTTGCTTTAATCAATCTCAGATGAAGGCTTAATAACATTGAAATGGGTTGATGTGGGAGATTGGCAGATCTTTCCACCCTGCAGCTATGTCTCTAGTGTCACAGGTCCACCTCTCAACCCTTTTGTCAAGTATGAAATCCCCCTTGTGAGTGACATAAGACTACAGTTTATTCCACATTGGGTATTTGATTTGTTTGCCCTTTGCACAGGACTTTGCCACAGACCTATCTAAAACAAATAAGCAAATTGGTAGATTTGAATCTATCACCAAGTAGTGCATGATGTAGTGAGAGAAAGGTTAGCAACTATTCAGTCAAGAAAATGTTGAAACCGCACATACTGGGTGTGACAAATGGATTCGATCCATTTAGTCCCACCGTGTTTTTTGAAAATTTTGATTAACTGGCTTTTGGACTTCTACTGTGTGCGAGTTTCACAACGTAAGTCTCACTCACACTAAATTCGCTGTAATTGTACTGAGTGTGCTATCTGCCATTGTCTGCCTTTTAAGTAAAGGCTGCTGCTTCTCAGCTAGGGTAAGAAGCTCTGGACTGGTTACACATGAACATATAAGCACAAGCTTGTGTGCACCTGTGTGGGTGCAGGTGTCAGACTAGCATCCTGAATAACTTGCTATCAACACACAGGTAATCTGTCACAGACAGGACTCATCAGGTATTGGTACTGGCCTGTGATAGGTCTTATAATGTATCATTGTGTAGAAATGTAGTGCTAAAACTGTGTGCAAATCATAGGCAAAATCTACCCTAAACTACGGACTCTCACTATTTAGGCCTTCAGTGTCTAGCAACGCTCCAGTTTGAAATAAGCATGCAACATGGGTGTGAAATTATAGTCCCCAACATCCGGCATATACACCTTATGGCACTTTAACATTTGTCTTATTTTCCCGGTTCATAATCATATTCTAGACCTATCTCCTTCCTACTGGGCCAAGTTAATTACTCTGCTCCAAAGCAGAGAGATCAAAGGCCTTCCCACAAAATTGAGCAAATAACAGTGCTTTACTCAGGTGCTTGGAAATGAGTAGATGGGCAGGAAACCTGCATCTGGTAATTAGTTTCTCACACTTCACCAGATCTGGGACAGCCTGAGCCCACTGGAACAAAGGAGGAGAGCCAGACCTCTGGAGCTAACACAGGGGGCACTTACCTTTAAATTTTCGGTGGAAAGGGATCAGGCAGCTGTGTCATCAGTGTGTGGAACTGAATCTCTCAGGAGAGTTCTTTCCACAGACAACTTGAAGTCACCATATTGGTTTGTCCTAGAATGCTGTGCTGAACAGCTGGGGACTGGGGTGGATGAATGATGTATCATCCTAAGTTTGACCAGGGGTGCCTGGCTCCCAGAACTTTCCACTCTCCCTTAAAAGCTCATGCACAAGTGAGATAGAGAAGTGAAGACCCTGGACATGGGAGCAACAACAGAAAAGGGATGCCCAGCTGGAATGAGAAACCATCTGATGCCTCGCAAGGATGGTCTTTGGGACTTTGAGTACAGCTCACCCCCAGGACTAAGATTGCCACTCCTGAGCCAGTGGTTCTGGCCTCCTAGAAATAGTTATGGATATGGATGTGCTGGGAACCCTGGAATGTTCCCTTGGAGACTTCTGCGGACCGCTCGTGACTTCGCTGATCCACCAGTGCTCTTCAAGAAGCCAGGAGGCTCTGGGAATAGGGTAATGCAGCAGGGAGGGTGTTTTGCTAGCTGATTGTGGAGGGACCTCACAAGATGACCTTACTAGCAGGACGACGTGTGCCAGGAGCTAGACAGAGAACAGTTCTGGGGCAGGCAGTCAAAAAATAAATTATAATATTAAGCACTTTATAAAGCGCATGGTTACACCTTATGGTGTGCCCCCACCCTAGGGCTGCCTATCAGATAGAAACAGGGGAGCAGTAATACTGCTGGGGGAGGGAAACTCCCCAGGTCAATCTAGGACAACTTAAACAATCAGGTTTTAAGTCTAAGTCAGAATCTAGCTCACTATGAAAAGTGCTCTATTTAGAGGCCATGAGTCCTGATGATAATGCTTCTGATAGCTAGGGCTGGCCACCAAGAGCAAAACAAGCTAAAAAGATCAAAAACTGTAACTATGGCGCTTTATAAATAGACCTACTAAATATGGTCTCTGGAAGAATAGAACCAGTGCATAGTGCTCTGTCGATTTGCCTAGAATACGGCCGGGATGGGGCCGAGTCCAAGGGTCCATGCACACCCATTTGTTCATTGAAAAAACGGAGGGGGCATAGGTGGGCCCCTCTCAAATGGCTCTTTTGCCCCCAGAGACCATCCCTTGGGGCCGAAGCAGGGATTTCTGTCCTGTGGAACCCATCCTCTGGGAAAGCAATATACACTGGCTGAGCAGGATCGTAGGTTCCAGCCTCATGTTACCCTGTCCAAGTTCCTTGTGGGCAGGGTAGTGCGCCTTGCTTCTGTCATGCAAGACAGCCAAGAGTACAGGGTGCTGCTGCCTGGCAGGAGCACTGAATGCTTCTGCCAGCTAGAAAGTGACCCCAGAGGACAAGGGCTGCGAGGGAGGAGCTGATAGGGTCACGGGGCCTCTAGTCCTTCAGTGGCCCCCAATAGGCCCCAAAGCTTATGCATGCCCAGAAGTCATCCACAAATAGAAAGAAAAGAATGAAAAGAATTCCATCTTCCTCCCATCAGGCAGCTCATTTCATAGTCACTGCTCACCATAATGGCGCATGAGTGGGCTTAAAATGTTCAATAACTTTCTATGTGGTACCCCAAGGAGGGACATTGGCAGCACCAATGTTATGCTCAGGTGTTACGGAGGACTGCATGATGTGCACCAGCCACTCTGATTTGTTTTCTTTTTATATGCAACCCTGGTGTCGTTATGCCCAGAGAGAGGTTTTCTTTGATTTCAAGCACTCCCTCAGCTGGAGCTTTTGCTATTGGGCTCTAGACTGCTGGGATTCATTGCGTTCGAGCCTATGACACATATTTTGAATTTAAAATGCTTTATTGGATAATGTTGATAATAAACAATTGAATATTTACCCTTTTAAGGAATGCACTTCAAATGTGTTATTGTGCTAATTGAATTTTGACTTGTGGCTGCTTTTACTAATATGGTGACACCCTGTCAAAACAGTAGGCCTACCTTTTTTATGATGACACCCGCTGGTAGTGTGATGTTGCTTCTGGTATAAAATGGGGCATTGTGGTTAAAGGATGGAGGACCCACTAAGGATGCAATGCAATATGAGGGGGTTACAAAGGGTATTTCATGTACCTAGTGTACACATTTGCAATTTAATACATAGTATTTAGCAGTATCTATGTAATAAACGTATGTTTCCTTTTTAAAAGCACTAACTGGACAATGAATTATTGAGTGTTGTGTTTGCACACCAGCCGATTAGGGTTATCAATCCACACCACCTCCTCTGAGAAGCCCTTGGAATGCTCTTACTCATTACCTTGTGAGAATCAAGTACTAAAATGAGGTGCGTGGTTTCCAGTAAAAAGACAGTTATGGAATTTTATACTTCTACACATCTAATGAGCCAACTTCTTACATTGGGTATTCCAGGAAGTTCAAATTGGAAGACTAGTTTTCATCCTTGATGGGACACCTGAAGTAGAATTATACCCTCTATACCTGTTACAATTTCTCTGGATCAAGGTGATGTGAATCAAAGATGTATGCTTTATGGGGAATTGGCAATGCATCAATCACCATTTCCCAGTTCCCCACAAGGCACTGGCCATGGACAGGATATTCCACTCCTGCCTAGAAATAAAATAGCTAAGCAGTCATTTTCAGTAACAGCAACGCATGTGTGACGCCTTGGTTAGGAATTCAGAATCATTTACAGCAACTTAAATTAAAAATGACTAGATGACTAATCATTTTGCCAGTTTGGTAGCTCAAAGGAGAAGTGTGGGTCTTTCCTGGAACCAGATCTTCTCTTCTTTGATGGTATTGAGACAAATAAATGAGTACCCAAAGAGTGTGTGTTTACGTTGTGTGGATTATTCCCTTGAAGCTACAGTTTTGTCCTGACCATATTAGTACATTCTTTGTAAAATGTAAGCATTTAGACAATATTTCTCTAATGCTCTCTACCACTATAGTGCACCAGCAATAATATTTACAGGCAAGCAACTCTGTAAGTGGAGGAGTGTGGCTCACTGATTAGAGCGGCAGACCCTGATGCAGAGGTCTGGCCCGGGACCAGGGTTCGGTTCCGATGCGGCAGGGTCCTGAGCCCAAAATGTCCACGGACTCGATAATTCTCGCCTCGGTGCCTATTCTAATCATGGGGTCCCACGCTGCAGCTCTGGGCAATAGTTGCTTAATCTCCACTACGGCGGCCCACCCGCTGCGGGATGCTTGGCTTTCACCCTGGGGATACCCAGTAGGGGTTATCTCACAGGGAAAAAGCCAGGACGGGTTCCCAAGGCAAGCGCCTTGATGCCTTCGGGTGATACGTGCGCTATATAAGTCGCAATACATTTACATTTATAGTAACTCGTGTATGTTTGTTTTCGAGGTGATTATGTAATAAATTCAGATTTTGTGCCAGAAGCTGAAATTGCTTTGTGCTTGAGCTTTAGTTTGAGGGACTTCAATTTGCCCCAATTTTTAGGGTCTGATAGCGGTGTTCCAATAAAATAATGGTGACAAAATATTGCGAGGCACAAATATTGTGTTTTAAATACCTTGATGCCAAAAAATATCAAGGCTCGGAATATCACAGGTAAGATTATTATTTATTTTTAAATTTTTAATATTGTTCCACACACACCTCGGTGTGCTTTGATCGTATCTCGGATGACGTCAGTGGTTGTAGAAACCATCAAGCGCGTTTGTGGTTGGGATTGGTGTTACATCCTGCATAGTTTCTTTATCTTTCAATACTTTCCCTTTAAGTGCATGAGCCTTTCTACATAGTGTTCTGGTTCTCAGAACTTTCCTAATGATGCATTCTGTATCTCAAAGTCAGTTATCATTGGACTTGTAGCTGACTACATGATGCTGTGCTATTGTGTAAGCAAAGTTGCAAAGTGCCCTGTCCAAATTGATGTAAATACCCATGATGTGAATACTCATTCTGGTTCTCATAATTGTCATGGTTCTGCACCAGATTTGTATTCTAAGCTTCCTCCTAATTCTATTGCCTCTAGAATTAAGGAAAATTCCCGCACTCGAAAGACACCCATGTATCTACGAGACTGTATATAATTATTGCCTTGACTGTTCATGATTTTGTATATATGTCTCATTGTTTTATGATATTGTATATAAGTTTCATTTCCAGTTTTTAGGGGGGAGATGTGTTACATCCTGCATAGTTTCTTTATCTTTCAATACTTTCCCTTTAAGTGCATGAGCCTTTCTATATAGTGTTCTGGTTCTCAGAACTTTCCTAATGATGCATTCTGTATCTCAAAGTCAGTTATCATTGGACTTGTAGCTGACTACATGATGCTGTGCTATTGAATAAACCTACCTGCAATTCTACTTGTTTCTTGGATTACTACAAAATTTTTCAACACTCGATTAAAACGCTCAACTTGCCCATTTTCGTGCGGTTCATATAGGGAAGTTTTGATATGTTTGATATTACAGGATTGTAAAAATGACTGCATCTCTGACGAGACTAATTGAACTCCGTTGTCTGACACTAAGGGGTCGATTCAGATCCGGTAAAAAGCGCTCCGAATTGCAGTTCGGAGCGTTTTTCCCCGTACGAATAGCACCCGTAGGCGTCCCCGTACGATTCAGCAAGTACGATCACAAATAAATGCGTGGCTCCGTACGACTCGTACAAAACACCGTACAAATCGAAAATCCGTACGATTTGCAGTCGGCTGACGCACCACGCAGCGTCCGTACGTAAATAGACCGCGTCTTCCGACCCAGGAAGTACGATCCGTGTCGAACACACACCGTACGGCTCTTTTGCTACGAGAGCTCTAAACTACCGTAAACCCACACTCCGTCAAACCCGGCACCCGGTACACGACAAGCAAGACATGAACGCCATCGTCCGTGTCATCCCTATCCTGTACGCCCACCACCTCGTATATAGAAACCGACGACGGCGCAGAAGGTGAGTACAACGAACACCAACATACCTGTACGTGTTGCCATACGAGCACATCTCCATTGCACGACTGTCATGTCTGGGTACGTTGCACCACACAATCCCGCACAACACCAGTGTCATACGGAGACGTACCGCACCTACGTCATCGACTTCGGGTACGGAACGTCACCGCACAACACCAGTGTAATACGGAGACGTCCCGCACCTACGTCATCGACCACGGGGTACGGAACGTCACCGCACATCACTAGTGTAATACGGAGAGGTACCGCACCTACGTCATCGACTTCGGGGTACGGTACGTCACCGGACTCCACCAGTGTTATACGTGCCGCATGTACGTCATCCAGCTCGGGGTACGGTACGTCACCGCACAACACCAGTGTAATACGGAGACGTCCCGCACCTACGTCATCGACCACGGGGTACGGAACGTCACCGCACATCACTAGTGTAATACGGAGAGGTACCGCACCTACGTCATCGACTTCGGGGTACGGTACGTCACCGGACTCCACCAGTGTTATACGTGCCGCATGTACGTCATCCAGCTCGGGGTACGGTACGTCACCGCACAACACCAGTGTCATACGGAGACGTACCGCACCTACGTCATCGACTTCGGGGTACGGTACGTCACCGGACTCCACCAGTGTTATACGTGCCGCATGTACGTCATCCAGCTCGGGGTACGGTACGTCACCGCACAACACCAGTGTCATACGGAGACGTACCGCACCTACGTCATCGACTTCGGGGTACGGTACGTCACCGGACTCCACCAGTGTTATACGTGCCGCATGTACGTCATCCAGCTCGGGGTACGGTACGTCACCGCACAACACCAGTGTCATACGGAGACGTACCGCACCTACGTCATCGACTTCGGGGTACGGTACGTCACCGGACTCCACCAGTGTTATACGTGCCGCATGTACGTCATCCAGCTCGGGGTACGGTACGTCACCGCACAACACCAGTGTCATACGGAGACGTACCGCACCTACGTCATCGACTTCGGGGTACGGTACGTCACCGGACTCCACCAGTGTTATACGTGCCGCATGTACGTCATCCAGCTCGGGGTACGGTACGTCACCGCACAACACCAGTGTCATACGGAGACGTACCGCACCTACGTCATCGACTTCGGGGTACGGTACGTCACCGGACTCCACCAGTGTTATACGTGCCGCATGTACGTCATCCAGCTCGGGGTACGGTACGTCACCGCACAACACCAGTGTCATACGGAGACGTACCGCACCTACGTCATCGACTTCGGGGTACGGTACGTCACCGCACAACACCAGTGTTATACGTGCCGCATGTACGTCATCCAGCTCGGGGTACGTCATCCAGCTCACCGCACAACACCAGTGCAATAGACGTGTGGGACATACGTCTGCAAAGTAATTGTATGTGTAAGTATGAGAGTGTGTGTCTGAGACACCCCCCCCTGGCCACCTGTGCCCAGCATCAGAGTGCCCAGCATCAGAGTGCCCACCACTGCCCAGCATCAGAGTGCCCACCACTGCCCAGCATCAGAGTGCCCAGCATCAGAGTGCCCATCACTGCCCAGCATCAGAGTCCCCACCACTGCCCAGCATCAGAGTGCCCAGCATCAGAGTGCCCACCACTGCCCAGCATCAGAGTCCCCACCACTGCCCAGCATCAGAGTGCCCAGCATCAGAGTGCCCAGCATCAGAGTGCCCACCACTGCCCAGCATCAGAGTGCCCAGCATCAGAGTGCCCACCACTGCCCAGCATCAGAGTGCCCAGCATCAGAGTGCCCACCACTGCCCAGCATCAGAGTGCCCAGCATCAGAGTCCCCACCACTGCCCAGCATCAGAGTGCCCAGCATCAGAGTGCCCACCACTGCCCAGCATCAGAGTGCCCAGCATCAGAGTGCCCACCACTGCCCAGCATCAGAGTGCCCAGCATCAGAGTGCCCACCACTGCCCAGCATCAGAGTGCCCAGCATCAGAGTGCCCACCACTGCCCAGCATCAGAGTCCCCACCACTGCCCAGCATCAGAGTGCCCAGCATAAGAGTGCCCACCACTGCCCAGCTCGTACATCATAAACATACCATTGTCAACCTCATTACCCTCAGGAGATAGACACATTTTAGTAGACCTAAATGTGAACATCACACCAGCTCCCAGGCACCCAGCAGTCACAGACATCATCACACAAACTACAAATCTGAAAAGAAAAAATCAGCTTTATTCAGCGGAATCACAAAAGAAAAGCAAATGAGAGTCCTCGCTCATTAAAGGGCAATGGCCAGTCCAATAGAGTCTCAGCAATAGCTTGTGCCTCCATGGGTGTCATCTCACCCAAACATGCCTGCACATGGCGTTTAATCAGCTGTGCTGACTATGGGGGCACCATCTGTGGAATCCTCCGGCACCGCATGGACAGGAGAGGGAAGGACAGGTGGAGTGGGTGCAGGTGTAGTGGATTCATCCACACTGGTTGGGGCATCGCCGAAAGTAGATTCAAAAACCTGGCTGCACACCTCAGCCAGGGCGGAAAAACTACCACCAGAACCCGGGGACACATTGGGGGTGGAGGTACAGGGCTGTGAGTCAGTCCTACTGGGTGTGTGGATGTGTGTGTGAGGTGTCTCCCCTCTCCCTGTGGGTGTGCCTACTTGCCCTTGAGACTGTGTGCGTGGAGCTTTGAGCTTCTTATGCTGTGTGTGTGCGCTGGGTGTGTCTGACCTGTGGCGTGTGCGTGTATGCTGTGTAGGTATGTGAGAGGCAGAGGTGGATGGCTCGGAAGGATGGGGGGGGGACAGATGCTGCTGGGTGTACATAGCTGTCGTCAGCGTTGATTCAATGGCAGCCACACTCCGACGCAGATCAGACATGGCTGATGACATGCCCTCCATGAACGACACCACCTGTGTAATCAGTTGTGTATGTCCATGGAGGACAGACAGCATGGATGCCTGACCTACTGCAATCTGCCGGAGTAGGTCCACTGTCTCAGCACTGAGGGCAGCAGGGGACACAGGGGCAGGGGCTGCGGTGCCGGGAACAAAGGAGACACGGGGGCTAGCACGGACCCTAGGCACACCAAGGAGTGGGAGGTTGGAGATGGGACTGGAGGAGGGGAGGGCAGCCAAAGATGTATGAGTGACCATTGCTGCATATTCCCCCCCCTCCTGAGAGTCTGTCTCGGATTCGTCGGCATGGTACGATGTGTCAGTCACATGTCGTGCGGCCTGTAGACTCTCCTCCCACTCTGTGCCACTGCCTCCCTCTGACACCTCTCAGCAGGTGGCACTGTCGGTGTGTCCCTCCGCCTGGTCCGCGCCTCTGTCTCCTCCAGATTCAGATGATGATGCTGTGAGCAAGGAGAAGAATTAAAACATATCAGTCACCTGTACACATCAGACATATCAGCTGCAAATCATATGGCCTCTTTCGTCAACATGGCATGCATCATGAGTCACATGACACATAACTCTTCATAATGACAATTCTACTTGTGGAGAAATGTCAGAGACACACAGCTCAATGTAAGGTAGGAGACAAGGTATAGGCAAGGAAAATACTTGTATGAGAGACACAATCATGATCCACTGCCTGACAACAGGATAGCTGATGATGCATAACAGTTCATTACCCAACCCTGCCACCCAAATCAAGACCTGGTCATGTTTGATTAGCTTTGACTCTGTGCCACATTAGAAAAGTCCCGGGCAAACTGCCATGTGATGCCGTCCTGGGACCTGAAACAAGTCTTCCATCACCTCACACTGCCATCACCGCTTTGTACATCCAAAGTCACATTGTGTGGCAAACCATCAATACCATGTACAAAGAACATGCCACAGATGGAGAGAATATGCACACACGCACTGCCCAGTGTGAGTATGCAGAAGTCCAAAATATAGCACATGTACATTGTGCACCTGCAGCTAACACAAGATAATTAGAAAGTGTACCATGGACAAAGGCCACTGAGGCTGACTTGTGCACAAAACACTTGTTGAGACTCAAGAACAGTGCCACAATATGAAGAAGGGCAGACATAGTGCACATGTGGTGCTACATTTAAGGTACGAACAGGTGTGACATACCCCCCTACAACATGAAGATGTGCAAAGGAAGATGCAACTTGAGACACTGCACCATAGGAGTACATGTCAAAAACAAGCATTAGCCAAAGCAAACCTCTACTGTGGAGTAGGGCAAGGCATGTAAAGAAGCAGCTGCTGACAGAGGGACAATCGAATTCCAATGCATGAACTGCCTGTCTGACTACACCACTCAAACTATGGGAGTGTGACCATGCCGTAGAGCTCTTCAGGTACCATTTCTCACACACATGACTACAAACAGACATGTACCTACCCCCTTCGTGCTGCTGTCCCTCCTGCAACTGCCTATGGAGGTCTGGGAACACCACTTCCAGGACCCGGAGCATGTTGGGGGTGAGTTGCCGGCTGCCGCCATGCCGGCGTGGAGCTTCCAGCTTCAGCTGGACTCGGGCGATGCGGCGGCTCCAGCACCGGATGTCCTGCCACCTCTTCTTTATGTTTCGAAGCCTCCTGCGAGGCCCCCCCTCACTCCGGACAGCCCTGGCGATGTCCACCCAGATTTCACCCTTCTCATAGGCAGATACCTGTCACAAATGTAAAGTTACAGAACATCAGTATACCTGGTGCATGTTCCCAAGACACCCATATGTCCACAAAATACATGATGACAATAGGGCAACGTATGGCACACACATTAGCATCATTGTCCAGGAGTATGTGGCCTGTGTGCTAACAAAACTGCTTAGCATTACATTGTAAATCTACAGATTACATGAGGGCTGTAAAACACTCTTTGAGCATGACACTCACTGAACAAGACATGCTATATCTGGGTGCAATGCAGCACGTGACATGCTGTCACACACCACACTACAACAAATAACTCTCTTCTAACAACACTGTGCACCCTGGCACTCACTCACAACAACATTGCATCTATCCAGTATTACTACACAGTGGCTATGATGTCACACACACAACAGGTGCACACTCCAAGGTATTGCACACATCACTCACCTGATCCCCTGGTCTCCCATACAGCTTGCTGAAGTTGGGCAGGAGGGCATCCAGAAGGGCCTTGTTCTCACCATCAGTGAATGCAGGTGCCCTCTCCATGTTCAGCTAATCAGGGCCAGAGGATTCAGAGACAGCAGCTGTGGTTAGCACACCAATGTTGTGCAGGCAAGTGCCCTCCCACAGCCACATGCTGCCTTATATCTGTGCTGCAGAGGGTCTGTGAGTCCAAGGAGTAGTGTGTGATAGGCCACCATAATTTGCATCCTATGTTCCATCCAATCACATCACACCTAAGCCCATTACACACATATGCATGGTTTGAAAATAGAGCCAGAGCTGAACAACAACTTTCGCAACATTGTATACTTTTTCCTAACTGAATCTTCCAGGACACCTGTAGGAGTGTAAAAAACTCCGTATCCATGACAACCTGGTTGCATTTGGAACAGTACACTGTTTCCTTAGTTGTTCCCTATGAAATTTTAAAAATCCACACACAAGTACGGTGACATTGCCATTGCTACACATTGAATGGTGTAACGATGCGTACACAGGCCCGTACCATTGGGGTACGCTCAGCTCGCGTAGAGCCTAAAGGCGATAGGGAAACGATGCGTACACAGGCTTACGCTCAGCTCGCGTAGAGCCTAAAGGCATAGGGAAACGATGCGTACACAGGCCCGTACCATTGGGGTACGCTCAGCTCGCGTAGAGCCTAAAGGCGATAGGGAAACGATGCGTACACAGGCCCCTACCATTGGGGTACGCTCAGCTCGCGTAGAGCCTAAAGGCGATAGGGAAACGATGCGTACACAGGCCCCTACCATTGGGGTACGCTCAGCTCGCGTAGAGCCTAAAGGCATAGGGAAACGATGCGTACACAGGCCCGTACCATTGGGGTACGCTCAGCTCGCGTAGAGCCTAAAGGCGATAGGGAAACGATGCGTACACAGGCCCGTACCATTGGGGTACGCTCAGCTCGCGTAGAGCCTAAAGGCGATAGGGAAACGATGCGTACACAGGCCCGTACCATTGGGGTACGCTCAGCTCGCGTAGAGTCTAAAGGCATAGGGAAACGATGCGTACACAGGCCCCTACCATTGGGGTACGCTCAGCTCGCGTAGAGCCTAAAGGCGATAGGGAAACGATGCGTACACAGGCCCCTACCATTGGGGTACGCTCAGCTCGCGTAGAGCCTAAAGGCATAGGGAAACGATGCGTACACAGGCCCGTACCATTGGGGTACGCTCAGCTCGCGTAGAGCCTAAAGGCGATAGGGAAACGATGCGTACACAGGCCCGTACCATTGGGGTACGCTCAGCTCGCGTAGAGCCTAAAGGCGATAGGGAAACGATGCGTACACAGGCCCGTACCATTGGGGTACGCTCAGCTCGCATAGAGCCTAAAGGCATAGGGAAACGATGCGTACACAGGCCCCTACCATTGGGGTACGCTCAGCTCGCGTAGAGCCTAAAGGCGATAGGGAAACGATGCGTACACAGGCCCCTACCATTGGGGTACGCTCAGCTCGCGTAGAGCCTAAAGGCATAGGGAAACGATGCGTACACAGGCCCCTACCATTGGGGTACGCTCAGCTCGCGTAGAGCCTAAAGGCGATAGGGAAACGATGCGTACACAGGCCCGTACCATTGGGGTACGCTCAGCTCGCGTAGAGCCTAAAGGCGATAGGGAAACGATGCGTACACAGGCCCCTACCATTGGGGTACGCTCAGCTCGCGTAGAGCCTAAAGGCATAGGGAAACGATGCGTACACAGGCCCGTACCATTGGGGTACGCTCAGCTCGCGTAGAGCCTAAAGGCGATAGGGAAACGATGCGTACACAGGCCCCTACCATTGGGGTACGCTCAGCTCGCGTAGAGCCTAAAGGCATAGGGAAACGATGCGTACACAGGCCCGTACCATTGGGGTACGCTCAGCTCGCGTAGAGCCTAAAGGCGATAGGGAAACGATGCGTACACAGGCCCGTACCATTGGGGTACGCTCAGCTCGCGTAGAGCCTAAAGGCGATAGGGAAACGATGCGTACACAGGCCCGTACCATTGGGGTACGCTCAGCTCGCGTAGAGCCTAAAGGCATAGGGAAACGATGCGTACACAGGCCCCTACCATTGGGGTACGCTCAGCTCGCGTAGAGCCTAAAGGCGATAGGGAAACGATGCGTACACAGGCCCCTACCATTGGGGTACGCTCAGCTCGCGTAGAGCCTAAAGGCATAGGGAAACGATGCGTACACAGGCCCCTACCATTGGGGTACGCTCAGCTCGCGTAGAGCCTAAAGGCGATAGGGAAACGATGCGTACACAGGCCCGTACCATTGGGGTACGCTCAGCTCGCGTAGAGCCTAAAGGCGATAGGGAAACGATGCGTACACAGGCCCCTACCATTGGGGTACGCTCAGCTCGCGTAGAGCCTAAAGGCATAGGGAAACGATGCGTACACAGGCCCGTACCATTGGGGTACGCTCAGCTCGCGTAGAGCCTAAAGGCGATAGGGAAACGATGCGTACACAGGCCCCTACCATTGGGGTACGCTCAGCTCGCGTAGAGCCTAAAGGCGATAGGGAAACGATGCGTACACAGGCCCCTACCATTGGGGTACGCTCAGCTCGCGTAGAGCCTAAAGGCGATAGGGAAACGATGCGTACACAGGCCCCTACCATTGGGGTACATTGAGTCAGACATGGTCAAGTGAACGATTGTGTAGGCTGCGTCCCTGTCCACCTTCATGTCACCATTGGCAGAGTCACACTAGGAAATCACACAGCAGGGATGTAGTCTACACTCATGTCAACCATGTGGATGCATACATCAGCATGGCACACATACATCAGTATGTGCCAGGTTTGGCAGACATTGAAGAAGCACAGGGATTGTGACCGTGTGCCTCAGTTGATGTGTAAATAGCTTGCACAACATGTCATCATTCATGATGCACATGTGCATCACATGCTTTCAACAATTTCAACACGATTGACGTCTGCAACATGTAGCGTGGCACATGAACACTCGAATGGGCCACAATTCAGTACAGGGAACTGCCACATGATGACAGGAACATGCCCACTGTCACAGAGGTGTCATAGCCGCACAGCATGACCCTGTGTGACCACGTCATGTGTGTGCCTTGTGCTACATTGTGCATGCTGTTAGCATATGCCATGAAGAGGTCAGTAAAGTATTACTCACCTCAGAATATCCACACATGTCATCCTGGACATGGCAATTTCCGTAATACCGTACACTTGTGTGTTGGTGTGTAATTCCTCTGGCTCTGCAAGTATCCTTGGCGTTGTGTCTGCCCTGATGACGTTATCTGAGTAGTCATATGTCACCTCTGCGTCCACACGTCAGGTCCTCTGTTTGTTTCTCAACACCAACGCAGGTCCGGTCTAAGTTAAAGCTTACACATTTTGTACCCTAAATCATTGTACTAACACTTCAGAACATTTACCTTTTATTGTCATACTCAAGACCGTGCCAATAGGGATGTCACTTACAAAGCCTGTGAGGAATGAAAAGGCCTCATGTTGGTGAGTGACCCTCACCGTCTGTGTCTCCACGGTTTTCACGTCAGGCACAACAACAAGAGCTGCTCCAATTGCGGGGAGCTGACATATGAATCCAGGTGTGATATGTCCCACAAGCCACTTAGACTCCAGCAGTTGGCACAGCAGCACAATAGCTCATGGTTGGGATGTAGGACCAGTGCATGTGTGTGGGTGTGGAGACATGTGAGCCCCTCATTAGTACATCATTCCCCAGGCGACACTCGTCAGGTAAACAACAAAAGTCAGAGATGTGTAATTGCATTGACAAATAACCATGATGCAAGTGCAATGCTGCATGGGATTAGGGTGACGGCGACCACACGGCTCCATCAGAACAGCAGCCATCGTAGCCAGCACCACGACCTACGGTCCCAGCCCTGCATGTGACACAGGAGGAGTAACTGCACTTCCTCATGTCCATGATGTCCTTCACCCCGGCCAGTGACTCTGCATCAGCTTCTGGCCCACCGTACCCGTCAGGGGGCAGTTGCGCCTCAGTTGATATGCCCCTGACGCCATCATTCGCTGAGTGACGGACGCAGGCGGTGCATACGTCCCAGAACCGCTGTGACAGACATGATCGGAATGTTCATCCAGGTCCCCGCTGGTGCAACTCACAACCTCACTGCCAGATCTCCCCCAGGTGTCAGCCGTGGCGCCATTCTGGGGTGGTGCTGGCCCCGATAACACACACTGTACGGCTCCGCCGTGGTAACTGTGTGGCAGAACACCGCTCTTAATGCTGCATGGGAATGTAAACATCAATGAGCTGGCCACACCTCATTACAATTGGCGCTAATGAGTATTGGGAGGGTCAAGAAGACCCACTGGCACGTGAGTGTCAGTCCCAACACCACAGGACAGGTGGACTGGGGGATGCGAGTGTTGTGGACACCTAGCCAGACACAGGTGATGTCTCAACTCAAAAGATGTATTTGGATGATTTGGCAACGTTCAGTGTAGTGTTTATGTGGGCGGTTGTAACCATGGCCCTTCATCTCCCTGTTGTTGCGGTGAGGACCAACTTGTCACTCAGGTCCTTCAACTACACTAACGCTACGCTGAGCCTCTGCAGGCTCATCTTGATGAGAGTACTGTATGTATTTTTGCAAGCTTGTACAGCCACGCAGCATGTTTGTCTGTACATAGGCACGTTGTCAGACCCCCACTGCCCTACCCGGACTGACCATGTTCCCTGTCCTACCACCCCATCCCAGGAAGCATCTGCATGCAGCCCTCAAAACCACAGAACACATTCACGTTACCTACGCTGTAGAGGGTATCCAAGAGGTACAGGCAGTACGCAAAGATGTCATCATCCTCCCTGACTCTGGGAGTGATGTTTAGCTACTTGACATGCATCTTTGCCTGCTACCCACACTCTCTGTGGGATATGTTTGTGTAACAGCTGCCAGTGTATGCGTTGTAGGTACAGCCAAAACGTGGCCACGCCCTTGTCGGATGCCAATCAACAACACTACTTTTGTTCCGGTGTGGCCTGGATAGCCACCACTCACTGGTCAGATCAATGACACCCAGGGAGGCTAATTAGTCCTAAGCTATGTATGTATAGAAATGTGACACTTTGCTACTGCCTACTGTTCCTTACAGATATTGGTTCACAAAAGGTAAGTAACTAGTCCTTGAAAGTACTGTGCATCTGCTGTAGGAGCATATATGTTGTGTCCTTGCTGTGATGGCAGGGTGACTAATGTACACACACCATGCCACGTGTGTAAATGACCCGTTCACATGTGTGATGGCATTACAGACCGTCAGTGACAAATGTAATTATCATGATGTATGATGATGGTCATGTAATTCTCACTGAAAGTACACACCGCGACATGACTAAGGCTGAACAGTGCAAATGATTGCACATGTGGTGTGTGTGTGTATTGCAGTCTGCCCTCTGGGTGTGCAACCTCCTACTGACATTGACATGACGTGTCTCACTGACATGATACATTGTCATGGTCACTTAGACCTGTACATCTGAAGGCTTGTATGCATGTCACATCCATTCCACACACTACAGGTATTTACCTTCGCCACGGAGGAGTGTGTGGGAGCTGGCATCTGTGTGTATCCCACACCACACTCCAAATTGTCTACATCATTTGAAGAGGTGTTGCTTGTGCCATGTACATTGTTATAGTCCTAGTCAGACAGTTGTAGACATTTCCTTAAAATTGTGTCTTGCAGGGCACCCCCTCTGGAAAGTCCGTTGCCTGACTTGGAAGCCATGAGGGAGCGCAACTGCATCCGTCGATATCGCTTCGGCCGACAGTTGATCAAGGACCTGACGGGCAGGCTTGAGGCTCACCTACAACCACGCCACAGGTATCCAAGTGCACTGACACCCAAGGTGAAGGTGATGGCAGCCCTCCATTTCTTTGCCACAGGTACCTTCCAATTTACCATAGCTGATGTGGGAGGGATGTCTCAGACCATGTTTAGCCGGGTATTGAGTGATGTTTTGGGAGCAATGTTGCTCCACCTTGATGATTTCATTACATTCCCTACTCCAGAAGAGTTGACAGATGTCAAGGGGCAATTCTATGGCCTGGGCCGTATGCCACATGTAATTGGTGCAATTGATGGTACACATGTTACTCTTGTCCCACCACAGGCTCAGGAGCAAGCGTATCGCAACAGGAAACACTACCACTCGATAAATGCCCTGGTGGTGTGTCTTGCCAACATGATTATCTCACATGTTTGTGCACGTTATCCAGGATCGTGCCACGATGCTTTCATCATGAGGCGTAGCAGGGTACCACAGATGATGCTGCAGCTGCACAACCACCGGGCATGTCTAGTTGGTGAGTATACACTGTGAGCTCTGTATGTCAGTATGTCACAACTTCATGATCTGCATCATATGATTGACTCTTGTACATGTTGTCAAATTGCAGGAGACGCTGGATATCCAAACGTGCCATGGCTAATGACTCCGCTACGCAACCCCAGGACAGCTGCAGACCAGCGTTACAACAATGCACATGTGAAGACCAGGCAGGTGATCGAACGGACCTTTGGACTCCTGAAGAGCCGCTTCAGGTGCCTGGACAAGACAGGCGGAGCCCTCCAATACAGCCCACGCAAGGTGTGTGACATCTTCACCGTGTGCTGCATGCTACACAACATGGCAGTGGAGAAGGCTGTGCCACTCTACCTGGATCCTGATGAGCTGGAACATCCGCCCGTTGAGGATGAAGGCCTTGGCCAGGATGCCAGTGATGAGGAGGGTGAAGATGATATCCGCGGTCACCTCATCCGCAACTTCTTTTCATGATGGTGAGTCCTTTCATCTTTTCAGTAAAAGATGGACTATAGAGTAGCATGGGTAGCATGCTATGTATGCAACAGACTGTAAGCAAGATCAATTGGATGTGTGTTGTGCTGTGTCACATGTTCAGTTGGAATGCTACACACATACGTGCTATGAGTGCACTCGGAATGTACAGGTGTCATACTACATCTGGCTATTCAACAGACATTGTCAAAATGACATTATACCGACCGTGACCCCTTGTGTGCCACTCTCATCCACAGCTCGCCCTGCCTGTTGTCCGTTGGGGTACATCGTGGTCATCCTGCTACTGCTCATTATGATTGCACCGTCAGCCACATCAACGGAGCATGCTTGAACATGTGGAGGAGTCAATTTGGGTAAGGACTCATATGAGGCTGTTTAGCATTGGTATGTGTAGAAATGTGTGGTACATGTTCATGTGCATGTGGTGTCATCTTGCATACATGCTACTCCATTATGTACCTCATGACATGTATGGCCACTCCCATGACAGGATAGTCACCCCTTCTGTCATCTGTTGTACTTTGATACTCTGGTGAATGCATCAATGTGTGGAGACATTGCCACAGCAACATTGCACATACCATGGCATGACATTGTGTCAGAGGTCACAACCACGGACTCTGTGGGGGATTGCAGCCTCACTGTGTGCATTAGAATGTGACTGGATCCTCACCTCCAGCTTGTGGGCCAGTCCAGTGTGAGTACCATGAAACCATGTGGTGTTGGTGTTGCCCAGTGTATGTTCCACATCTTAAGACAACTGTCCCGTGAATCAGTTAACATGGATGCATTGCCCCTTGCAGCAGTATATCATGTCACTGTCATGTCGTTACCTCAGTGCAGGTTGAGAATACTGCAACGCCAGCCTTCACAGTGAGTAGCCGTGATGTTTAGATGCACATGATGCCATGTATGTTTAGCATGACAAAGTAAAAAGTGTGAAAGATGCATATGTGAATTTCTGTGTAGCACCAGTGGAGTGCGGTCATTCACATGAATCTCTGGTCGCCGGCACCATGACTGTGCTATGGTAGGGTCTGATTATGTAGCTTGGATGGACATCACTTGCACTTAATATTTGTTGTACATGCATATCATGTTTAGCATTGTGATGCATACTTGCCACACCAAAAGACTGGCTACAGAGTGCCTTCATTGCATGTCGATCATTAACTTCCTCGTCATATGTGATACTAACAGCTGGAGTGGATTTGCTCAAGTTAGCTTACAGGGCCCTTATGGCTTACCAATATCACATACAGACTTTAGAGTTAGCGGTAGTTTGATTTCCATATGTTTCCATTTGTTACTGATGTCTACCTCATCTGTGCCTGGGAATGTGTTTATACTACATAGATCTTTTTGCATGGGTGCTCACTTGTGAGCGTTACACATGACTCTAATGGATGACAGACTGTCCCAGTTTTTATGTGTCTGTGTCACAGCATCGAATCTGATGTGATGGCATGATTAATCATCATTATTTGTCACCAGACAGTACACTTCACAGGTGTGACTGGTAGAGTGTAGCTAATGAGGTTTTTGAAGTGTCTGTGACATGAGAATGTTGTCCTAATGCTTAATTGCCTCTGTTTCAGGTCTCCCTCCCAGCAGTTCCCATCCTCTCCTTCCCTCGCCTGATCACCCTTTTGTGTCTGTTGTTTGTACTCAGACCAATGGGCTATTTGGAGGTGGAACCCTTAGAGCATCACACCAGTCTGATGAAGAAAGGTACGGCCAGTCGTTGACAGCCTTGTAGGTATTCGTAAAGCGGCATTACAGGTGACATCATGATTAGTGTAAATTGGACTTATTGACAATGCACATGTATGATTGTGATAGCTCCATGGGCTCACAATGTAGATTATCATGTTGTGCATGACGTCTGACTCCTACAGAATCTAGTGCCTGCTTGTGTCTCTACACACATGTCCGTCTAATGTGCACATATACTATTTTCAAATTAGTTACCTCATGCTTGTTAGGTGTGTAACTGTGTATTGTCCACACACATGGGGTGGGTGAAGGCTATAATACTATGGTGTGTGTGAGGTAGATGTCTTTGTTGGTGCAGTTTGGATTTGAACACACTAGCTCTTGTATACACCTGCAGACGCTGTGTGTCTTGTGCCCCACTTGACCGTAAGGGCCCTGATCCACTGACTGTGATGTGTGGTGTTTACTGTGCCATTTAGTAGTCAGTGATCCTGAGTGAGGCAGACACTCCTGCCTTCACATCCACATGTCACTTTGCGCATTGCGGCTGCCCTTGTGTTATGTGTTTGTTTAGCAATTAGTCACACCCCTCCTGCCGTCATTTATTCACTCATTGCTGCAGCTGCATACACAGCCAACATGCAGCGCACACTATCCAGGAACACAGACACCTACAGGATGACCCTCCTTCCATCCATTAATAGAGCATGCTCCGGCCACCCTACACACAGACAACACCAGACATTCACCCTCGTGCTATGAAAATGCTGTGTACTCAGTCATAGCTGCTGCTATGCGTGTGTGTGCAACACATACTGGCACAACTATGCAGATTCACATGACATTGGGTCTACGTACCACCAGGTCATGTGGCGTGTCCAACACACACACACCTTACATAGGCACACTATTGTAGAGTGTTAGCTTGTCAACACCACTAGATCCGAAAACTGTTAGCTTACAGTCACGTGCCAGAACACAACATGCTCACACCACTTCAACATTGCTGTCACAGTCAGTCAAGTTGGCACATGGGACACACACCATGACCCTGTCTCTTGGGTGTGGTGTGATTTGGCGGTTCCGGGGTTGGTATTTGTCTGGTGTGTGTTGTTTTTCTGTATGCGTTGTTCCCATTACAGTAGTATAGTACTTGTAGCTCCATAGGGGTAGGTCACCTAATCAGGTGTGCCTGTGTAGAGTGCTCCAGCCCATTGCCCACAGTCTGTCCTGCCACCGTCATCCTGTGCGGCATTAATCACATACACAGTAATGCATCATGCTGATGGTAGCTCACATACCTGAGGACACAGTTGTAGGTACTCCCTACATGGACTACTACTTTTGTGACACTGACATGTACTCCTCAAAGTGACTCTCCTGGGCCTGCCTGTGCTAGCTGTTTGGGATTCATTCCCCCCTCCAGCATTGACTGTCCCACACAGGTGTGTCTTACCATCCATGTATGTAGTTTGTGGAAATTTCTGACCAATGTGTGTCCTCACTCAGATTCTGATCCAAGTGTGTGGATGACTGCTGTTTGTTGT
Source organism: Lissotriton helveticus (assembly GCF_964261635.1). NCBI lineage: Eukaryota > Metazoa > Chordata > Amphibia > Caudata > Salamandridae > Lissotriton > Lissotriton helveticus. The sequence goes on from NC_136067.1 coordinate 731,221,648, forward strand.
ATACCTTGCATTTATGACATTTGCTGACACATATACATGTATGCTGTTTCAAAGATTACTCACCAAATGCGTATGATGTTTAAATTATTTATTGGGTGCTCTAGTGCATGAAACGTGAATAGGTGCTGTACAGAAAGGGGGGGGAATCCAAAATTCACTGCTGGAGATGAGATGGCTTACTGTTTCAGTCAACAGAGTCCAGCCCACAGTGCCTGACATCATTGGGCAGACTGTGACCAGCAAGTCCTTGTGGGAGAGTCTCGTAGGGGATGCTGTTGCACCCAGGGGCTATATGCCAGGTCCAGTGTCCTGGGAGAAGTCCATGGGCCACAGGCCCTCAACGCCTTCGGCGTGGACGACCCGCCTTCCTACGGGGACCCTCATGTGCAGGCATGGACGGTGCATGGGACGCTACGTCAGAGGGTTCAACCTCCTCCCTCTCCTCCCTCCCTGTGGCTGGTGTTGCACTTTGCCGTGATGTTGCTGGCCTTGTGACACAGGGAGGGGGCTGCATGTTGGCAGCCATCTGACGTAGCACATGGACAATGTCCCTATGCACCATCAAGAGCTGAGCCTGGTGTGCCTCCACCCGTCCATAATGCAGGTCTTGCCTGGCTATTTGCTCTGCCTGCTGTTCTTTGAGCTGGTTGAGGGTCTCCGCAAGCTGGTTTACCTCACTGGTGTCCCGCCGGTATGCCTCAAGGATGTTATCGAGTTCAGCCATACCGGTCCCTGCAGCTGACTGGCCAGATTCTCGCCTCCGCCTTGCGCCACTCCCACCACCCTGACCCACATGAGCACGGCCTGCGCTTGTGGGCACATCCGATCGACGGGCCCCCCGAGTGCTGGGAGGGTGGAGGTTGTCACCAACCTCAGGGGCGCCCGACAAAGGGTGTCCCTCATTTTCAGACTGGCTCTCTTGTGAATCATGGGCAGGGCTCTGACCTGTCTGCTGGGATGTGGTGGGAATAGGTCCGGTGGTTGGCAGAGATGTAGCTGGTATAGTTGCTGCAGGGGTTTGGGATCCAGAGGAGCCAGGTTGGTTGGGGTCATCCACAGTGCGTTGAGGGACGGCGCTGGCGGTGGGGTCTGGGTCCTGCTGAGCCTGGGACTGGGATCCTTGGCCCCCCTGGCTGGGGGGGCGATCCGCACGTTGCCCTGTGTGTGGGAGAGAGAGAGACACTGTTAGGGCTATATCAAGTGACATGTGGTTTTGTTATCCATTATCAGCATCACTGTTCCACAAGCTATACATAGTTGACATTGTACAGTTGTGTATTTAGTGGTAGAAAAACACAATAGTACGATGGGGTATATACATTCTTCCAATCTCTTGACAATGACTGACACAGCCATTGCTGTGTCTTGTGTTGCCGGCACCACACGTGTAAAGAATTTGTAAGTTTCACGCAACATCCTGGATGTGGTGAAAAATCTTATGTGTGCGGCAAGCATGCACAGAGTTTAGATGCAGCATGTTGATGTAAGAGACAGAGCATCATTATTTAGCATGTCAGCTACTACTTTGGATGTCTTTTGCTGTTCCATACTGGCCAAACAATGGCAACACCGCTGGACCTGTACACCCACTTGGAGATCATGGCTTTAGAACTTGGCAGTTCTCTGAGACGCATCACCTTGTCAATACCCATGTCCATGTTGGTGCTTATGTACATCCACAAAGGTAATGAGATGGGGCACTAGCTTTTTTAGAGGGCCACAATGGACTGGAGCTTCTGTTATGTGCATGTAAGAGTTGTATGCATATTCATATGAGTACGTGTTTTGTTGTGGTACATGGCAATTGGGACAGTGTTGCAATACAACGCCTGTCTCCCGGGGATGAGTTTATGTAAGGGGTGTGTACAACAGGCCATGCTATTACTTTGTTTGCAAATTGCAAGCGTCCATTGTTCATGTTTTGGCTGTCCCCTCATGTGGCATGCTGCCATTATGTTGGATTTGTGTTTATGCACAGCATGTGTGACCTTGTCCTGATGTTTGTGTTGGCAATGAGCACAGGAGGGACTTGTGCTGCCTACACCTGTGCCCATTGTGTACTATTGAGCTTTCTGAGATGTGTGTCCTGACACAGTACAGTGTTGACAGGAAATGGTGGCTGTCTTACAGGCACATGGCAGATGCTTGCTGGTACTTGTGAGACATCCCTTAACATTCAGCTCTATGGAGTTTGTGAGGCCTGTGCAGTGCTTGTGTGCAACTGTGTGTGTGCCTCAGGGATGTGCGTTGAGGTGACCGAGGGACAAACACTGACTGATGGAGACAGAGGGAGAGGGCAACAGAGGGAGAGGGCCACAGAGGGAGACAGAGGGAGAGGGCGACAGAGGGAGAGGGCCACAGAGGGAGAGGGCCACAGAGGGAGACAGAGGGCGACAGAGGGAGAGGGAGGGAGAGGGCCACAGAGGGAGACAGAGGGAGAGGGCCACAGAGGGAGACAGAGGGAGAGGGCGACAGAGGGCGACAGAGGGAGAGGGCCACAGAGGGAGAGGGCCACAGAGGGAGAGGGCCACAGAGGGAGACAGAGGGAGACAGAGGGCGACAGAGGGAGAGGGAGGGAGAGGGCCACAGAGGGAGACAGAGGGAGAGGGCCACAGAGGGAGACAGAGGGAGAGGGCGACAGAGGGCGACAGAGGGAGAGGGCGACAGAGGGAGAGGGCCACAGAGGGAGAGGGCCACAGAGGGAGACAGAGGGAGACAGAGGGCGACAGAGGGAGAGGGAGGGAGAGGGCCACAGAGGGAGACAGAGGGAGAGGGCCACAGAGGGAGACAGAGGGAGAGGGCGACAGAGGGCGACAGAGGGCGACAGAGGGAGAGGGCGACAGAGGGAGAGGGCCACAGAGGGAGAGGGCCACGGAGGGAGACAGAGGGAGACAGAGGGAGAGGGAGACAGAGGGAGACAGAGGGAGAGGGCGACAGAGGGAGACAGAGGGAGAGGGCGACAGAGGGAAAGGGCGACAGAGGGAGAGGGAGGGAGAGGGCCACAGAGGGAGACAGAGGGAGACAGAGGGAGAGGGCGACAGAGGGCGACAGAGGGAGAGGGCGACAGAGGGAGACAGAGGGAGAGGGCGACAGAGGGAGAGGGCCACAGAGGGAGAGGGCCACAGAGGGAGACAGAGGGCGACAGAGGGAGAGGGAGGGAGAGGGCCACAGAGGGAGACAGAGGGAGAGGGCCACAGAGGGAGACAGAGGGAGAGGGCCACAGAGGGAGACAGAGGGAGAGGGCGACAGAGGGAGACAGAGGGAGAGGGCGACAGAGGGAAAGGGCGACAGAGGGAGAGGGAGGGAGAGGGCCACAGAGGGAGACAGAGGGAGACAGAGGGAGAGGGAGACAGAGGGAGACAGAGGGAGAGGGCGACAGAGGGCGACAGAGGGAGAGGGCGACAGAGGGAGACAGAGGGAGAGGGCGACAGAGGGAGAGGGCCACAGAGGGAGAGGGCCACAGAGGGAGACAGAGGGCGACAGAGGGAGAGGGAGGGAGAGGGCCACAGAGGGAGACAGAGGGAGAGGGCGACAGAGGACGACAGAGGGAGAGGGCGACAGAGGGAGACAGAGGGAGAGGGCCACAGAGGGAGAGGGCGACAGAGACAGAGGGCGAGACAGGGATGGAGACAGGTAGATTGTGCTTGCTCTCTTGCTACACTGCCTTACTTTGTCACAAAATGATGCATCTCTGAAAGGTGTGTCAGCAAAATGTTAATATTTAGCAGCTGTGGTCTAGTATCTTGTGTGATCTTTACCTATCCCTGTGCATTGGGCATTATGCTTGTGTGTGTCCCTGGGACATATGGCATGAGAGCAGCCTCTTACCCTACACATTGCACCCTATGTGCCTCCCCCTTGCAACTACCACCATTTGGTTGTGTACTGCTTGGAGTCATGGCCACCCACCCCATGCTGCTGGGCACTGTTGTTAGTCTACCCATGTAAGTTGTGTTTTTTGTACACTCACCAGACTCAATGGCTCCTTCTATTCCATGTACTCCCACCGCTGGCAGTAGGACCATGACCTTCTCCTCCCAGGGCTGGTATACAGGAGGTCTGCGGGGACCACCGCCTCCAGTGTGGTGTGCATTGGCGTAATCCTGTGCCATCTTCTTCTTCACCATCCTCCGCAGATCGTACCACCTGGCCTGGCATTCTTCCCTGGTGCGCCTGATGGGTGCAACAGCATTGACCCGGTCTACAATCCTCTCCCACAGGCGTGTTCTTTCTGCCATGCTGGTCTGTCTGACCAATGCGCCAAACAGCTGTGGGTCGACTCTGATGACTTCATCAGTAAGTATCTCCATCTCCGGGTTGGTGAATTTTGGATTCTTGGGTGTGCTCATGGTGTGAGGTGTATGTGATTGAGGGTGTGATGGTGTGTATGGATGAGGGTGTGTGTTTGTGATAGTGAAGGAGGTGGTGTTGGTGTAGATGTGATAGGGTGTATGTGTGAAGGTATGTGGCTGGAATTGTTGGTGTGCTCTGTGTTTCCTCGCAGGCATGGGTATGTTGCAAAGGATGATGGGTTGTATGTGTGGTCCCTTTTATTGGTCAAATCGTGGGTGTGGCTTCATTTGAATTTTTTGTGTGGGTGTTATATGGGGTGGGTGTTGGTTTTGTCCTCTGTTTGGCTGCTTGGCTGTGACCAGGACATTGATTGTCAAAGGTGTGTACACAGGAGACATGTTCAGTGTGGTAGTGCGACTTGTTAGCAAGGTCCTTGTGGTCGTTTTGGTGTTGGCGTTATGTGTGCTTGCAGTACTTGTGCGTGCGAGTGAGTAGTACGGGCCGTTGGCGGGTGGGGGTGTTCGCGTAGGCTTGTTGGGGGGGTGTGCGTGTCGTACTTGTGCGTGCGAGTGAGTAGTACGGGCCGTTGGCGGGTGGGGGTGTTCGCGTAGGCTTGGCCGAGGGGTGTGCGTGTCGTACTTGTGCGTGCGAGTGAGTAGTACGGGCCGTTGGCGGGTGGGGGTGTTCGCGTAGGCTTGGCCGAGGGGTGTGCGTGTCGTACTTGTGCGTGCGAGTGAGTAGTACGGGCCGTTGGCGGGTGGGGGTGTTCGCGTAGGCTTGGCCGAGGGGTGTGCGTGTCGTACTTGTGCGTGCGAGTGAGTAGTACGGGCCGTTGGCGGGTGGGGGTGTTCGCGTAGGCTTGGCCGAGGGGTGTGCGTGTCGTACTTGTGCGTGCGAGTGAGTAGTACGGGCCGTTGGCGGGTGGGGGTGTTTGCGTAGGCTTGGCCGAGGGGTGTGCGTGTCGTACTTGTGCGTGCGAGTGAGTAGTACGGGCCGTTGGCGGGTGGGGGTGTTCGCGTAGGCTTGGCCGAGGGGGTGTGCGTGTCGTACTTGTGCGTGCGAGTGAGTAGTACGGGCCGTTGGCGGGTGGGGGTGTTCGCGTAGGCTTGGCCGAGGGGTGTGCGTGTCGTACTTGTGCGTGCGAGTGAGTAGTACGGGCCGTTGGCGGGTGGGGGTGTTCGCGTAGGCTTGGCCGAGGGGTGTGCGTGTCGTACTTGTGCGTGCGAGTGAGTAGTACGGGCCGTTGGCGGGTGGGGGTGTTCGCGTAGGCTTGTTGGGGGGGTGTGCGTGTCGTACTTGTGCGTGCGAGTGAGTAGTACGGGCCGTTGGCGGGTGGGGGTGTTCGCGTAGGCTTGTTGGGGGGGTGTGCGTGTCGTACTTGTGCGTGCGAGTGAGTAGTACGGGCCGTTGGTGGGTGGGGGTGTTTGCGTAGGCTTGGCCGAGGGGTGTGCGTGTCGTACTTGTGCGTGCGAGTGAGTAGTACGAGCCGTTGGCGGGTGGGGGTGTTCGCGTAGGCTTGGCCGAGGGGGTGTGCGTGTCGTACTTGTGCGTGCGAGTGAGTAGTACGGGCCGTTGGCGGGTGGGGGTGTTCGCGTAGGCTTGGCCGAGGGGTGTGCGTGTCGTACTTGTGCGTGCGAGTGAGTAGTACGGGCCGTTGGCGGGTGGGGGTGTTCGCGTAGGCTTGGCCGAGGGGTGTGCATGTCGTACTTGTGCGTGCGAGTGAGTAGTACGGGCCGTTGGCGGGTGGGGGTGTTCGCGTAGGCTTGTTGGGGGGGTGTGCGTGTCGTACTTGTGCATGCGAGTGAGTAGTACGGGCCGTTGGCGGGTGGGGGTGTTCGCGTAGGCTTGGCCGAGGGGTGTGCGTGTCGTACTTGTGCGTGCGAGTGAGTAGTACGGGCCGTTGGCGGGTGGGGGTGTTCGCGTAGGCTTGGCCGAGGGGTGTGCGTGTAGTATGTATTGGTGGAGCTTGCAGTGAGGCGAATGTCCCATACGACTGAATGTTGAAGCGTGAATACTTAGGCCCGTACGTATCTCGCTCAGGCATGTCGTTCCGAATCGGAATAGTGAGTTTGTACGGACTGATTACGATTCGTACGGTGGTCTGCCCGAGGCTTATTCGTACGGGTATACGAATGTCAATCGTACGGATCTTAGAAAATCGTACGGAAATCAATGGTAACGGATCGGAATTCGCTGGTCGGACGGTAGTTTCCCAATCGTACGGAATCGGCTACGAATACGAATCGTAAGCCGGTTTTTTTTACCGGATCAGAATCGACACCTAAGACAGAAGGACAACCCTCTCTGGAAAACACTTCCTGAAAAAACATAATAATGACCTCAGAAGTAATCCTAGATACAAATTTCACTTCTGGCCATTTGGAATGGTAATCTATAATTACCAGAGCAAAACGAGAGGATTCTGGTAAAATATTGAAAGGACCAGAGATATCAAAAGCAATTTTTTTCCATGGAAATTCAGGCCATGCTACAGATTTAAGGGGAGGAACAAAGACCTTCAACATTTTATCTTGTCACAACATTCACTGCACTCTCTAACCATACGATCCACAAATCTGTCTAAACCTGGCCACCAAAAGTTCAATCTAATAAGACGCTTCATTGCAGAAATTCCCGGATGGGTCTTATGTGCTAATTTGAGTATCAGATCCTGAACTCCAACAGGCGGAACACACTTGTCACCTTTAAATACTAAATTCCCTTCACAAAACAACTCATCAGCAACATTAAAGAATGGCATAATGGGCAAGATGGAAAGAGGAATTTTTCAATTACATGAAGGCTATTGATGGAGAGCGGATGGGCGCAGAGAGAAAGAAAAGTATTTTGTTACACTGTTTGGGCTCAGAAGGGCAGGAAATTTTTAGAACATTGCCCCTCATTGTTCTACCTTCTGGAAGTGGTGATAATCTTAATGTATATTCTGAAGCACTTGCCAGACTAGAGAAAAAATTTAAACCCACTGCAAATATCGCTCTTAATCGTTTCAAATTTTATACCAGAGCACAAGAACAGAATGAATCGTTTGATGATTTTCTCACTGCCCTAAGAGCATTAACATTACGCTGTAATTTCGGTACAATGGCCGATGAGATGATAAGAGACCAAATTATAGTTCATGTTAAAAACAAAAAAGTCCAGGATAAGTTGTGGTGCTTAGGTGATCCTACCCTAGAAGAGAGTATTGCCATTGCTAAGTCTACAGAAATGTCTGAAAAATGGATGAACATTGTAGAGAAACAAAATACCAGTTCCAGTAAAACCAATGTTGAGGAAGAAGTATGCCTTGTTAAGTCCAAGAATGAAGGAAGAGATTGGTCTACTACACATGGGAGTATCAAGAATACGTCAAGTAACAGATTTAGAAAACCTGATTATAACAGTAATTCAGTTTCTTGTTTCTGTACTATATGTGGAAAAATGGGTCATTTTGCAAATGTCTGTAGAGAAAAACGTATCAATACACAAGGGCGAGCAGGGTTTCCACGTACCTTTTCTAATTTTCCCACTTCCACTTCTGCCAAAGTTTCTTCTATTAATACTTCCGAAACTACAACACAAGAACTAGATACAGGATATGTTGTCTCTATCATCCAAAGAGGTACTGTTGTTTCAATTAATAGGAGATCACCTAAGTGTATGTTTAACATTTTGGGTATTGAGGTGGAACTGATGGTAGATTCAGGATCCCCATGGACCATTATTACTAAGCAATATTTTAATGAAATGTTACATGGGATATGTGATTTTTCCAAGTTACAACCATCTGATATTCTAGCAGAAAGTTTTAACGGAGGCGACATTTCTATTGAAGGATTTTTGTGTGTCCCTCTAACTTTTAGAGGTAGGTTAGCTCACATCAAACTATACATTGCTATAAAAGGTATAAATGTTTTAGGGTGGCAAGATCAATGGGAACTTGGCATCAAGTTGAATCCACGTGCCAAAGATCCTATTGAGCTTTGTAGCGACCAAGAAATGGTTAACACCATTAGTGATGGGGGAGAGGATGCCACTTCATTGTGGAGCAGTAAATTTAATAAAGTATTTTGTGATCAACTGGGGAAGTTGAAAGGATTTGCACACAAAATAATACTAAAAGATGGAGCCATTCCGGTTAAGCAGAAATTAAGAGGCGTACCTCTAAATGTCAGGTCTGAGTTAAAAGATATGTTGGATGACCTATTAAAAGATAACATCATTGAACCTATAGAATCCTCAGAATGGGTTTCACCCATAGTTCTCGTACGCAAACCGGATCAAAAGTTGAGAGTCTGTATTGATTTGAGAGCTCTCAATTCCAATATTGTTATAGACTGCCATCCACTCCCAAATATTAATGCACTTGTTTCTCTGTTTGATGGTGCGCAGATTTTTTCTACATTAGATCTTAGGTCAGCGTACCATCAAATAGAGCTGACGGAAGATTCCAGAAAATTCACTGCCTTTATTACACCCCTGGGTCTATTTCAATACAGAAGAATGCCATTCGGTTTAGCTTCAGCTGCTTCTGTTTTCCAACGTGTAATGTTTCAAATATTCAGGGATCTTGATGCTTTTGTTAAGTGCTTTCAAGATGATATTTTGATCTTTTCTAAAAATACTGATGAACACTCTGCACATCTTGATGAGGTTTGTTCTAGATTGCAAAGGCATGGCCTTACACTTAAAGCACATAAATGCAATCTATTTAAAAAATCTATTGAGTATCTGGGACATACGCTTTCGGGAAAAGGTTTAATACCAAAAAAATCTAATGTTGAGGCCATTCTCAATGCCCCGGCTCCCAATACTAAGGAACAACTTCTATCTTTTTCGGGTATGTGTGAATACTACAGCAAGTTTGTTGCTAACTTTGCCACTAAAAGGGAGCCTTTAAGAAAATTATTAAGGCAAAAGAACGAGTTTGTTTGGGACTCGGAGCAAGAAAAGGCTTTTACTGAAATAAAAAGAGATATTGTAAATTCACCAACACTGGGACCTTTTAGGATGGGCAAAGAGTGTATTATCACTACAGATGCGAGTTTATATGGTTTGGGGTGTGTTTTGTCTCAGACTGATGGTATTTCAGAGTGGAATGTTGCTTTCTCTTCCAGGACCTTGAATGAAACAGAACGCAGATATGCAGTTATCGAGCGAGAGCTACTGTCATGTGTGTGGGCAATTGAACACTATAGGATTTATATTTGGGGAAGCAAGTTCATATTAAGAACTGACCACAAGCCCCTTATTCATATTCTTTCAGTAGGTGGAGGATGGAACTCTACAGCGAGAATTGCACGGTTAACATCAAGACTACAGGAATATAGTTTCACAGTTGAATATATACCAGGAAAGAAAAATGTAACAGCTGATTGCCTATCACACCTTCCATGTCTTAGTGTGGTTGATGGTATATATGGGTGTAAGGATGTGGATTTTGTGTCTAGTTTGCAAGATTTTATTGGTACACAGTATCAAGAAATTACTGAACAATTTTGGTTCAAATGTCAAGAGAAGGATGATAGACTGAATACTTTAAGGAAATATTTGTTGGAAGGTTGGCCCAATAAAGCCAATGTCAGAGAAGATATTATGCCATTCTTTAATGTTGCTGATGAGTTGTTTTGTGAAGGGAATTTAGTATTTAAAGGTGACAAGTGTGTTCCGCCTGTTGGAGTTCAGGATCTGATACTCAAATTAGCACATAAGACCCATCCGGGAATTTCTGCAATGAAGCGTCTTATTAGATTGAACTTTTGGTGGCCAGGTTTAGACAGATTTGTGGATCGTATGGTTAGAGATTGCAGTGAATGTTGTGACAAAGATAAAATGTTGAAGGTCTTTGTTCCTCCCCTTAAATCTGTAGCATGGCCTGAATTTCCATGGAAAAAAATTGCTTTTGATATCTCTGGTCCTTTCAATATTTTACCAGAATCCTCTCGTTTTGCTCTGGTAATTATAGATTACCATTCCAAATGGCCAGAAGTGAAATTTGTATCTAGGATTACTTCTGAGGTCATTATTATGTTTTTTCAGGAAGTGTTTTCCAAAGAGGGTTGTCCTTCTGTCTTAGTGTCAGACAACGGAGTTCAATTAGTCTCGTCAGAGATGCAGTCATTTTTACAATCCTGTAATATCAAACATATCAAAACTTCCCTATATGAACCGCACGAAAATGGGCAAGTTGAGCGTTTTAATCGAGTGTTGAAAAATTTTGTTGTAGATTCCATCAAAGAAAAAGGTAATTGGTTGAATGCTCTTAGAGAGAAACTTTGGAACTACCGAATAACTCCTCACACTACCACTGAAGTAAGTCCTTTCAAACTATTAAAGGGCAGGGATCCAGCATCTGTCATCTGTCCTTGGTGGTTCAAGGAGAAGTGCAAGGGTTTTGGTGAAGATACTGTAGATGTTAAGAGTCTAGCAGACAAGGTTTCTTGTAAACAAAAGAAATCGGCTGAATGGTATAACAGAAGATGGAAAGTAAGAGAGCATGGCTTTGTTGTGGGTGATTGGGTCAAGATTTTGAAACCTTCTTTTGTCAATAAGGGAATGAGCAAGTATGGCAGACCTATCCAGATCAAAAATGTTTTTAATAACTCTATTGTCACACAAGATGGAAAAGTCTGGAATGTAAGCAAAGTTGCAAAGTGCCCTGTCCAAATTGATGTAAATACCCATGATGTGAATACTCATTCTGGTTCTCATAATTGTCATGGTTCTGCACCAGATTTGTATTCTAAGCTTCCTCCTAATTCTATTGCCTCTAGAATTAAGGAAAATTCCCGCAGTCGAAAGACACCCATGTATCTACGAGACTGTATATAATTATTGCCTTGACTGTTCATGATTTTGTATATATGTCTCATTGTTTTATGATATTGTATATAAGTTTCATTTCCAGTTTTTAGGGGGGAGATGTGTTACATCCTGCATAGTTTCTTTATCTTTCAATACTTTCCCTTTAAGTGCATGAGCCTTTCTACATAGTGTTCTGGTTCTCAGAACTTTCCTAATGATGCATTCTGTATCTCAAAGTCAGTTATCATTGGACTTGTAGCTGACTACATGATGCTGTGCTATTGAATAAACCTACCTGCAATTCTACTTGTTTCTTGGATTACTACAATTGGTCATTGACAAACGCGATATAATAGTGCGGGCCTGGAAGGGGGTTCTTACTCCTTCATTGGAGGTTTGGAAAGGAGGGATCGACCATTGTGCCCTGTGTACATTACCAGGGGTTGCCCTAAGGAGTATTATAAGATCTGGGAATGTTGGGTGAGTTATTGTGGGATACAATTGGAGACATGTACGCAAGCCAGGATCTCTGTGGAGGCCAAGGGCAGGTCTTTTGTAGCCTAAATATTGGTTGTGGTGGGTGGAGCTGGAAGGGTGCGGAGAGAGGGAGGCCAGTGCATGTTTGTTCTTTTCTTCTTCTCTGTCTACTCTCTGAAATCGTGCTGAATGTGATGCTTTGTGTTTGTCAATTTCTTTCTTTTGTTTCCTTTCTTGTTCTTATAATGGTAGTCGCTATTGGCATTAGTGCCAGAATTGCCTGTTCTGTGACTCTGGTCATTTCTGTAACATATTTACTGCAGATTATATACTGTAAAGTGCTGCCTTTTATTCTAAAATCTATTAAAAAGTTCATGAGAAAAAATATACCTATATCGTGTTGTGTAATATCATTGTAATTATAATGTTTTCAGTGTATGTCGTGAAATTTGTTGTGTATTTTTTGTTTTAATTTATTGCATTTGAATTTACATTGTTTGCATTTTATGGTATAATAACTTTAGGAGCAGGTGGGGAGTAATATGACATTTCTAATATTTAAAGTTTGTTTTATTTAAACTTTTCATTGTGCTAATTTTAAAAAATACCATTTAATAAATTCTGTTTGATTAAATTATATAAGTTGAAAAAAGATTGAGTAATTGAAATTTTATTTGCATTATTTTTTAAATACTGCATTTAATATTTTTATTTTGTGTACATTTTTTGGGTTATAATCTGATTACATTGTGTGTGTATTGATAGTTCAAATTTTTTTTAAATCTAAATAATTGGATGTAATCAATTTTAATGATTGTATTGTCTTTTTATTTAGAGTGCTTTTGTAATTTTATATATTTAAAGTTTTACATTTATTATACTTTTAATAACATCATTTATTGAGTTTTTTCATGAAATAACACAATTACAGTGCCATGTAGGTGCTGCACTCTTGGTCCCTCTGCCCCTCTGCCGCCCCTCCTTCCCCCACCCCAGTTATTATTTGCGAATTGGTGCGTCTTATCGGGGTTGCAGCCCCAGTCCTGTATATATCCGAATTTCAGTGTCTAGGTTGATAATGGTGGAGTATCTCTTCGTAATAATTATGCCTTTGTAATCTGCCCATGTACCCCATATTTTTACATGTTTCTGAGGACACCCATGGCCTCGTAGACCAGCTGCTTCCTGATCATGCACCAGTCCATGCCTCTCTTCCACTACACAAATGACGGAGGGGCCTCCGTCTTCCAGTGGAGCATGATATATAGTATTGCTACTGTAGAGCCCACCTAGAGGAGCACCAGTTTATAGTGGTTCATGTCCATATCTGCTGTGATATGCAGGAAGATTAACTTAGGGTTGTGCAGTGTCTGACATCCCAGTATTTGATCAAAGCAGGTCAAGAAACCCTCCCAGAATGGGCGTAGATTTGTGCATCTCCAAATGGTGTGCAGGAAGTCCCCTGTGTGTGTCTTGTACCTCAGGTAGTGGGGTGAGGTGATCACTCCCATCTGTTTAAGTCTGTGCCGTGTGAGGTAGGTACAGTATATATATTTCAACTGGATGGTGCAAAATTGTGTGGCTATCACCACATGTCTCGGACACGCCTTAGCTTCAGTCCAGTCCTCATCAGGCAGAATGCAGAGGTCCTGTTCCCATGCAGCTCGTAATACTGCAAAAGTGTCTGGCATGTTGTGTAGCAGGGAGCAATAGATTTGGGATATTTTATGGTCATATAGTTCCCCCTGGAGTAATTTAGTCTCTAAAGGGTTGAATGCAGGAAGGTCTTCCAAGTTGTCAATGTAGGGTGTGAGGGCATGTTGTAGTTGCAAGTTTTGATTGAATTTCCTATGATATACGGCATATTTGCATTGTAATGTTTAATACGCTGTAAGCGTTCCGCCGTCCAGCAATTCTCCTAATGTGGAAATCCCAATGGTGTCCCAGCTATGAAAACCCTCCAGAGCTGCTACTAAGGGGAGTATGTTGCCTAACCACAAAGGTGTCTGGCCTGTGAGTCAGTTGTCCCAGCCCATGGTTTTAAGGCTACCTTCTAAATCTGGAGGACTACCATTGTGGCCGGGGGAGTGTTCTTGAGAATCTCCCTCCACATAGTAGGTGCAATATAGATGGGCCGTGCAAGGGTCATTTCTCAGAGACATAAGCCGGATCCACTTGAGTGCTGTACCATCAGTCGTTGATGACCACCAGTTGAAAGGGCTTTTAATATGTTTTGCCATCTACTGCAACTTTGCCCCCAAAACAAACTTTGAACTTTTGCCCCCATCATAGGGAGATTTAAAGCATTTTGCAGGGTCTATGAGAGGCATTACCTGATCCCACAGAAAGTTCCTAAGCATGGAATGGATTTTGGGAAAGAAGGATTTAGGCAGTATGCAATAAGACTGGGTGGAGCTTGCGGAACTCCACTACAAGGAATTTCACGGATTTACAGAAAAACTCTGTGGAATTCTGCAGAGTTCCGTGTGGTGGCAGAGTATATTATTAGATTGCTCTACCACTCCTAAACACAGCTTAATGAAGGCAAACATGTAATGGGAGTAAAACAACGGTGTAAACAAGATTGTTCCTCCAGGACAACTGTACAGAACTCTCCCAAATCCAACTGATGGATCCATATCCCGAGGGCCGAATAGGTGATGGAGTTGCCTTGGTTGTTCGGGCGGACCTTTGTTTTCAAATACTTCCTTCTCCCTCCCTACCCATGGCGGATTGTTTGATCATCCGCTCTACCTTCTCCCAGGTTCCACTAACGTGTGTTCTTGTCTATCGTCCCCACTCGCACTGTCCCCGCTTCCTCCCTGCTATTTCTGACCTCCTAGGAACTCTGGTAATTAATAACTCCTCGGTCTTACTTCTTGGGGATTTCAATTTCTGGCCTAACGATCCTGCAGAAGACGCAGCTTCCCGTAATTTCACTGAGCTTCTTCTTAGCCTGAATTTTGTTTCTCGTGTTCTTTCCCCTACCCACATCCATGGCCACACATTAGATCAAATCTGGACCCTTAATACCTCGGTATCTGCCCTTTCGGTCCAACCTTGCTCCTGGTCGGATCACTCTTTGATTTCTTTTTCTTTGGATCTCAGTATCTCTACCACTACTCCATTCTCCAAACATACCTGGGCAAGGAATTGGAGCAGAGTTGACATTCCCGTCCTCTGTTCCTTTCTATCTGCCTCGGATCCTGACCTGGCTGACCTCACGCCATCCAGGCAGCTGAATGTTCTGAATAGCTGGCTCTTGAGGGCTTGCGATCAAGCTGCTCCTTTGAAACGTGTTACAGTCAAACGCGCCCACGACGCAAACAAATGTTTCTCCCCCGCCCTTAAGGTAAAAAAACTGGAGGTACGCCAAGCTGAGAGAGCCTGGAGGCGTGCCTATTGTCCTCTTCTGAAATCCCGTTACACTTCTACTCTTAAAGAATATAAAAACGACATCCTTCGGGCAAAAACAGCCTATTTCTCAGGGCGAGTTCTGGCTGCAGAGAACCAGTCTAGGGAGATATTTGCCATAGTCCGGGAACTGTCTTCCTCTGAAAGAGTCTCTTCTAAGATCCCTCCCTCCCAGCTGATGTGCAACTCTCTCAACGACTTTTTCATTGAGAAAGTTGCCCTTATCAAGGCTGGGATTCCGCCCCCTTCTTCTACTTTTTGTGACCCCCAGCCCCCCTCTCTTACCTCACGCTTGACTCTTCTGCCCCCATTGACTAGAGACACCTTTCTTTCCCTACTGGTCCGTGTTAAATCCGGATCCCCTGCGGACATTGCCCCGGCGCGTATCCTTCGCAGGCTCTTCGCGAGATGCTACCTTCCCCCCTTACCTTCCTTAATGCTTCCCTTGAACAGGGGAAAGTTCCAGCCCTCCACAAAACTGCCATTGTCATCCCCCTTTTAAAAAAATCCGGGGCTGACCCGGCCTCTCCCTCCAATTATCTTCCTATTTCCCTCCTCCCCTTTCTGGCGAAGGTCCTGGAGGCCCATGTCACCCAGGTCCTAGGCGCCTTCGTGGAGGAGAGTGGGGGACTTGCTTCCCGGCAGGCCGGTTTCCGCCCCCGGCACTCCACCGAGAAGGTGGTTATCTCTGTGATGGACGACCTTAGAGAGGGGCTAGACACCAATACTCCCCAGGCCCTTGTTCTTTTAGATCTCTCTGCCGCCTTTGACACGGTTGACCATTCCATCCTCCTCACCCGTGTCAAGGCGGCAGGTATCGAGGGCCTCGCCCTGGCCTGGATCAGCTCCTTCCTTAGGGATCGCACTCAGGCCATCCACCTGGCGGAATTCACAGCCCCCCCCCCACTCAGTCCGGTGTGGTGTTCCTCAGGGTTCTTCTTTCTCTCCTTTATTATTCAATCTCTACATTTCCCCACTTATTTTTGCACTTCAGCAAATGGAGGTCACCGTGTATAATTATGCCAATGACCTCCAACTCATCTTTCATCTGTCGCACTCCCCCACCAGTATACTCAACTTCCAGTCTGTCATGCTGCTCATCAGTGATTGGATGAGCGGCAACCATCTGAAATTAAATCCGGACAAGACTGAACTTGTTGTTACTGGTCGCACTCCTAGTCCCTGGTCCCCCAATTTCTGGCCTTCCTCCCTGGGTACCTCCCCTTCACCTTCACCCTCTGTAAAAACTTTAGGGATCTCACTTAACAAACACCTTACTCCCCACTCTCAGATCAGTTCTGTTGTCTCTTCTTGTTTCTTTGCCCTCCGCACTATACGAAAAATTTCTCGGTTCTTTTCTGTCCCTGCCCTTAAATTGATTTTGATGGCGATGGTCCTATCCCGGCTGGACTATGAAAACATTGTTTATAATGGTGCCCCAGCATACGCTCTACATCGCCTTCAACTAGTTCAAAGCCTGATCTACGGCCTGCCCAGATTTCATCACATCACCCCCTTACTTCTACTCCTACATTGGCTGCCTATCAAGGAACGGGCTCTCTTCAAACTGGGCTGCACTACTTTTCAGGGTTTGGCGGGAACTGCCCCTGAGTTCATCTCTTCCGCCATTTGCACCTATTGCCCCAACAGAGAACTCCGCTCCTCCACTAAATTCTTTCTTTCGGTCCCTCGGTTCAAGAAAAAGAAATCCGGGGGCCTGAAATTCACTGTCCTTGCTCCCACTTTCTGGAATTCTCTCCCCTTTCACATCAGATCTATTCCTTCTTATCTTGAATTCCGCACGGCACTCAAGACCTTCCTTTTTTCTCACGCCTTCCCATCCCAGTAATTCTGTCTCCCCAGTCACTGGTCAAGCATCCTTAAAGCGCCAAGAAACCACGTGGTATACGTGCGCTATATAAATTCCTATAAATTCAAATTCAAATTCAAATTCATATCGTGGGTGATGGCCCGGGTCTTATCTGTCAGAAGTTGGCCAACCAGACGTCCACTCTGTCTGTGACTGTGCACAGCCCACATAATAGCACACCTCTCACAGCTAAATCTGCAAGTCCACTGTACTCCTTAGTATCTCCCTTCCTCGACCACTATGACTGGTACAGAGCAGACCTCATTGCTCTCGAGGTCTTCTCCTCAGTATGCACTTCAGCCAGGCTTCTGGTTGCTGCTCTCAAGGCCTCCCTGGCCTGGACACTGTGTCAGCCTACATGGTGTCACCTCTAGCCACTCAGGAGGAAGCAATCCACCTGCTAATTGAGGGATCGGCCACCTGGCACGGCAGGAGAAAGCAGCCAGCAGCCCTAGATGGGAGCTGTTGTGGACCAAGAATGAAGAGCTCGACTACTGAATACGGCATAATACATCAGCAGTGAGAGCCTGAGAGCTGAACAGGAAGGGTGGGAGGTGGAGCCCTGTCTGGGGGTGGGGGTGGCTGGGGTGGGGAGGATGTCCTGCACCAGGATGTCATGTCATCACAGTCATAGAGCAGAGGCGGCAAGTTCTGTAGAGTTCTTTTCTTCTTACAAAGAATTTGTTCTTCTTTTGTTATGGTATACTGTAAACACATATGTATACTTTCCTCAAATGTAGGAACATATGTCTTATGATCTTAATTTTGGTGCCAAATAGTACCTGATTTGGTGGCTACTCATTTTCAAGAAATCGTTCATTTGTTTTGGGCTTCTCCGTAGGACCTTGTTGAAAACACGTGGCACCACTTTGTGCACATTCTCTGCAATTGTTCAGGTTAATGCAATTTATTAGTGAGGCATGTTTGTAAGCACCATACTGACAGTCCTTGATTTTGCACTTTCCATGACGACTGTATAAACTTCCAAACCACTTCTGCACGAAATATTCTGTTCATGCACTCGAAAGGGTTTATAAAGAAGCATTCATGGAAACAGTTTCCTTATGTATACCAAGGAAAAATGCCTTTAATACAGGATCCATCTGGCAAAATTATGGAGAAGTTATATAGCTGCTTGAGCTGGTAAACTCCGCTCAACCAGCGAATGACAGTTTTTTAAAAACTTCGTGCTCAAAGCGGAGTGTGGAGTGCCCAAAACTCCGCAAGCTTCACTGGCGGAGCGGAGTTTGCAGCCCACACTTAGTATGCAATGGTAGTTCCTTAGCTGGAATAGGAGGCAGGACAATGATTCCATTTTATAAATGGTGGATTTCCCATTAGAGACAGTGGGAGCGTAGACCAGGACTTAATGTTGGTCGCTAGGCTATCTAATATTGGCTGGATGTTCATTGCACAAGCGAGCGCAGTATCGGGGTGGCAAATACTCCTAGGTATTTAAATCCTTGGGAAGCCACTGGTTTATCAAGTGCCCATCAAAGGTTGTGTGCATGAGTGGAGACCGGGAAAATGGCAGATATGCTTAGGTTAGTTGGAAGACCAGACGTATCTCCAAACACTTACAGGGTCTGGGCACTTGTGGTCCTGAGATTTTGGGGTTTACTAAAAAAATCACTGCGTCATCCACATGTAATGCAATCCTGTCCAAGAGTCCAAGGCCCCAATCAAACCCCATTACTTGCGCAACGGTTTGAAACCGTACTGCTAAAGGTTCTATGTCTATGGCGCATAACAGGGGAGAATATGGGCACCTCTGCCTCGTGCCCCTTTCTATAGGGAACTGCGTGAATGCTGCTGCACCCAACTTGCTATGTGCTGCCAGGTCAGCATATTAAATATAAATGATGAATTTTGGACCAAAATTGAGGCGTCTTAGGAGGGTGAATAAATAGGTCCAGCAGATGGCATCAAATGCCTTCTCAATGTCTGCTAGTAGTATTGCTGTAGGGTAGCTTAGCATGTCTGCTGGCGCTATAGGTGTTGTTTAATTGCCTAAGGTTGTGGCAGGTAGCTCACCTGGACATAAATCCTGCCTGGTCTGGATGTATCAAAGAAGTAACAACTTTGACCAATTGGTCAGCAGCACTTTGGGCATAATCTTGACTTCTGTGCTTAAAAGGGAAACAGGTCAGTAGGAAGAGCATAAGTTCATGGTTTTCCTCGGCTTTGAGATTACTACTATTTTGGCTACACAGAAATTGTGGGGAAGTCTTCTGCATTTAGTCACACCTTCGATGATTTGTTCTAGAGATTCACTTAGTTAATGCATGAACAACTTAAAAAATTGACCAGCGCGAACCGAGCGCCGTTTTGCCGCCCGTGTTTCATTCGGAGCCCGCCGTTTATTGGGGACGTCCCTTCCCTTCCAGATAGATACCCCATCCTGGACCTCACGTGTTGTCTATCTAATTTTCCTGCCATTACAGACGGGACCCGTCATCCGCGGAAACTGGGTCTTCTTCCGCCGCCATTTACGATAAACCACCCCTCTGAGAAGTCTCCTACGCCGCTTCTGTTAGCCCAGCGAAAGGCTCCCACCGAGTGAACGCATTTTGCCCTGACTTGACTGGTTTCCTGATCGGAGTATCCTTAACCTTTCTGAATGTATATTGAACGTGGCTGAATTTTAAAACGCGGGACTCTAAGGCTCTCCTTGCGTTACCCTATCTGGAATTGACGAATTGGAGCTCCGGCTGGAGCTACCCTACACCTGACGCATCATAGTTAAACGGATTTTCTTGGTATATGAAAGAACAACATAACTACAGCAAAGAAACTCTAATATCAAGCCTTCTGAGCGGACCCCCCCATTGTTGATATACTCTTCGCATTAATTTGTCTCTGTTTGTGAGTCCCTAACCCCATGGTACATCTTCGCCCTGAAGAAGGTGTGGCCTGAATAGGCCATTCACCGAAACGCGCGTTGGCGTGGTGGCTGTGGCTGGCAGAAGCCTAGTATTTGTCAACTGTTTTCTTCTACGCATCTTGCCTCCACAGTCTCATTTTTTGCCTATGCAGTATAATTTCATCTTCACTGCAGACTTGGCTGTACCAGTATGAATGCAATGTATAAATGTTTATGTGTTTGATTGGTTTTATTAGTTTGAAAGTGAGTGTGACTCTCGCATGGTTGCCTGGGAGTGGATGGGACATGTGTACATATATTGTTTATTCGTCTTATTAGAGGATTTTCCTTCTCCTTTTTATCCAATATAACATGAGAATATGTAAACAGATCAATAAATAAATAAGATATGAAAAATGTGTGATGTGTACTTGGCTCTGATGTTTAATTTTGTCACCCTTACTTAAACGTTAGGATCCCTTGTGGGACCACTATATTCATTCTGGGAGGGTTGTTGCTTTTTCTATTTTGTTGCAACTTAAAAAATTTGCCAGGAAATTCAGTGGGTCCAGGTGTCTTACCAGCTGGTGCCGGCTCAAGGCCGCAGAGAGCTCTCGACTAGTCAGATCCTCATACTGCAAATGTCTCTCAGTGTCGAAGAGCGTCCGGAGGGGTAAGTCAATTGAGAAGCTATAAATCAGAGTGTTAGACAGAGTATTGTTATAAGCGTATACTCCTGCAATGTATTGTGCAAAGTGGAGGGCAAGGTCTGCATCTCAGTAACTTTTTGCCCAGTCGAGCTTAGCAAATAAAGGACAGGCCATGGTGTGAGATGTTGGAGCAGACATAATGTAAAAGTTTGCTAGTTTTGTCACCCCACTGGTAGATGCATGATTGCAAGGCCAGCCATATTGATTTGGCCTCATCAAGGCAAGATTGGGGCAATAAGGCTTGAGCTAGGTCAATTTCATTGTGTAGCCTCAAATTGGGGCCATCAACATATTGCTTTTCCAGCTGTTGAATCTGTGTTTCCAGGCCCCTTGTCATCTGGTGCTTCTTGCATTTTTGGGGTGTCATCTAGCTGATAATCTCCCTTCTAAGGGTCACCCGGAGGGTCTCCCATAGGGTACTCAGGGATTCCACTGTGCCCTGGTTATTTGTGAGGTAGTGATCTATCATGTTTCCTATGTGTGAGGTAATCTCAGTGTCTCAGAGTGACCATGCCGACAGTCGCCTCCATAGTAGGGCCTTGAATGGATCTGCTTGTAGAGTAAGTAATATGGGGGAGTGGTCGGAAAGGCTACGCTGAAAGATTTGTGCATCCAGTGTTCTATGCGTTTCGGTCTTGGGAATAAAGAAGTAGTTAAGGTGAGATGAAGCATTGTGCACCCCAGAATTGTATCTCCTTTCACATTGGTGAAAGAAGCACTTGGCATCCCAAAGGCCCAGCGCCTCTAGAAAGGGTTGTAATTAAGAGTGGGTACTACACACTCTCTGGCGAGCCCAAAGTCTGTCAAGTGTTTCGTCCACTACTCCATTCCAGTCCCCTCCCAGTAACAAGGGGACTATCAGGAGTTCACTCTTGAGATTCGTGACCACTTCTAAGGAAAAATATAGTTGCAGGGATGAAGTATAGATGTTTTTCAGTGACGGTGATTCACCATGTAGGAGATCTGTGGTTGACACATACCTGCCCATGGGTCATACCATGATTTAGTGACATCATAGCACAGGTGCTTCTTCAGTAGTATTGCCACCCCTCTAGAGCTCCTCATAAATCCTGAAAGAAAAATCTAACTATAGCCATATATATCCAAGAAGGGAGTTTTGTTCCCTAGCAGGTGGGTCTCTTGGAGGAAAGAAGATGTCTGCCTGCACTAGATTAGGTGCGCAAAAAACTGCAGATCTTTTAATCTTGTTCAATAACCCATTGATACGAGCAGGACTGCACAGCTAGGTTTGCATGTCCTCTAGTGGTCATCTAGTGGGGATATGTGTGCAAGGGGGATGCCCCTGCAATGACCACTGAGCATATTAGTTGCACCTTAAGCACAACAATGAACAAAAGTTAAAACCAACATTTCCCCTTCCCTCCGAACACTTCGAAACTATGAAGAATCTGTCAGGTGCGGAGAGCCCAGCCACACCAACAGGACATCGCTAGTCTTGTGCCCCAATATATTCCCACCCAACATAAACTAACACCAGTGACCTCGATCCAGCACGGTGCCTTCAGCAGCACGGGAATGATGGTCTCTGGTGTTGAGAAGAGGCGTGCCATCCAAGCTTTGTATGTGTACCATTCTGCTGTTTAACCAAGGTGTGAGCAAGTCCAATTGCGCTAGTTAGTGTAATTCAATCTGTTCCTCTTTGGGAGATCTCCGGGTGATGGGTAGTATACAATTGCTTCCTTTACTTATGAGGACAAGGTGGTTTTCATTCTTCCTGCTACAAGGCTGAGGAGGGGGATTCCCTGAGAAGACTGTGTGCTCCAGCCAAGTCTACTTTTGCGTCAGTCTTTTGTAGGTTGTAGGGGTGCTTGGGTCTATCCCACCATAATGAACGGGAGCGATTGCTGCCGCACTACTGATGCATGGATTTCCATGAAGGAGACCACAGTTCTTTGTAAACGGGGACGTCATGCCACCCTGAGTCAGCATATGTGGACTAAGTTGTATCCTCTTGTCTGTCCATTGGAATACCTCTTTCAATGTGTTGAAGAAGGAGCTCATATCCTGGTAGAGAACCTTGAGTTTGACAGGGTACAACAACATATAGAGGATGTTCAAATCCCTAAATCCTTTCTTGGCAGTAATGAAGGATTTCCATTGGTCATGGGCCAGTTTAGTGAAGTCCAGAAATATCCGAACTTTGTGGGATTGGAACGCTATTGCACTTTGCATGCAAGGGTGTATAGCATTCCTATCCACATAGTTCAGTACTTGAGCGAACATGGGACTAGGGTGAGCCCCATGGGGCTGCTTTGAGCCAAGGCCTGGTGAGCCCTCTTGACAATAAAGCAAGGAGAGAGGGTCTCTGTTGGTAAGAAGGAGCACACCCACTGATCTAGGAATTTTGTTGCGGAAGACGTCTCGCAGCCTTCAGGGAATCCCACAAAGCATACGTTGTTTCTGCTGGCTCTCCCCTCCAAATCCTCTATGCATGCAGCATGTTCTTTGTTCGTCGACGTGAGCCGTGTGATTGTCCTCTGCATGTCAGCCTTCGGTGGGGTTCAGTGCACCTGCATTGGGCTCCCAGAGGGACAATGCTGCCCCCTCCCTGGTGTCCACCAGAACGTATGACTTCTCTGGCACGGCTGGGCTTGTAGGGCTGCTTACTGCTTCTCACGGTCAATTCAGTGCTGGGGCCTAAGCCAACCGGGCCTTCCAGCTCCTTCATGAGCCGCCATCTCGGCCCACCTCTGGAGACTGACCACTGCAATGTTGGGGAATGGCCAATCTCCCAATGTGCTGGCCAGGGTGGGTCAGATTCAGGCCCCATCCTGTCACCTCCTCTTCTTTACTGAATGGCTATCAATGTTGCACCTCCAAGGGCTGTAGAAGGCTTGTTAGTGGCACCTGCAGGCAAGATGTAAAAGGATGACCAGTAGGGAGCATAAACCCAGATTGGCGTGCGACCACCATTTTAGGCAGCCGGGCCACACTCCTCCTACATTTATGATATTTAAATATTTTTTTTATATTTTGTTATTTTTTTAATTATTATTATCGATATTAATTTTATATTTATACTAAATCTTTAGTATGGATTTAATCATTTGATAGTTATCTCAATTTAATATTTTATTATTTCATGGATATTTCAAATACATTTATGAAATGTATTAGTTTTAATGTGATGTATACTATAAATTGTGTGGTATTATATAATTTTTAATTCAAAAGTATAGCGTTAATAAATAAATGTGCCACACTCTCAGATCCACTCCAAATAACAAGTAAATCATCTATGACTGTGATCCAGAGCATATCTGTCTCTGGATCAGACTCTTAGATGATGTATTTGCTCTTAGGAGTAAATCTGAAAGTGACACATGAGGTTAATCATGGACTGAATAAGAATGAATTGGATTTACACTTCTGCAGACACACTAGGGGTAAGGGTGGTAGCAGAGATCTCACAATTCATTGTGCCTGTGTTTTGGATTGACATATTTGCAGCCAAAGCAAACACAAGTAGATGATGGATGGAGTGGTGAAACTTTTCAGACACTCACCCCCTGTCACAGATCTGGGTTGAATCCATCATCATTCTTTAGCTCACTTTGCCACTCCATTTTAGACACAGCCTTATACAAATCAGTCTTATCCCTGTGCCTCAAGGGATCAGTCCAGAACTACCAAGCCAGGACTTCACTGGACTGGAAATAAGCATCCTGGGACCGGTTTCAGGGTAACACCCCTCATCAGCCAGGCTAGCTAGCATCCAGTGGCAAAGTGAGCAAGGGATCCATGTCTGGGCATACCCTGCCAACTTAGGGTGAACAAAGCAAACACAAGCAGATGATGGACGGAGAGCTGAAACTTTTCAGACACTCACCCCCAGTCACAGATCTGGGTTGAATCCATAATCATTCTTTAGCTCACTTTGCCACCCCAGCCATATGCAAATCAGTCTTGACCATGTGCCTCATGGGATTGTAGCCAAATCATTCCTACCTGCTATGAGAGCCATCACCTTGCACAAATGCTATATCTGAGCTACAGCCAGAAAATGACATTTGAAAGACAATCACCCAAAACAAGTCGGGAACCCCTAACAGTGGATCCAAATCCTGTCTGAAACATGAGTATAAAAGTGGGACCTTAAAATAATTGATCCATAGGACACACGAGTGTAGGTAACAGAAAGTCTCTTTATTCTCAGTGTCTTGTTTCCCACAATATTTTTTATTAAAGTCAATGACTAAAATCTCTTTAAATCTCTTTTTTCATTGATGCATATATCTCTTTCTCTGATTTACTGGGGCTATTATTTCATATCCTAATGACCTTCAGTTCAATTAGTTATAGTCCCATTCCTTCATTAGTAAAGAAGTTGACAATATCCTGGAGATTAGTTGACACCTCCAGATCATTTCTTCCTTAACCCCTCCCATGCTGCCGTCGGCCATTGGCCGACGGCAACGCTACCTCGCTGGTGCTGCCATCGGCCAATGGCCGACTGGCCCCGCCCGTTTTGCAGAAGTGCCGCACTACTGCAAAAAGGTGGGCGCAGTAGAGGGGTTAACCTACCTCATGAAATGTTTCCATGCCTTGAGTCAAATGAGGGGCAATAGTGATCTCTGGCATGTGGCTGAATGTTCCCCAATCTGCTATCTCTTTCTCCTTCACACAGGGTGGAGTTCAAAGAGTTTTGGGGAAGGTCAAAAACTTCTGATTCACAAGAGATGGAGTTTCAACTAGATGTATAGGCCCTAACATATTCAGGATTATGGATGATCAGCCATAAGAGTTACTCCAACACCTGCCCTTGGAAACCTGGCTGCCTCCCTTCTCTTCCTCAGTTCCGCCATTGCTGGTGAAGGGCTCCAGGAATGGCAGTTAACTCACAGTATATCACGGTCCGCTGTGTTATCCTTTGTACAGCCTGTATTGGAATCAAGTTTACTCCCTCTTCAATCTTTACACACAGCTGTTCCACCTGCGGTAGTAGACTGTAACAACTCTGTTTTGATTTGTTGCATCAAAGTCAGCAGCTATGTCTGGCTTAACATTTCACATTAACCCTGCAGTTTATACACCCTACCTTGTCCCAGTTTTCCCTTGACCTGTTGTTTACTCATCAGGCAGGTACAGCTTTGACACTTCTGACTAGGAACCAAACTTGTTGCCCATTTTGTTTTAAGTTCTAATTTCTTCATGACCAAGGAAGTGAATGCTCCACTGAGTACTCAAAGAGCTGCTGCATGACTAGAGCTGGTGTCTGCATAACAGTCAGTCAGTCTACAGAGGTGAGACAATATCACCTAATGTCTGCACTTCTTGCTGAAGGAGCTGGGGGTCTTCCTAGTACCCAGAACCACCCCTGCCTTCTTAGATAGGGAAGAAGAGTGTCTGGTCATTCAGTAGAAGATACTGTCCAGGAGGAGAAGCCAAGCATTTTCTTAATGTGAGGAACACTCAGAAGAAGCTGCCTGCCAGAGGGAACAAAGCCATGGAATATACACATCTTGTTAGAAGTCTCCTGGTCTCCTGAGTGGTTCTTGTAGTGAAATGCTGCACAACAATCAACTAAAAAGCAAAATCATGTCATCCAGCATCCCAGTCAGGTGCAGAGAGACTGGTACCGCCTCTGCCTTATTTTGGGACTGTCATGCAAGAGAATCCTGCATTGCTGATTCTGAACCATGATCCCCCCTCCGAGGTCACACTGCCTGTTATACAGTTCCTACAAATATAGCAGGAATGCGTATTAGACCAACACAAACTTCATACTATAGAGACTTAGTCCACATATACCATCAGTATGTGTTGGGGGTTTTCAGCTAGCTCACAGTGCCACATCCAACCCCTAAACCAATCAGGGTAACGGATGTTGTTGGAAACCTCGAACATAACACTCTGAGTCTCATGTAATTAGTGGAAACAGATCTAGCCCTTTTATTTGGTCACTCTTGCATGCCCAATATAAACAAAAGAAAGATACGACAAGGCATTTTCAAACATTTATTGAAATGATTGCATTCTTGTAAAGAAAGCATGAGCTTCAATTATTAGACAGGATGGAGGTCGTAATCAGCAGGGATGCATTTCAGTCACAGTTTGCAGTGCTTCCGTGATAATACCAGATGGAAAATGCTCCTCTCAAAGAGTTGTTTATATAATAAAATAATGCTCTTAACAACTGTGGGAGAGGCGCAGAGCAGCTCGTTTTATTTTATCTAGCTAAAATGAAGCATCATCGAATGAACAAAAAAAAAAGGAAAACAATGGCATTGTGTTCTTCACATAAGCCCCTTGAACTAACTATACAGACTACAGGGTGTTAGTGCCTATCGGAGATGCACATACAGCACATTCACACATTAGTAGTAAGTATGGCAGAGGGCACCACGAGAAAGCGATTTAAATCTGAAGAGTTACATTTAAAGTGGAGAATGCATGTGAGCCACGCTGCATGCTGAAGATGAACACTTACTGGAGATCTAGCCCAGAGGTTGCAATAGCTAAGACAGAGCACCTAGTAAAGAAGTAGGTCCACACATCCTATCCATAAGAAAAGGTTTATTTAAAGTCACATCAAAACACACCAGCCTCCTTGCTCCATCCTCTTTTCAAGCATTATGCGTATGTTTGTGGCACCTCTTTAAGCGTGGAGCCGAAAACATCCTTATTGTTACACTGTTTTGGCTCAAAGGGGCAAGACGTTTTTGAACATTTGCCTAATCTAACTGAAGTAGAGTTACACAAATTAAATGAATACAAAATATGCATTAAGAAGGTAAAGTCACTTTTTTTGCCTAAGATATAAACAATTTTGGAAAGATATTTCGGCAAAAGAATGGTGGGTGAAACAGTAGAGAAGTACAGCTCTGTATTAAGGAAGTTAGTCTCTATGTGCAACTTTGAGGTGCATGATGAGGAACGCTTGCATGATCATTTCATGCAAGGATGTAATTGGAGAAAAGCAAAAGAATCCTGTTGGCAGAAGGACAATTCATCTCTCACTGAGGAACTCACCATTGCTAAGACTTATGAGCATAGCTTAGCATGTGTGGATGAATTAAAGAAGTGTGGCTTGAGTATCGCAAATGGTGATGGAGTTCAAGCAGTGCAAAAGTGAAAGACCTAGAAGCCTTATAGAAGAAAAGGAAGGAACCTGATAGAAGCAGAAACTACAAGGTGTATGTTTCCGGTGTGGAGAGTACAGTCATGTTGCCAGCAACAAGGAGTGTGTAAGTTGGAATGCCACATGTTAGATGTGTAGGTGAAAGGGACATGTTTCCAAATGTTGCAGGAGTGGCTGTAAGAAGAAGAATATTAGAGAGATAACATATCAAGATGAGTGTGAAGAAGAAGATATAGTTTTGCAAATTATGGGTAAGGATGACAGTGGGCCTTCTGAAACTGCACTATTAGAAAATGCCTCGGTACCCATGCTATTTGATTCTGAGGTGGAAATTACACTGATTCCATGTGATGTGTATGTAAAAGAGTTGAAAGACAAAGCCTTACTCTATGAATTAGAAATATTTATTTATTTATTTTGTAGAATTTTGTTATAGAGCGAACTTGACCCGAAGGCATCAGAGTGCTTAACAAAATTTGTTTAGCAGAAGTTATAGGTTTACAGATTGAAGTAGACATTGAACCCAACACAATGGCGATATGTCAGTAAGACATAAGACAGCATGTTTATCAGTAGCTGGCACAGTTTTTGAGGTAGAAACAGTACATGAACGAAATGTATAAAGACATTTGGATTAGAAGCTGATACATTATTGAGGTAGATTCAGCACATATATATATGGGAAAGATTTATGATTTGGTGAGGAAAAACTCCTCCATCAGGTAGTTTCACCAGAAGGAGCTAGGAACCATCCTGGACCCCAATGCAAGTCCCGCTGTAAAGCTAAAGACATTAGAACATGATGGTGGGACTGAACACATGAGCACAAAAGAACGGATGTGTCAGGTTAATGTGGATAATAAGAGTATTAGAAAGGGTTCCCTGATGTCTTTGGTGAAAGTTTGGGTTGTTTGAATGGATATGTCTACAAGATAGCATTGAAGAAGGGATACATTCCAATTGATAGTAAAGTAAAGAGGTACTTCGTAGAGTAAAGGAAATAATGAGAGAGGAATTGGAGAAATTGAAGTGGAATGGTATCATTGAGGAAGTTGAGGTTATTGAGTGGCTAGCAGCCATGGCCATGACATAAAAGGCCAATGGGGAGGTCAGGTTGTGCGTGGACTTGAGGGAACCTAATAAGTGTGCAGTAACTGATCACTATTCTCTTCTAAATATTTCAGAAATGTTGCTGTCATTGATCTCATTCATTTACCTCACATTGGCATACTCTCAAATGAAATTACACCATGACTCACAAATCCTAACTGCCTTCACCACATCTTTTGGCACTTCTAACTATCTAAGGATGCCATTTGGGCTCATTTCTGTTGCTGCAGTAGTTCAAAGTACGAGTGAGAGTGTTCTAAATGATGTGAGTGGAGTTAATATATAGTGAAGAACATAATTAGCATGTGAGGAAGGTCTTGGAAAAATTGAGTGAAAAGGGACTGACCATAAAAGCTAAAAGGTGTGGGCTTAATTTCACTGAGATACAATACTTGGGACACAAGGTAAAGTCTTCAGAAATTGAATCTAAGAGAGAGTTAATTGATAGCATTAACAACAGTATGCAAAGATGAGGTGGTCAAATTCTTATGGATGTCAGAATATTATAACAAGTGTATTCCTAGGTTCATGAAAAAGACACACAAGATGAGGTTACTACTGAAGAAGGGTGCTCCCTTTCCTTGGGGTTCCGAGTGTGAGGAAGAATTCAAAGAGGGAAAAGGGGGTTGTCCAAAGCAAAGTCCTTACAAAGTATCAAACCTGGTCAAGACAATGTAATTATGACTGACACAAGTTCAGTGGGGTTAGGAGCTATGCTACTGCAACAACATGGGGTTGACCATACCATATTGTTTATTTGTAAAAGCCTGAACGGTGCAGAATTAAACTACTCCGTGGTCGAGAAAGAGGCCTTGGCAGGTTTCTGGGCAGTATGCAAGTTCGAAAATTTTGTATGGCAGTAGTGATTCCATGGTTAAAAGTGAAGAGGGAACAGGGAAATGTTTGAAAATAAATGGATAGATAATATTTCAGCAAGAATAAGGAAATGGGTGGTTTCATTGCTCCAAGTTGTCTCCAATGTAAAGAAGTAAATCCACACATTACATCAAGAAGAGAAGGTTTATTTCAAGTCACATCAAAACACTCCAGTCTCCCTTCTCCAGCTTCTTTTCCAACTCCTCACTTATTCAAATAGTAACATTCTACCCAGAATGATACCACTCACT
This sequence comes from Lissotriton helveticus, assembly GCF_964261635.1. Taxonomy (NCBI): domain Eukaryota; kingdom Metazoa; phylum Chordata; class Amphibia; order Caudata; family Salamandridae; genus Lissotriton; species Lissotriton helveticus. The sequence goes on from NC_136067.1 coordinate 731,251,418, forward strand.
ATTCTTAGAACACATGGAACCTTTGAACCCTAAGGTTCCACGTGGATGCCTAAGGCAGGATACTACACACTTGCCTGTGTCTAGCCTGGGAAGTCATATCTGTTGAAGGTGAGTACCCTCTGTGCAAACCTGTAGCACTGATCTCCACTCAGCAGCCCTTGAGCTGAGTGAAGCTGTTGCCGCAGTCCCTTATCAAAGCCACTGTTACAGGAGCAGGTTTTACAGAAGGCACCCATCAATACCACAAGAGCTGCATATTCACAAAGGTGATAAAATGGGCCCTAGCTGTGAAAAGACTGAGAGACTGAACAGGCAGATCAAATCTGCTGTTAGGTACATAGAGTTTTCCTCCTGATATAGGAAAGTACCCTGTAGTTCTAGTTTGCTGTTAATGGCTTGCTATATTGAATATGTACTGTAAGTCTGATGAATACATGTTGACTTAATGCTGCTGGATCAATAAAACACCTGCACGACCAGTCAAACTGATCTACTTGTTAGCCGGTGGGATCATCCAGACTGAACTGCACCTGCCCCTAATCACTGCGTATTCCTGTACTTCATATGATGGACCATATATATGTTAGAGCTGGAAGTGGGCACCATATGGGTTGTAGCTCTTAACTGAGATTCATAGATGAGATTACTCTATCCCTATTTGTACTGTACCTTAGTATGTTTTGCTGTGAAATTAAAGAACCTTCTTTTAATGAGAGAAGCATTGGGCAGGACAACATGAGTGGTGAGTTCTGAGCACTTGTCACCTAGGAGTTATTTTCAAAACTAGGGCTGATGTATAATGTCTATCAAATTTAAATAAGGACTTGCAAATAAATATGAGTATTTTTCTTTATATTTCTATTCAGATTCATATTTGCAAGCTGTGTATGTCCAATGTGTTTATTATTTTAAAAAGTGTTTTCTTTCTACTTTTGTAAATTGTCTATTTAAGAAGTGATTTACGATATAGCTGGATATGTGCATGCCACATCAATTATTTTGATATTTACAAGGTTCTCCACCAATAATTAAATTTGAATATGTTGCACAAATAGGTTAATGTTTGGAGAATTGTTATTTTGGGGTAAACCTTTTCTGCAGAAAGGATGTTTAATGTTTTATTACCGAATTTTGACTACCACAATTGTAGTGTAGTTCCTATATTCCCAATAGGCTCTGCACATTGGAATAATATATCCTATAGATGTGACGTAGGACTTATGTCAAGTAGGTCTCTATTGAAATATATTAGACTTAATTGTGAGTGCCAGCTAGCTCCGAGGTCACTAGAAACTTTCTCAAGTTCACAAGAAGGGATTTAGTTTCTGACAATGGCATAAACATGTCAACTTTGTTTCCCCAAGATAAAACTGATCTTCAGAGTCGTGGAAACAAGAGATAGATATTTCACTCAGTCAATTGTGCATGCTTCGTTTCACCAGAGGTGCAGAGAAATAGATAGACTGGTGCTTTCAATAAAAGGATTTATTGAACAGTCTTCTTTCTCAAACATAAGAAATTAACTGCTACAATCGTAAAACTGGTTTCAAAATATAATGCATACAGTAAAAAGAGTATAATAAAATAATACTGTAAGAGCATTGTATGGTGCCTAGACCATAGATAAATACATACATAAATAACAGAGGCTAAAAGTACTCAACTGCTGCTTCTAAAATACGCCTACCCCGATGTACCTAGCCTAAGCTTAGTACGAGGGAAGAAGTAAGTGAGGTGTAGCATAAATGTAATATTCTTTGCCAAGAATCTGTCCAAGATTTCTCTTAGGGTCTAATCAGCTCCGTACCTTAATTTGGAATGAAGAAGGTCAGGCTCAGGACTCGATTCCCCAACAACCCGCAAGGGTAGCTTGGAAACACTGGAGCTGGATTTCTCAGCAAGAGAAAAGACAGCGTTTTTCTCAGTGCGTCTGCTAGAGGGTCGGCTTCCTTCGGCACTTGCAGTAGCAGGGCGCGTCGGGCAAGTAGATAGTCGAACTGCTCCAAACCACTGTGTGTTTGCTATGGCAAGTGTGGGCATATTTATACCTTGAAGGTGCCGAGATTGACGTAAAGGTGGACATAATAACGTCATCAAAGAGTCTTAGTTCTTTGAAAACTCCAAGAGTTCTTCGACAAGTCAGTATTCGAGCAAGGGAAAGTCCCTAGCTGCTGAAGCCGAGTTTTCCAAGAAATCGTTGTAGATTTTCAGAACTAGTGGAAGTTGCCTTGCCGTATTTGGACTGCATGAGCTATGTCTAAATTTGGCTATGATTATACCTATATTAGGGCATGACTCGGGAAAATTACAATAGGGTCCTAAAATGTTATACAACACAATAAGAAGTAAATAACTGGAATCTGGGAGAGCAAGTGAATCAGTTGTCATGAGATATGCTAGCAATGTACTTGGATTAGGGAAGAGGCTACTTTCCCATCATGTTTGCATGTGTATATAGAGCCCGAACCATCATGATCACCATCCACTTTTATCTGGGTTTCATTACAAAACCATAAAAATAACAGCACTATAAAAATAAAAGTTCATAAGAACAATTCATAAAACAATCATTCAGAATTGCTTTGGTAGCCAAAAATACATAGAAAAGTGCATAGTTTCTTGTCAAAAAATGACATCTCAATTTCAAAGGCCCTGGATTTTCACTTTTGACCAACTTTTAAGGACTAGTAATTAATAATAAAAAAAAAATCATCAATACAGTTATAATCCTACCTTCTTCTTTGTTTATCTGCACAACTTTACAAACATGCTACTTTAAAACAAGTGAGTTCATCAACTTTCATTTGCAGATATAAAAAAGCAGATCCGACCTGCCTAAGATTCAAACTCTACAGCAGAGGGAATAAAAGAGATTTTGAAAGTGCTTGCAGTAACCACAGAACATAATAAAGTGCATAATGTCTTGTTGGGAAGTGCCATCTAAGCCGCATGGGCCCAAAGTCTTGACTTGAAACCATCCTTTGGGGACTATCAACAAGAAATTGAATACGTTCAGCTGAATCTAATTTGAAGGAAACTCCAATTAGCATTGGTAATAAATAGAAAACATGATTCTTCAAGCAGGACAGTTTTCACTATGAAATAGGAATTAAGTGATGGTTTCTAAAGCTCACAGTATTCCCTCTGTGCCTGTAAGAAGGTCAAGAATTTTTTTTCAATCAGACTAGATCTTTAATGATACACTCTGTATGAAAAGATAACTCTGGACTGCCTAAGGGACTGAATTTCCTCTCTATGTAATGTAACCACGGTATGCTAATTGATTTGTCTGATCAAAGACAATCCCGAGTTATTGACAGGGTATTGTTGGTTAGATAGCGCCACTTTCTACTGTTGAAGGCTCTCTGCTTTATGGCCACATTAAAGGAATATGGCCAATTATATGATGAAGGTCCAGATATTATTCCAGGAATTAGCCTTGTGGGTGCGTATTCACATGTTCGACTCCATCTTACCTACACTTTTCTGCCTAACTACATGCATAAGCGCACATTCAAGTTTGTTGTCTCACACTGGAGGATTCCTCTGATCCTCCCACATGGCACCTGTAAGAAATTAGGTTATTGGTTGTGGGAGGTGGAAACCCTCTTCAACCAACAACCACAATCCTTATCAGGGTGAACTACAAAAGTCACTAAATTAACTTGTGCTTAACTCTCTGGTAGCTGGGCGCAAACGCAGGCAAACTTAACTTAGAGGCAAAGTGTGAAGTATTTATGCAGCAAACAAACAGTAATAAGTGAGAAAACAACACAATAAAAAAGATAAATCAATTGATAAAAAAACATCATTGTATTAAATAAAATGATTGTCATACACAATACTCTTATCACTTATAGGACTGGTGGAATGAGAGAGGTAGTTATAGGGATGTGCGTTTGTACTCTCTCTTGTAATATCAGAAACACCACTAAACAAACGTACCATAGCAGATATGGCTCCCAAATGTGGGAGCCAGATATCCTCATTAGTGAGTAATTTACTCCATTCAGGATGATTTGAGTCCCAGTACCTGGAGATAGGACCCAGAGGGTATTTCCAAAAAGGAACAGGATGGCTTCACACACCCCCTAGGTGTCTTGCATCATCATCGGCCCTCTTGCGCTCCCAGAAAATGCTCCAGTGGCATGCGGCCCTCAATTTTGATTCACGGCTGATCTGGGAAATGATGTATACAAGCAACTAAAAACCCTGTGCACCTACCCAAGCTCAAACATTTTCTTTTATTAGATGGGTGGTGTAGGGGTGATTAAAACAGGTTATCAAACACTTAAGGCTAAATTAGGCAGCTCATGTCCTATCTAGGTTGACATGTTTCAGCCCTGGCTTGGTTTACAATCCCTAGGTACATGTAGTACAATAAACAAGGGACCTATAAGTAAATGAAATGTGCCAATCAGATGTAGGTCAATGCAAATAGATTGAGATGACCCTGCAGAGAGGGCCCAGTCCAACAATACGAAAAGAGGTTTCATTTGTGAAGAAACTTGCTATAACTCAACCCTCTCGAAATAACATGTAACTTATTAACCAACATGTTTTGTGAATACTAAACCTGCATTACACGACATCTCTAGTATCAAGGGGAAGCTTGTCTATGTGCTTTTACTAACAGTAACCTGAGTGTCTTAAAATGGCCGCCAAAAATGCGGGAAACTTTCTGCACATGTGTCTGCCACATCTACGTGGTGTGACGGATCTCTGCTTTTGGTGGGAATTGTTGCAGCTGCGCACTAGTATTAAAGACGGCCGCTTCATGTTTCACATGCTACTGCATATGCTCCTGCTCGAACTAAACTTTGTATGTTCTGCTTAACTATTAATGCTATAGTTAAAATAAAGTAATGGGGTTAGAATAGAAATAAGTGGTATACAGTGCATTCATTTATTTTCGCATTCTAAAATGTCTCTCTTTGACTTTATTATTAGCTCGTATTTGGGCCTGAAGTGTGTCTGAAAACTCTATTTTGAAACTGCTGTACATCCGCACTCAAACCCTGAGAATCTTGAAGCCCTGGCATTGAAAGGCTGCCAAAGTTCGTCTTGCCCGCGATGCGCCTGCGAATCTCACCTTATGAACCGGAGATCAGGAAGACAACTTGTAAATTTGTTAAACATTGTATACCAAATGAAATAATATTGCTGGTAGGAATAGAAATGCATGGGAAAGTAAATCATGGGCGGGAACATTGATCAACTTTATTGAATGGAAATGATCTCATACTGGTATGGTGTGATGACCTCTCATCGCTTTTCTGACCAATCAAATGAAGGGAATACACATATTCACAAAATTGAGGGGTGGTACATTGCCCTGGAAATGGTATAACTAAGGTAGGTTCCGCTAGTTAGATTGTCCAACTTGTCACAAACCTGTCACTGACCCAATATATGTTGAAGGAGAATCGAGAGCAGAGGGCTGGTTGAGCACTCTGACAGAAGAATCGGGGTATATTGAGGAAGAAGAATCGATCTACCCAGTCGGGGTCCAGTGTAGCCACAGAGAGGGGTGTGATGCTGGCGTTGCACTTAGGTAAGGATTCCTGTCCTGCACCTGTCCTGTCCTGTTGGCACCTGATTAGTCGGGAACCCTTTCCTGTCCCAGCCCATAGCCAGGGTTGGTCCTCGCACCATTCTAGGTAAATATAATCCATGTGGTATGTCCTTGTACTGTTTCCCTTTCTCATTCTTCCCAGGTACAAATGTCTAAAGGTGTTACCATGAAGTCTTGCAGAATTTATGCTTTAATAATTCTTTTCTTACTTGCAAAGTTCCTAATTTCACTACTGTGGCCCTTAACTCACAAAATATTGTATAGATAAAGTGTTTAAAACTTTCCTGAGTCTGTGGTTATTTTCAATGAAGGTAAACGTTATTCTCTACCTATTATTCTAACTCTCTTGATCCTTAGAATAGGACTTAGAGCACAAGTGACAAGGATTTGGTAAGTCATGGTGCACAGGTATAAGTCCTGAAGGTGAATAAAAATCTGATAGACAGGATGTTAAGTTGGATTACCAGTTCAAGGTGTGAATGTTTATGGGCCCAGGTGAGTATGGTAAACTGAGCTGGTAATACAGCGCCATCAGTATTTCTTTGGTGGCCGATTAGGGGTTAGGGTTTAGTTAAAGATAGGTAGTTAGTTGTGTATTGGTTTTTATTGATGTTGTATTGATTCTATGTATTAACCAAAACCCGTTTGTATTGGTATATGGTGTCTGGAATTCCCCGGGGATACTGAATAGTGGGTGGTAAATAGAAGCCACACTGCAGTGAGGTTACTGGCCTGATGAAGTAAGTGCAGATAGTTAGGTAAAACTTGAAGCACTAGTTAGGGATTATTTTTCTAGTATAAAAGTGAGAGTAATTGACAGCAAAAGAGTTTGCTGGTGAAACTTTGGTCTTATATCACCTAGAAAGGGTAAGTCTGAAGGAGTAACAGGTTCTTTGATGCTTGAGTGAAGCGTAAGCGGAAGAGGTTTTTCTCGTACTGTGTGAAGGGTAAACGGAAACGTTTTACTCGCTGTGAAAGAAATTGTCTTTTCTTTGAATTTAGTCAATCAGGTACAGTAGCGAATGCTTTTATGTTGTTAATTAATGAAATGTGCATTTAAATTGAAAGAAATTGAGTTGTCGTATTACCTTGCAAAAGAGGGGTCAGTCGCGGGTGCTGCACTGACATCACAAGAGCCGCGCTGGGATTGGTTGAGGCAGCGGGTGTGTAGCTGAGGTAATATTGTAAAGGAGGGGTGAGTGTAGAGCGTGAGAACTCACCTCACAGAAAGCCGTGCAACCGTTGGTTGAATTAATTTGAAAATGAAATGTTGATTGGTCATTGAAAATAAGAGACGCGCTGGTATTGGAAAAGCATTTAAGTGAAGTAAACAATTGAGTAAATTGCAATAATTGAAATTTCAGTGTTAAATAGAGCAGTAATTATATGTGGCATCTAGATCCAGTATTTATAGGACATCGCCCTGATAGAAGATACCTAGGGTTTGCCAAAGAACAGCAAATTAGAGGAAGGCCCTATATCATGTACGGAGAAAAGAGAAAAATCCCTTTTTTGCAGAAAATTAAGAATTATTTTAAAAAGGATAAACCCATTAATACGAGAGAAGGAATTATTATTCCACCACCGAAAACGCCTGCATCATACATGATGATAGAAAGGGGCTACCACACCTGTGTATGGTTAGAGAATTGGATAGAATATACAAAAGATGATGGTATATTGGCATTTCCAGAATATGGTACATTTGATGGGAGAATTTTGCACAGTTTACAAACTTGCATGAATGAATTAGACCTAAGACCAGGATTAAAGCAGTATGAAGCATTAGAAGAGTGTGAAACTGAGGCTTTTGAGAGAGATAGACCCTATTTTTACAGGAATTTAAGTACATTTTATCCCAGATTTCCCAGAGAGACAAGAAATAAGCAGATGAAACAATGGAGATAGTCCATGTCAGTGGAATGATTTTATCCTGTATTTACCCCAGAAGAACCATCAGGTAGTAAAAGTACAGAAAAGACAAAACATTTAATGACTAGTAGTGGAGATTCAGAAGAAGATTATTTTGAGGATTTATTCATGAAAAATCCGCCACCTTACCAAGAAGAGACAAGTAGAGTTACCCCTAGTGCTCCGTTCCTGAAACCACCTTATGGTTCCGCAGATTGTACATGAGACCACAATAGAAAAGCTACTACAAGAGAAAGAAAGAAAAGCAATAGATAAACAGAGAAGTGAGTTAATTCAGAAAATCACCATACTAAATACGAGTCCTGAAGCCCTAACGATAACAGTAACCATAGGTCCCGTTGTCCCCTAGTAAGGACATAAGCAACCTAGTCCTAAAACTCCAGTTCTGACTACACCTATAGTGCAGCCTAGAAAAGAAAATATAATAATCGATGACCAGGCATGTGAGTGCGAGTCAGTGATTTCGCTGATGGATTTACCTATAGGAGAACCAGTAGGTGATTCGATCAGGAAAGTTACTCCTGGATACTCTAAAGAAGTACAAATTGAAACACCCACAGGAACGAGAAGTGCCACTGTAGTAACCCCAGAAGAAATTGAAAGATGGTCCGGAGACATAGAGAAGCCAAAATCACAGCCAATGGTATTGGACATTTTTAGATTAAGAGTAGAACTAGAAGAAATGATAGCTGGAAATGTAGGATTACAAACAGTGAAGAAGAGTTATTATTCATATGCTGAAGTATTACTCAAAATATAAAAATATTTCATGAGAAATTTATGAATTTGGCCTCAGACATGGGAATTGACATAGGTAAATCTAAGCTATTGCAGAAACCTTACAGAGCTGAATTTTCTGATAAAGATTTAGAATGTGTCAGGATGAAAATTGCAGATAAAAGAATTATTGTCATTGGTGCAAAAATGGGGAGACTTAGACAGATGGAAAGCTAGATGGAAAAGAAAAAGGAGGAAGCTCAGGCAAATCAAACTAACTCTGAGTATCTAATGAAAGAAACAGAAAAGGTTGAAAGGTTGTGTCCAATGAGAGAAGTTCCAGGAGGAGGTTATGTACATGTCCCATGGTCCCGACAGGGGGCCTCATTTATGAGGCCGATTGCGCCATCGGAACGTCACTTTTTGTGACGTTCCGTGGCGCAGAAGCCTGATAAATATCAGTCCCTGCAACGCAGTGTTCTGCGTTAAAGTGGCGTGCTATGGGTGTTGCTGGGGGTGTTCCCAGCAACATCCATAGCCTTTTGACACTGCCCCAGATTTACGAGAAATCGTAAATCTAAGGCAGTGCCAAAATCTTACGCCTCCCCAGAGGAGGCGTAAGGGAGGCGCAACGGGGAGAAATATCTTTATTTCTCCTCGTTTTTCCTTTTTCAATGTGTGCTGCATTCTTCAGCACACTTAGAAAGAGGAAAAACCTCTTGTGATTATTTTTGTACAGAGAGGTTTCCCTTCCTGTACAAAAATAATCAACCCCGCAAGGCCGGCACCCTTGCACCAGAGGAAAAGGACAGAAATGCGCCGTATCTTATAGATACAGCGCATTCCTGCCCCTTTCTTTTGCCGTAAGTGCAAGGCCTGCTGCGCTTCCCAATGGCAAAACCTCTTAAACGAGGCCAAGGATATTTTATCATTCACAAATGATTTCCCAAAACTCAGAGAAAAACCCGTAGAATGGTACAGGCAAGTTGAAAGGTTTGTGAAGGTTTCAAAAGTACTGTTAAGAGATTTGGATGGATTATTTGACATAGTTGTCCTTGCAGATTTATAAACAGAATGTAAAATAACATTAGATTGGCCAAATGATGAATACCCTAGAGAGCCAAAGACAGGAGCTCCATCAGAAGATGTAATGAAAACATGTAATCAGGTAATAACTTACTTGAAAGGAAAGGTTCCCCCAAAAGAGACAGTTTGGACAAAAATAGACAGAACAACCCAGACAAGGATGAATCGGTACATGCATATTACGAGCGCCTTTTGCAGGTGTTCAGACAGTATAGTGGGTTGGAAAACATTGATAATAAAGACATGACACATTTTATATATCGTTTTGTGTCCGGACTAAAACCAGAAATATTGCAAATGATTAAAGAACATAAATTAGGTTGGCAAGCAAAGCCTATCGATGAAATTCACACAAGTATGCAAAATAGAAGAAAAAGTAATGTGGGCTCAAGTAAAATTAGCAGAACAGCAGGAACTCTAGTTAAGTTAGCAGGCAAATAATCAAGGAAGAGGGAAAGGTCAAGGCGAAGGTAGTGGGGGCAAGCCAAGAGGGAGAATGAGCAAAGAAGAGGCAAAGAAAAAGTTTCCCTATCTTGGGTGCAGAAAATTGGGGCATTGGAAACACTAGTGTAAATTAATACAGAATAATAATGTCCAATCTCGAAATTTAAATCCACAGACGCAGAATGAGGTGTCTATGAGGCAACCGCAACAGGTAATACGGAATCAGTTACCATCTGCCCCTTTTCCAGATTTTGTGAGTCTTAGCCAAATACAGTGTGGACATCGGATTCTGGGAGGGAAGTGGTAAGAAACTAAAATATGGTAACACCACAGTTTCTTTTGCAAGACACATTTTTCGAAGAGGACAGTTACTGACGGTGCCTGAGAAGGGGGGAGCGGAATGCGTACTTGGCACATCCTTAGCGGTAGATCAGTCAGGTCCTTACGTGGAAGGCAAGGCTGAGAGAAATGACATCACCTTCTTATTGGACACTGGTGCTACCCATTCTACTGTGAGAAGAGCAGACATCCCAAACCTACCCCTCTCAGTAGAAGTGATCCATGTAGTGGGCATTTCTAATAAGCAGATTAGAACCCCTGTTACAGAACCAATTGAAGTACGTATTGGCAATTTTAAAGAAATGCATTAACTCGTTGGTGTGATTCCAGTCCTGTAAACCAGCTAGGAAGGGATCTGCTGTGCAAAATTATTTGGACAATCTTTTGCACCCCAAGTGGTGTTGAGATTCAGATTCCAGATGAAGATGCAATAGACAAAATCATGTTAGCCAAGTAAGAAACTGAAATTAAAAAGACGACCCTAACAGATTTACCAGAAGAGCTGCAAAATACCATAAACCCTGATGTGTGGTATTTTACCGGAAAAGAAGTAGGATTAATGGCAAATGTCAATCCAATAAAAGTGACAGTGAAGGAAGGTGCACTTTTCCCAAATACCGGTCATACAAAATGAGCCCAGAAGTAAAAGCAGACGTTGCAGCTGAAATAGAGCATTTGGTTGTGCAAGGTATTTTAAAAGAAATAATGAGCAGTCCATGAAGTTCACCCATAATTGGCATAAAGAAACCAAGTGGAAAGTATAGGGTAGTCCAAGACCTGAGGAAAATTAATAAAATTGTTGTCCCATGTTGCCCAGTAGTCCCGAAACCAGCAGTGATTCTGTATCAGATACCATGGTGTGCAGGATGGTTCACTGTAATTGATTTATGCCATGCCTTCTTCTCCATCCCATTGAACCCAGACAGTAAATTTGTATTCTCATTTAAATTTGACGAGCATGTTTATGTTTGGAATCGTGTTCCTCAAGGGTACACTGAAAGTCCATCGATTTTTTTATCACATTTTGAAAAAATGTCTTGAATCTTTGGTGCTGCCCGAACAGTCAGTTTTGGTGCAGTACATAGACGACTTACTGGTTGCGTCTAAAACCCAAAGTGACTGCATTATTGACACAATTGCATTACTGAATCATCTGGCAGAAGGAGGACATAAAGTGTCACCTGAAAAATTGCATTTTTGTACCACATCAGTCAAATATCTGGGACACCAGATAGAGAGAGTGACTTCAGAAAGGATCAAAATAATTAGAAACATGAAATTACCTCAGGCACAGAAAGAAATCAGAATGTTTCTTGGAGTTGTAGGTTACTGTAGGAAGTTGATTGTGAGATTTGCAGTGCTAGCTAAGCCACTGAAACAAATGGCAAAGAAACGAGCAAGAGATCCAGTAGAGTGGGATGATGAAAGCATGACTGCTTTTCTAAAATTACACAACTGCCTGTGCGAAGCCCCAGCATTAGGAAGGCCAGATTATTCCAAAGAATTTGCATTATTCTGTGATGCAAGAGATGATTGTGCTCTTTCAGTTCCAAACCAGACACATGGCCTAATACGACGTCCTCTGGCATACTTCTCTGCCATGCTGGACCCAGTGGCATCTGCATTGCCAGGATGTTTGAAAGTTGTAGCTGCAACTTGCATGAGCTTAGAACAAAGAGAGTCTATTATAATGGGACATCCTGGGACAGTGTATGTTCCACATGCTGTCGTGATTCTATTAACTAGAACACGCACTCAGTACCTAACTCCTAGTCGGCTGAATAAGTATGAGCGAATCATTCTAGGTGCAGAAAATGTGACAATAGCCAGATGTACTGTCCTGAATCCAGCAACCCTGTTACCTACTTCACATTTTGAAGCAGTACAGGAGGAAGTTGAACATGATTGTGTCAACCTCACAGAATACAGTACTAAACCACGCCCAGACATACAGGAAGAACCACTAAAAGAACCAGAATATGAGCTATTTGTAGATGGTTCATGCATGCGACATGAGGAAGGAGGATTGAGTGCTGCTTACGCTGTGTGCACATTGACTGGTATAGTCGAAGCATTCTATTTACCAGGTGTCAAGTCTGCACAAGTAGCCAAATTGATTGCTTTAATAAAAGCTTGCAAATTTGGGAACAATTAGAAAGTAACCATTTACACTGATAGTCAGTATGGTTATGAGGTTGTGCATGACTTTGGCCAACTTTGGATGCAAAGGGAGTTCATGACTTCTTAAGGAACCCCTATTAAAATGGACAATTTGTAAAGGAATTACTTGAAGAAATTCAATTGCCAAAAGAAGTGTCCGTGGTCAAGTGTGCTGCTCACCAATCTGGAAATGACAAAGTGACAGCCGGTAATCGTTATGCTGACCAGGTGGCCCAACATCGTGTCAAGTACAAAATGGCAGTAAACAAGCAAATCGATACATGTGGAATCAGCTGCCAACTTATGCTGCTAGAGGGTGTAGGCACATGGGAGGAAGTGGAAGATCTACAAAACGAAACAGAACCCAAAGAAAAGGAAGAATGGGAGAAAATAGGTTGTCAGAGAAGGGCTGAAGATGTTGTCATAATTTACTTGGATGGGAGACCAGTGTTACCTAACTGTATTCTCGCCCATATGGCTAGGAGGTACCATGGGGACACACACATAGGCAGAGATGCAATGATAATACTGTTCAGACAGGATTGGTTTAGCACGAAGTTCAGGAGCGTAGCAGAGGGTCTTTGCCAGAGATGCTTAATTTGTCAACAAATTAACCCTGGTAGGAAAACTGTAGTTTGCCCCGGGAAAATTGGATAGGCAGAAGGTCCATTCATAAGACTACAAATTGATTTCATTCAGTTACCTGCTTGTTGAGGATTAAAGTATGTCCTTGTCATTGTTTGCCTACTTTCCAAATGGGTGGAGGCTTACCCTAGCTGAAGGAATGAAAGCTTAACTGTAGCTAAACTCCTGCTGAGAAAGGTCATTCCTAGGTTCGGTTTTCCAGTAACGATTGAATCAGACCGATGGTCTCATTTTAATAATGAAATAATTTGTTTAATTTGTGAAGCATTCAAAATTGAGCAAAAGCTGCACTGTGCATACCGCCCAGAGGCTTCTGGAATTGTAGAACAACTAAATGGCACAATAAAATCAAGATTGGGAAATATGTGTAAATCCACTCGATTAGAGTGGCCTGATACTTTACCTCTTGTTCTCATGGGACTCATAAGCATTCCAGACAAAAATACAGGCTTGAGTCCTCATGAGAGGGAAATGAGGCAGGCATGTGTACCAGGACACAAGCTGTTAAATATATCTGATGATTTGGTATTGGAGTACTGCAAAGAGCTGGCTAACCAAGTGCGTTTTATCTCTCACCAGGTTGGGGAAGACGCTGTGGCCAGACAATCGACTCCAGCACATGATTTGAATCCAGGTGATTGGGTCGTGATAAAAGATCACACCCGAGAATCGTGCCTAGCACCAAGGTGGGGAAAACCACATAAAGTAATACTGGTTACCACCACAGCTGTGAAATATAAAGGCATACCAAACTGGATTTATGCAAGCCACACTAAAAGAGTGACAAAGCAGAGGCTGAAGGTTGTGCAGCTGAAGGGTCCCAAGAAATCAATCCTGATGTAGCTGATGAGGAACGACCTAGCACCATTTCAGGATGAATGGATTCCCATAGTCAACATACCTGAAATAATTGTGAGAACAAGAAGTCAAACATATTTAGACAGGCAGAGTAACTGTGAGGATGAGTCAGGAATAGAAGAACGCACTCAGATTATAGAACCAAAAGAAAGTGTCAACTCTGAGGAGGACAAGAGAAGGAAAGAGCAAAATACTCAGACAGACGAATTTGACAGTAATAACAACGTGTCTGAGGAGGGACAGATAGGCACTAGAGAAAATGCTCAGGCAGAAGACAATCAAGAAAAAGAAAGACCTGAGCAGGACCAGATAGGTATAGAAAAACAAGTTTAGGAAGAAGAAAGAGAACAAAGCAAAAGTCAAAGACAAATCCAGCAAACTCCTGAACAGGGTCAGATTAGTGTAGAAGAACCCATCCAGGCAGAAACAGTAAAAATAGTAAGCCCTGGACAAGGTCAGATAGAGAGGAATTCAGACGACGACAAAAATCAAAATGTGCCACAAGTTAATGAAAATAAAAGGACATTTGATGAAAATAAAAGCACAGTGCCAGCTAAAAGGTGATACTTGGCCCAGCATTATCAAAAGATTGAAATATCTCCTTAAGACAATAAATGAAGAACCGGACCAAGTGGATGAAGTGACAAGTCAGTCTGAACCATCCACAGAGAAGCCAAGAAGGAGAAGTCCACGATTGAAAAGACTGAATAATAAATTAAAAGGTCCTGGATGGTCATACATAATTCTCGAGGATTATGAGAATTTGGAAATCAGTGATGAAAGTGATGAAGAATTAATTGCTGATCAAATTGACGAAGAAGTGAGACCAACTTGAAAATAAACTCACAGGTTATATTCTGTGTAAAAGATACAAAGAAGGGTTAAAACTCCTTACTCAGAAATGGCAGATAAGAGAGCTGGAAAATCGGAAAACAATTGTATAAAGAGCTGTTGTAGAGTATGCATATGTAGTATATTGATAGTACTTACAGCATGGTTAGGACTGACAAAAGCTATACCTTACTTAATGAGTGAGAGTAGACAGAATGACTCTAGTGCACATGGAAAGGTAGCTAACCTTAAGGAAGGCAGAGTAGAATTAGAAGCACCAGATGAGGTAGAATTACACCACAGTACAAATAGAAATTATACGGATTTAAATGTGTTTGCTAACCTGTTAGTGCATTATTTAGAAACAATGAAAGTTAGTGACTGCTACGTGTGCATGAAGTTACCGACATCAGTAGCGGAAGGAGTGACATATCATCATTTACCATTGACATATGGTATTTCATGTAGTGTTCTATCTAGTTTGTTTTACAGAACTGGAAAGTTACAATATTATTATTCTAACATAGATGTGATTTTTTCTGAAATTCCTGTATGCAGAAACATGAAGCCTGTCCTTAGCAGTAGAGATGTACAGTTCATGGGTGGATATTTTCTGACAATGAAAACAACAGATATAGCTGAAGCACACAAAGATAATTTAACATGTAGGTTACATGAAGAAGAGAACATATTTTTGAATTTAGTAGAGAAAAGGAGACAGGATTTCCTTAGAAAGGCAACTGAAACCAAACCCCAGATACCCAAATGGGCTGAGAGGGAGGAATGTATTGCAACTGGCAAGACTATGTCTCTGGACTTTGAAAAGAAGGGAAAATATGTCTCCATAGGTTAAAAACAATATTTGTATTGGTTCCAGTGAATGTGAATACAATTTCCTGATAATTGGGGGTTGGGGACTAAAAGGGAAACTGATCCAGTATTTCTTGGAATCTATTATATTTGTGGGAACAAGGCTTATTTTAAGCTACCTGACCATTGGTATGGGAGTTGCTATTTCAGAATAGTATTCCCAAATGTATACCATGTAAAAAGACTCACTGGAAGCAATGAAGAAAATAATGAACTAACACAAAATAAAATAGCTAGTTTTTCAGAAATTGTAGGAGATATATTTAGTGCATTGATACCTTCAGTGAGAATAATTCTGAATACACAACAAATTAGTAAATTGTCTACAGTGGTTGATCGCTTATCGATTGATACTGCTGGAGGATTTCTACTGATCAATACTGAATTAGTTGTGATAAGATCAATGGTTTTACAAAATCGACTTGCTCTTGATATATTGTTGGCAAAAGAGGGCGGAGTCTGTAGAATGCTGGAGACGCAACATTGTTGCACTAACATACCTGACAAAAGTATTGAAATCGGAAGGTATGTCAAAAATATTACACATTTGGAAGAAGAATTGAAACCACTGGAGGTTGATAGTGCATGGAAGAGACTAACTGATGGTCTTTCCTCTGAAGGTAGTTGATTTTCTAATGTAGGAAAAAGTATTGTAGCTAAAATACTGATGCCAATAATGGGACTAGCCCTACTGATTCTAGTGATAATGATTTGGTGCAAATGCTGCAGAAACAGAAAGTGGTATGCAGTAAACGAAAACAGGAAGAAAATAAAATTTGACGAAATTCAACTTGAAGAAATGAAAGGCGATATTTACAAAAGAATGAAAGGGTTTCAAACTAAAAGGGAGAGAGTAAGTTCTAAAGTAATAGAGGAAATAGAATTGGGAGAATGCTAAAAGTTGGCATCTGGTTCTGTAATTAGTGATGGTATAGAATATGTTATGTTATGTTATGTTATGTTAGGTGAAATTTGTAAAGCGCACTGACACCATAAGTTTCCTGGCGTTGAGGGTGTAGAGATTGCGAGGAGACAAGCTAACCGGTCAAAGTGAAGAGTCTGGTTTTTAGAAGTTTCCTGAAGTTCAGCAGGGAGCCGCTGAATTTAAGTGGCTAGGGGAGAGGGTTCCACAGTTTGGGGACCAGATAGGCAAACCGTCGGCCGCCGAACTTTTTGAGTTTTACGGTCGGGGGACCAACAGATGGAGGTGAGCCGACCGAAGATTGCGCATCGGATGGTGCTCCACAATCAAGGTTTTGAGAAAAGTCGGGCTGGTGCAGTGGAGCGCTTTGAACGCTAAGCAGCCGATCTTAAAGGCTGCCCTTTGTTCGATCGGCAACCAATGTAATTTAGGCAGCAGTGGTTTTTCGGATTGCCACTTTGGGGTTTTGAGAATAAGTCTAGCAGCCTGATTTTGTACAGTTTGGAGGCGGTGAAGCAGTGATTGTGGAAGTCCATGATACAGAGAGTTCGAGAAGTCGAGGCGGGATAGCACCAGGGAGCTTACAACCTGTACCAGAGCTGCGTGCGAAAGTAGATGGGCGACTTTGCGGATTTTTCGCAGTTGGAACATGCTGGAGGAAATCACAGCCCCCACTTGAGCCTTAAGAGAGAGCTCAGCATCGATGACCACCCCGAGACTCTTAACCGAGCTGGCTGGCGCAGGAGGAGGACCCAGCTCCTTGGGCCAGAACTGGGGGCCCCAGTATGCAGGGCTATTGCCAGGTAAAATAAGCTCTGTTTTTCCGGGGTTTAGCTTGAGTTGATTATGATTCATCCACTGCTGTATGTGGAGCATTACGGCTTGAAAACTGTTAACAGCATCGGGGGAGTTAAGGGAAAAATTATCTGTAAGTCGTCGGCGTAATTGAACACTACAATATCCCATCTCTTTAGTGAGTGAATCAATGGCCGGAGATATAGATTGAATAGCAGGGGAGAGAGGGAGGTGCCCTGGGGGACTCCGCAGGTTGAGAGGACATTTGTTGCCCTGAAGGGACCTAGACGGACAGCTTGCACTCTGCCCGAGAGGAAGGACTTAATCCACTCGAGGGCAGGACCCTGGATGCCGGCCTACTCTACACGGTGAAGAAGAATGTTATGGTCCACCGTGTCGAAGGCTGCCGACAAATCCAGTAGTACAAGTGCCTGAGGTGTTCCCTTGTCTGCGTTCCCCCTTAGGGCATCCATGACTGCCAGGATGACGGCCTCAGTGGAGTGGGCCGGCCTGAAACCAGCTTGATTAGGTTCAGCGTAACAGGAGCTTTCCATGAAATGGGAGAGGCAGTTGGTGACGTGGGCCTCGAGAAGTTTGGAAAAGTAGGGCAGGAGGGAAATGGGGTGATAGTTGGAGAGATTGGCAGGGTCGGCTCCAGGCTTCTTCAACAGAGGTACTAAGACGGCCTCCTTGAAAGAGCTGGGGACTGTGCCAGTACTGAGGGAGGCATTCAGCAGGGGAAGTATGCAGTCAGGTAAGTTGACACAAACGTCCTGAAGGATGGAGGGAGGGCAACAGTCATTGGGGAAGCCAGACTTAATGCGGGCCGCGAGTTTGGCCAGAGAGTTTGAGTTGAGGTCAGGGAAATGCGTGAAGGACAGTTGGTTAGTGGGGAGGGCGTCCGGTGGTCTGACGAGATTGGGAGATGGAATGGAGTTCTTGATGTCAGCTATTTTGTTGATGAAAAAGGAGTTCAGAGAATTACAGGACTCTTGTGTTGGGGTCTGAGTGGGAAGGGTTCTGTCATCCGTGGTGAGCTCATTCATGACTTTGAAAATTTCTTTGGATTTATTGTGGGCGGAGAGAATTCTGTCAGAGACGTGTGTAGATTTGGCTAAAGAAATCGCACGTTTGTAATCATTACGGGCTGCGACAAAGGTCGCTCAATCGGAGTCGGAGTAATTGCGTCTCCAAATCCGCTCTGCCTGGTGTACTTTCAATTTTTGCGCTTTCAGGGCACTGGAAAACCATCTGTGTGAGTTGCTGAGTCTGGCGCGAGGGAATTTGGAGAGAGGGGCGAATTGATCGCTGGCCATCGTTAGCCAAATGGTGGTATCCCCTTCCATTGACTCGACAGTGGCGTCAGTGTCAGCAGAGGGGCGAGTATTGGCCAGGTAAGCGAGGAAGCCTTGGGAGTCGTAGGAACTCCATTTGCGTGATAGCCCACCTCCCAGGGGGGGTGCCTTAACCTTGCCCTTGACTGTGATGGTAGCGTTAATCATATGATGGTCCGACCAGATGCAGGGGGAAATGACTGGACGGGATAGCGCTAAGTCATGGGTCCAAATATGGTCCAGGGTTTGGCCTTTGATGTGGGTGGACGTGCCGACTTGTTGGACCAGATTGAGGCTGGTGAGGGCTTTGAATAGTTCCATGGCATGAGAGCCTGCTTTGACGTCGTTGTACCAGTAATTAAAGTCGCCAAAGAGAGCGACTCCGGCATGATGTGTCATGAGGTTTGCTATCTGTTCGCTCAGGGAGATCGGGAAAGAGGGCATCGGTACCAGGGGTCGGTATAGGATTATAAATGTAAGGGCACCGGCCCCAGTTTCCAGACTAATGACCAAGTTCTCGACTTCGGGAAGAGCGAGAGAGGCCGTGGCGATGAATTTGAATTGTTTCCGTATAATGGCTGCCACTACGCCCCCAGGGCGGCCAGAGGAACGATTAGCGTTGAGGATATAGTATTCAGAGGGGAGGGCCGCCAGAATATCTGGGTGGGAGTCTGCTGTAAGCCAGGTCTCCGGGAGTAATAACATGTCGGGTTTTTCAGTAGTGAGGAGAATAAATATATCTGCTTGGTGTTTTACCAGGGAGAGAGTGTTGAGATATATCACACGGATGAGTGTCTCGCTTTTCGTGGGACATGTTACCCGGTTACGGCTGACAGGGGGGCTGATCCTCCTGGAAAAAATGCCAGCGGATTTAATGTGTTCAGCTAATTCAGGGAAGAGCGGCAGGTGCGTAAATTGTAGTTCTCTGAGAATAATGGCAGGATAAGAGATGGAACATACAGCGCCAGAGGCCACTCGGCCCGGACTGGCGCGGACGGGGCGCAGACGGGCTTGCCTTTGGCGCGCCCGCTGCGCCCGTCCGCTGCGCTCCCTGTAGGGGGGGCCCATTTTATGGCTGCGAGGGCGGGAGGGTCCGAGCACTAGTCCGCTCGCCTGCTCCTCAATGGAGTCTGATTGCCTGCTCCTCACCCAAGATGGTGGGCACTGCAGGTCCGGTACCCAGGCAGCACCTAATCAGCTGCGATGTGGCGGAGAGGTGAAAACCGAGTGGCCGGTACTGAGGAGGTAGGTCATTAGTGCACAATTCAATTTTATCAATTTTACAAAGAATACACAGTTTTAAAAACAAAAGTGTCACGAAGCACAAGTGGAATATTAAAAACACAGAAAGTGCAGATACAGCGCATAAGTCCCGGCTTGCGCCTCAGGACAATCACGGACACCCTATCAATCAGGGTTACCGTGAGAAGTGGGGATTTTATGGCTGCGAGGGTGGGAGGGTCCGAGCACTAGTCCGCTCGCCTGCTCCTCAGTGGAGTCCTATTGCCTGCTCCTCACCCAAGATGGTGGGCGCTGCAGGTCCGGTACCCAGGCAGCACCTAATCGGCTGCGATGGGGCGGAGAGGTGAAAACCGAGTGGCCGGTACTGAGGACGTAGGTCAGTAGTGCACAATTCAATTTTATCAATTTTACAAAGATTACACAGTTTTAAAAACAAAAGTGCCACGAAACACATGTGGAATATTAAAAACACAGAAAGTGCAGATACAGCGCATAAGTCCCGGCTTCCGCCTCAGGACAATCATGGACACCCTATCAATCAGGGTTACCGTGAGAAGTGGGGTTTTTATGGCTGCGAGGGCGGGAGGGTCCGAGCACTAGTCCGCTCGCCTGCTCCTCAGTGGAGTCTGATTGCCTGCTCCTCACCCAAGATGGTGGGCGCTGCAGGACCGGTACCCAGGCAGCACCGAATCGGCTGCGATGGGGCGGAGAGGTGAAAACCGAGTGGCCGGTACTGAGGAGGTAGGTCAGTAGTGTACAATTCAATTTTATCAATTTTACAAAGATTACACAGTTTTAAAAACAAAAGTGGCACGAAGCACAAGTGGAATATTAAAAACACAGAAAGTGCAGATACAGCGCATAAGTCCCGGCTTCCTTCTCATGACAATCACGGACACCCTATCAATCAGGGTTACCGTGAGAAGTGGGGTTTTTATGGCTGCGAGGGTGGGAGGGTCCGAGCACTAGTCCGCTCGCCTGCTCCTCAGTGGAGTCTGATTGCCTGCTCCTCACCCAAGATGGTGGGCGCTGCAGGTCCGGTACCCAGGCAGCACCTAATCGGCTGCGATGGGGCGGAGAGGTGAAAACCGAGTGGCCGGTACTGAGGAGGTAAGTCAGTAGTGCACAATTCAATTTTATCAATTTTACAAAGATTACACAGTTTTAAAAACAAAAGTGGCACGAAGCACAAGTGGAATATTAAAAACACAGAAAGTGCAGACACAGCGCATAAGTCCCGGCTTCCGCCTCAGGACAATCACGGACACCCTATCAATCAGGGTTACCGTGAGAAGTGGGGTTTTTATGGCTGCGAGGGCGGGAGGGTCCGAGCACTAGTCCGCTCGCCTGCTCCTCAGTGGAGTCTGATTGCCTGCTCCTCACCCAAGATGGCGGGCGCTGCAGGTCCGGTACCCAGGCAGCACCTAATCGGCTGCGATGGGGCGGAGAGGTGAAAACCGAGTGGCCGGTACTGAGGAGGTAGGTCAGTAGTGCACAATTCAATTTTATCAATTTTACAAAGATTACACAGTTTTAAAAGCAAAAGTGGCACGAAGCACAAGTGGAATATTAAAAACACAGAAAGTGCAGATACAGCGCATACGTCCCGGCTTCCGCCTCAGGACAATCACGGACACCCTATCAATCAGGGTTACCGTGAGAAGTGGGGTTTTTATGGCTGCGAGGGCGGGAGGGTCCGAGCACTAGTCCGCTCGCCTGCTCCTCAGTGGAGTCTGATTACCTGCTCTTCACCCAAGATGGTGGGCGCTGTAGGTCCGGTACCCAGGCAGCACCTAATCGGCTGCGATGGGGCGGAGAGGTGAAAACCGAGTGGCCGGTACTGAGGAGGTAGGTCAGTAGTGCACAATTCACTTTTATCAATTTTACAAAGATTTCACAGTTTTAAAAACAAAAGTGGCACGAATCACAAGTGGAATATTAAAAACACAGAAAGTGCAGATACAGCGCATAAGTCCCGGCTTCCGCCTCAGGACAATCACGGACACCCTATCAATCAGGGTTACCGTGAGAAATGGGGGTTGTTAT
Organism: Lissotriton helveticus; assembly: GCF_964261635.1. NCBI lineage: Eukaryota > Metazoa > Chordata > Amphibia > Caudata > Salamandridae > Lissotriton > Lissotriton helveticus. The sequence goes on from NC_136067.1 coordinate 731,273,214, forward strand.
GGCATGGCTGCGAGTGCGGGAGGGTCCGAGCACTAGTCCGCTCGCCTGCTCCTCAGTGGAGTCTGATTGCCTGCTCCTCACCCAAGATGGTGGGCGCTGCAGGTCCGGTACCCAGGCAGTACCTAATCGGCTGCGATGGGGCGGAGAGGTGAAAAACGAGTGGCTGGTACTGAGGAGGTAGGTCAGTAGTGCACAATTCAATGTTATCAATTTTACAAAGATTACACAGTTTTAAAAACAAAAGTGGCACGAAGCACAAGTGGAATATTAAAAACACAGAAAGTGCAGATACAGCGAATAAGTCCCGGCTTCCGCCTCAGGACAATCACGGACACCCTATCAATCAGGGTAACCGTGAGAAGTGGGGTTTTTATGGCTGCGAGGGCGGGTGGGTCCGAGCACTAGTCAGCTCGCCTGCTCCTCAGTGGAGTCTGATTGCCTGTTCCTCACCCAAGATGGTGGGCGCTGCAGGTCCGGTACCCAGGCAGCACCTAATCGGCTGCGATGGGGCGGAGAGGTGACAACTGAGTAGCCGGTACTGAGGAGGTAGGTCAGTAGTGCACCATCAAAGAGGGGATTGATGGAGCAAGGTTTCATATGTGAAAAAACTTGCTTGAACTCAACCCTCTCAAAATAACATGTAACTTATTAACTAATATGTTTTGTGAATACTAAACCTGCATTACACGACATCTCTAGTATCAAGGGGAAGCCTGTCTATGTGCTTTTACTAACAGTAACCCGAGTGTCTTAAAATGGCAGCCAAAAAACGCTGGAAACTTTCTGCGCATGCATCTGCCACATCTACGTGGTGTGACGGATCTCTGCTTTTGGTGGGAATTCTTGCAACTGCGCACTAGTATTAAAGACTGGCGCTTCATGTTTCACATGCTAATGCATATGGTCCTGCTCGAACTAAACTTTGTATGTTCTGCTTAACTATTAATGCTATAGTTAAAATAAAGTAATGGGGTTAGAATAGAAATAAGTGGTATACAGTGCATTCATTTATTTTCGCATTCTAACATGTCACTTTTTGACTTAATTATTAGCTCGTATTTGGGCCTGAACTGTGTCTAGAAACTCCATTTTGAAACTGCTGTAAACGCACACTCAAACCCTGAGAATCTTGAAGCCCTGGCATTGAAAGGCTGCCAAAGTTCCTCTTGCCCGCGATGCGCCTGGGAATCTCACCTTATGACCCGAGAGAGGAAGACAACTTGATATTTTGTTAAACATCGTATACCAAATGAAATAATATTGCTGGGAGGAATAAAAAGGCATGTGAAAGTAAATCATGTGCGGGAACATTGATCAACTTTTTTTAATGGAAATGATCTCATACTGTTATGGTGTGATGACCTCGCCTCGCCTTTCTGACCAATCAAATGAAGGGAATACACACATTTGCAACACTGGGGGGTGGTGCATTGCCCTGGAAATGGTATAATTAAGGTATGTTCAGCTAGTTAGATTGTCCGACTTGTCACAGACCTGTCACTGACCCAACGTATGCTGAAGGTGAAATCGAGAGCAGAGGGCTGGCCGAGCACTCTGACAGAAGAATCGATCTACCCAGTCGGAGTCCGAGTGTAGCCGCAGAGAGGGGTGTGACGCTGGCATTGCACTTAGCTAAGGATACCTGTCCTGTTTTGCACCTGTCCAGTCCTGTTGGCACCTGATTAGTCGGGAGCCCTTTCTTGTCCCAGCCGTGGCCAGGGTTGGTCCTCATACCATTCTAGGTAAATATAATCTGTGTGGTACGTCCTTGTACTGTTTCCCTTTCTCACCCTTCCCAGGAAAAAATATCTAAAGGTGTTACCATAAAGTCTTGCAGAATTTGTGCTTTAATAAATATTTTCTTACTTACAAAGTTCCTAATTTCCCTACTGTGGCCCTTGACTCACAAAATATTGCATAGATAAAGTGTTTCCCGAGTCTGTGGTCATTTCAATGAAGGTAAATGTTATTCTCCACCTAATATTCTAACTCTCTTGATCCTTAGATTTAGGACTTAGAGCACAAGTGACAAGGAATTGGTAAGTTATGGTGTACAGGTATAAGTCCTAAAGGTGAATAACATTCTGATAGGCAGGAAGTTAGGTTGGATTATCGGTTCAAGCTGTGAATGTTTATGGGCCCAGATGAGTATGCTAAACTGAGCTGGTAATCCCGCGCCATCAAGATGACCCTGCAGAGAGGGCCAAGTCCAACAATACCTAATTATTTTCATATAGGCCAGATTACAAACCCTCAACCTACCAACCAAGCACAACCATCAAGAAGATGGTACTTGTCTGACAATACAACATTGTTTCTTTAGGGTATCTGTTTCACTTTATTCTTAGCATCATCACAAGTTTGCTATGTAATGACTTCACCACATTTCCAACCCTCATGCATATTACTATATTTTTCCCATATTGGCCACACAATATTTGTCAGGCACAACATACCACGTTTCTTTTTTAGCTGATGTCTTATAAGCGCTTTAGGGTCTTAATCACGGGTACGGAACACTGCACACATTTTGCAATAACAGACATTACTATCCTAGAAAAGTGCTTCTCTCCTTAGTTGTTCACCTTTTCCTGGATTCTCAAGCCAAGAATCACTGGTCAGTCCAGTATGAACTGGTCAAGGTTGCTCTATTAACTGCAGGCCAGACAGCCCTCGACATCTATTTCCATTTCTTCAGAGACCAGTAGCAACATAAGAAGCAGAGATTACGGGATTTCACTAGAGCAGGAGGAAACTTAATATGACAAAGAGAATGTGTTGGCAGCGCTCGCCCTATCCTCCAACTACAACTAGTATTTCAGGGAGGTGGGTTAATGAAGCAGTATGTGCAGGCTAGCATGTGCATCGTGGACTAAGACAGCTTCCAGAAGGAGAGCTGCTAACTTGTACAGTACATACCTGGACTCAACTGACCCCACAATTCACCCAGTATCAGCAAACCCCACATTTCGAGCTTCCAGACATGACAAAGGCAAAAGAACATAGTTTGGGGCACTGGACAGCCAATAGGAAATGTCTCCTCTATCATACAGGGTAACTGTTTTGTGCCCATGCAATATATTAATCTACTACTACTGGACCTTTCACTGTATAGCCTGGGTGGATGAGTCAGTAGCCAATCTCACTCAGAAAAGGTAACTTTTTTCTGTCCCTAGTCATCAGTGCCCCATCAAACAGAAAATCAAAATGATGGATCCCTTTCAGATGACACACTATTGTCCAGTTCACCGCCGGTATACACAGGGATAGCCAGAATAACTGGCACAGTAGGTTGGTATAACATTGCCAAGCCATTCAGAAGACTTTCATCCAATTAATTTATCTCATTGTGTAATCTTGGGAGTTCAATTAAATAATTAATGAAATAATCACTCACAGCTTCTCATGATGGTTATTATTGAGAACATTTCAAATGTGTCTACAATTTTTCCTAATAAATTATTTGTTAATACCTACCTGGCTATGGGTGTTGACTATGTAGTCTGAGGACTGGCTAAATGAAATAACTGCTACACTATATGCTAACAATATGTCAAGTGTTTAACAAGAGGATAATTTATACAGACAAGTTTGGAGCATCAACATGTCTCTGATGGCAATGAACAGAGGCTGTCTTTTAAGAATCACAAACTTGTAAATAGGAAAGCACAACAAATGGCCTTGAGCCCTGTCCCGACTCTTCCTTTTAAGGTAATTAGGGGCATATGTATGAAAATCCCCGTTTGCGATTCTCAAATAGCGATTTTTTGAGAATCGCTATTTGAGAATTGCAAAAAGGGATGAATGTAGAAAATCGCAATATTTTAGCGATTTCTTGGTCTTCCTTAATTGTGATTCGCAAATTGCGAAATCGCAATTAAGGAATACTTTCCCATTCATTTCTATGGGCCAAGAGTGTGAAGTCATTCTCAATTTGCGATTCGCAATTTGAGAATCACAAATTAAGAATAATTTCAAGGGTGCAAGGACACCCTGATGCACCCATGAAATGAACATGTGTGCGCATATGGCGCACATATATGCCCTAAGGGCATGTATGTGTGCCACATGGCACCTTTACAAATGCAAAAAAGTGCATTTGTGAAAGAAATCGCAAATTACCACCAACTTGAAGTTGGTGGTAATTTGCGATTTCTTAAGGAGAAGTCGCACAACTTGGGTGCTTGATACATAGCATTTAAGGAATCGCAATTTGCAATTCCTTAAATGCTTACGCAAAATTAAGGAATCGCAAATTTTGCGATTCCTTATTTTTGCGATGAGAAAACAGATCATACATCGCGTTTAGCGATTTTTCATTCACAAACGCTGTTTGTGAATGAAAAATCGTTTGATACATATGCCCCTTAGACTCGAATGAGGTTGTCATTGCCAACTATGCAGCCGTTTAGTATTGACAATATATACTTGCTGAACATTGCTGCAAAGACGTATGACAAAAAATATAGTGACCATTGGCTAGGTACATGAATTCTATTTTTTAAGCTATATGGTTTGTCCCTCTTCTGTCTTAAGACTGAAATGAGACTGTTCAATGATAGCGAGTTGGCGACTTGAATAATGGGCCCTTTGCAACTGATACTATATTGAGACGATCACTGTGGATCCTATATGGCGAGGTTTATCAGATGGCATCATGTCACTGAGATACAATATTTTAAGATCTGGACTTTGCTTTTGCAAACTATTGTTTTCAATTGTTTTAGGCGGATTTGTTTCATTTAACTAGCACAAAACAACAAATTCCAGAATCTACTGATTCGTTTAAAAAAGACTAAGGCAGAAAAAGAGAAAGTCTGATAACATTGATCCTTTTTTCCTCTGAACCTGGTGAATTCACATTACTTTGTGAGTAAGAGTGAGTACATAATTCTAGAAGAGTAAACAGCTTTACCTACTTTTGCAAAGGAACTAATTGCTTTCATCATTGGCCACCTCTTCAGACAAACGGAAAGGAGCAGGAGTATTTGTGGTGTAACCAACAGCTTCAGAATATGTCTCCCAAGTTGCTTTGTCTTGGCTCTTGTAATAATGGAGTCATTTGGCGGACATCTGCATGTCTGCCAAATTAACTTGGAAACATTCAGACATTCCCACCAATAGCTATTAAGACCTTTAGTCCTATGGGTTAGTACTACTCGGATTCAAATTGCATTGAAACAGGTTTTAGCAGTAACTTCCATACGGAGATAATTGCCAATTGTATTTTCTCTTGTTTGACGCTCTTCCAGGTGGTAAGTGTCTGTTGAAGTCTGCTCTAAGTATAATGCATAATGTCAACTATTTCGACAACAGCAGTTAAATAGTGAAGTTTCTCTGCTGTTTGCATAGCCTCTGGTCAGTGTACATTTTACCGAACAGCTGAGCTGTTGGCCAAGTCATGCATACTGTCTGCTATTTGATCAGGTGCAGCAGGGTAAATAGTGAACGTTTTTTACTATTGGCATGTCCGTAATACAAATTGTATATAGTGTCTGCTTTTTAACAGCTGGGTAAAGAGTGACGTTTCTTTGTTATTTGGACCATTGTTGACCACACAATACTTCATTTCTGCTATTTAGTGAGTGCCTGTGCAAATAATGAAGTTTCTTTGCTATATGCAAGGCTGCCATCCAGATAGTGCATGTCTGCTTTCGAGCCAGCTGCCAGATGAATAGGGAAAATGTATTTGCTATTTGCAAAGCACCGGCAGGTAGTCGTGTATGAGAAACTGGGTAAAGCCTGTTTGCACGTCATTTGGGAATTCCAAAGCTGGTGTAGTGAGGGCCCAACAAGGGACACATTTGAGTGAAATATTGCATCTATGGACCACCTCTAAACGTAACACTTACAGGATCACTTCAGTGCAATTTCTCAAAGACAAGTTAATTTGTAGAAGACACAAGGCACTATTGTGAGCTGTGTCTAAAAAAGTGTTCCGTTTAGATAGCTGAGATGACATGCCTGTTGGAAATGTCAGTTTACCAGTTTCTATTGGTTTCGCCTGGATCCACTAAGTGCATATAGGAATTTGGAGCCAGTTGTAACGAATGACTGGTGCGCAAAAATTGGTGAATTTCACACTGAAATTTGGCAACTGGTCTCTAATTGCAGCACAAAACATTGATACCTCTCATTGCAATGCATAATTATGAGTAATGCCACTTTTCCTAATTGTGATTCACATCTTCGGTAAACTCATTTTGCAAAAATTGGAAACGGGTTGTCCAATCAGAAAACGGCTTGTATATATTGCAAGACCCCATTTTGTGGTCACCAACTCTGTGAATATGTGAATTGTAACATTTTTAACCACAACATGGTTTCATTTATCTGGCAGTGGAAATGTAAGTGAAAATAATAGGGAAAAATGCTCTGTATCTCCAAAGTTGTGTTTAATTTCTAATGGAACTTATTGGCAATTTCTTTGATTTAGCTGTAAATTGTATTTAACCAGTACAATTCCACTTGTTGCTATCGTAAACATTCATAGTCAAATCACCAAAAACTATTTATAACTGGTGAAATGGATTCTCGACGACTGAAAATGTTCATCAGCCTAACGAAAACATGCAGTATTAAAGAGTTGTCATGGAAAATGCTCTACAGCCGCTGCGTGATCTGTGAGTCAACATAATAGAACTAACAATTTCCAAATACATGGCACAGTGAAATAGTTTTTTTGTGACTGCTATGCCGACCATAACCTTGCTTGTTGTCCTATAAATTTGGCACACAAATTAGCATTGCAGTACCTCCCCCACCCCCGGGTGCAATTAACCTTAGAGGTTTGCTTTAACACTGCTAATGCAAGCTTGATGGATAGCCAAGTCTACACAATTGCCTCCTCGACGCCTGTGTGCATTTGGCTTTGCACAATGTCAAGGAACAATTGCGAACCGTGATAAATGAGCCCTTTAGCTCCGGTCTCTCTTTCTTCCAGGCGGAAACAAAAGGCTGTGCCTAATACATGTTGCGTCAGTAGCGTTCTTTATTGCCGATATAGGTACAGACATTCTTGCACCTGAAATAAACTTTAGAAATTCACTTTTTTTCTAATGTGACACATGGTCCCCTAACATGAAACAATCAGGCTAGTGCTGCTGCCGACCTTCAGCTCCGACACAAACAAACACGCAGAGTTCAGACTGCACCAAAATGTAAGAGTTCGTCGAGATAAATGAAATAGGTCTTTCATTCGTCACAGTGATTGTTGAAGCTGATGCCACGGTTGTTCCTCCTGCGACTCAGTCAATAGCTGCAATCACAGTTCTTTTAAAGAAATAGAACCCCTTTTTAGACTGCAAATGACTCTTTCCAATTTAGTGACTTAATTCAAAGACAATAATATTTGCTAAAAGCGTAGGTAATGTATGACAGATGTACTAGAGTTTTTCACCTTGTCAATAGAGTATGGGTACATTTAGGGCCACTGGAATTAGGTGGCAGGGTTGACCAAGTTATGCAGCAAGAAAAGACAAATTAGTGGCATAATGTGGAACATATTTTGATAGTATTATGTTGAATTCCTTTAAGGAATTGTATTACTCGTGCTGCAGCACGAGGAATGTTTTCATCACTGTGTCCATTGTTGTTGTTCAAGTATGTATTCTACTTCCATCAGTTGTTCTCCTTCACAGCCAGTCAGTTGACTGCGGAGTTTCTGGGAGAAGGACTGAGGGAAGGCTGTTTCTGTCGCTGTTCAAATCCAAGAATAGATCTTCTTCAACCATAACTCGGAGTGCTTTACTCAACAAAATTGGAGACAAGGGAACATCGACATCTCGTGAAGAACCCACATTCTCGTCATTTTCAGCATTTTGACCTTTTCTGGATTTTCGTGTATTTATTCTGCCTGCCTTAAAGTCTACTGATCTGATTTCATTTTTCATGCGCTTCAAGGCCATCGTTTGGGGTAAGACTTTTCGTTTTCATCTCAAAATAATTATAATTCTACTTACTTTAGCGCCCTGCATCTTTCAAATTGGTGCGCTCGAGAGAAGACCTGCTTCAGAACCTTTGGATGCTCTGAATTCTTTTACGCGCATGTGATTGACACTTTTCCTGGTAATCACGTTTACGCACAAGGTCACGCGCGGGGTCAGTACGTGCCACCATATTGAATTTTCAAAATAAAAGTCAGCGGAGAGCATTTTGAAGAATTATCGGCGTTTTTCATCATTATTTAACTTATGTCAGCTTTCAATTTCAGATTAAAAGTCTGCGCTAGTTTTATAATTATTCAACGGCCCATTTTAATCGTTTTGAAGAGAGGAAACACACAATCTCCATTTTATGAGCAACAGTCTTCAACCAGGCAACTATCTCCCTACTTTTCATACGGTACATTTGACTTTCCTTTAAGAATTTTCTTATTTATTAATTATATTTTCTATGTACCTGTATTTGTAATTTTTGTTTTGTCATTTAAAATTCAACATGGCTTCACAACAAAATTTCACTATTCAACACCTCAACCATTTTGGTCTTCAGGAGCTGAACCTTCAAATAAATGGTTGGAGTGGAAAGCTTATTTTTTAAATTTCATTAAGGCCATTGATTTGGATAGTAAAATGTCTGCAGATAGAAAGAAAATGCTTTTCTTATATTCAGTTGGTCCTGCAGGATTAAAAGCTTATGACCGCATGCAAAAAGGAACTGTCAGCGGTGATATTAATGAATATTTTTAAATTTTAAAAGATTTTGATCACTATTTTGCACCTAAAGTTTGTATCGGAATCACAAGGTACACGTTTTTTCATAGGAAACAGGAAGCTAATGAAACTATCGATGAGTATGTTTCCGCTCTTAGACTCATTGCTGATGATTGTAAATTTGACCATTTAGAAGATCAGTTTATAAGAGACCAAGTAGTCATGCACGAAAGAGACCCGTCTATTCAAAATATATTGGTGATTCAGATTTAAAGGATATTTTAGCAATAGTAAGAAAAGCTGAGCTTTCTAGTCGCAGTGCCAAAGCTTTAAAAAATGAGACCAAAACTGATAACAAAAATGAAATTACCGTAAGCAAAATAAAGGATAAATCTTCTGGCAAGTAAAAGAAATCTAACAATAAACTTTCTGAACATAATTCTTCTAGGAAGTATGACAATTTAAAATGCTTTTGTTGTGGTAGTGGGTCACACCTGGCATCTAACAAACTTTGTCCTGCCTTAAAACAAAGATGTACAAATTGTAACATTATTGGACATTTTGAAAATGTATGTCATAGAAAGAAATCTGTCAAAGTTAAGTGTATTGATGACATTGAATCTAGCTCAGATGAGGATGACCGCTTAGTCAAGAAGCTTTCTTCATACTCTATTGCTGATAACGTTGTTGTTGACAACAGTACTTATGATTCTAAAGAACTGTTTTTAATAACCATTATTGATAAGTCCGGGGATAAGAAAAATAAACCTTTGTGCTTTTTGTCTTTAGGCGGTGTAAATGTCCAGTTATATGCAGATTCTGGATCCCCATGGACAATAGTTAATGAAGAAGTTTGGAATGATAAGTTTGTTAAGAAACTGGGAAATCAATTATCTCCTCCTGCTATTCATCCAGAGGGATTTACGGTAGAAAAGGTTGATATGGTTGATTTCCGTTCACTTCTTTTTAGATTTAAAGGAAGGGAATCATTTGGAAAATTGTATGTTTCAAAAAAAGGTCCCTCAGTATTGGGATGGAGAGATCAAGGTAATCTTGGTATCATACTTAATCCCAATAGTGACGATCCTGTCATGCTCATAGGTGACAACACAGATTTTTGCAAAGAAATCTTAAATACCTTCCCTAAAGTTTTTAGCAAGGAAGTTGGTAAGTTGAATGGTTTTACACACAAAATAGTATTGAATCCTGATGCTTGCCTGGAAATTCATAGAGTTAGAAATATTCCCATTTGTTTGAGAAAGGAAGTTGATCTGGAACTTGAAAAACTTGTCAAAGCTGATATAATTGAGCCAATTGAGTCGTCACAATGGATTTCTCCGATCGTTTTTGCACGCCGCAGCAATGGTAAGTTGAGGCTATGCATTAATTTAAGGCATCTAAACAACAATATTATAGTTGATAAATTCCCATTACCAAAGATTTCGGAGATGTTAAGTTTGATTAAAAATGCTGATTGGTTTTCGGCGATAGACTTATCTGCTGCATATCATCAGATTTGTCTCTCGGAAGAAAGCAAACCCTTGACAGCATTCATTACGCCCTCAGGGTGCTTTCAATACAAGCGATTACCTTTTGGTCTCGCATCTGCGGCTGCAATCTTTCAAAGGTTGATGCATCGACTTTTTAGCAAACTTGATAATGTACGTTGTTTCCAAGACGACATCTTAGTTTATGGAAAGGAAAAACAAGAATATGATAAGATTCTTAAGGAGGTTTTGGGTATCCTGGAACAGAAGGGTTTGACTGTAGAACATACCAAATGTAAATTTGCAGTAAAATCCATCACATATTTAGGACATGTCATTAGTGGTGAAGGGATCTCAACCAAACCGGCTCTCGTTGACTCATTTTTGAATGCTCCTCATCCAAAAAACAAAGATAAAGTTCGATCCTTTGTTGGATTAGTTGAGTTTTATTCAAAATTTGTAAGGGTTTTTACAAGCAAAATTTTCAACATTCGCCAATTGCTTAAAAAAAAAAAAAAATTAATTTGGTCTGAAGAGTGCAATGAGGAATCTGAAAATATTAAGAAGGCAATTTCTGATGCCCCGGCTTTGTGTGCATTTAATCCTGAACTCGAGAATTGCATTACAGTTGATGCCAGCAATAGAGGATTAGGTGGAGTATTCTCTCAAGTGAATAAAGAAGGGAAATAGTTTATTATTGCTTATGCCTCTAGAGCTCTTCATCCACAGAAGAGAATTTCTCAGTAATCGAGAAAGAAACATTAGCTTGCATTTGGTCACTGGAACACTTTAGAGCATTCGTATGGGGAAAACCATGCATCCTAAGGATGGACCATAAACCCTTGGTTAAGTTGTTGACAACAGAAGGTTTATTCAACGCTTCCCCTAGGATTGCAAGAATGTCTTTGAGACTACAAGAGTATATATACAAAATTGTATACGTACCAGGGAAGGAGAACGCTGTAGCTGATTTTTTATCACGAATGCCAATTAATCTTACTGGCAGTTCTGATCATGAGTGGGAAAATGTTCAAGTAGCATTAGTACATGACCAAGGTTTACCTAAAATTGACAAGGTAGTGTGGAAAAAGTCTTGTAAAGAAGACACTATCTTGATGAAGTTATTGTCTTTCATTAGGAATGGTTGGCCATCTAAATGTACCTTACCTGATGATTTAAAACACTTGTGGGAAGTTTGCAATGAACTTTCTACATCAAAAGTTAACGTCATGAGAAATGATAAAGTTATTCCGCCAACCAATCTTAGAGAAACAATAGTTAAAATGTGTCATGAGGGTCATGGTGGAATAGTTAAGTCTAAACAAAAGATTAAACAATGGTACTGTGGCCAGGCATGGATTTATTCATAGAAAGCATTGTTAGGAATTGTGTTTGGTGTGTCAATTCTGACAAAACTCTTGTTACTCTAAAACCCCCCCATGGCTGAACCAATAATTCCAAAGTCATTGGCACAGTATTGCAATTGACATAATGGTACCTATTGGTTCTCAAAATAAATATGTTTTAGCTGTAATAGATCTTTTTTCTAGGTGGCCTGTTTTAAAGGTCGTCGAGAGGATTAATTCTGAAGAGGTTATACAATTTTTGGATGATGTTTTTGTTGAAGAAGGACTCCCTGCTATTTTAATAAGTGACAATGGTGTACAGTTTACATCAAAAACTGCTAAAGATTACTTTGACAAAGGAGGGATAAGACACTGTACTACTTCCCTTTACAATCCGAGTGGCAATGGCATGATCGAGCGTTTCAACAGAGTCTTAAAAAATGCCATACAATCTACCATTAGTAATAATTGTAAATGGGAATTGCAATTGTTCAAGACCATTTGGATGTACAGAACGTCTCCACATGAGGTTTTAGGTATCTCGCCTTTTGAAGTCATGAGAGGGAGATCTGTTCGTACCAAATGTAATCCTGAAAGGATGTTTAACAACAATAAACCTTGTATACCAATAGATGTATTAAGAAACAAAGAGGTATATGATTTAAAACGTAATGTCAAATTTGTTAACATCCGTGTGGGTGCGTGGGTCAAAGTTAAGAAACCTTGAAAAGAAAAAAAGGAGAAAGTCAATTTTCTGACCCTTTAAAGGTTACTAAGATTTTTCGCAATGCAGTACAGTTAAGTGCTGGAAAAGTATGGAACTTAAAAGGTATTGCAGTACTTAAGAGTGAGATTCTTTTGTATAAAAAATTAGAATTCCGGATTGTCAAGGAAAGCGTCTCAATATTTTATTATTGAAGATGATCTTATTTGTGATGACAAGAGGAATTCTAAAAGTGTAGTTCAAGATAGTGCTAGTGATGTTGGTCATCCTGCTGAAGAGTCCTTTAGTGTTGATGTATGTGAACACCCCGCTGTTGAATCTTCTTTTGTGAAGAGCAGCATGGTTGATACTATTGTTAGCATCTGGGACATCTGAAACAGCGGTTGATACTAATATCATTTTAGATACTATTAGAACTCAAAATGATACTGAAGCTGGTACAAGTACTAGATTTGGCACTTAGGAAATACTTGTGCTACAGCAGAGGTCACAGAAAACAGTAATGTTGTTGTTAGTGACCGTTCAGTACGTACTCACACAAAACCCAAGTGGTTAAAGGATTTTGTTTGTGATGATGAGTAAATTGTATTATAGTTTTTTTTTATCACTTTAATTATAAATTTAATTTTCTATATTAAGGAGGAAGATGTGTTGTATTCCTTTAAGGAATTGTATTACTCGTGCTGCAGCATGAGGAATGTTTTCATCTCTGTGTACATTGTTGTTGTTCAAGTATGTATTCTACTTCCATCAGTTGTTCTCCTTCACAGCCAGTCAGTTGACTGCGAGTTTCTGGGAAAAGGACTGAGGGAAGGCTGTTTCTGTCGATGTTCAAATCCAAGAATAAATCTTCTTCAACCATAACTCGGAGTGCTTTACTCAACATATTACTTCGTTATTTGGACATTTTTACCAATGGAACTTGTGGGAAAGTAGGATCTGCTTTTATGGTTACCCCCATTTTTTGCTTGATGTAATGCTGTTTCTGACTAGTGTGACGGAGATCCTGCTAATCAGGACCCCAGTCTCTGTGCTTTCTCCCTTAAATTGGTATGGTAAGTATTTAGGTACATCCCAGATTGGATACTGATATACATTTATCAGTCCCCAGTATATGGTACTAAGGTACCCAGGGCATAGGTACACCAGGGGTCCCCCATGGGCTGAAGCATGCATTAAGGCCATCCATGGGAGATCACTCAATTTGTAACTACAGGCCTGCCATTGCACCCTGTGTAAGCTGGTGCTAGCACCACTTACGAAAGATATAGGTTTCCCTATATCTAAGGTCACTGGACTTAAAAGCTAGAATTCACCCCTAAGACAGGCCTTTTCATCCTGAAGGCAGGGTGCTCAGTTCTAACTATGAGGGTGCCCCTGCATGAGCAGGACACCCGTACAGCCTACGGAGTCCATTCTCCCGGGTTGTAAGTGAGACAGCCATATGACAGCTAGAGGGGTACCACGTCATTATGCGATGACCATCTCAAAACTGGCTGTAACTAATCCTATCAAGTTTGGTATCAAACATGTTGGAATCATACCCCCCACACCGTAAACAGTGTGGGAGGTATGATTCAATGCGCTGTAAACCTCCTCCGGGAGGCCCTCAGTGCTCCCAGTCTTCTTGACCCGCACAACACAACATGGATGCTGCTGACCAGAGACACGATTCTGCCCTCCTGCTGCTGAGCCATGTTCGAGCAGGGGAAGGCAGAACAATAGGTATCCTGTCACAGGGAGGTGTGACCACCTCCTAGACAGGGTTTAGTATATTGGGGCCAGGTGGGAGCACTTGATAGCGCCACTCCGTCTGCTTGAAGGACACACTTGGTGCCCTCCTTGCACTGTCCAGTTCAAACCAACTCAGGGAGCCATTGGCTCCTGCTCTGGCGTGCAACTTGACAAAAAAGATGGGAGTATTCTCCCCATTGTCCGACCCATCACCCGGGCGGGAACCCTGAATCGTCTCAACCCATTCCTTAGAGTACTTAAGGGCTTAGCTGAGGGTGGATCCCTAGATTTGTCATGGGACAAGATTAATTTCTGACACCACTTCTTCTTCAACCATCTGGGCACTCTGGACTTCGCTGGACTTCGCTCTGGGCATCAAGTCTGCAATTACGAAGAGTCCTGCTGGTCCTGATCTCTTCGTCCTGCTCGTCTGCTGCAACACCATGCCTGTGCACCATACAGGCCTGTGAGCATCCAAGACATCTGAAGGAATCTCCCTTCAAGTGAAGGAGTCACTTCCCTGCATCTGCAGGCACTGCAACTAAGCTGACCAGTTTGCTGATCTTGGGCTCCCACGGAGTCCGAAAGGTTCAGCAACACAGGTGGTGATTGTACACATCCCTCAAGGCCTGCCCTGTCCTCTCACCAAGTTTGAGTCCAGTATCCCTCGTTGGAGCTGCAAGAACTGAACCCCTGTGCACCACATTAACTTGCAATTGCAAACGCTTGTTGGCTTCCTTCCACCAAGATCTTGAGGTTCCAAGTAGCCCCATCTCAAGCAACTTCTGTGACCAAGTACTACATACTCTCCACATCACTTGCATCGTGGGATTTTATCTTTTTATCTTTGGTGAGCTGCTTGAGGTCCTCTCGTGACTCCAGTGCCTCCGGTCTGTGGGTCCTCTTGAGGGTCATCTTTTAATTCTTTGGGCCCTCCTGATTGTTTGGGGCCTGCACTGACTCCCCTGTTTGTGGTGAGACACATGGACCTTCTTCGCTGTCCACGTTGTTTGCAGTTGCCAAGGCTTGTTGGTGCTCCCGAAGGACAATGACCCCTCAACTCTCGACATCCGACGTGGGACAGCTCATGAATGGCTCCTGGTCTTCCACAGCATCGCCTGGTCCTCACAGCTGCAGCTCAAAGGTCACTGTCAACTCTCCTGCAACACCCGACTTCGGTGGCCATTCGTCTTCCAGGTCGCCTGGTCACTTCCAAGTGGCATAGACTCAGAGCCCTCTGCTTGCAGGGACTTCTTAACTTGAACCCACCTTTGTGTTCCAATTGACACTTTAACCTTCCCCAGCAGCGGCATCTTCCTGAAGTCCTCCATTGGGTTCGACAGCGATTTCCAACGCCACTTCACACCTATACACCCGGCTTCCCTGGTGCAGGTATCCTGGTTCCTAAGGAATCCACGGGTTGGGTGGCTCTCCACCCTTCTGCCTTACACTGGGTTTCTTCAGGGTCCACTGGGAAGGGTCCTTTTTCTTTAAAATTGCAACCACAACTTACCCATTGACTTGTATTGAACTTGTGGTTATGTTCCCACTCTGCACACGGACTCAGTGGGGCTCCTGATTACTTACCTTGGGTGGTTCCTTGGGTCTCCACCTGGTGACCACAGTGTATTACGTGCTATTTACCTGTTTCTACTGAAAAGGGTAAACAACCTTTACAACGCAACTTTTACCATGCAGTGCCTTTATGATGCAACTTTTACAACGCAAACCATTACAACGCATTGCTCTGGGGGGCGCTCTAGGATAGGGAATAGGTTTAATTTACTGTCCAACACCTTCCCTACTATCCACGGGGACTGGAGTTGGAATAGTAAATTAAACTATTCACTATCCAGCGCCCCAAAGCACTATGCGTTGTAATGGTATGCGTTGTAAAACTCGCGTTGTAAAAGCATGCGATGTAAAAGCATGCGTTGTAATGTCATACATCCACTGAAAAGTATTGTGTGCATTGTGTATATCTCTGGCTAGAAGATATCGGTATGTGTTAGCGAGTGCTATAAAATAAATACATATTTTTATAAATACAGTGTGGTTCTTTTTACTTAATCTATATCAATAAGATTATGTTCTGGTGAAACAAGCTGCTTTACACTCCTCCTGGACTAAGGCTGAAGACTGCTCTCCACAGCTACCACTTAGAGAGCTTTGTATGGTTGTCTAAGACCACTAAAAACACCATAAGGGTTGTCTGGATTGGTGCCAGCTTCTCACAGTACTACTGTATGGGCAAAGGCTTAATTTCATCAGTGTCAGTTTAACAATCAAATACAGAAATAAGCAAATGAAAGATGATCAGTTAACCTTCGCAAAGGTCCTTCCACTGCCAGCGAATACATGTTGGCACGTGCTTAGTAACTTTTAACCGATTTGAACTAGAAACAGTGTTTGTTTGTTAAAATCTGCAGATTATGCAGCAGATGTTGGATTATGTTGCAAATGCGGGAATTGCATACTCATTTAAAAAAAAAAGATACGGAGGCAGAATCACATAATTCCAGTGGCCTGGGTATATCCTCAGAAAAGACACTATCTCCACCACCAACAGCCATGAGCCTGATTGATCGGAACAACACTGTTCAAGAGTCTATGGCCATGGCATTACTCAGTGATGTAAAAGCCTTCCATCAAGTCTTATTGCAGTTTCAAGATTTCACATGTGGGAGTTCATCCTTGGTTTATTATGATTCTTCAGTTGTTAAAGGAAGAGGTGTGGCGCAGCAGCCAGGGCTGCTGGTTCCAGAACACCGGGGATCACGGTACGATCGCAGGCGACAGGTTAGCCCAGTACCATTTGACTCTAGGCAATAGCTTGCTTAATCTCCCCGATGGCCCCCAGCGCCTTGACACCCTTAGGGGTAATTGTTCGCGCTTTACAAATACTGGTGTTTATTTATTTATATGTAAATCCACAGAACATAAATCTACTCATGTCAGTCTGTGTTAGTGGTAATATTTTGTTACCTATTTATATTCAACTAGTAATTCAACAGGGTTGCCCACTCTAGCTGCCCGTCTTTGTGATTCATATGGACCTTTTTTATTTACTTTGTTTCATTATATACCTCCAGTAATCTGTCCAATGCATATAATCTACATAACTGTCTATGCAGACAATGTAGCAGCAGCAGATCCACATTACTTGATGAATAATTGACTATAACAGACCAATGGCGACTGATGATAACATCCTATCAGTATATAAACTAAACATCTCTATTCCCAAATTTTAGTCACGGGCAGGATACATTCACAAAACCACTTAGTTGCCGCAACAACACTTTATCTGGGGGTCATCCTGACTGGAAATCTAGGCATGAGATTCCAAAGAATTATGAAGACATGCGGGTTTACAGCATTAAACTGATGGATACATTGGAAAATCTACCTCTAGCTGCTGTGGGGCACATCACTTTAATCACGATGGTACATGTACCCAAATGTCAATGTTTGTTTTGATCACTTCCTTTCTAATGTTCCAGCGAATATCTTCTAGGAATTAGATAGAGTTGCCACCTGATTTATATGGAACCTTAAGCAGCCATGCAACTATCTTCTAACTATCGCTGTAAAAGTCATGATGGGCTCTTTCAGATGTAACACTATATTACAGTGATGTCTCCGACTGTGTACTAATTTTACTTGTGCAAATGCAAGCACCACACGGCTCTCTCTTTATCTAAAAAAATGCATGGTTATGCTGTTCAAATATACCGACCCGAGATATTTTGCAACGATCAAATTCAAGTCCTTGACCTTCTTTATTAGGACCTGGGCTGAGATCAAAATTAGTTTTAAAATTCCTGCAGAGCAAGTGACACCTAAACTGAGTTATGATCCTTATAGACGAGTTCGAATAATGAAGTACAGCAAATATATTTTTCACTCATTAATACTACTGTTAAGTCATTTGAACAGTTCAAAGAACACCGAAGTTTATCAAAAATAAATATTTTTTAATTCTTATAAATTAGAGATTATTTTTGTCACTTGCCACCAATATAAGGCATCTCCGGATTTGTGTTATTTGAATTGATCATAGGCATAGATTCTCCATTAATCTCAGTACTGAATGCCTACTTCATGAAAAATCGTCCTGGTAATTTAAAATATAGTCAACAAAACTGTGTCCTTTGTTGGCTACTGATGTCGATGTCAGTAATTTGACCCAGTCAATTAAGACTGTGCATGTAATATTTATATCTAAACGACTGAATGCATTGTCATTTTTTAAAATTTAAATTTAATCCTGCTAAAATTATGAAATGGTGTAAGAAAATGCCATGGCAATGCCCTACAAGTTCCTTTGTTCTCACTGACCAAATTCACAAATTTGCAAACTCGACCAGAAAGTATCGGAGCACTTCACATGGGCACCAGGGGCTGACCGGACATGTGCGCCCACTGTGCGCACCCTCTTTGCACTTCAGTATTACTGAAAGGGTCGCAGACACTTGTGTGGCCCTTTCTGTAATACAGATTTCCCTGGCGCACATAAAACCCCAGCGCTATCACCAGAGGATGTTCCCTAATTTGCAACAGGGGTGTGGCCTTACACAAATGAGGGAATCCCTTTGTCTCTGGGCGAGCGCCGTATTATAGATGCAGGCGCAGAGGAAAAGAACATGGTCAGCGACTAGCTGCCGCCTCCCCCCCACTCCGGCACCCAACACCCAGGAACGTGGACACGAGACGTGTTTTACTTTTTGGAAGGCGGGCGCTAGTCGCCCGGCCGTATTTATTAAAGTATGAAATTAAAAAAGGTTTTAATTGCATAATCAACAATGAATACAAAAATCAGCAGGACATTTAGTTATACAATTGTTATCAACAAGTTTGAGAGCCTGACCTTAACAAAACTCTAATACATGTTGTTCCTAGCTTAAACTAAACATCCTAAACTTGATTTTTGTACATTTCTGGCCATATGGCAGGATCACTACCGGTGTCAGGTCCTACAAGCTGCGCCTCCCCCCTAGAAGTGCGCATGCGCAGTGTTACCCCGGGAGTTGCCCGGTCTACGCCCTAAACTCCATTTACCCACTAAAGGAGGGCCCTTACTCTGCGCCGGTGGCGTCATGAGTCCACGCGCGCGGGGTGGCTACCAGCCTAAGGAAAGCGTGAACTACTCCTACCCGCGCTCCTTTGCCTATTACCTTGCCCCTGGAGTTCTGGGAGTGGCCCGCAGGCCCCTCCCCCTGGGCGGGAACCTCCATAGGATGATGCCCGCCCCCTCAGACCTCAAATATGTGCTCACCGATAATGACCTTACCGCATGCCCCATACCTAATAAATACGACGACCTATGGAAAAAATTCTAAAGGACAACTACACTGGCTAATAAATAACAGTATCAACGTATAGCTAAAAGGGAAAAAAGGCCTAACGACACATGGCATTAAATTACAATTCGGTTCACTCATGTTTCGCCAAATAACAATATCAACGTATAGCTACAAAGGGAAAAAAGGCCTAAAGACACATAGCTTCAAATACAATTCACTTCACACATCTTTTGCTACAAAGGGGAAAAATTCCTAAACAAACGCATCACAAAATACACCAACAGCCCACTCTCACCTGTGGTCCGTACCTTCGAAACTTATCATTAAACCATACATAACACTGCTCAAAACTTTGTTCCAAGGGATGGTGGGTGGGAAAACAAAGAAGCCCCGAACGCGGGGCACAACGTTCAGCGAGGGAGCGCCCAGGGACAAGGGGGTCTCCTGGGCGCTCCCTACCTCTTATTCCCGAGGGGCCGGATGGCCCCTCCTATCGCCCGCCCCCCCTGACCCGGACCCACTAAATTGAATCCGGGTCAGGAGGGCCGCCGGCTAATCGGCGGTGGGCCGCACCCCCCCAGGGCACCCCCCCACCGCCGAATGACCACGAGGGGAAAGGGGGGGCGACGGTCGCCGCGCCGCCATGCGTGCGGGGGGGCCGAGGGCCCCCCCTTTTCACATGGTCAGCGACTAGCTGCCGCCTCCCCCCCACTCCGGCACCCAACACCCAGGAACGTGGACACGAGACGTGTTTTACTTTTTGGAAGGCGGGCGCTAGTCGCCCGGCCGTATTTATTAAAGTATGAAATTAAAAAAGGTTTTAATTGCATAATCAACAATGAATACAAAAATCAGCAGGACATTTAGTTATACAATTGTTATCAACAAGTTTGAGAGCCTGACCTTAACAAAACTCTAATACATGTTGTTCCTAGCTTAAACTAAACATCCTAAACTTGATTTTTGTACATTTCTGGCCATATGGCAGGATCACTACCGGTGTCAGGTCCTACAAGCTGCGCCTCCCCCCTAGAAGTGCGCATGCGCAGTGTTACCCCGGGAGTTGCCCGGTCTACGCCCTAAACTCCATTTACCCACTAAAGGAGGGCCCTTACTCTGCGCCGGTGGCGTCATGAGTCCACGCGCGCGGGGTGGCTACCAGCCTAAGGAAAGCGTGAACTACTCCTACCCGCGCTCCTTTGCCTATTACCTTGCCCCTGGAGTTCTGGGAGTGGCCCGCAGGCCCCTCCCCCTGGGCGGGAACCTCCATAGGATGATGCCCGCCCCCTCAGACCTCAAATATGTGCTCACCGATAATGACCTTACCGCCACAGGCCAGCATTGTTAACCGACGATCTGGCCTCCCCCTCTAGCCCCTGCCTAAGGACCCCCTCCTCCTTTCAAAACCCTCTAGCCAGGCCCAGATATTGTCAGACCAAAGGACATTACCCTCCTCTGTCAAATGCACCCCGTCCTTCAAGTAATACTTGTGACCCCAAATGCACCCATGAGGTATTGACTGTAACAAGGGGGTTCGAAACAACCTATCCAACCGTGTGTTGATCCTCTTTACCGAGTGATTCAACGCCCTGACCGAATGTCCCCCCCGCCACTGTAGTCGAGGTATGAGTTGTGACCATACTAGTGTGCACCCGGGGCAGGTCCTAGCCATCCAACCCGCCGTTGAGATAATCTCCTCAATCAGAATGCGCCTGCCCAGTGTTGCCAAATCATTCTCCCCAAGGTGAAGTATCACCACTGACGGTGGAGACTGCTGGCGTGCTAACAGCCCTTGGAAGAATCCCCTAAACTCGTGCAGACACAACCCCCCTCTGCCAAAGAACGTGATGTCCAACCCTAGTTGTGCCGCCCTTTCCTTTTTGTCACCTGACAGGAAGACACATTCTGCTCGCTTCACATATGAATGACCAACAATCCAGACATTGTTCCTCATTGTTTCCTGGTCGCCGCTCCGTGCTGATGAATGTTGCCGGTGCCCGACGACAAATTCCTCCCCTGCGTAACAGGTCTGAGAAACTGTAAGAGAGCGGAAAGAGACCAGGCGTGAGTGACAAGTAATCATAGCATGTCAATCCGAACATAACGTTTATAGCATTCTGAAGACCATCTCCCAATTGTCTTTACTCTTTCCACCGGGAGGCCCCCCGCCACCGCCTCAGTTGCTGCCCCAATCCTGAAGGAGTGAGAGCCAAAATCTTTAGGGTCAAGACCTGCTTTCCTGACCCCCATCTCCAACACTTTCCTGAATTGATACCTGGTCAAGGGGCTCCCGTTGGCGTGACAGAGCAATGCCCTGCCCGCTGAACCTACCAACAGTCCGTGGAATAATTCTACGTGCTTCACCGGGCAGCACGGGTTGGCTGGGGCCCGTTGCAGAACTATGGTGTGACCCCTAGCTTCTTGGTCGGTTTTTGATTTTTGGATAATCACCCACATGGTGTCCCCCATTATCGTCACACCAGCCTTTTGCAAGCCGCCCAGTAGGTCTGACTTGGAACCTGCCACAAGTTCGCTAATTCTCAGCGCCCCATAGAATGCCAAGGAGAATGCCGCCTTAAAAAGAAGCACCTCCCACTCCGAGCTACAAACAGTCTCCAGCGTGCCCAGTAAGGCTGTTAGCCGGGCCAATCCAATGGGCTTTCTCTTATCCTTCTGGTGTCCCTGAATACGGCGCCATCCCCTTAAAGCCTTACGTACCATAAAGGTATTAGTGGGATCCCGGAAGCCCCTAGCTTGAGCGAAGAATGACACCGCTGCCCTATGTCTGGTCGCAGCTGCCACAGAGCGCCCCTCCTTATGCATCCATTCTAAATAGGCTGCAAAGCCATCCTCTTCCGCCCAAAGCGCTTCCCACTGTGGCCCCAAGAAGGAACAATAAGACAGAAACGCCCCTTCGTAAGCCGTCTTGGTCCTGGGGGCTAGGCTAGCGACCACGAGGTCCTGTAATCTGGGGCACCAATCTGCCAAAGTACTGCTGGGAAGTCTGCTGGCGAGGGGTCTGCTGTGGGAAGATGCTCCCTGAAAGCCTGCATTTTGAAGCGAGAAAGGGAGTCAGCCGCATTATTTAAAATACCAGGGACATGTTTGGCTCTAAAATTAGCATTCAGTTTAAGGCACCGCAGAACAATTTCCTTGATTAGACGAAGTATGAAAGGACACCGGGCCCCCTGCTGGTTGATACATTCCACCACCGTCATGTTATCTGACCAAAACACCACTGATTGGTTACATAGGTGTTCGGGCCAGACCATCAGTGCCACCCATATTGGGAAGAGTTCAAGGAAGCCAATGTTGCTGATCAGACCCCATGTCTTCCATTCTTCTGGCCACTGTTGAGCGACCCACCTGTCCCCTAGGATGGCGCCAAAGCCCACACTCCCGGCCGCATCAGTCCATAGGCCCAACTCCGCTGATGTTGTGAGCGGACCGGCCAGACCACCCTACCGTTAAAATCCTCCAGGAATGCCATCCAAATAAGCATATCCTGGCGAATTTCAGACGATAGGCGCGTGCGGTGGTGCTTTTCCCCCAGCCCCCTCATCGCGTGGGCGATGGAGCGGGAGAAAGGGCGAGCCATGGGGATGATTCTCAGTGCGAAATTCAATTGCCCTACCACCTCCTGTAATTGCTGCAAAGTGACCTTCTCCTTCCGGAGGCATAACTGTAGCGATGTCTTGAATTTGCACACCTTGTCCTTAGGTAATCTAAAACATCCCTCCATTGAGTCAATCTCGATGCCAAGGAATTCTAAGCAGGTGGTCGGGCCCACAGTCTTCCCGGGCGCAAGGGGGACCCCAAAAGCCCGCATGAGCACGCAAAATTCCTGCAATGCCAGTGCGCACTCCTGAGATCCCGCTGTACCCAGGAACAGGAAATCATCTAAATAATGCATGACCCGCTGATGGCCCGTCACTTGTCTCATGGCCCATTCAAGAAAGGAGCTGAACATCTCAAAGTAAGCGCAAGATATAGAACAACCCATAGGCATGCATTTGTCCATGTAGAACCTGTCCCCAAAGGCGAAACCTAAAAGATGTTGGTCCGCCGGGTGGACTGGGAGGAGGCGAAAGGCTGATTCTATGTCTGATTTCGCCATCAGCGCCCCGGGTCCCGTGGCCTGTAATAAGTTAACAGCCTGATCAAAAGAGGCGTACTTAACACTACAGATACCCTCGTCAATGGCATCATTCAGTGACGTCCCCCTAGGTGCTGACAGGTTATGAATCAATCTGAATTGCCCCTTCTCTTTTTTGGGGACAACTCCCAGTGGGGAACACACAAAATTGGGTACTGGCACTTCAGAAAAAGGGCCAGCTATCCTGCCTAATGAAAGCTCCTTGTCAATTTTGGCGGCCACAACAGCCGGATTGTGCTTGACTGACAATTGATTTCTACAATGCGCCCTGCCTGTGTATCCCCCGGCTGGGATCCTAAAACCCTTAGAAAAACCTTCTTGGAGTAGGGTGGCCGATGTGTGGTCTGGGTATCTGTTCAACCATGGAATCATTGCCACCACATCCACTGGCGTGGGGGGGCCTAACCTGTTTGACTTATAGTGGCTTTCCCCTACCCCTCTGACCTGTGTTACCTTGCTTGGACCTACAGGTAGTTTCTGGATGCGAGGGGTGCCCACAGGAGGAACATGCATGTCTAAACTTACACGCGGCCCTTGTGCAGGTGCGCCTATTAAAATCCCAGCACACCCCCTTTTTCTCTGGCCCACCTGCCCTAAACTTCCCAGGTACCTCACTCGTTTGGGGGGGCCGAAAGGGCTGATGCGGTCTAGTGAACACCTTGACCGCACCGAACTGAGGGGGAGGTGCAGTATCGGAGAACTGTTTGTGCCAAGCCATGGAATCTACCGTGTCCCATGGCAATGATCTATTGAATTCCAAAGCCTTCCTGAAATTGACATCATAACCCTTCCATGCTTCCCCAGAATACTGTTGACTCCACTCCACAATCCTGCTCGAGTAGCATGCCAATGCTGCCTGTAAATCTGGAGGGCGCTCAGCTTTAACTGCAGTGAATACAGCCCATGCTTGCATCCAGTTGTTGAGATTTTCCTCAACCCTAAATCTAGTACATTGCGCCCTCCATTCACTTGGGAGCATCCACTCCTTTAGTGCTTTTGCCTGCTCCATTTCCCTATTATCTAACAACAAAGAGTAAATGTACACATATTTATCCGCCCAAATCATCTCTTTCACAGCTAATGACACATGTTGAGCCAGATTCTCACTCCTGGAAGGTACAACACCGTCCCCCAAGAGCGGCAATGCCACTTCCTTACCAAGTGCGGGCACCGGGGGCGGCTGCCCTTTAACTCCGTCCGGCTGGGGAACACTTGGACCTGCAAGGGGAGAAGATATTGGCAACGCAACACTGTCGGCGACCGGTGCCGATCTGATTTTCTCCACAAACCTCGCCGCCTCTGCCGCATGGTCTGCAGAATTCGGGAAGGCTCCCCCTTTTTGGAGCCATGGCATCATGGCCGTTAACTGAGATAACAATTCGGGTGGCATTGAATCTACATTACCCCCCGGGACAACAGGTACCACTGGGGTTATGCCCGGTGGTCCTGGTACTGCTGGCAGGGCGGGTGCCGGATGTGGCCAGCCCGTACCCGGGATTGTGGGCACCGGTGCGGGAGCAGACCCAGCGTCTACTGGTTGACCTGCCGGCACCGGCACCACGGGGGCAATGGGTGTAGGCACATGCAGGGGTGGGACTACCGCCGGCGGCGCGGCAGGTAACGGATCTACTGGACCTGGGGTGGGGGCCGCATCCCTGGGTCTTTTGGACCTAGATTTCCCGGGCGGGGTGACAAAATCCCCCCTTGGCACTGGTGCCACCCTCTTGCGGATCGGCCTCCCGGATGGGCCCGGGGCATCACCCTCTCTCTCATTGAACCGTGCTTCCAGCTCATTAACTTTCCCTAGCTGTTGCTTAATGTCAATCATCTCCCGCATCATGGCCCGCATCATAGCCTCCATGTTGGACCCCCTTTTTCCACCCCGTGGACCTGGCATGATGCTAAACCAAAAGAACACCCGCTGCCTACTCTCTTAGTCCCAACAGGCCAACTGTGTGTACCTTTCAGATGGAGGGTCACCAGGGGGCTTTCAGCACCATGCAACGGCGACCGCAACACTAGCGGCTTGTCCGCTTATGTAAGGGGTGAGTAAACCTAATGTAGACCCACCCGGCGGCCACCAGGAGCGATGAATGCCAGCCCCCCGTATCCCTCTTACCGACCAGTCCTGCGTCCTCGCCGGCGGTAATGATCAGCGGTCCCCGTCCACACCACGTTGCGTGCTGGCTGGCCTTAGGTCCTGTCCGCTAGAGAATCGCACCCCAAAATCTCGTTAAATTGCCTGGAATTGAGACATGTATTAGCACAGTGTAATGACACAAGGGCAGATTTAGGGAAATCCAGTGTGAGTACAAGGAAACGATTGAACCCGCCTGTTCACCTCCCTGTTGCTGTGCACCACAATAGTAATGTCAGCACAATCAACCCCAATTACCACAATATCCCCCCTATAAACGACCTATTGCCCCATTAATGTCGTTAAATGTCTGCATATAGATCCGTATCACCAGCCTGTAACAAAAGGTGGGATGATTGTAGGGACAACAGACCCCTCGTTTTTCAACAAACACTGGAGGCTCGTAATTACAAAGCAGTATCAATCATACCAATCAAGCAGTACTCTAAGATCTATATCCTCAATTCACTTTGTGTAGGGATATGCACCAATAATCACTCAATAATTGAAACAATACATTCGTGAAAAAACATTCCTGATAGATCACCTCGTTTTTTAGAAAATTGCACACTTTGTGTTACATCCAGCACAATGAATTATTAAATAAGCCCTGCAATGTAGCGTGAAAAAACAGACACATAAATGCCACTTCGTTTTGTAAACTGTGCACGGGGTCTCCCCTCCAGGTGCTGCCCTGGTCGACCCTGCTTCTCTTCACTCGCTTACACGTGTGCTCGAGTCGCCTCCGCGCTCGTTTAATTACCAAATTGCCCCACACCGGCCTTATTAACAGTCCGCTTGAGTGCGCGCTATTTTTCCTGCCCCCAACGTGAAGAGATGGGCAAATCGCCGATGTGAGGAGCGGGAACGGCCAGTTTTTAAATCTTAAACTACCTCGTCGCCCTAGCGGACAAGCGGAACAAAGGAAACGCGGGAAAGAAACAATCGTGAGGAGCGGGGGCGGGGGGGGGGGGGGGCGGTTTGGATCTCAACGTGCCAATTCAATTGTACGGACACCCTCCTTTACCTCATAGCCCTGAAGCGGGGTTCCCACAGTTCCACTGGCACAATTGCAGCGCGAGTCTCACCTCCCTGCACCCGCCCGCCGAGAAATACCTTGTTCTCTGTCCCCCACAGCCGGCCCGTGTAAAATGCGGCGCTCAACGTTGCTTCAGTGTCCCAACTCCTCGCTGCGCAACCGACGGCAGGCACTATACGCGACGACGTCCACCGAGCTCGAGGCCGCACCACACAGGAACCTGTAAGATAAGGAAAAGGATTATCAAAAAACAAAGAAGCCCCGAACGCGGGGCACAACGTTCAGCGAGGGAGCGCCCAGGGACAAGGGGGTCTCCTGGGCGCTCCCTACCTCTTATTCCCGAGGGGCCGGATGGCCCCTCCTATCGCCCGCCCCCCCTGACCCGGACCCACTAAATTGAATCCGGGTCAGGAGGGCCGCCGGCCAATCGGCGGTGGGCCGCACCCCCCCAGGGCACGCCCCCACCGCCGAATGACCACGAGGGGAAAGGGGGGGCGACGGTCGCCGCGCCGCCATGCGTGCGGGGGGGCCGAGGGCCCCCCCTTTTCAGGTGTGGGGGGGAGGGTGCACTGACCGTGCGCCAACTACGAGGTGATTCACTGTCAGTGCGCCCCCTGATAGCAGTCCTCTGGAGAGGGGAAACCGGCATCCCCTTCAAGGCGGGTGCAGTCACTCACTGCACCCACCAGCAGAACGATCTCTAATTTCCCTTAAAGGTGCAGGTGAGTTGCCGCCTGCACAATGAAACATGTCTCTCCATTTTTCACTTGAATGCGCTGGCCCAGGGCAGCACGACTTTGCGGCTGACCTGAGGGCAGCCCATTCAATATAATACGGCGCACTCTCCTTGTTTGTGCCGGACGCACCTTTCGAAAGGCGCTCCCGGAGCAAATAAAGAGAGCGGGCAGTATGCTGTAATATGGCCCTAGTTAGAGTACATATGGACGTTTTTTTACTTGCGCACGGGGAGATTAAGCAATTTGTCCAGGATCACAAGATGTTGAGTCACAACCGAGACTCGAGCCTGGTTCCCCATTTCTACAAGTCAACTGCTCTGGCCATTACGTCACATCCTACCCCCACCGAGATTTTCTCAACATTGCTATTTTCCACAGTCCTTATATTATGTTATGCTTTTTGGGCATACAAATGAATAACTGTTTTTATTCTTTGGGTGATTCTCGCCTTCAAAATGCTGTACATTGAAAAAATGCAACGACATCCACAAATCATGAATATTGAAATGCAATTAATGAAACCTTTCAGCTTGCCCATCCATAGCTATATCACAAGGTCCTACCACTGTGTATATAGAAATGTAGGCCGCTTTTCTGAACAACTTTTGAGGACTGTGCTTTTTTTTCTTCTTCTTTTTCCCTCCTGCCAAATAGGGTTATTTTGAAAGGCCTGCCTACAGGCGATGTCTTCCTTGCCAGGCTATTGGATAGCACAATATGTGCTGCAATTAACATGTATCATTTAAACAACTTCCACGCCTTTGGTGTATTTTAGGCACCATATACTAGGGACTTACAGGGAAGCTAAATGTGCGGAAAGGGGATTAGCCAATGTTATCATGTTTTAGGGGCTGAGTTCTTGCATTGGGAGCCGAACAGCAGTGTCACAGTGTTCTGAGATTAAAAGCCAGCAACATCTGTCCACCAAAAAAAGGGGGGTGAGCCTTCCCAAAAGTGGAATTTTTACATTCATGCTATTGCATGAAGCTTGAAGACTCATGGTGAGCACCTGGGCTGCAGGGTACGAGAACGTTCACAGATGTGGGTGCATTGCTTGGTGCCTGAAGTGGAGTCTGGATCCCACCCTTCCTATTCCGCTTCCACCAACTTACTTTCCTCACTCATGATGACAGCAATTTCATATTAAATATTCAGTTTCTTCCAGTTATCCTATGGGCTGGACTGTCTATCCCAAGTCCTGGGAATTCACCTTGGAGGTAAGGAGCATGAAGGCTATTTTTGAAGGCCTACTACTACCTGCTCATCTGTGTATTCTCTAGAGGCTAAGGATAGAAGCTAGACTTAACTCAAAGTGCCACGAGCTCCAGAAAGGAGGTTGCCAGTGTCAGAGTCTGTCCTGGCTGCTGGACGATTAAGAATAATCACGGCCAAGAGGTGCAGGGGAGTGGGTAGGAAGGAGCGCTCGTGAAGGCTGGGACTCTCCAGTTTCACCAGTTGTTTGCGCAACCCACTTGCATTCTACTGATCACAATACTAGCCATCCAGTGGTATAAAATAGATATTCATTGTGGAAGGTTAGGTCTTTGTATTTTTTTCAAGATTTTTCTTTTTAACTTGTAGAGTTTCAGTTGTCAAATAGATCATTGTTAGAAATGGGGGTCTCTAGGTGGACGCGTGCAGCACTGATTACTTCGCGCTAGCTGACACAGGTTTTTTAACGTTGCCTTCATTGTTCTATTTTTAAAAAATCTACTTCTTGTGCGATTTCCTACCTGCACCTTGTCTGAGCTCCCCCACACCTCCATTCCTTCAGCCCCTACCCTGGTCCACCACGGGCCTGCCCGATTGATGTGGAGGGTAGTCATGGCGGCCAATCACCAATTCCGGCTTGGGAGGATGGAGTCAGGGGTGAGCACTCCAGGCACATAAGGGGACGTCATTTCCTGCTCTCAGTGGACGCGCACAGCACTGATTACTTCGCGCTAGCTGACACAGGTTTTTTAACATTGCCTTCATTGTTCTATTTAAAAAAAAAAAAATCTACTTCTTTTACGTTTTCCTACCCGCACCTTGTATGAGCTCCCCTGCACCTCCATTCCTTCAGCCCCTACCCCGGTCCACCACGTGCTTGCCTGATTGATGTGGAGGGTAGTCAGGGCGGCCAATCACCACTTCCGGCTTGAGAGGGTGGAGTCAGGGGTGAGCCCTCCAGGCACATAAGGGGATGCCATTTCCTATGCGCAGCAGATGCGCGCAGCTGGCGCGCTGGAGGCGCGCCAAAGGCAAGCCCGTCTGCGCCCATCAGCGCCAGTTCCGCGACCAGCGCCAGTCATGCTTCATCCCCCTACTGAATAAAGTTTCTTGTTCACTGAGCTTGGCTTCATTCCTTTCTTAAGATGGCCGCCACGTTTTGAGGTGGGCGGAGTCCCAGCCGGGGTACTTCCGCGTCCCAATCCAGGCTTGGATTGTGAGACGTCGGAAGCGCCGGAGGGACTCGGCAGCGGTATGTTGTAACCGGGTGCGCTTGCACTTGGCCCCGGTCCAGCTGTGAACTCTCCACAACGTTACCGGTAGGAACTCCCATCTGGGCATTTCCCAGAGCGGCGAGTTTTTCTCTCCTAGTAACCTCTGCATATATTTGGTAGACACGCGGCACCCCCGTGCGAGCATTGGTTTAAGGAGGAGTTAAAGAGCTCAGTTGAGTCATCTCCCTACCGAGTTGTACATATTTTCACATTTACGAATTTCTACTGTTTATTGTTTATGGATCTGATGACGCTAGCAACGCCCCGTCATCTTGTAAATGTATTTGTGACAACCGTCACCGTTGGGTAACCTGATGGCATACTCTAGGTGTCCGATGGGCTCCACGAGTGTCTTGTAAATAGCGAACAATACCGTGGCCATCATGATCCATGAATCTGGTGTGATGTATGTTTTCATATAGGTGACTCACATTGAGGAGTCTCCAAGACGGATCCGTGATCTTTTGACACGACGTTCTTTTGATGCTCGACGGTATACTCATGAAGTGCGAGCACAAGGTAATAGCGGCGAGGTGTTTCCACTGGCATGAATGCGCTGTATTCATAGACCTTGCTTGATTGACCCACTAGTTAACCACTGCTGTGTTCTGTTGTTTTAACTGTATGTGTGTGCACAGGTTCCCATATGAATTATGGAGGATAAAGAATAAGAGACCCAACCATTTGCCCTGATGAAATTGCCAATGAAAAGGCAATGAAACATGTTGGTCCAGTTACAACATTAATGGTATCAATTTAACCATTTTTTAAAAAAAGTGAAGTTTGGCAGCACCAGAATAAAATCGATTCAGCCAGCCAAACCTCACTATTTTATATTTATGTTTGTTGGTGTTGGGTGTAGGTACTTGTCAATCTTTTTCCGAACACTTTCTCTATCCTACTAGGTAGTGTAATTATACACTCCCTCTCTCATTTCTCTTTTCTGTTTTGTGCACTCGTTTCTGGCACATTCCTTTTCATCCTCCTAGCAAGGAAAGTAACCGATGATGAGAAGTGGGTAGACCGATCATTTATAGACCGGGAACCCCCTCGGGTGTTACGTCCGTAAGGTACTTTCCTTGCTTTCACACAATTTTTTTATGTGTTGTAGTCTGTGCACACCATTGTTTGTATGTCTGAAGGCATGTCCGGACCTGTAACGCAGCACTGGCTTGATCTGGCCGTTTGGTGAGCCAATATAAGGTATGGCCCCTTGAGTTACGGAGTCTGAGATCCATAGCATGCAGGCTGAATAGGGCTTCTTGTTTGAAAAATGCTGCCGGTGGTCTTCCGTTATCTAGACTCTGCTGGTCCAGGTCCCTCTTTTTCCTTTGAGTCCTTGCTTGCCTCTTCGCGCTCGCCTCCTGCTCCGGCCCCGGTCCACCGCAGCTGTTGCTGTTTGTTGTGGAGGGTGGACCAGTGGAGCGAGACACGCCCCCAGTTAGAAACTTACTTAAGGACCCAGCCCAGGGATGCGCGGCTGAAGTGCTGTGAGTCGCGTGTAATGTTGGCTGCGCCAAGCGCTATGTGCACATTTTAAAACTAACTCTTGCTTTGTTTGGAACCTCTTTTTACTTTGAGTCCTTGCTTGCCTCTTCGCGCTCGCCTCCCGCTCTGGCCCCGGTCCACCGCAGCTGTTGCTGTTTGTTGTGGAGGGCGGACCAGTGGCGCAAGACACGCCCCCAGTCAGAAACTTACTTAAGGACCCAGCCCAGGGACGCGCGGCTGAAGTGCTGCGAGTCGCGTGTAATGTTGGCTGCGCCAAGCGCTATGTGCAAATTTAAAAACTCAGTCTTGCTTTGTTTGGAACCTCTTTTTACTTTGAGTCCTTGCTTGCCTCTTCGCGCTAACCTCCCGCTCCGGCCCCGGTCCACCGCAGCTGTTGCTGTTTGTTGTGGGGGGCGAACCAGTGGAGCAAGACACGCCCCCAGTCAGAAACTTACTTAAGGACCCAGCCCGGGGACGCGCGGCTGAAGTGCTGCGAGTCGCGTGTAATGTTGGCTGCGCCAAGCGCTATGTGCAAATTTAAAAACTCAGTCTTGCTTTGTTTGGAACCTCTTTTTACTTTGAGTCCTTGCTTGCCTCTTCGCGCTAACCTCCCGCTCCGGCCCCGGTCCACCGCAGCTGTTGCTGTTTGTTGTGGGGGGCGAACCAGTGGAGCGAGACACGCCCCCAGTCAGGAACTTACTTAAGGACCCAGCCCAGGGACATGTGGCTGAAGTGCTGCGAGTCGCGTGTAATGTTGGCTGCGCCAAGCGCTATGTGCAAATTTTAAAACTCACTCTTGCTTTGTTTGGAACCTCTTTTTACTTTGAGTCCTTGCTTGCCTCTTCGCGCTCGCCTCCCGCTTTGGCCCCGTTCCAACGCAGCTGTTGCTGTTTGTTGTGGAGGGCGGACCACTGGAGCGAGACACGCCCCCTCTGCCATGCCTCTCTTAGCCACACCTCCCTCAATCTCACTGGAGTATAAAAACAGGCACTTACCCAGAACGCGCAGCGGTCGTGCGCAGCAGGTGCACCGGTGGCGCGCCAAAGGCAAGCCCGTCTGCGCCCGACCGCGCGCGGCCAGGCCCAGGGACCACGGACTATAGCCAATTCGTCAGCTACTCATCGAAAATGTTAAAATCTCTGAGACCCCCACATGAACTCTGCCCTCCCTTGGCCCCTATCACCCATGGCCCAATTATGAAAAATGGTATCTCTCTGCCTCTCACAAATCGCAGGACCTCTGTTGTCCCTATTCATCATCTCCCCCTAGCTACATATACTGTTGGTCACAAGCAAACTCCCCTTCACGTCACTTACCTTAATACGCGCTCTTTAGCGAAACATCAACTGGACATCTTTCTGCTGCTCACGTCGGATAAACCTGACGTCCTCCTCCTTACCGAAACTTGGCTCACTCGGGACTCTCTGCCTGACATTTTAGCCGCTCTCCCGTCTGATTATTATATCTTGTCGGCCATATGAGCACCGGAAAAGGCAGGAGGAGGAGTCGCGGCCATCATTAATAAAAATTTCAAATTCATCACCCTGTCCCCCCTTGCACTCCCTGAGGTTGAGAATTTGGTTTTACAACTCAACACGGAGACTGGCTCCTTGGTGTTAGTCCTTATCTATCGCCCCCCTAAGTCAATGCCTACCTTTCCTATAAACCTAAGTGAGCAATTGGCCACGCTGGTGATCAACCATGACAAGGTGCTCCTGGTCGGGGATCTCAACTATTGGTTCAATGACATCTCAGGGGGCCCACAGACTGTTGAGCTATCCGAACTCCTATCCAACCTAAATCTACTCCAACATGTACATACTCCCACCCATGAAAAGGGACACATCTTGGATCATATCTGGTCACATAATGTCTCCCTATCGACCCCTGTTATTACGCCATGTATCTGGTCAGACCATCATGTGATAAACTTCACTGTTCCATTTTATACCCGAGAACCCCCCCCCCCCCCCTTAGTAGGGGGTGAAACAAGGAAGTGGAACTCCTTAAATAGATCTGAGTTTATTGAAACTCTGGAGAACTCTGTACCGACCTTCGGCCGTGATGTTAACACCATGGTGGGAGAAATGACAAAATGGCTATCTTCAGCCACTAATATCCATGCCCCCATTGTGAATCTCTCGCGCTCGTCATTTTGAGGCGCACAAATGGTTCTCCTCTGAACTTAAATTAAAAAAACTTGACCTGCACAAAGCCGAGAGGAAACGGAGATCAAATTATTCAAACGATGACAGGAAACTTTTTGCAAATGCCCGCAGGGACTACCAGATAGCCATCTCTACCACTAAATCAGCCTACTTCTCCTCTAAACTACTCAACGCTACCAATAAATCTAAAGAAATCTTTCAAATTGTCAATGACCTATGCAATGACACCAGAACCTCCTTGATACAGAGCCCCACTCAGGAACTCTGCAATTCTTTAAATCACTTCTTTCTTGATAAAATCTCGTCCATTAAAAGCAGTCTCCCTAACACCCTTAACTGGGAACCGCTGGAAGACACCGCCAAAAATCAAAGGGTCATAAACTCTTTTCCACCCATATGTACAAAAACCTTGTCCTTACTCATGACCCGGGTCAAGTCGGGTTCTACTGCGGATTGTTGCCCTCCGCACGTCTTTAAAGAGATATTCACCACTCTACCCCAGTGCGCGCTCCTCCTCCTAAATGAGTCACTATCTCAAGGCAAGGTCCCTATGGCTTTTAAACATGCTACAGTAGTCCCCCTTATAAAAAGGCCTGGGGCAGATCCCGCTAACCCTGTGAACTACCGCCCTATCTCCCTCCTTCCCTTTCTTGCAAAAATCCTGGAGGCCCACGTAGCCAGCTGCCTGTCCAACTTCATTGAACACTCTGAGTACCTTGAACCTAACCAAGCCGGCTTCCGCCCGGGTCATTCCACGGAGGCTGTGATTCTGGCGGCACTGGACACTCTCAGAACCAACGCTGACAGGGGTGACCATCAAGCCCTGGTATTTCTGGATTTGTCGGCCGCGTTCGACGCGGTCGATCACACCATCTTGTCGAACCGTGTCGAGCAAGCCGGCCTTCGGGGCCCCGCCCTGGAATGGACTAAACCCTTCCTCGCCGACCGCACTCAGGCGGTCAGGCTGGGAAAGTTTTCTGCCCCTAAACTTTCCTCCACCTGCGGTGTTCCACAGGGCTCCTCGTTGTCCCCATTGCTTTTCAATCTTTACATAAGACCTCTGATTCATTCACTAAAAAACAGAAATATCATAATATTCAATTATGCAGATGGTCTTCAGATTATTTTCTCCCTCAGCTCCCCTAATGCGGTGAGCGAGTTTCAATCAACCATGCTTCATATCCAACGTTGGATGGATATGAACCACTTGAAACTCAACTCTGGCTAAACAGAGTTGGTTCTGCCTGGGAACAGCAAGAACAGCTGGAATCCGCAATTTTGGCCGCCTGAACTTGGTCCCCCCTACTCCCTCCTACTCCGTGAAAAGCCTTGGCATCACTATCAATGCTGACTTATCGCTTCGCGGACAGGTTGGTTCCGTGATCTCTTCCAATGTCCATCAATTGCGGAAAATAAGGAAAATTGCTCACTTGTTAACCCAATCTTCTCCAATCCAGGTGGTGATTGCTCTCGTCCTCTCACGGCTTGATTTTTCCAACTGGATCTACCTTGGCCTTCCACTTGGTTTGCAAAAAAGGCTTCAGATGGTTCAAAACCAGGCTGCCAGATTGATACATAAACAGCCTAAGTGGTCATCTGCTAGACCTTACTGGCACAACTTCGTTGGCTCCCGATAGCTCCTCGGGTTTCCTTTAAGACAGGCTGCCTAGCCTTTAAAGCCTTTCACGGAAACAGCCCCAGATTTATTAGTCGCATACTCACCAAATATACCCCCTGGCGTAGCCTTCGCTCAGCTCATCATCTTCTGTTTAATACTCCATTTTTCAGACTGAAACGTCAGGGAGGGTGTAGTTTTTCTCATCTTGCCCCAAGACTGTGGAACTCTCTTCCTCTAGCTCTGAGAATTTGCAACAACCTCCTCTGCTTTAGGAAATCCTTGAAGACATTGCTATTTGAGCAGGCGTACGCCCAGTAGTCCTGATCGCACGTGAATTCAGTAATCAGCGCCATGAAACCCTCGGGTGTACGCGCGCTTAACAAATTCCTATTAACATAACATAACTACTGGCTCTTAGGATTGGGATATGCAGCTGTAGCACATATTGCAACCCCTCCCGGCTGCTAACTAACTATTTCAGTTGCAATGACTGTTCATTCTCCCTTAGTTTTCCCACAGAACGGCTTTCCATATGGAGCAGAGAAAACACACCTAACAACCCTCCGGTTGTGGTTAAGGCTTGTCTCCTTAACTGCTGATCTCTCCCTCGGCATGCGGGCGATATCTGGCTCTCCCTGACCTCCCACTCCTGGGACCTAATGTTTCTCACAGAGACATGGGTTAAAGACTCATCCAACCCTGATATTAGTTTGGCAATTACCCCGGATTATCGTTTTGTTGGGATTCATCGACCAGGCACTAAAATGGGAGGAGGGATCGCTGTAATCCTTCGCTCTCACCGGAAGATTACGTCTAGGAAATTGGGGAACATGGGCTCTATTGAAACTATGTATCTTAGCATCTCTGATGCAACACATCTTATTTTAGCGGGGGTTTTGATATATAATCCCCCTGGTGCCTCTCCATCCTCTCTTACTGAGCTCCTTGCTACCATTGCGGACCTCGCTTTGAGACATCCACATTTTACTATCCTTGGAGACTTCAATGTGCATGTAGATGACATTGCATGCTCCAAGACTAGTTCTCTGTTGGATACCCTGGCGGGCCTGAACTTCTCTCAGCGGGTACAAGGCCCTACTCATCGAGCGGGCCACACCCTTGATCTCCTATTCACGAATTTCTCGGGTCTGTCCACCTCGCCCCCACTACCCCTTACTTGGTCTGACCATTACTTGATCCCTTTTAACCTGGCCATCACCCTGCCACCGGCTTTTCCAACTAAAGCTTGAGATCTGAGCAGGAAATGGAATAAAGTCACCTGCGATGCCCTTGAACCTATACTGGCTAATTCGAGTTGGCAGACCTCCGGCGATCTGAACGCCGATGTCGCTAATTTTAATACCTATCTCTCCTCTGCCATAGATGTTATTGCCCCAGTGCAACCTCTCTCCTCGGCCAGATCTAAACCCTCAGCCCCATGGTTCTCCCAGACCCTACGCGAAGAAAGAAGCATTTGTAAAAAGCTCGAGCGCTGCTGGCGACTTAGCTATGATCCTTTTGCTAAAGCCACCTATAGAGCTGCAATAAAAAAAAAGATAAACTCAAGCGTGCTACAATGAGAGAATACTTTATGTGTAAAATTAATGTGGCTGATAACTCCCCTAAAACTTTATTTCAAATTGTGAAGGGTTTTGCTAAACCGTCGGCTCTCGCCTGCTCGATCAATCCCAGTCAAGATCTTTGCGATGGCTCTCTGATTTTTTCCACAACAAAATCATTGAGATCTTCTCTTCCTTCAATCAGGCCTATGTTGGCCCTGCCAAAGACACAATGGTCCCCCAAGAGAAGGTGTTTGTCGCTTTTAAAACTATCTCAATGGAAACTGCCCTGTGGAAAATGCGGCTAAGCAAATCTGGGTCACCATTAGAACTGGTCCCTACCCAGGTACTTAGCACTCACACCCCTGTCATTGTGGCCCCTTTAATCTCTATCTGGAACTCCTCCTTATCCACGGGTCAGTCCCCACAATATGGAAGTAGGCCATGTTGATCCCCATCTTAAAAAAAGCGGAGGCCGACCCTGCTATATTCAGCAATTATCGGCCTATATCTCTCCTCCCTAAACCAGCTACGGTATTGGAAGAAGTTGTGCAAGAACAACTGGCCGACTACTTGGAGTCCAGAGAACTCCTCCGCAATTCTCAAACCGGATTTAGAGTCGGGTACAGTACGGAGACCACGCTGTTGGAGGTAACCGAGACCATTAGCGAGTGTGTGGACAGAGAAGAGGTGGCCATGTTGGTGCTCCTCGATCTGTCTGCGGCATTCGATACCGTCTCGCATACCATTCTATTCGATAGACTGCATAGTCTTGGGATACGGGACACTCCCCTGGCCTGGATAAGATCGATTTTGAGTGGGAGAACTCAGCAGGTCTGGTGTCGGCCCTTTGTTTCAAAGGATAAAAAACCTCTTTGTTGTGGAGTTCATCAGGGTTCGGCAATAAGCCCCCTCTTTTTTTAACATCTACTTATCACCTCTGGTTGAGGTAGTTGAAGCCTGCGGGGTCAGAGTGATCTCTTATGCTAATGACACTCAGCTTATGTTTTCATTTAGAGATCACTCTGACAGCGGCCTAGCCAATTTTAAATGCTGCCTCTCCAACATTGTATCTTGGATGACCCTCAAGCTTAATACTGACAAAACTGAGGTGTTGTTCTTCAATCAAAGGGCCCCACTCCCGCCTCCTCTGTGGTGGCCGTCAGAGCTCAACCTCCCTCCCCCATCTCCCATTGAATCTGCCCGGAATTTGGGCTTCCAATTTGACAATGAACTGTCATGCAAGGTTCAACTCAATAAGGTCACTTCCACTTGCTTTGGCAAACTTCGCATGATTAGAAAAATCCTCCCATTTCTCCCAATGGATTCTCGAAAGACCGTCATCCATGCCCTTATTACCTCCCACCTGGACTACAACAGCAGATTGTGCAGACTGCTGCTGCTAGGCTGAAATGTTACATCCCCTATTGCCACTCAATAACCCCTCATCTGTTGAAACTCCACTGGTTGCCGGTGCCCTTTCGCATCCAGTTTAGAGCCCTGGTTTTGACTTTCAGGGCTTTGAATGGCAGGGGACCGGTGTATCTCAGACAGAGGCTGAAGCTGGTGCACTCTTCCCGAGCTCTTAGATCTAACCACCTCCATCTTCTGCTCCCCCTCTCGTTTTCTTTTTTTTTTAAAGGTTTTTATTGACAACATGAGGAAGAATACAATATACAATTACATACAGATAATTAGATAATAATTACATAGGAGAAAGTTAGCAAGATTGAAAATTACATATAAAGAGTATGGGAGAAAAAAAGCGTTTATATTATTGATCCCCAGATTTTTTCCATTTTCCGCATTTATTGAATCCCCCTTGTTTTGGCCAGGGCATATTCCATATCATATGTATCCTTGACCAATCTCCACCATTCCAAGGCTGTCGGTGGGCATTGCTGTACCCAAACCCGTGCTATTGTTAGTCTGGCACAGGTTATTAAAATAGTCATTAAATCAATCTGACACCTGTTCCCATTATACCCACCCACCAGCACTTCTAAAGCTGTAAGTGTGATTGAACGTGCAAGTTTCTGAGAGAGAACTTTAATAACTCCTTCCCAGAATTCGATTAACTCTGGGCATGTAAAGAACATATGCTTCAGGTCTGCGGCCCTTTGGTCACATTTTGGACATTTGGTACGATCGTTATTGCTATAATTAGATGACCACTTCGATATTCTTTCTGGTGTGTAATATTGCTGACATATGGTTTTATGTTGTTGTAATAATTAGTAATGGGAGAGGCACTCCTATCAATCTAAACAATAAACACTTTTTTTATGGTTAATAAACATCAGTGAATTACGCGTGCTGAGAAGGGAGACACACTGTCCAATGTGTGTCGATATATTAACATGAAAAAATGACCAAGCGGAAACCGCTTGCCCTTTACGCACTGTTGCGATTGCAACCTAACTAGGTTGGAATTTTTCAACACATTAGTTTGCTTATAAAAAATTCATAAATCATTTTGTTTGTGAGTATTAAGTTTTACTGGCATTTCAAATTCAAAAGAACATGAGATTCACTTAAATATCAGTGAATATCGCAATTCATAAGTTTCTAAAGACTCTTATACACAAATCGATTTTCTTAATGCATCATGAACAATCAAAGATTTCTTGCCCAAACATATAGCCCTGCCC
Source organism: Lissotriton helveticus (assembly GCF_964261635.1). Taxonomy (NCBI): domain Eukaryota; kingdom Metazoa; phylum Chordata; class Amphibia; order Caudata; family Salamandridae; genus Lissotriton; species Lissotriton helveticus. Next base: position 731,312,504 of record NC_136067.1, read on the forward strand.
AATGCATTTCGGGCCTGTTAGGCCCTTCTTCAGGGGCGATACCTGCAATCAAAAGAATACAAAAAACTTGGTCATATAAATGACATCTGGGTCTCCAGATACAAAGTACTTAGAATGTCACTGTTTTAGTAATAAAGCATGAATTTGTTCAATGTCACTATATCCTAAACGATTGTAATATGATCACAAACATCAACTTAAGATTACGCACTCACTTGTGTTCATGAACAGGCGTGTATGAAGGAAGATTTGATTTCTTAAAAACACTGAAAAGTGAAAAGTGTAGTCCGTTGTACCTAAAAAACAAACGCTCTCGTTAGAGAGTTTGTGGAAACCGAAATTGGAAATAACAAACACGCAAAGCCTGAGATAACACTTACTGCTGAAAAAACACAGCGTGGTACAATTATGAAGACTGGCGAGGTCTACAAGGTTCGTGCATACCCATGTGCTCGTTCGCGTCTCAGAGAAATAACTGTATGAAGCCTGGAAAGAGCGTGACAATAAACACTCCGTCAGGAATAGTATCTACACCCAATGATACTGTGAAATAACCAACATCTGTGTCTCGCTATTTCACTTACGTTAAAACGTTTATGTTCCAATAACACGGCTTGTGTTTCATTCCTCTAGCATGCTGCGGACCTAAGCACAACTTTCTCTGACTCAACCTGCGTATCGCTGAAAGACAAAAGCACGAACGGCGGGAATCAGTTCCACAGCGTTCTGATATTCAAACCCCTCTATCTCCTCCCCAAACTATGCTCGTACCTGGTAGTAATTTGAACAGCTTCTAGGCACGAAAGTCTCTCCTCTACTCGACCGGTCACTGGATCGGATGATGATCCGGAAACAAATTCACGACGACGGCCCGTGTTTATGACGCGTCTGGGTGTAAACATGAAAAACGGACTAATAAGAACCCAAGAAATTCTAAAAGGGGAAACTAATGGGCGCCATGTTGTAGTGTTGTATTGTGGTGATGAATGAAACACTTGTGAGATGCGTCTAATACAAATACAAAAAAATGAAAAATACTGTGCAATATAGAAACGTGGTATAATCATAAAAACAATCATGCAAACTGATGAAATATAATAGACCAAAGGAACAGTCCCCCTGCGTATAAAAATGCGCAATATCATAGAAAACACGTTAGATCAACTCGATCGTTGATCCCTTTGGGATCTTGTGTCTGAAGTTTTTTTATCCAAAAAATCTCTCTTTGTAACAGAGTTTTCGTGAGAGTTTTTCCGGGTGATGTTGTTGTAACCTAAGACTAGAAGAGTGCACAGATCGGCTTATGCTATTAAGGGCTGTAGAGATTGTGGTTGGTAGCACATCAGTATCCAATTTCCTACTCCACTTCTCTGCTAATTTCAAGCAGTCGTCATTCCTAAAGCCATTAAGACTTTTTATACCCTATACTGATCAATGATTTATCTTTTTCTGCGTATATACAGTTCCAAATATCAGAATCGGAGATAGTCATGAGATTTAGCTTACATATAAAATAGTCACGAATCTGGTAGTACTTAAAACGAGCCCCTTCTGTAAGATTATGACCATCCTTCAGTTTTTGGAATGTTATAAAGCCATTAAAGTCATTCAAATCTCCTAGAGTTTTTATACCCAGGCTAAATAGATGTTTACCGGCTTTATCATGAAAGCTTTCCGGGAAGCCAGAGTTACCCCACAGGGGTGCTCTACGATGGTACAGAGAAGTCTTACATTTAATAAGGAATGCACACCAAATAGTTACAGTATCTCGCGCAGTCTTAAATTTTACCCTCTTAAAGTAATTTGGGTCATTAAGTCTATAAAGAAACATGTTGGAATCTTCCCCCAGCATAAATTTATGAAAGAAAAAACTATTAATAGGATTTAGCAAACTGCGGAATTGGCTAAGAAAAGTTGACCAAAAGTATAACTTAAAATCTGGGAAATCGAGACCACCCCGATTAAATGGAAGTTTTATTAGAGCCATAGCTCGGCGAGCTTTTTTATACCCCCAAATAAAGCTACTAAGGATCCCGTCTAAACGCTTGAAATAAAGATTATCCACCCATAAAGGGATAGGGTGAAATAAATAAAGATATTTAGGCAAGATCTTCATTTTTACTAGGTGCATTCGACCGATAATACTTAAAGGCACCTTCTGCCATTTTTTTAGTGAGATAGCAGTTTCTTTTAATAATGTCTCGTAGTTGAAGGCAGGTATTTCTCTTATTTTAGCAGAAATGTTAACCCCTAAATAGGTAGCAGCATCGCATACTCCCTGTATAGGGGTCAGAGATTTATAGTTCATTATGATTTGGGTCTTATTGGTTTTAAGCCTGTATCCGGAAACAACTGCAAATCTTTTTGCTTCCTGTATAATACCCTTCATAGCTTCAGACACATCTGTAGAATATATTGCGATGTCGTCCGCGTTAGCAGTAATTTTAAGTGAATTTGAACCAAATATAAAAGGGGCTATCTGGGATTGGTTCTGTAAAGCTGATATAAAAGTTTCCATTATTAAAGCGAATAACAAGGGTGAAAGGGGGCACCCTTGACTTGTGCCTCGGCGTATTGGAAAAGTAGAAGAGTACATCCCTGAATAGCTGGTTTTAGCAGTCGGATTATCATATAAGGCCTGAATCCAGTTCATAAATTGGCCTTTGATGCCAAATGCAGACAATGTAGCCCAGAGAAAGTCCCACCCCACTCGGTCGAATGCTTTCTCGGCATCTAATAATATCATACCGAGCGGGGTTGACTCGACCTGAGCCACATCAAACGCCGTCACAGCCATATTGATATGAGATGTAGTGTCCCTCTTTGGGATGAACCCATGTTGCTGGGGTGATACCAAGCTCGGCATTATCGGTGCCAGGCGGGTTGCTAACATTTTTGCAAATATTTTAGCATCATTGTTTATAAGTGAGATGGGTCTATAAGACTCACATTCATCGGCTGGCTTATTTTTTTTCAAGAAAAAAATGATTTGTGTAGAATTCCAAAATTTAGGGGCTTTTTTCCCTACCCCAATGGAGCGAATAACCTGGGAGAATAATGAAACCAATTCTTCTGTACATGCTTTATATAATTCCAAGGGTATTAAATCTTCCCCTGTCGCTTTGCCAGATGGTAAGGCATTAATGGTGAGTCTAATTTCTGCTCCTGTAATATCATCCATTAGTGAATCAGAGTATTCATCCCCCATGCTTATAATTTTACTTATACCAATGTATCTTTGTAACTCATCTTTAGCTATCTGATTTTCAGGAGTATAAAGTTCTTTTTAATAGTTAGCAAATTGTTGCAGGATAAGCTTAGGATTATTATATATCTGGTTATTAGCCCCCTTAATTTCTTTTATAGTTGCTATAGCCCTATCCTCGGCAACCTTATATGCCAATATCTTACCTATCTTTTCACCACTTTCATACTGTGACAACTGGTATTTCTTTAGCTTAGCAATACTTTTTTCCCTAAGAGTATTTTTAAGAGCAGATTTTAAGTCTATCAAGCTATGACCCAGTTCTTCTATTTTTGCCGACCCCGAGAGTAATGCATCAGCTAATTGATTCTCAATCGATGTTATATCAGTGATAATTTTTTAGTTTTCACTCTTCACTCCTTATTCTGTCTCCATGTTATTTGTTGTGCAAACCCCCGTATGCTGGCTTTACAGACGTCACATACTATTAGCGGTGAAGTCGGATCAATGTTTATACTGATAAATTCTTTCAAGTGATCTTTTAGTTGTCTTAGAAAATCTGGGTTTAAAAATAAGTATCTAGGGAATGAAAAAGATCTAGGACCTTGTCTCTCTGCTGCCACATTAAAAGATACAAGAATGGGATTATGATCAGAGGTAACTCTCGGGCAAATTACCATAGTGCTTGATTCTGAAATCCTGTCCGATACCCAGGCCATGTCTATGCGTGAGCATAATTTGTGTGCGGCAGAATAGTAAGTATACCCAGCTATATTTGGGTGTAAATACCGCCATGCATTTTTTACGGCATGGATACGGGCCAGGTCTATAATAGCGGCACGTGTCTTTCCCATTCGCTGAAACGACCCCCGTCTGGTAGTGCTGATGCTATAACTCATAATGCAATTAAAATCCCCCATTACTATATGTTCCCCCTCCCAGCCCAGCAACTCCATATTAACTTGATCAACATTGGCTCATCTATATTTGAGCCATATATGCCACAGAACGTATATTTGCAGCCTTCAAGTATCAGCTGGACTATAGCCCATCTACCCGCCTTATCTACAGAAGTTTTACCAATTTCTACTCTAAATTGCTTATGTTTTAGAATGGCTACCCCTTGTATTGAAGTATTTAAGTCAGTGCACACAAGAATATCATACCCCAATTGTTTAAGCAGGTTTCGGTCTTTATATGCTATATGAGTCTCTGAAATTAAAGCTATTTGTGGGTTATACAGCTTTAACTCTTCCAACACTAATCTTCTTTTATTCCTGCTATTCAAGCCCACCACATTCCATGCCAAACATCTCAACTGATACATCTTATATGATTTGGCTTCCCATCCTTACACAATTCAAACAAAAAAACCTTGCTAAACATTTTCTCTAAACTAATTATCCTCATGCAGCATTTTTCACCCCGGTTATTTCCCCCCCTCCCCAAAGCCCGCCTTCTACCCTCACTTGAACCACCCCCCAAAAATCCTCCCTTAACCCTCAGAGGAGACCTCCCCTTTTGACCCAGCTGCCGCTGTTTTGGGCAGCCATGCAGAGTCATAGCTGTGGGGATCCGGCCTGCGCCTATGCTACGCCAAATTAAAAATATTACCTTACCTAAACAGAAATATATACAATTCAGTCTCCTAATTTGCCTTCTTAACTAGAAAAAAAGAAGCAAAGAAAAATAAAAGGATGCAAGAAAAGAAGAAGAAAAAAAAAAGTAAATAAGAGGGAAGTCTCAGAAAAATGGAAGCTCTAAAACCCTCATTCATTTTTAACAATTAACTCACCAGGATCAATTGTCCCGGCATCTTTCTGGCCAGTTCCATAAATCTACGTAGTAAATATTGTTGTTTATGTCATACTTTTATCAACTGCTTCCGTTTGCTATTTAGTTACAACTTGTTCCACTTCTTTTTCATCCCCCAAAAAATAAGTACGGGCATTCTTAAAAATTTTTAGTCTTGCAGGTTCCTGCAAGAAGACTTGCCCGCCGAGGGCCTTTATTGGATCAATAAATTGACGTAATTTCCACCGCCTCTCCATTGTGGCTTTGCTCAGGTCTGATCTCACAAAAAAAGTGACAGAGTCTATTGAGACTGGAGTGTTAGGTCTTGCTTTTAGTGAGATAGCTTGTCGCAGTAAAAAGTTTCCTTTATTGATCAGAAATGGTCGGGATATTGACCCCCCTTGATTCTTTGTATCAGCGGCAGTCTATGGGCCCGTTGAATCTGTGAATCCCAATCCCAATCGGAAAGATCAGGAAATGCCTTCTGAAGTAATTGTACCACATATGCCCTTGGATTGGCTCCTTCGGCCCCTTCCTTGATCCCAAAAAGTCTGAGGTTCTGTCGACGTTGCCGATTTTCCATGTCCTCAAGTTTGGTCTGCATAATCCCTATCTGAGCCTCATGCCTGTCCACAATAGCTTCTGTGTGAGTTGATTTTTCTTCAGTACCCTCGACTCTTTGCTGTAGCTCTTCAACCTCACGGGACATACAGCCCAGTTTGCCTGCCATCTCCTGTAATGAAGACTGCGTTTTACTATTGTCTTCTCGCATCTGTTGATAATGTTCTTGGGCCTCTTGTCTATGCTCGTTTAGCAGTCGCAGTATCAGACTAAATGATGATGGTAGTTCCTCTTGATTGCCCCCCGCCAAGGTCATCCTGGAATGTGAGGTAGCTGAAGATGAATTAGGTGAGCTAGTAATTTGGTTATCAAGGGCCTTGGCAGTAAGCACCGGAGATGTACTTGAAGCTGCTGTCGCTAGAGATCTTGATATTGATGTTGTCTTTAGAGCAGGTGTTAGAGAAGAGGCAGAGACTGAGGTTGAGATAGAGGCTGAGGGTGAGGTAGAAGTAAACGTGAGAGCTAATGCTGCGGATTGACCCTCCTCTGGTATCTTTGTATTGGGCTTAGAAGTAATTTTATCTGATTTCTCAGTTTTATCAATTTTATCAGATATTAAAGTTCCTTCAGTAGGACTATTTCCAGACAGTCGCAGGGCCTAAGGGCCACATGCATCATTGTAGGAATTTGCGATTCCTAAATTGCGAAAATTAAGGAATCGCAATTTAGGAATCGTAAATTCCTATGCATCAAGAAATCGCAAAAGTTTTTGCGATTTCTTAATTTTACTTATTTGCGATTCCTTAATTGCGAATCGCAATTAAGGAATCGCTTTACATTGATTCCTATGGGCCTGGAGGCCCATAGGAATCAATGGGAAGGCATTCTCATTTTGTGAATTCGCAATTAAGGAATCGCAAAATGAGAATGCAATTTCAAGGGTGCAGGGGGGGTCCAAAGGACCCCCCCCTGCACCCCTGAAATGTCACGCAAGTACATTTTACTCACACACATGTCCCAAGGGCATGTGTGTGTTTCAAAAGTGCACTTTTGTGCATTTTTGAAACTTTTCGCAAATTACCATGAAGGTTTACTTCATGGTAATTTTCCCTAAAAAAAATCATGCATAGCATTTAAGAAATCGCAAAATTTGCGATTTCTTAAATGCTATCGCAATTTAAGAAATCGCAAAAAATTGTGATTTCTTAAATTGCGAAAAATGAAGAAAAAAAATGATGCATCCCAAAAAAGGTTTTTGCATTCGCAAACGGCCGAATTTTGCGATTCGCACCGTTTGCGAATGCAAAAAAGCTTGATGCATGTGGCCCATAGATTTAACACTACCTTTCGCCTGTACCCATTTCCTCAAAGACCTATTTTCTGCTATAACTCTTCCCATTGAGGCTGAGACTTTACAGTTTGCTAGTTATCTTTTTCGCCTTATTTTTAGGCTTGCCTCTTCCTTTCTTAATGCTGGCAGATTTAGTTGTGCCCAGGGGTGTGCAACTTGTTGAATCCACATAATCCACATATTCTTCATCCGTATCTAACCCCTCCAATGCATCCGTCTCTGCGACCTCCTCTGTTATTTCATCTACAGCCAGAGTCAGCTTAGCACCAGGGACTTTTGGGGGCAATACCATAGTAATATTTAAAGTTGGTGACAAGTTCTCCATTGCAAAAGCATTTGAGTTTCCCCCTGGAGCCTTCTCCTCTAGTGCCTGTATTTTCGGGGTCTAGATATGTAAAATGACCGGTGCATCAGTGATTATCTGGCCCCCTGGGTCCGAAGCTGACACCAGACTATCAGCTAATCCCTCTGCCACTACCTCTACCTCCAACCCCAGTACGCCTCCTTTAGGAACTGTAGCAACCACATTTTCGTTTCTTTTTGTGATGGTTACAATGTTGCAGGATAAATCTAGTGCCGACCCAGGAGCAGCATTGTCTCCACAGCGTTCTCCTGTAGCACATCCCACATTTCGCATGCTGTTACCAAAAGACTCTGTTACTTTGCCAAGCAGTGGTAGGCATAAAAGAGGCTTATCGGTTATCAGTCCCGTTTTCTCGGCTAATCTCCCCGAGGCTCTTTCACCCACAGGCTCCGTCAGTTCAAAACCCTCGATGGTATTTGCTTCAATTGTACCATTTGTGCCGGCTTTTCACCCTGCTCGGGTGCTCCTGGGTGCATTTTTCGGTGCAATCTCCCACGTTGCCGCTGCAGGGACAGACCCAGAAGTCCCAGAAGCAGCCTTCAGACCCGACCAGCCGAGCACGAACCAGCTGCTTGGACCCGACGAGGGCAGCCGCAAAGAATGGATCAGCCCCCTGAATCGGCTCCTAAACGGCCGCCACATCCGTTTTCCAGTCCCAAATTGTGCCTTCAAGCTGCAACTTGATGAGAGCTGAACACGCGACTTCAAAGTGGTCAGAAACGATCCCACAAATCTACGTGTTCAGAACAAGGCAGGTAATTTTCAGTTGAATATCTTTAGCATTTAGCACAGCTAGATCCGCCACCAGCTATGCTCCGGACTGGCGGTCTCAGTCTGCCATCTTGCTCCCCCTCTCGTTTACAACTTTCTAGAAAGGGGGGTGGAGCATTTGCGGTGGTCACGGCCAAGCTCTGGAATAGTCTACCTTTAAGTCTCCGGCTAACCATAACTGAATCCTTGTTCAGGTGCAGCTTGAAGCCATGGCTGTTCGCCAACCTCTAGCCTATAAGTTTTCCTTGTTGCTCAGCTTTCTGCAGTGCCAGGACACCCCCCGTCGGGGGTAGCCGCGCGCTCTATAAACTTCAAAATAAATAGTTGGCAATGGTTTGCACCTTTGTCCAAGAAGGGACCATTCTTTCTAGTCAGGGTAAGGGGGATACACTTCTAAAATAACCCCTGCTCACCCTCTTGGTAGTGTACTAGTGACGTAGTAGTAAGTCATACAACATTAACAAGTCCACCATAAGAGGAGGACAGGTATGTAAGCAAGCAAATCGGAGCACTCAACAGGTTTAAAAAGTCAATCTCAAACCCAGTAATGATAGAGAACAGTCCACTTTAATCCAATTCCTCCTTTCGGGCCAAAAAGGTGTCATCCCAAATGTTCATATTGGTCTAGTAGAAAATATTACAGCCAGTATACATTCCAAACAGATTAATTAATTAATTAATTGTGGGTTTCTAATGCGCTAGAATCAACTCCCGAAGGAGTATCTCTGTGCTGTAGACCGCTGGGGAACCTGTCCTGGCTTTCCCTGTGAGATGGTCCCTACTGGGTATCTCCAAGGTGAAACCAGGCATCCCCAGCGTATGTGGGGGGGCCGTTGTGGAGATGAGGCAAGCTAATGGCCAGAGTTGCCGAGTGTGATCCCTGGTTAGAGTATGCACCGAGGCGAGAATTATCGAGTCCGCTGACCCTGGTCCACGACCCTGCCACGTCAGGGATAGAACCCTGGTCCCGGGCCGTCCTCTGCTGCCTCTAACCAGTGAGCCACACCACTCCACTCCAGATAGCGGTAGTATTGCCAACAAGGAACTCTACATCCACATAGAGCTTTACAGCCAACACATGTTTCATCGATAGGTAGGTAACACCTCGACTTTTTCAGGCCAGATATGCAGGTAGATTCATATTCCTCCAAAAGTCAAGGATCACGGAAATATGGTGCATAAGTGCCAAAAACAAATCAATTGTACAATGTAACTGTAACAAATAAAGTATCCATTCGCTATAAGGTGTCACGGCAAGGAGAGTACTCTGCATGTTAGTGGTGGGGTGGAATACATTTACATTATACAATTGATTTGTTTATGGCAAAGTCCTGAAGGGATGTGGTGGTGCAAAGAACTACAAGGATGGAGTACCTCAGGAGACTGCCTTTGGTGATAGTTTGCTGTGGGTGTTTGGTTGATGTGGGAGCCTCTAAAAAAGCAATTTCTGGAGGACACTGAAAGGAAGAAGTGCAGCATGGATTGTCCTGGACGATGGAGGTGTGGAAACTGGGAAAGAGTGCTGGAACAGCTTGTAGGAGGAAGTGCTGTCTCAGCCTGGAGGAGGTGAGTGCTAGCAGTTGGTCCGTACAGACTGGAAAGTCTTGATACAGATAGAGAGAGAGAACACCTTTATCATTTACTGCTGGGCCAGTTCCATTGCTTTTAACTGGCCCACGTCATCCACCCCTAGAGTAATTCTCTTGTTGGTTGGAAGCTCTTCCTGGTTTTGGGTTTCATTGGCATAGTTTTGGTTGCAAGGCTTATTGCTGCTGGATACAACATGTACCACTCATTTGGGCCATTCTGTGCTTCAGGACGATGATTGAGTTTGTGATAAAGTGTCATTGAAGGTGTCATACACAAACCATGAAAACTGACAAGCAAGCACAACGCAAAAACAGAAATGTCACATTTAAATAGGCTGAAAACTTGGCAGACCTGGGTGCCAGTGATGCGCAGTCACAGGTGCCTGCTTGTTCGTGATGCATAGTGCCTGCATCCCAGAGCAGTTTAGCAGCACAACATTTTAAAACAGTACTAAAGGTATAATTTGAAAGAGGCGCTGTACCCTCAGGCAGAAGTAGTGGGTAAGGTGATGAGCAGACGGAAACCACATCAGTGTGTCCGCTAAGATTGTAATTTAAAAAATGTAATTGAGAATCTTGCAAGATCAACAACTTTTAAGGTCAAAGGCGTATTTTTGATTGCTGGTTTTCAAGACTGTGTTGGTGTTTTCTTCAGGAAGGTTTTAAGTTCTGTCCTCAAGATTATTACATGTTCACGCATGCTTGCATTAATACATTATTTGAAAAAGTTGACATTTTCCCATAAAAAAAAAAAAATTGCGTTACACCCCTAGACCTCCATTTTCGTAGTTGGGCTCACCTGCTGCACTCACTTCCTATGGGCAATGTGGGTGTTGGTATGACACAATGTTACAGGTCTGCTTTTGCTGCCAAGTCTGGCTATGCCAGACCTTTCCTCCAGCCACAGCTATCAATGTTGAATGAGAGGGATACCTATCTTCTTTATTGTCTGCCTCATCCGCACTGTTTTTAATGTGATCATGACGAAGCTACAACGGACCTAAACCATGACCTCTCTTTTAAGCAACTTTCAGATTAGATCCAAATAGGATTTTCTCTTAACTCAATCATGAGTCTCTGGTGTGACAGTGTCGCCCAGCCCCAATAAGTCTTTTTTCCTAAGGGTTTTGCTTACTGCATTTCAGGGTGGACTGAAATAGGCTGTTTCTCTGCTTACTGGACCACAGACTCGTCATTGTCAAAAAAAGAGGTCCCTTGCTTTTTATGAACGCACTTAGTATTATGAGCACTCCCACCGTAGGAGGTTGGATAAACTGGCTGGTGAAGGCAGGGCTCGAGCCGGGGGTACCACGCGGGTGGACGGCGTCCCCCCACTTATTTTACCGCTGGGACGCCATCCCCCCTGCCAAACAGATGGACTTCACTCTTTGGCATCTCTGGGACGAGGAGCTTGGCACCTTTTGTGACATCACTTCCTGCCATGACGTCACTTCCGGTGACAGCGTCCCCCCACTTCTTTTTTTACGACTTGTTCCCTGGGTGAAGGTGATAGAAATTGATCATCCTCATATGTAAAACCAACCTAAACCAAAAAAACAGAAAAGTAGGGTGAGGTAGGGGCTCTATTTTCAGCGGCGGTTCCTCCGCTACGGCGGAGGAGCTTTACCCCACTGCTCTCGAAGTACTGTAAAAGGAAAAATAAAATGATAATAACAGAAGTTATTATCATTGTATTTTAGTATCAGCCAGGTTAGGGCAGGCGGGGTTGAGCTGGGCTCCCATGACGAGGGAGGAGGAGTGGTCACTGTGCCTCAAGTGCACATGACGATTTAGCCAGCCATCTTGGCTAGCCAAACAGTCATGCGCACTTTGCATGTTCTCCAGGGGGCTGTAATACAAAGCATGGGTGGAGAACATGCACAGACTGTCAGTCCCCGTCTGAGTGCCGAAACATGGCACTCAAACCAATCACAAGGCTGCTGTCATGGTGACAGTAGCATCGTGATTAACTTAGAGGAGCCGTGGTGCTTTCTGGAAGAGGATCGGATTAGAGACGACTTGGGAGAAACAGCGTGCTGAGGTAAGTTATTTTTTCTTTATTTTTCTTTCTCATCCTCCGCCTAACTTACCCCTCTCCCCTGTCCTGTCACCCCCCACCCTCCTGTATCGCTGTCTATTTTGAAGACTGTCATACCTCTGCAAACATACAACGCTCAGCTCTCTTGGTGCTATTTTCAACAAATACTGAAAGCAAATTTGTGTACTGAAGATGAAGAATTATTACAATAATATATTCACTACTGCAGTTATCATTAGTTCGTTTTGATGCTCTAGAAAGTCAGACTTTGAAACACACGAAACAACTTGCTTTCAGTATATTCTATTGTTTAACCTTCAAACAGGGGCTTAGTGAGCCCCCGCTTTAGCAACCACAGCGGGGGTGGGTTTTTCATGGGACTCTTATTTGCAACTTGACAGATAAGAGATCGTAATTAACTAAAAGAAAAGTGGGTTGCTAGAATAGGGGGAGAAGTTTTGAGAGGCGATGCTTGAGAGGGTAAAAGGGTGGATGAGTGGGTGAAAGTATGAATGGATGAGTGGCTGAAAGGATGGATGAATGAGTGGACGAGTGAGTACAAGGATGGATGCGTGGGTAAAAGGATGGATGGGTGGGTGAAAGGATGGATGGATGGGTGAAAGCATGGATGAGTGGGTGAAAGAATGAATGGTTGTGTTAAAGGATGGATGGATAAATGGGTGAAAGGATGGGTGGATGAGTGGGTGAAAACGTGGGTGAGAGGATGGGTGGCTCGGTGGGAGGATGAGTGGGTGAAACAATGTGTAGATGGGTGGATGAAAGGATGACAGAGTAAATAGAAATCTGATAGGTTGGATGGATTGGTGGGTAAAAGGATGGCGGAGTAAATACAAATCTCAGGACTAAATTATAAGTGGTTTGTAAAATTCGGAACTGTGCATAAACTCCCTGTTTATGCACAGGACGGAATTATGAGTTGATTTTTTTTATTGAATCCAATAACTATCGGATGTGTTAAATAACTCAACATTAGTTCAATTTCATCAGATCAAACTGATTATATCTAACAGGGAAAATTTGTACAGTATGCACTGTGCCATGTGGATTTATGTATGTTAAACACCAACATCTACAAGTTGTGCCCCAATAACTCAAAATCTGTGTTATTTATCGCACCTAATAAATAACGAAATCCCGTGGTATTGTTATTTATCAGGAAATCTGAGAGAATGGATGGGTGGCAAAGTAAATGAAAATCTGAGAAGATGAATGGACAAAAGGGACAATTGACTGCTGAAAGGCTTTATTGATTGATGGATAGTGACAAAGTAGTTTTAGGGAGATTCAGGCTCACTTACATCACATGCTGGATGCTCTCAGAGCTTTGGTCAAAGTAGATGGTATTTTAATTTTCTGGCTACTCCCTTGCTTCATTATGCAGGCATGAACTTGCGTGAACTCCAATCATTTAAGTAAGCGTGTATGGAAAAGGATGTGTGCCCTGTGTGTAGCGTTAGCAACGTTCACCGCTCCTCTTACAGAAACTGGAAGGATAGAAGATAGCAGCTAGATATGGAGATTATGCAGACTGGCCATTCTGGGGCATAAGACCTGGGCATTTCAGAGATGGTAATGCAGCCGTTACTAGGTCCAAATAGTTGCCTTTGGGGTGTGTGCTTACTTGGAGTGCTGTGTGATGTTACTTGGACTAAGTTAGTGATGTCTATGAAGGAGTATAACATAATGATATCCATCTAGTTGCCTAAGAGACTGACATCTCTGAGGTAGGTGCTGTCTCTTTAAGAGATGGTAGACATGAAATTATATCACAAAAGTTGTATGCCACTTACGTCAAGAATGACTCAATATAATGTAGAATGGGGTTAGTGGTGGTGTCGGTCTGTTGAATAGCCATCTTCCTAGGTAGAAGAGGAAGGCCCTGGAATGTTTTGAGTCATAAAGAGGTTGGGATCATCACTGAATCACTGCAACTTGATTTGCAGTGTGATAAGCAAGGTTATGGTTTTGGATGAGCTATGTATTTGGAAGAAGAAAATATCAATGTAGTTACTTGATGTGTGGTGACCTATTTTAAAAGTATGTTCATGAGAAGAGTGTGTGCCTAGAAACATTAGTGAAATGTTCTGAGGTGGGATTGGTGCTAGACAGGGTGGGAGTGTTATGAGTGTTCAATTAGATAAAACTGTGGGGGTAAAATATAACTGAGTTGTGGCTGTGTTAATGTTGGAGTATATAATGGGTTGAGGTAGGACACAAGGAACCGAACCCTCATTGTGGAGTGCAAGGGCAAATATGTTTGCCCATTGCCCTTTTATTCACTGCAAAAGCAAATCACAATCTGCAGTAGATGCATCACAAAGTACTGTGAAGATGACATCCTAGGTGTATCTGTTTTCACAGTAAAAGTAGTGAAGGATCAATAAGACTGAATCAGTTATTTGTGGAGGAAGACCTGCAGTGTAAAGAAGCCCTCGGTTTGGTGTACGGGTCTTCCTTACAGAACTGTAGCACTCTGCTGTTCCTTCAAAGTAACTTTTGTGTCTTTTGAGTAGAGATGACAGGACCCTTTTGTTTACTTACAAACTGTGGAGAACAGTGATATAAGTGCTTGGGTGTGAGTGATAGAATTCATGATGTAGAATGTTCAGTTAATGGTTACACAATGAGGAATAAAGATGTGTAATAGTAAGCTCTGTGAGTAGCATAATCATTTACATGCTCCGACGCTGAGGAGGACCCTACAACTGACGACAAGATAAGGGATGTTATGTTATGTAATGTTATGTTATGTTATGTTATGTTATGTTATGTTATGTTATGTTATGTTACATGGGAATTTATAAAGCGCAACGTACACCAACAGGTTCCTTGGCGCTGCAATAGTGAGTAAATGAATGCAGCGTTATACCAGGGACAGCTAGTTGAAGGCCCTAGTGAAGAGCCAAGTCTTTAACAGTTTCGAGCCTGAGGGAAGCAGGGAAAGCATTCCAGATCATGGGACCCAGGAAAGAAAACCTAGTCCCGCTGATTCGTTTGCGACGGATTCTAGGCACCGTCAGAAGGTTCTGGTGCGAGAATCTCAAAGTTCGCTTGGGTAGATGTTTATTGATCAAAGATACAATAAATCTTGGGCCAGTACCCCAAAGAATTGACAGTGCTCTCCCACAGAGTTTGCCGTGGTCCAAAAAACTGCTTGCGTGAGCCACACGCATCTCAGTTCAAGTAAAGCTCCATGGTTGGCATATATAGATTCAAAGCTCCAGTCCAGCCAGTGCAAAGCTTTCAAAGAAGACGAAGGCCTTACAGAGAAATTTGTGTATTATCAGCCAGGAATCTACTGATGAGGCCGTGAGAGAGGTACTGCTTCACAATGCAACACATAGCCATTAGCCATACAGAACAATATTACTAAAAGCAGAGATAGCCAAGTGCCAGGAAGGAATAAAAGAGAAATAGTCAGATACAGAGGAACACTACAGGCAGTGGAAACCAGGTACAATGCAGAAGATTGAAAACGGTGGTGAACACATGCAGGAGGGAAAATAAGTACTTACAGTGAAAGAGAAAGAATGCATTGTAGGTTCGGTGAGTGAGCCAGACAACCCAAGTTCAAGTATTGAAGCAGTGCTTCCAGAAGGTACAGAATTAGGTGCCCAGCAAGTGCTGTCTGAACAGAACATACTCTAAACATGAGTAAGTTCCACAACTGGTTGTCATGAAACCACCTTTTCCATTTGATACCACCAGAAAGCTGAATATTGGGGCAAGATGGACTGCCTGGATCGAATCTTTTGATAATTTCATCGATGCAAAAAGATCAATATATATCTCAAAAATCTTGCAGGTGAAGGAATAAAGGAAGTAATAAAGAAAATACCACATGCTGAAGTCTCTTACTGTCACATCAAAGAGGCTTTAAATTTCAAGTTCAATCCAATGCCGAATGTCGATTACAAAAGATACATTTTCAACTAAGAAAGGTAGAAAACTGGTGAAACAATGGACAAGATTGTCAAAAGACTGTATATTCTCATCATACATTGTTAGTGCAATGATTTCAGTGATGAAGAAGCCATATGTCTCAGAATCATAGATGTTTGCCCCTCTGATTCATTCAGACGATGAATGCTGAGAGAAACTCTCAGTCTGGAGCACGCACTCATGGTTGTAAGAGCCGAAAAACACGCGGGTCGACAAGCTACTGACATGGAAGCTAGAGGAGTTCAGAGAGAGTCAACCTTGACTGTGAAAAGTAAGGAAAGACACAAGGCTGAGGGGCACAAAGTAATATCTCTAATGGAGAAAGAAAACTGTGCGTCTGACACTGCTTTTCTTTTCCACATGAAGGTAAATGTCTCCCCATTGGACAAGTGTGCAAGAGCGGCCAGAAAGAGAACCATTTCGTAATGGCTTGCATAACGAAGGAAAAACTAAGGGGCCAATTACCATGTCGTGCAGAAAGGCTCTGACCGACAGTCGGATTCCTCTAGACAGTGTTGGAACCCTCCCGACCGTCTCGGTTGGTTTACAATCTGTCCAACCGATCACAATGTTTGCAGTCGGATTGTAAACCACACGGTCCTTCCGTATCGGTTCCCACCGGCTCTCGGAAAATCTGTGTCAGTCGGACTCTCAACGTACAGCTCTACGGTCAGCGTTTCTGCCCGTGCGATGACAATGTTGGTTTGTAACAGCTTTCTGAGTCAGCCTGTCCAACACGAAAAGACTGTTGGAAACTGACTTTGGGGGCCCATAGCAGGGCCTCCTTCATCCAACACTTTCCCTACTGTTGCACTGACTAGAGTGGGAATAGTATATTTGACCCCTTCACTATCCAACACTTTTCCTACTGATGCACTTATTGGAGTCAAAATAGTAAATTCTAACCCTCTGCACTTTAACAGTTTCCCTGGTGTTGTATCGGCTGGAATGGGTGCAGTAAATATTACCTGCAATCAATTAATTTTACTACTATTGCATTTATTGGAGGGAGATTTGCAAATTGTATTTTAATTCAGTCTAAGGGCCTCATTACGATGTCAGTCGGAAAGCATTCGCCCGACTCAGTGTCGGAATGGCTTCTGACGGAATTGGATTCGGGTAGTCCGATCGACCGATTACGATGTTTCCAAACACCGTTCGGTCGTACTCCCATTGACTTCAATGGGAACCTGTGTTCCAACCGACAACACGGGCTCCCATTTCAAAATGGGTGGTTGTGGAAAACCTTGCACCCTGTGGCGGGCACCCCATGGTGACTGACACACCATGCGTGGTTGGGAAGAGGGGATCAATGGCTACCCCACTGGCCCCAACCGGAGACCACTGGGTGAAGGGGGTCCTGCTATGGGCCCCCAAAATTGGTTTCTGACAGCTGATCCATGTCCGACAAACCGAGTCAGAAAGGCTGTCAGAATCCGACATCGTAATGCATCGGTCGGAAACGTGAACCATAGAGCTGTATGAGTCGGCTCTGACTGACTCAGTTTCTCTGAATGCCGATCGTAATTGAGTCGGAAGAACCGAACGGTTACCTACCATTGTAAAGGAGCGGTCGGAAATATTTCAGAGTCATTCGGAAATATGGGTTACAACACGGATTCAGACAAACCGAATGCCATTTGGACCCTTTCCGACCGACAACGTAATGAGGCCCAAAGTCTGCTTTGGGCAGATGTGTTGCACACCTCCTCTAGGACAGGATGACCTTCTTCGGCGGGAAGCTTCAAAGAACATGCCACCTTTGAAATCCCACCAAGGAACCTCCAAATAGTGGGGAGGCCATAACCCTCCTTTCCTGCTCCACTTTTGGCAGGAGGAAAGGCGGGAAAACTAGTGAGACTGAGAGGTGTGCCCATCTTTATCCTGCACCACCCCTAAGGCGGAACAGGCGAGGTGGACCCCACTTTCACATTCCACCATCTGGAAGATGGGGAAAATAGCCTTTCAGGGTCATGGTTATGCCCAACCCCCACATGTGGTAATCATATAGAGGGTTTAGACACCAACAGGTAAGCTGCCCATTGGCTACTACCTGGCTCCCCCTCAACGCCCCCTACATTTTGTATTTTGGTGGCTCCCCAAGACCTTGACTTCAGATTCCGCGGACCTAAAGAAGACAAAGTAAGAAGACGTGCTGCTGATCCAGGAACTGGGCCCTGTTGCAGAAGAAACTGTTGACAAACCGTGCCAACTGTGAAAGGACTCACCAACTGTGGTCTACCATCCCTACCTGAAACCTGTACAGCCTCCCAGAGCTCTGGAGCCCTGCCAGCCTTGGCATGGCACTAGAAGTACTAGTCCTCGGCATGACACTGGTAAAGGCCGCCATGAGGTAAAGACCGACCCAGACAGTGTTGATGCGATTCACCTCATCACCAAGATTGCTACCACCAAGGCGTGTTGGTCACCAGTCAGGGAACTGACCCCTTCAACAGATAAACCAGCAAGTGGAATCCTCACAGTACCTGCAACAGAGGCTGGTAACAGCCCTGCTCCTGTGTGCCTGTCCTTGCTTTCTGGTGGCATCGACAGCGTGAAAGCAACAACTTGGGCACGACCGGAACGGACTGCCCTCACTGCGCCTGTGCCTGACTTTTGCCAGTGAAGAACGAACTCTGCATCCCAAGTCCTCTGGTACCTCCAACCCAGGTAACCCTAAACTGCCTGCTGTGCCTGAGTCCTGAGACTCCCAAAACTCTGACTCCCTGGAGAAGAACTTTCCCTGAACTCTAGGAGACTGTTGTCCCCGATAACTCTGTGGTGGAGTGTTGCTTCTATCGACCGGGACGGTAACTGTGTTTGCGGTACATTGATGCGGTACAGTGATGTAAGTGCTTGAGTGTGAGTGATAGAATTCATGATGTAGAATGTTCAGTTAATGGTTACACAATGAGGAATAAAGATGTGTAATAGCAAGCTCCGTGAGTGGCATAATCATTTACATGCTCCGAGGCTGAGGAGGACCCTACAACTGACGACAAGATAGGGGATGTTATGTTATGTCATGTTATGTTATGTTATGTTATGTTATGTTATGTTATGTTATGTTACATGGGAATTTATAAAGCGCAACGTACACCAATAGGTTCCTTGGCGCTGCGAAAGTGAGTAAATGATTGCAGCGTTATACCAGGGACAGCTAGTTGATGGCCGTAGTGAAGAGCCAAGTCTTTAACAGTTTTCTGGCAGGGCCTTGTAAAATCTATTCACCGGACTTAGGGCCAATGCCCGTCCCGATCATGTGTCCAGACTGTGGGAGTTCGTGGTGTGATGCTGGTGCCTCCCAAGAGGTTAAATCAAAGGCATACAAAAGCCAGCCTTGTAACAGCTTTAGAGCAGGATTGCTGAACTGTAGATATATGATAAGGCATGCAAATGACATCTGGCTGCTATTAGAGAGTCAGGAATGAGATGCCTTGTTTCTAACCGAAACCTGGCTGAATGAGCATAAAATGACCGCCATTGCCTTAGAAGTACCTGACGGATTTAAAATGAGTTTCTCCAACCATGAGGATGGTAGGAGAGGCGGGGGGGTGGCCCTCATTTTCAAAGAGTGTCACACCCTTACATCGGCCCTGCCAGTCACGATTCCGGGGGTAGAGGGCTTACACTTTTGCCTTCTAATTAACCCTCAAGTGGCTCTAGCCGGGCTAGTTATTTATCGCCCCCAGATTGCACAGAATGCAGTACAACGGCACTAATGGACATTATTGTCCAAAGTTCCCTCTTGCATCATCATTTTATTGTAGTAGGGGACTTTAATATTCATGTTGACAGACCGGATAGGTCACAGGCGGAGCAACTAGTTGCCTCATTGAGCGCGACGAATTTGATACTATCTACTAGGGGTTCTACGCATAGGGCTGGCCATACGCTCGAACTGATATTTTCGAATATAAATGGCCTGTCAGTGGAAGATGCACAGCCACTGGTGTGGTCGGATCATGCATTAATCCCTTTTGTGGTAGTGTTAGAAGGGATTGGGCTGGCCAAGGAAAAACGCTCCTTCATTCAGAGGAAGTGGAAAAAGCTTACCCCGGAGATCATGGGCCCAGTTCTGGCTCGGAATCCTCCACAGTTAACCACAAATGCTAGCAAGGATGCTCAGGCGCTGAATCAATGGATAGGGGACATGGTGTCGCAGATTGCTCCCGCTAAGCGGGCAATGTCTCAGAGGAAATCTCCATTGGCCCCGTGGTTCTCCGCCGAACTCAGGTTGGAAAAATCAGACTGTAAGAGGTTGGAGCGCATCTGGAGGTCAGACTACTGCCCTTTAGCTAAGGCCCAATACAAAGAAGCCATGAGAAAATTTCACAAGTCAACAAAAAAGGCCAAGAAAATGTTTTTTGCGTCTTCGGTCCAACAAGCAGAGCACTCAAGTAAAGAGGTTTTTAAAATTTTACAGTCGTTTTTCAAACCTCGCTGTATAGAGAGGGAGGTTCCCCCGTCCATAGCACTCTGTGATGACATATCAACTTTTTTTGATAATAAAATACAGAAAGTTTATGATTCCTGTGTTCCTTCGAGGCCCACTGCAAAGGTTGATACAACAGCCAACGGCTTATTTTTAGTGCCCCTTGGCCAATTTCAGTTAATATCACTGGATATGGCTAGGCAGGAACTAAAGCGCTGTAAATCATGTTCGCCAGACGACCCCTGTCCACCAAAGCTCTGGGGGTTGATGGCGGAATCAATTGCTCCTACTCTGCAGCATATCTGGAATACCTCCATCAGTACGGGGGAGTTCCCGGAGGGCTGGAAGAATGCCATGCTTCTTCCCCTGAAAAAAAAGCCGAATGGGGACCTGGAGGACCTGAACAACCTCTGCCCAATCTCTCTATTGTCGGCTCCGGGTAAAATGCTGGAGAAATTGATTCAGCGACAGTTAAATAGCTATATTGAGGCCAACAATATACTACATGAGACCCAATCGGGGTTTAGACCCGGTTTTAGCACCGAGACAGCTTTGATCGAGGTGGCAGAGTCAGTGAGGTGGTCGCTGGATTGAGGGGACTCAGCTATGCTGATGCTCCTGGATCTGTCGGCCGCTTTTGATACGGTCCACCATGGTAGACTATTACAACGGCTCGAAGCGATCGGGCTTCAGGATCAGGCAGTCGGGTGGCTACATTCTTATTTATCCAATAGATCGCAGAAGGTGGCGCTGGGGGCGTGTTCCTCAAAGTCTAGGGATCTGAGCTGTGGCGTCCCGCAGGGGTCGGCATTAAGCCCTCTAATATTTAACATTTACTTGGCCCCGCTCTTCACATTAATTTCCAACTGGGGGGTCACTGCAATATCTTATGCAGATGACACCCAGCTGGTTTTTCCCTACTCAGAGGTGTCAGAGGCAGCCTTCGCCAGCTTCAAGGGCTGTCTTCGTGACGTGGCAACCTGGATGAATATGAATAAATTAAAGCTAAATCTGAATAAAACAGAGGTGATCTTTTTCGGGAAAGGCACTCCTCCCACGTCAGAGCTATGGTGACCCGCTGAGATGGGGCCTGCACCTCCCCCAGTCATCTAGCAAAAAATCTAGGGGTTAAATGGGACGATAGTCTATCCTTCTCTTCCCATATTCAGCAGGTGACGGGGTGCTGCCTTAGTAAACTGAGGAACCTGCGAAAAATTCTCAAGCTGCTGCCAGAGAATTGTCGAAAAACGGTGATCCATGCCACAATTACATCTAGGCTGGATTATGCTAATGGCCTATATCTGGGTCTCCCGAAATACCTGACCCAGCGCTTGCAAACCGCTCAGAATGCTGCGGCTAGGCTGCTAAAGCATATACCGTTTAAAGACCACGTTGCTCCGCACCTCCAATCATTGCACTTGTTGCCGGTTACCAGCAGAATAAAATTCAAGGCTCTCACGTTGGCATTTAGAGCTTTACATGGAAACTGCCCCCATTATTTAATATCTCGGTTGCCTAGATACTCCCGGGCCCGTTCTCTCCGTTCGAACTGCCGGGTCCTACTACTCGTGCCGTGAGTCAGAAAGGCTCGACTGGGGGGCCGGACGTTCTCGGCAAACACGGCTCGGCTCTGGAACACCTTGCCACCGGGCCTCCAGAGCGCATCCTCGGAATCCTTCAGAACTCAGCTGAAGTCTTGGCTCTTCACACAGGGAAGCTAAATATCTTCTTCTCTGTGTTTCTGGCTTTGCTTTGCTCTCACAGCGCCGGGACACCTCCTAGTTGAGGTAGCTGTTAGCGCTATACAAAAGTCTGTATTATTAATATTATTATTTTTCTGAACCGCAGATAATCTCCTTGGAGCCTGAAGGAAGCAGGGAAAGCATTCCAGATCATGGGACCCAGGAAAGAAAACCTAGTCCCGCTGATACGTTTGCAACAGATTCTAGGCACCGTCAGAAGGTTCTGGTGCGAGGATCTCAAAGTTCGCTAGGGTAGATGTTTATTGATCAAAGATACAATAAATCTTGGGCCAGTACCCCAAAGAATTGACAGTGCTCTCCCACAGAGTTTGCCGTGGTCCAACAAACTGCTTGCGTGAGCCACACGCATCTCAGTTCAAGTGAAGCTCCATGGTTGGCATATATAGATTCAAAGCTCCAGACAAGCCAGTGCAAAGCTTTTAAAGAAGACAAAGGCCTTACAGAGAAAGTTGTGTATTATCAGCCAGGAATCTGCTGATGAGGCCGTGAGAGAGGTACTGCATCACAATGCAACACATAGCCATAAGCCATACAGAACAATAATGCTAAAAGCAGAGATAGCCAAGTGCCAGGAAGGAATAAAAGAGAAATAGTCAGATACAGAGGAACACTAAAGGCAGTGGAAACCAGGTAAAATGCAGAAGATTGAAAACGGTGGTGAACACATGCAGGAGGGAAAATAAGTACTTACAGTGAAAGAGAAAGAATGCATTGTAGGTCCGGTGAGTGGGCCAGACAACCTGAGTCCAAGTATTGAAGCAGTGCTTCCAGGAGGTACAGAATTAGGTGCCCAGCAAGTGCTGTCTGAACAGAACATACTCTCAACATGAGTAAGTTCCACAACTGGTTGTCCTGAAACCACCTTTTCCATTCGATACCACCAGAAAGCTGAATATTGGTGCAAGATGGACTGCCTGGATCGAATCTTTTGATGATTTCATCGATGCAAAAAGATCAATAAATATCTCAAAAATCTTGCAGGTGAAGGAATAAAGGAAGTAATAAAGAAAATACCACATGCTGAAGTCTCTTAGTGTCACATCAAAGAGGCTTTAAATTTCAAGTTCAATTCTATGCCGAATGTCGATTACAAAAGATACATTTTCAACTAAGAAAGGTAGAAAACTGATGAAACAATGGACAAGATTGTCAAAAGACTCTATATTCTCATCATACATTGTTAGTGCAATGATTTCAGTGATGAAGAAGCCATATGTCTCAGAATCATAGATGTTTGCCCCTCTGATTCATTCAGACGATGAATGCTGAGAGAAACTCTCAGTCTGGAGCACGCACTCATGGTTGCAAGAGCCGAAAAACACGAGGGTCGACAAGCTACTGACATGGAAGCTAGAGGAGTACAGAGAGAGTCAACCTTGACTTTGAAAAGTAAGGAAAAACACAAGGCTGAGGGGCACAAAGTAATGTCTCTAATGGAGAAAAAAAATGTGCGTCTGACACTGCTTTTCTTTTCCACCTGAATGTAAATGTCTCCCCAGTGGACAAGTGTGCAAGAGAGGCCAGAAAGAGAACCATTTCGTAATGGTTTGCATGGAGAAGGAAAATCTAAGGGGCCAATTATAATGTCGTGCAGAAAGGCTCTGTCCGACAGTCGGATTCCTCTAGACAGTGTTGGAACCCTCCCGACCATCTCGGTTGGTTTACAATCTGTCCAACCGATCACAATGTTTGCAGTCGGATTGTAAACCACACGGTATTTCCGTATCGGTTCCCACCGGCTCTCGGAAAATCTGTGTCAGTCGGACTCTCATTGTACAGCTCTACGGTCAGCGTTCTGACCGTGCGATGACAATGTTGGTTTGTAACAGCTTTCTGAGTCAGCCTGTCCAACACAAAAAGACTGTTGGAAACTGACTTTGGAGTCCATAGCAGGGCCTCCTTCATCCAACACTTTCCCTACTGTTGCACTGACTAGATTGGGAATAGTAAATTTGACCCCTCTGAACTTTAACAATTTCCCTGGTGTTGTATCGGCTGGAATGGGTGCAGTAAATATTACCTGCAATCTATTAATTTTACTACTATTGCATTCATTGGAGGGAGATTTGCAAATTGTATTTTAATTCAGTCTTAGGGCCTCATTACGATGTCAGTCGGAAAGCATTCCGACCGAATCAGTTTCGGAATGGCTTCTGACGGAATTGGATTCGGGTAGTCCGATCGACCGATTACAATGTTTCCAAACACCGTTCGGTCGTACTCCCATTGACTTCAATGGGAGCCTGTGTTCCAACCGACAACACGGGCTCCCATTTCAAAATGGGTGGTGGTGGAAAACCTTGCACCCTGTGGCGGGCACCCCATGGTGTCTGACACACCATGCATGGTTGGAAGGAGGGGTTCAATGGCTACCCCACTGGCCCCAACCGGAGACCACTGGGTGAAGGGGGTCCTGCTATGGGCCCCCAAAATTGGTTTCTGACAGCTGATCCATGTCGGACAAACCGAGTCAGAAAGGCTGTCAGAATCCGACATCGTAATGCATCGGTCGGAAACGTGGACCATAGAGCTGTATGAGTCGGCACTGACTGACTCCGTTTCTCTGAATGCCGATCGTAATTGAGTTGGAAGAACCGAACGGTTACCTACCATTGTAAATGAGTGGTCGGAAATGTTTCATAGTCAGTCGGAAATATGGGTTACAACACGGATTCAGACAAACCGAATGCCATTTGGACCCTTTCCGACCGACAACGTAATGAGGCCCAAAGTCTGCTTTGGGCAGATGTGTTGCACACCTCCTCTAGGACAGGATGACCTTCTTCGGCGGGAAGCTTCAAAGAACATGCCACCTTTGAAATCCCACCCAGGAACCTCCAAATAGTGGGGAGGCCATAACCCTCCCTTCCTGCTCCACTTTTGGCAGGAGGAAAGGCAGGAAAACTAGTGAGACTGAGAGGTGTGCCCATCTTTATCCTGCACCACCCCTAAGGCAGAGCAGGCGAGGTGGACCCCACTTTCACATTCCACCATCTGGAAGATGGGGAAAATAGCCTTTCAGGGTCATGGTTATGCCCAACCCCCACATGTGGTAATCATATAGAGGGTTTAGTCACCAACAGGTAAGCTGCACATTGGCTACTACCCTGCTTCCCCTCAATGCCCCCTACATTTTGTATTTTGGTGGCTCCCCAAGACCTTGACTTTAGATTCCACGGACCTAAAGAAGACAAAGTAAGAAGACGTGCTGCTGATCCAGGAACTGAGCCCTGTTGCAGAAGAAACTGTTGACAAACCGTGCCAACTGTGAAAGGACTCGCCAACTGTGGTCTGCCATCCCTACCTGAAACCTGTACAGCCTCCAAGAGCTTTGGAGCCCTGCCAGCCTTGGCATGGCACTAGAAGTACTAGTCCTCGGCATGACACTGGTAAAGGCCGCCATGAGGTAAAGACCGACCCAGACAGTGTTGATGCGATTCACCTCATCACCAAGCATTGCTACCACCAAGGCGTGTTAGTCACCAGTCAGGGAACTGACCCCTTCAACAGATAAACCAGCAAGTGGAATCCTCACAGTACCTGCAACAGAGGCTGGTAACAGCCCTGCTCCTGTGTGCCGGTCCTTGCTTTCTGGTGGCATCGACTGCGTGAAAGCAGCAAGTTGGGCACAACCGCAACGGACTGCCCTCACTGCGCCTGTAGCTGACTTCTGCCAGTGAAGAACGAACTCTGCATCCCAAGTAGTCTGGTACCTCCAACCCAGGTAACCCTAAACTGCCTGCCATGCCTGTGTCCAGAGACTCCCAAAACTCTGACTCCCCTGGAGAAGAACTTTCCCTGAACTCTGGGAGACCGTTGTCCCCGATAACTCTGTGGTGGAGTGTTGCTTCTATCGACCGGGACGGTAACTGTGTTTGCGGTACTCCACTATTTAACCCTATGCTTTACTTCCCCTTGACCACGACGGTCTCTGCCTGGTGGAATTGACTGCTGTTGCTTAAATCCTGTAAGCATTTTTGTCTTGAACTGCATTTAGTTAAACAATCAACATGCAAAGCATTTTCTAACTCTTGAACGAAGTTCTTGGTTTCGAAATATATATAAACATACACTTTATTTTTACCTAGTAGGGCTCAGATTTATTTTTGAGTGTGTGCCTTATTTATTGCTTCTGTGTGTGACAACAAATGCTTAGCACTACCCTCTGATAAGCCTAACTGTTCACCCACATTATCGCAAAAAGAGCATTAGAACTATGTGCTTTTATCTCTGCAGACATATTGGGGACCTAACTGCTCACCCACATTACCACAAAAAGAGCATATAGAGGCGGCGTGGCTAGAGACCAGCGAAAATAGCCGCAGCCTGAGAGAGCTTCGGTGAACCATTCAACCTTTCCCGATATTCCTGACATAAATATGGCAACGTGTATGACAAGGAGAGAGGTAGGGAGAGTACTCTGACACTCTTGTTCCCCGGTCAGTATTCAATAAACAAAAGAAGAGTGTCCATAGAGAAAGGACTATGCCGTTCACGGGAGCACAAGAACAACCACACTGGGATGTTAAGGAAGGCCCTCACTCACCACCTAGTGATGACATGCTTCATCATCGGGCCCCACCAAAGAGACCGAGTGTCTCTTTGGTGTGCTGCAACGCCAGGATTACTGCGGTAACAGTGTGGTTGTTCTTGTGCTCCCGTGAACGGCATAGTCCTTTCTCGATAAATATGGCAACTACATTGAAGTTGAACACCGGCGGCGACTGCGGTATGTCCAGTGCATAGTATGTGGCAAATCTGAACTTTGTAAGTGCGGAGACTGAGGGGCGGAGCCAAGGCCTTCACGCTAAAGACGAGCCGGGGCCTTGCGTACTCCAGAAGCCGCCCGAAACAAAGGTAAAGACAGCCTAATCTGCAACGGATGTTGATGAAAATTGGGACAAGCTGCAAGCGACACTGCGTATGGTGAGAGGCGCCGCCAGAAGGACCGAGCAGCTCGGTGTACTATCGGCCCAGCACAAGCCCAAGCTACGCCATGCAGGTACGGCGATTATCGAAGAGCCAGGGAGATGATGCAAGCACCTAATCCGTACTATACCGGGACTGTGCACTGCCGCCTAGGCCACAGACTCGGCCCATGTGAGATCCCTGGAACCCTCGGCAGACAGGTCCGCCGTAATATCCCGGGCTACCCACAGCGCAGGCTAGAAATGGCCACCCAGTACAAGTGCCCAACAAAAGAGACACCGAGGCTGTTTTCACACAGGGGGCATGTTCCTGGCCCCTACCGAAGTACTGATTTGAGGTGGCAATTGGGTGAAGGCCTGCTTTGATCTACCGGCTGAGGGCCTACATTGGCACAAAACTAAATAGGTGACTGACCACCATACCACCGGTGAGCGACAACTGTACCCCTGGCTACATAGGTGCAGAACCCAATACACCCACGTGGTGCTTCGACGACTGAATGTGGTGCGGTGTAAGTGCAGAAGATACGCAGAACAGGCTCAAGGCGGGAATCCTCTGCTGAAGCCTGCTCAACAACGGGTGATGGTGTGAGAAAGGAAAACTGAAAGGCCGCACGAGGAGGACACTCCCCATTGGCAGGCAGCGGGGATTACTTTCTCCCCAGTAACCAGATTCGCCACCCAATGATCCAGATACCATGGGAGGCAGAGGACAATGTGGGGTACAGAGCAAAAAACTAGACAAATACACTTTCCACAAGGAACAGCCGTATACACCCTCTCTACCCGCAGTCAAGGACAGCAACCCACAGACTGCTAAGCCAAAAGAGGTCACTCTGCAAGACGTAATGGCCACCCTACAACAGATGCAAACATCTATTGGCACAATTTCCTCCGACATATCGCTGCTATGTGCTGATGTCTCCAAAATGAATACCAGAATAACAGAAGTGGAAACTACCACAGCAGCTCTCTCAACAGACACAGAGACCCTACAACAGCAAGTACGCCAATTGGAACTGGCGACCAAGCAAATGGCCGAAAAACTCATTGATAAGGAAGGCCTATCACGGCGCAATAATATTCGCCTAGTCAGTGTTCCAGAAAGTGCCACGGGGCCGCCCTGGATCTCTTCGTAGAAGACCTTGTCCAAACTCAATTGCATCCACGTGTACTCTCCAGCTTCTTCTCAATAGAAAGAGCCCATCAAGGGAAAGGCCAGACACGGAGCCCCCCAAGACCCATACCAGCATGCATATTTAACTTCAGGGATCGAGATACGATTCTGCAGGCGGCGCGTGTCTTCCCCCACTACGCTTGGAAAATTGTAACGTGACCCTCTATCCGGACTACACAGCTGCTGTGTCAAAGCAACGCCGAAACTTTCTAGAAGTAAAAAAAGAGTTACGAAGTCGACAACTTAAGTACGCAATGCTCTTCCCAGCAAAACTAAGGATAGAGGCAGAAGGAAAAAACAGTTTTTTTGAGACAACGGAAGAGACCCGCGACTGGCTGGAGGGGTGGCACCCAGCCACAGGACCCAGAAGACAAGGAACAAAACTGAAGCAACAACACACCAAATCGGCCCTAGTGGCAATAGCAGAGGCAGAAGCATCGACCGGCACTCAACGGAATACTGACGACAACTCAGATTGATACCTTGCCTAGCAAAATCTTCACCTATGGAGTATAATCCACGACAGCAGCACCGCACGACAGTAAAGAGATGAAAGCGCCGCCGGGGTGACAACAAAAAGCTGCCAAGAACTCAGATTGATCCTGCAATTACACACCCTACGCCTTAAAGGGCTCAATCTGCAGGCCCCATGTGATGATCCCATTGACACTCAAGGACAGGGCCAGGTAACTGAAAAGTTCAGTTTGATCACAATTGACTGCGAGTAATCACGGGGAATGGACAGAGAACGAGGAGTACGTCTGAGGAAAGTTATGAGGATAAAGCACTCTGCTGAGTTGGGATGGCGGCTAGTTTTAAATCCGCTGTGCAGGGAGGAGGGAGGAGGGATGGGTACAGTTAAAGGTTTTTTTTTAGTTCCAGTTTCAAACTTGACGCAAGGTACAGTATCAGAGGACATACATGGTGACAACACAGTGGGCAGCACGCAGACGACTCAACACTCAGTCACAACAGATGACAAACATGTCGCAACTAGACAGGGTAAGCGAAGACCTGGACCCCCAGACGCAGGCCTCCCGACCGGCACACCTTCCATTTAAAGTACTGTCACGGAATGTAAATGGCCTGGGAGATAAAATAAAATGGGGATTAATCCTACAATACATCAAGAGTAAGGGTCCTGCTGTTACGCTTCTCCAGGAATCACATTTGATGGGGACTTCCTGTAAAGCTTTAGATAGGTGGGGATTTAAAATGGTTGTACATTCTGACTTTACCTCCGGTACGCGAGGGGTGGGGATCCTAGTCAATAAACGCTTCCCGTTTATAATAACTGGGTCCCGGAAGGATGACCAAGGGTGATTCGCAGCCATAACATGTCAATGGGATGGTAAAATGTATAACCTAGTGACAGTTTACATCCCATCGACGCTACACCACGCAACTTTCCCGGCCCTGGGGAAATTTATATTAGCCTTCCCACACAGCAAACTAATAAAGGGGGGAGATTTCAATACCACCATGGACGCATCCATAGACTGAAACCCCCCTAGAGAACCCAGCGGCGCAAACCTCAAACTAGGAGAGTACATTGAGGCTTGATATCTGATTATTCAGAAGATCGCATGTAACCTGGTTGAAACCGCATAATTTCAATTTCCAGAAGCC
This sequence comes from Lissotriton helveticus, assembly GCF_964261635.1. Lineage (NCBI taxonomy): Eukaryota > Metazoa > Chordata > Amphibia > Caudata > Salamandridae > Lissotriton > Lissotriton helveticus. The sequence goes on from NC_136067.1 coordinate 731,342,072, forward strand.
AGTCTCCCTCATTTCCTTCTTTGCTGATCTGTCCCAGTGAGAAAGCAGGATGCCTCGATAGCCGCTGAATCAGATTGGCTTCTCTCAAAATAATGGTTGCCATCCTAAGCTTCACTAATATGGAGATAAAACAAATAGGATCCCTGTAATTTAAATTATGCGGTTTCAACCAGGTTACATGTGATCTTCTGAATAATCAGATATCGGGAACCACTGGGCATTACTATAATTATCTTTAGAGTTCGCAATCAAAATAAAAAAAGAACATCTTTTGAGTGTAAAGGAGTAGACCTTCCAGTCTTTCAATTAGTTCCCTCAAATAGACGGTACTATTCGATCCAGAGATATTGACTATACTCCCGTCTTTTTTCATAGAAGATATATCAGCAACCCCCAGTTTTTATCTGGAAAAAGTACCTTTTTTCAGCCCTGATGAAGGTGATAACATCTTGCTTTCACCGAATTGGGTATAGGCCTGTAACACACATCTGAGAATTCCAGTCAAGAATTCGGTCAAGGAAATGATTATTTGAAATGATGGACTCATGCCTTTCGAATGTATAATTATAGGACAAATTGCAATGCTTATAATAGGTTCCTATCTTAGATGTGGTTTCTTTTTAAATATGTTTGCACAGTATGAGAGCTAGTATGCTTGAGAGGTTTGAATGGTGAGACTGTCTGAATGAGAGAATGTGTTGAATCCCATTATTGCTTTTTTGTTTTGTGGGGGTTACTGAAATAACAATTCTTCCCTTGGAGAAGTAACAAAAGAGGTTTTTTTTGTCTATCATGTCTTTGTAATGATCTATTTGATATGTACTCTATGAAGAATTAATTATATAAAACATTTTTTTTACAAAAAACGAAAAAAAAATCTTTGTATACAAAAAACAAAAAATAAGAGAAATAAGTTTTTTTTTTAAATAAAATACAATCAAAATGAAAGTTTATTCTCCTCTCTCCTTCTGAAGTGTTGCTTCTGTGCTGTACATTGAAAACTGCAAATAAAGCTATTGCCAATTTTGTAAACTAGATAGGTCTGACAGGAGGTTATCTATTGTTGTATTTATCCAGTTACTCTATACACAGCCATTGGCGCAGGTTGTAGTGAACGGCCATATATCGACAGACTTCCTGCTTGATAGAGGGACGCAGCAAGGCTGTCCCCTATCACCGCTTCTCTTTGCCTAGTATTGGAGCCACTGGCTGCCTCGGTACGCCAAGACCCAGCTATATGCGGACTAAAATGGGCCATGGTCTGGGAAGACCGCATTTTGCTCTAGGCGGACGATTAATTGCCTGTTGGACATATGTACATCATATGGACAGGTATCCGGATATACCATAAACTGGGCAAAATAATCTTCTTTACGTGCTACACGGCTCCCCACCACAGCTTCCACTGGGATGTGAAATTCAGATATCTGATGGAGAATGTAAGTACCTTGGGGTATATGTAACACATGATTCATTGCTGAAAACCTTACACAGCCCCTGATGCAGTTTTGTTGAGACGTCAAACATTGGCGCTCACTACGACTAACGCTACAGGGGAGAGCAGCCCTCTTTAAAATGATGGCGTTCCCCAGATTCCTATATGCTCTACAAAATACACCATTCCCCGTCACTCCAACATATTTTACAGTGATAAATGCAGAAGTGACCAGCTTGCTGTGGGACGGAAAAGCCCCCCATATAGCCATGCATAAACTCACAAGAAGTTGGTATGATGGTGGCATTGCCCTCTCCAATATCAAAGTATATTATTGGGCTTCACAGCTCGTTGTCATAAATCAATGGCTTCACATTTCCCAGGACGACCCAGCATATTGCATGGATAGGCACCTCTTGGGAACTGCGGGGATTATGGGAGCAATATACAATAAGGTCAAGGGGAACAACCTCACAGGTCCAACGACACACACTATCCAAATCTGGTTCGAGGCACAACGAGCGCTGGGCTGGGAGGGAGTAACAACACAGGTCATGCCATTATGGGATACAAAATGGCTGGGTGCTCTACGCAACAACAAAGGCTTCCGGCAGTGGGACCTGATAGGAATCTCAAAGGTGGGAGATCTGTGGAAAAAAGGGAAATGGTCACATTTGCCCAATTTAAGGTCACATATGGGCTGGCGAAAATGGAAACATTTCGATACATGCAGATCAGACAGGCGCTAATGGCACCGATTCCACAGGGTACGCAGCTTGAAGAATCTTCACCACTAGAGGATAGGCTCCTGACAGATCACCTCACCAAAAAAGCCATCTCCCAAACATATCAGAAAAAAATAAATAATCATCCAGATCCCACTGCAGCCCTTAAAACCAAATGAGAATTGGAAGTTGGTGAGTCAGATGACACAGATTGGCAAGAGGCACTTGCGTCCACTATGGGGGTAGCAATGTCCTACAAACTCAAGTTGGTACAATTAAAAATCTTACATTGCACTTATTATCCACCGACACTGTTACACAAAATTGACCGACAGACACACCACTCTGCCTCAGACAATGAGGTGCACCAGGCACACTCTTCCACACCCTCTGCCTTTGCCCAGAGATTGCGCTTTAAATGAGTCCGGTAATGCCCACACTCTCACAAGTTATGAAGGTCACGATTCTCCCAGAACCGAAAAGGTACATTTTTAATATGTGGGAGCCCATAGATCTCAACCATACAGCTCAGGACTGGGTGACACTAGGCATGACATTGGCAAAGCGTAATATTGTACAACACTGGGGATCCCAACAAACTCCTACCCTCCACCAGTGGTGTAAAGACATGGACAATGAATGATAGTGGAGAAATCAGTCTACGTACACAGAGGTTGTCCCAAAAAATGGACACAGGTATGGGGAAGGTGGAACACCTAAGGAGGAAATATATGTGAACCCCTGCATGAAGAATCACTGTCAGAAACAAGTGAGTGACTGGACCAAAACAGGAAAAAGGATGTGAGGTGCCGTACCTACTGATTGCCCACTAGCCAGCACCCACACAAAACATCTCCCACTGTTACATGTCCGCCAGTGAACTATTGTATAACTTATTTAGCCACTCTGTATGTATCGTCAAGTCCTACTAGACTGTATTTAATTGTTATATCATTCAAAATGTCCCCAAAAATGTTTTTACAAAAGAGCATTAGAACTATCTCTTTTTATCTCTGCACACATATTAGGGACCCCTTGGACTCTCTGCACAGTGTATCTCATTTTAGTACACTATTTAGAGAGACAGCTTCCTACAAGTACACTTCTGGATGTGTGGATATTCTTCCAGGACGAAGGACTGCTGTGCTGCTGAAGGTCTTCCATTCTGCTGGACTGCACTCTACTGGACTACTGTCTTGCTGTGCTACTGCTTTTTTGTGCTGACCTGCCCTCCTGCCTGGACTGAGCCTACACCTCTTGAATCCAGAACCCCAGAGTGACTCCAAGGGCTACTTGGCGTGCATCCTGACTTTAGCCACAGGGACAGAAGGCTCAAACAACCTTGCACCTTCACGTACACTCTACCATCTGTGAGTCTACCCTGCCAATGGGTGCCACCCCAGTCCTGGTCACCTGGAAGTGAGGTGCTTACCAGCCTCTGTGGTGAAGCATCACCGCTGCTGTGTGGATTGGACCCATCACAAAGACCTGCATTTCAGCTCTTCGACACCACTTCATTGCCTTGACTGCATGACCCATCCTTGGCGCAGGCCCTCACATCCCTCATAGACAGCAGCCTCAACGACAACACCAGACTCTGCACTACGGCCTTGCAGTTCCTTGGAACTGAAACACCACCCCCAACTCCACATCGCATCCTCGATGCTGATGCTTGACTTTGCATCGCAATCCCTGATGACGCAACAGGGCCTCACACTGCAGCCTCACCGCACCTCCGAACCCATGCAAAGATTTGGCTGCATGATTCATCTTTGATATGGATCCTCACAACACTCCGCAAACCAAGATTGAAGGTACTTTGTTCAGCAGGCCTAGCTGGGTCCCTGTAACACACACCATCATGGTCAGCCTGAACTTGTGACGTTGTCCCAGTCCGGCGGGACCAGATATCTGCAGAAGGCGCTTTACACATTTTGGCATTATTTTTGCTAAAACCTTTCAAACTAAATATCTGCGGTTCTACCGATTGGATTTTTGGCATTTTGCTCTTGTGTTATTTATTAAATGTTACTATATTGTTGCAACACTGTTGTGGGCTCCTTTTGTGGTGTGTTTTCACAGTGTCTCTGTTTGAAGTGTTGAAAAAACACACTCGCTTTCCACATGGCCTCTGAGTTAAACCTGACTGCCCTCTACCAAGCTACCCAAGGGTTGAACACAGATTAATTTAGGGTCTGCTTGTAACTTCACTCTGAGAAGAATTGTGCTTGCTGCATGAGAAGGGTTTCACCCCCCTCAACAGTAACCCAATTTCTTACAGTTACAATATAGACAGCATTAAAATGATAGGTGGAATCGTTCAACTAATTTAAACCAGTGCTAATCACTTGAGACACATTCCAGTGTTTTGCTCATAATGTTTCTCTGCCTTTAAAGACAGGGATAAACCAAATATGAATGCAGATGTCTGGATGAAAATGAGCAGGATCTGACCCAATGCTGCCAATATTGACGTAATACTCATTGGAGGAATCGCTAAATGGAAGTATTGTTTATTACATGAATGGCAAGTTCCTATTTTTTGGTAAGGAAATCAGTGTACAAACTAATGTGTGAATTTTGGCCATACTAATGGCTGTCAGCACGTCATTGCACCTTCTCTTCCCAAGCAGCAGGTAACTTAAGGTGAATATTAGTGTGTTCCTTTCACCTGATTCTCATCTGTATTTTGGGCTATGGAATTTGTATGATGTTGAATAACATCAGTATCCTCTGAGAGTAACTTCCCCAATGCTTAAGCTCAACAAAATCCTTACTCTGGGCATGAGGTAGTTCTTGGTGTACGGGTTACTCCGACACAACGGTGATGGATATCCTGTCCACCAAAATATACAGCTCATTATATTCAATGGGATTTATAGATCGGCAGATCGGATATCCCTCACAGTTGTGACTGAGTACCCCATCTGCCAACATCTAAATCAGGGCCTCTGTCTGATTCTTCGAATAACCTATCTCAAAAGCCAGTAATGAAGTATTAATGGCAAGATTAGCTACCATCTCTTTTTGAGCTTGGATGTAGGTTTTCCAAAGGTCCATGCTCCAAAAATTAAAGTTACTGTCAAAAGGGGAAATTGGCTCTGGGGCACTCTTGTCAACAACCCCAAGCCTCTGTGTTCTAAATATGAGATAAATGTATCTTTCCCCAATCCCGGGTTAGGCTCCTGTCTTTTTGGACTGTTTAAAATGACAGCTGAGCCCTTCTCTCTTAAGAGCCACTTTACTAGAAGTGAAGGTCAAATGTTTAATACCTTGCTATGAATGGTGCATGCAGGTATTTGCATCCTCTGCAGACGCCACCTAATCGTCACTCTCATTTTTTACCTGAGGAGCTCCTTTCCTCAGTTATCTGGAAGCCCTCTCAGGTCTTGGTGAATGCATTAACTGTGATCAGTACAGGAGTCATCTCAGATCATACATCTTCCTCTTGAATGTGACTGATAGAAAAGATAAAGAATCCAGATTATTCTCCATTTTTATCAACATATTTTAAAAAATCAAAAATTAAGACTGTTGCCTTAGTATGATTCATTCTGTCTTCATTGCTAAGGCCCTTTATTAGTTAGACACACACAAGTTTTAAGCCTGCCGATGAAATCCGACATGAGACAAAATAAATCAACAAGAAAATAGTTCCTTGTTCCTAAATGGCCAACATGGGTCAGTAGTCACTGAGATGGTTCCTTGAAGATCAGGAAGCAGGCAGTAACAGGAATGATTCTCAATGGCCAGAATGACTGGGGAACAGTAAGACATCTTTATCTAAAGAACACTATTTTTCAGAGAAGGATGCTAAAGGAATCTTCCAAAGTGTTTTAAAAATTACAGCAATGCTCAAAGAAACTTCAGAACAAGTTTTGTAGTTTCCATCCATCCATCCTGGATTTGTAGACAGCTTAAAACCACACAGTTCTACTCTGTCTTTAACAGGCCAGCAGGATATTCTCATGGATGGTAGAAATCCTCTAGTTTGAACAGTGGATTTTGGTACACTTCCAGCTCCCTTCAGCAGACTCACAGGGGCTGATTCACAGAACTAACTTACGACAAAATCCTAAACTTACTACTTTTGATATTCACAGAAGACATTTAGTAGTATTAAATTAGGATTTTGTCCTAAATTAGGATTTTGTCTTAAATTATGATTTTGGCTTAAATTAGGATTTTGTCCTAAATTAGGATTTTGATTTAAATTAGGATTTTGTCCTAAATTAGGATTTTGTCTTAAAGTAGGATTGTGTCTTAAATTAGGATTTTGTCTTAAGTTAGGATTTTGTCTTAAGTTAAACTTAAGACAAACTTAAGTTAAACTTAAGTTTAACTTAAGACAAAATCCTAATTTAGGACAAAATCCTAATTGAGGACAAAATCCTAACTTAAGACAAAATCATAATTTAAGACAAAATCCTAACTTAAGACTAATAAATGCCTTCTGTGAATACCAAAAGTAGTAAGTTTAGGATGTTGACGTAAGTTAGTTCTGTGAATCGGGCCCACAGTTTTCATCAGCAGAGGCAGGTCCAAACATACCTGTGGCCAGGCCCGTAAAATGGTTGTCTCAGTTCTGGGATAAAGTCCTGTGCACTGAGATTCAAGTCAGGAATAGAAATCGATCTGCTCAATGGTCTTCAAGTAATAGTAGGACGTATTAACAGTAGGTAGTGAGGCTTGGTATTCTGCGTTTCTGGCTAGTTATAAAGTACCAGTGGGTCAAATATTGATTTTAAAAAACTAACTTCTTTATTTTTTTTAATTCTGGAAATATAAACCAATTTGTAAAAGGTTGCAACTGACAATGACTCCCAAATTAACTTCAAAGAGATTCATTTCTTATGCCATGTTTGTGCCCAAACAATCCCAGGGTGCTTTGTAAACGCCATCAAAGAGGACAAGGAACAGCTTCTGCACTAAGACCTCTTTTACTTCCTAACTACACCCACTACTAACTGAATTAGGCTAGTTTATTTCAAGGTAACCCAGTCTGCTAGACATATCCATGTAACCCATATTGGGCAGTATAGACTCTCCAGGGCATATTTACGATCCCCTTTCCATTGCTCTTCCATCACGCAACGTGGTACAAGAGTGTTGCAAATTAAAGTGAGATTTATGAAGCTGCGCAAGGCCACCTTGCGTGGTCCTGATTAACTTTATTAATCTTCAGTAAAGCAACACGCGCAAATCTCTGTGTTGCTTTATTCTGTGCCAGGGAGGCATTCCATGAGCATTGTGTGGGTGTTCCAACAGTACTCCCATAGTTTTTATGCATTCCAGATTTACCAGAACATTCTGCAGCACACATAGAAAGAATAAATTGCCTCTCAGGATTATTTTCGTGCCAGATGGTGCCTCTTCTTGCAAAAAACAATCCTGTCTGTACGCAGGCAGCCGTGCACAATTGTGCAAGCGTGCCTGCATCGGCACTAGGCAGCCAAAACAGTGCATGCGCAGGGACAAGACAGGAATGTTTTGGATTCTTTTAAATACAGCGCATGCCTGCCCTTTCCCTACAATGCAGCGCAGCAAGGTGAGTTACTCTGCTGTGTTGTGTTGCTTTGCCATAAATATGACCCTATTTCTTGCAGACAACATGAAGAATCAAGAGCGAGCTGCTCCATTTACTGTCAAATGTCCCGGGTTTTCAGTGAAACCTGCTCTCCCCACCCCCCAATTTGTCTGGCCATCGTGTCTCTACCCTTTGAGGCCTGGTAACCAGTGTAAAGCGAAACGGGCTCTAATATCAAAAGTGTGAAGCACTTTTGAAATGACCTCATAAGAGCATTTTAGTTAGATTAGGCACAAAGCTTCAGATGTCTTAAATATCACAAAACTAAAATATGTGACTCAAATCTGATAGCTGAACTTTAGTGTTTTTATTAACCCTGGGCGAAGTACTACGCTACGCTCGCGTAGTTTGCGAAGTTTGAGCTACTTCGCACTACGCAAATTGCATGTAGCACAGTGCAAACACACGTTGCGTAGCGGTCATTTTTTGCGTGCTCGCGGTCCTCAACGTCAAATTAGCGACAGCGAGTGAGCAAAATGACATCCCGGCGAGACTTTTTCCTTGTTCGCGATCAGCAACATCAAGTTGCCGATCGCGAGTTTGGAAAATAAATCTACCGGCGAGATTCTCAACGCGGAAAGGTCAGGTTTCTCATTTTAGATGACTTTTATAGTATGGTATGTCTATCCAAAACTCACTCCTGATCATTCCTGATCATCAGAAGTGGCAGACACGTGACTTTCTACCCCGAGTGTTATGGGCAGGTTTGTATCTTAACCCCTTCGACGCTCATGACGAGCCCAGCTCGTCATGGAGTTTCCATTGATTTCAATGGAAATTACATTGAAGATCCAAAATAGCCTTAGCGGGCCGCTAAGACTAAGGAAAAAGCCAGTAAATCAAGCACTATTACAGCTCCAAACCGGTGCATTGCAAGTGCTCTTTCTCGATTTTCAATAATAGCATGTATTCAGCCGGTATTTTGGGCAGAGACTACAACGCATGACCCACCGCCGCCTGGAGCACACTCACCTCTCCGTCGTTACCTCGTGCTTCACCGAGCCGAGGGGGAGGTGATGGCCCAGTGCGGTGCGCTCGATTAATAGCGCGGCCTGCGGACCTTGGAGAGAGCTGCCTGTCTTTGCAATCCGATAGGCTCATACATTGAGCCAATCGGAATGTGCATATCGACAGCCCTGAATGCTCGTCATTGGTCATGGTTGCCTTCCTGTTCAGCCAGTCAAAATGTTACTTATGCGGACCGCTCTGGGGACTCAGATGGCAGAAGCTGATTGGCTCCGCGGCTTTAAACAGGAAACAAACTAAAGGGCCAATGACAATCTACTTCTACATGTGTTTTTCACTTTAAGTCTCAGCGCTCGTTTCATGAAAAGCGCGAATTGGCATGAAAGTCTATTCGGTGGCTGAATTTTGAGATTTATTAGGATGAGACCATAATTTTATAAAAACTGGGATAAGAGTTAAAATCCAGTTATGAAGAGGCAGTCCACTTCATACAGAGCTGCTGCATATGACCGCTATGTTAACAGGGTATGCATTCTTATTGTGTTGCATTGGGTCATTCATTATTTGTTTATTTATTTCGTTTTTGTAATGCAACACACCCTAGTTATATGAAGAGCCAAAGTATAAACGAAGTGAAAAAAGCATTACCCCTTAGATGACTTTTACTGATGGCTGGGGACAGTACGTTTACAGTTGTTTCCACACACGTGTTTTGATAAGGAAGTGAGATCCCCCGCATGACTCATAAACAGAAACTGAGAGGAACAAATCCATTTCATGGCATAGTTCTGCCGGCATGTGTCTTACTTATAAGCCAGGCCATGTTGTTACTGGAGGTGTCATGGATTATGTTCTGTATACAGGGCACAATTACAACTGTATCCAAGGGATATCATCGTTCAACCCCTCTGTGTCACATTTTAATTTGTGAACCCATCTCTGTTCCTTTCGTAGTAGAAAATGGGATATATTAGTGACATGTTGAGGTATATAGGGTTGTTCCAGAACCACCCATCGTATCTCATCTGCTTGATGTTTGGCGGTGAGGAAATGGGAAGTCAGGCGAGTCGCCTGTTTGTTACGCCTGATTGTGCTCTTATGTTCCTGTATACGTAACTTAATTTTCCTGGTCGTCATTCCTATGTATCTCAAACTACATGGACAGGTAATTAAGTAAATAACTCTCTCGCTGTTGCAATTAGTGTGACGTTTTAGCAACCATGGTCGCGTAGTGCCAATGTCTACATTCAAAGTTCTTTGCGTTTGGGGACAAACCGAACAATTCCCACAAGGGTGATGTCCCTGAACAGGAGGGAGATTCCATAAAGTGGGGATGGGTTCCTCTGTAGTGTGTCGTGGTCTTGTGTGGACCAGTTCGTCCCTTAGATTGTTTCCTCTCTTGAAAGAAAAAAGTGGTAGAGGAATAGTCTCTCCAGCACTGTTCAAAATCCTCCATCTTTGTCTTATGATTTTCTGGATCTTAGAAGATGAGGTATTGAAAGTGGTGACACATGCCAGTCTGTCCAGAGGTGGTTTGTTGACTGGGGGTGCCAAGAGCGCCTCACGGTGGTTGTTTTCTGCCCGTTTGAGAGATTTTTTGACCAGCGTTCCTGGATATCTCCTTGTTCTCAATTTCATCGAGAGATCTCGTGCTTGCGAGTGGAAGTCCACTTTATCCGAGCAGTTCCTACGGACCCTCAGAAACTGATCGAATGGCAGGTTTTCCCAAAGGGAACAAGGGTGATGGCTGTCGAATCTCAGCAAGGAGTTGCGCGCCATAGGTTTTCGGTACAGAGTGCTCGCTAAATGTCCATCTTGTGGAAAAATTAGGAGATCTAGAAACGGGAGTGCAGTCTTACTGTGATCCAAGGTAAATCTAAGATATTCATTTTGGCTATTGAGCCAACCTTGAAAAGACAGTAAAGATTGTTCATCTCCTCGCCAGACTAGGAGAATATCATCAATATACCTTCTCCACATCATCAATTGATGATGGTGAGGGTTGTTGGTATTAAGGACATGATGGGTCTCGAACTGATGAACATAAAGATTCGCCAGACTGGGAGCAAATTTACTACCCATAGAGGTACCTGATACCTGTAGGTACAGGTCATCTTCAAAGGCAAAGAAGTTTTCTGTCATGACAATTCTTGCTAATTCCATTATAAAATGGATAGGTGTTATGCTGTCCAGGGCAGAATTCTCCAGAAGTTCTCGAACTGTTTCCAGGGTATCTGTTTGGGGTATACATGTATACAAAGATTCGACATCAAGACTAGCCAGTATGTCTGAGTCTGTGTCGAACTGTACCTCTGGAAGTAAACGGAGGACATCCTTCGTGTCTTGTAGATACGATGGCATCGTCTTAACCAATGGACTCAGAAAGACCTCCACAAATGAAGATAAGGGTTCTAATAGAGACCCTATGCCCGAGATGATAGGGCGGCCTGGCGGTGGTCTGGTTGCTTTGTGAATCTTTGGCAACGTGTAGAAGTAAGGAGTTACAGGAAATTTTGTTACTAGAAAAGTTGCCTCCTGTGTCGTAATCCAGCCTTCTGTGCTGGCCTCTTCTATTAGGTGTTTGATCTCATTGGTAAGCCTCATTGTTGGATTCTCAACCAGACGTGTATAGAACTGGGTGTTCCCTAGTTGCCTTAGACATTCAGTCCGGTATGCGGTGGTGTCCTGGACAACTATGGCACCACCCTTGTCCGCTGGTTTGATCACGATATTGGTGTCTTTGGACAAGGTATCAAGTACATTTCTCTCTGATTTTGACATATTCTGATAGTCATCTTGTTTGGAGAAATCCAAGGATTTCAAATCATTCAGTACAGCTGCTTCAAACGCACCTACTTTAGGCGGTACTTGATGGAGCAGCGGCATGAAAGTGGAAACATCTATGGTAAATAGCAAATATTTTCACTGCTATTTTCACTCTGCTTTTAACTATACCATCTTGATGGGCACACACAATAAAGTTTTCTTATAGACATGAAGATAGGTATTTTTAATCACGTTGAGTACTATTTTCTTCTCTTACACTTTTTCTAAGCACTGCAACTAAGCCTTATCAGCCTGCATACTCTGTCATCTTCTTTGGTTGAGGGTTCAACCATTGGGTCCTAAGCTAGCCTCAAGTTTCATCTGAGGAAGGGCATATTGGACACCAATTTTTCAAACAAAAAATCCCAGATGACGAGGTTCCACTATTGAGTGGGCTGATGGGTACTTTTCTATGGGTTCATAATCTCTTTCTGGACTGAGTTCTTACTTTGAACTATATTTCTATATTCACTTTTTCTCTGTGTGTCTCCTGTAGTATAAGAATCTTCTGGTTCCAGTTACCTGTGTAGAACACTTAACAGGCTCTGCATTGAGTTTGGATTAACGACAGACCTTCGGTATCTTCCGTGTGTTTTATTGTTCAGTTGGGGGACAAGATACCCTGAGGTCTATAAACTATATTCCCCTTGGGCCCCTCTCCACTATGTGTTTCTAAGTAATTTTGAGCAACTACGGCTGCGGGCCCCCCTCTTTTCCTTCTCTACAAGACAACTGCTCCATCCAACGGTGCACGGATTTGTCTTTCTGTCTTTTTAGTTCATCTCTCTTTTTCTAGTGACACAATGGCAGACTTTGGTGGCCTAGGTTTTGATGACGAATTTCTTTCTTCCATCTTGAGTGAGAACCCGAGCATGCTAGACTCTCTCCCCCCCACAACCACAGCAGTGGTAGGGGATTGGGAAACAGTACTAAATCTGAAAAAGAGTCTCTCTCGTACAACAGTACATGGCCAAATAATGGCTGAATATCTACATGGGAAATGTGCACCCACAGGGCTTATAGCAACGAATGCGCCAAGACTTTTCCTGACGGATAAAGCCTTCCTCAAAGACTGGTCACTAATAGCCTGGCGCTGCACTAGAGATTGGCTCATTCTTATTATCACAACAGCTAAAAGAATTGCAGATGCCATCCTGGTTGAAATCCAAGTCCTTGAAGGACAAATTAAAACCACGTTAACAACAAAAAAAATTGAAAAACAACAGGAAGACTCCAACAAAGCGAACAAAGAATATAGGGACCCAATATTCTTTGCAAAAATAGAGAAATTCAAAAAAGATTTAGAGAAATTCTCACATGAAAAAATATACCCATATACAAGTGAGAATTATAACCCTAATGACTCTAGTAAACAGAAACAAACACATGGTTCTTCCTATGCTACCTCCTCAGACTCTGATTCTTCAGACACTGATAAGAACAGTACTAACCAATGGAGAGGGAAAGGTCGCCAGAATCGAGGAAATCGCAGATACAATGGGCGAGGCAATATGTACCAAGCAGGATCATGGTGGCCACCAGCCCCATGGGGATATCCCCAATTCCCTCCTCCAATGTCGCACTATCCAATGCAACCTCAATATTTTGACAGTCAAGCTTTTTTAGGACAGGGCCGAGGCTGGAATCGAGGCAGACGGAGGGGACAAGGTCAAGTCCAATGGGCGGACGATCAAGATCTCCCCACAGCCCGCAGCAAATGAGGCCAAAAAATACTGTCCCTGAAGTGGAAGAAGATCTCGTAGTGAATCTTAGCACTCGGATACTGACCATCAATGAACAAAAGGTACTGAATAAAGGTCTCGGGTTCGTGCCTACCAACAGCGGAGACTCTTTTCAAATTCGAGGGGAGATTGAGAAATTTTTCAGAACCGTGAGATTGCACTACCTTTTCAAAGACAAAGACTCAGATGAACAAACCGTAGATAGGAATACAGGTTTGAGAGTGAAGTCCACTTTCATGCCGCTGCTCCATCAAGTACCGCCTAAAGTAGGTGCGTTTGAAGCAGCTGTACTGAATGATTTGAAATCCTTGGATGTCTCCAAACAAGATGACTATCAGAATATGTCAAAATCAGAGAGAAATGCACTTGATACCTTGTCCAAAGACACCAATATCGTGATCAAACCAGCGGACAAGGGTGGTGCCATAGTTGTCCAGGACACCACCGCATACCGGACTGAATGTCTAAGGCAACTAGGGAACACCCAGTTCTATACACGTCTGGTTGAGAATCCAACAATGAGGCTTACCAATGAGATCAAACACCTAATAGAAGAGGCCAGCACAGAAGGCTGGATTACGACACAGGAGGCAACTTTTCTAGTAACAAAATGTCCTGTAACTCCTTACTTCTACACGTTGCCAAAGATTCACAAAGCAACCAGACCACCGCCAGGCCGCCCTATCATCTCGGGCATAGGGTCTCTATTTGAACCCTTATCTTCATTTGTGGAGGTCTTTCTGAGTCCATTGGTTAAGACGATGCCATCGTATCTACAAGACACGAAGGATGTCCTCCGTTTACTTCCAGAGGTACAGTTCGACACAGACTCAGACATACTGGCTAGTCTTGATATTGAATCTTTGTATACATGTATACCCCAAACAGATACCCTGGAAACAGTTCGAGAACTTCTGGAGAATTCTGCCCTGGACAGCATAACACCTATCCATTTTATAATGGAATTAGCAAGAATTGCCATGACAGAAAACTTCTTCGCCTTTGAAGATGACCTGTACCTACAGGTATCAGGTACCTCTATGGGTAGTAAATTTGCTCCCAGTCTGGCGAATCTTTATGTTCATCAGTTCGAGACCCATCATGTCCTTAATACCAACAACCCTCACCATCATCAATTGATGATGTGGAGAAGGTATATTGATGATATTCTCCTAGTCTGGCGAGGAGATGAACAATCTTTACTGTCTTTTCAAGGTTGGCTCAATAGCCAAAATGAATATCTTAGATTTACCTTGGATCACAGTAAGACTGCACTCCCGTTTCTAGATCTCCTAATTTTTCCACAAGATGGACATTTAGCGAGCACTCTGTACCGAAAACCTATGGCGCGCAACTCCTTGCTGAGATTCGACAGCCATCACCCTCGTTCCCTTCGGGAAAACCTGCCATTTGGTCAGTTCCTGAGGGTCCGTAGGAACTGCTAGGATAAAGTGGACTTCCACTCGCAAGCACGAGATCTCTCGATGAAATTGAGAACAAGGAGATATCCAGGAACGCTGGTCAAAAAATCTCTCAAACGGGCAGAAAACAACCACCGTGAGGCGCTCTTGGCACCCCCAGTCAACAAACCACCTCTGGACAGACTGGCATGTGTCACCACTTTCAATACCTCATCTTCTAAGATCCAGAAAATCATAAGACAAAGATGGAGGATTTTGAACAGTGCTGGAGAGACTATTCCTCTACCACTTTTTTCTTTCAAGAGAGGAAACAATCTAAGGGACGAACTGGTCCACACAAGACCACGACACACTACAGAGGAACCCATCCCCACTTTATGGAATCTCCCTCCTGTTCAGGGACATCACCCTTGTGGGAATTGTTCGGTTTGTCCCCAAACGCAAAGAACTTTGAATGTAGACATTGGCACTACGCGACCATGGTTGCTAAAACGTCACACTAATTGCAACAGCGAGAGAGTTATTTACTTAATTACCTGTCCATGTAGTTTGAGATACATAGGAATGACGACCAGGAAAATTAAGTTACGTATACAGGAACACAAGAGCACAATCAGGCGTAACAAACAGGCGACTCGCCTGACTTCCCATTTCCTCACCGCCAAACATCAAGCAGATGAGATACGATAGGTGGTTCTGGAACAACCCTATATACCTCAACATGTCACTAATATATCCCATTTTCTACTACGAAAGGAACAGAGATGGGTTCACAAATTAAAATGTGACACAGAGGGGTTGAACGATGATATCCCTTGGATACAGTTGTAATTGTGCCCTGTATACAGAACATAATCCATGACACCTCCAGTAACAACATGGCCTGGCTTATAAGTAAGACACATGCCGGCAGAACTAAGCCATGAAATGGATTTGTTCCTCTCAGTTTCTGTTTATGAGTCATGCGGGGATCTCACTTCCTTATTAAAACACGTGTGTGGAAACAACTGTAAACGTACTGTCCCCAGCCATCAGTAAAAGTCATCTAAGGGGTAATGCTTTTTTCACTTCGTTTATACTTTGGCTCTTCATATAACTAGGGTGTGTTGCATTACAAAAACGAAATAAATAAACACATAATGAATGACCCAATGCAACACAATAAGAATGCATACCCTGTTAACATAGCGGTCATATGCAGCAGCTCTGTATGAAGTGGACTGCCTCTTCATAACTGGATTTTAACTCTTATCCCAGTTTTTATAAAAATTATGGTCTCGTCCTAATAAATCTCAAAATTCAGCCACCAAATAGACTTTCATGCCATTTCGCGCTTTTCATGAAACGAGCGCTGAGACTTAAAGTGAAAAACACATGTAGAAGTAGATTGTCATTGGCCCTTTAGTTTGTTTCCTGTTTAAAGCCGCGGAACCAATCAGCTTCTGCCATCTGAGTCCCCAGAGAGGTCCGCATAAGTAACATTTTGACTGGCTGAACAGGAAAGCAACCATGACCAATGACGAGCATTCAGGGCTGTCGATATGCACATTCCGATTGGCTCAATGTATGAGCCTATCGGATTGCAAAGACAGGCAGCTCTCTCCAAGGTCCGCAGGCCGCGCTATTAATCGAGCGCACCGCACTGGGCCATCACCTCCCCCTCGGCTCGGTGAAGCACGAGGTAACGACGGAGAGGTGAGTGTGCTCCAGGCGGCGGTGGGTCATGCGTTGTAGTCTCTGCCCAAAATACCGGCTGAATACATGCTATTATTGAAAATCGAGAAAGAGCACTTGCAATGCACCGGTTTGGAGCTGTAATAGTGCTTGATTTACTGGCTTTTTCCTTAATCTTAGCGGGAATGAAACGTATTAAGATACAAACCTGCCCATAACACTCGGGGTAGAAAGTCACATGTCTGCCACTTCTGATGATCAGGAATGATCAGGAGTGAGTTTTGGATAGAAATACCATACTATAAAAGTCATCTAAGCTTTGGCCGTCTTTCTTGCCACCCTGTGCCTTCACTAGAATGTAATTTGGATACACCTATCCAAACTATGAGATGAACTCAAAGAAATAATGAGATGAACTAAAATATACTATTTTTTCAATCCTCTACAGTGCGTGGCCTCCTTATCCTGAGCCGTTGCCAGGTGAGGTGGGGTCTTTCATCCCATAATATGGGGTAAGTTATAAATCATACAATAGAATGTACATGTATGTAAAACACTAATTAACGATTATCGTTGAAATCACCATAACTGATTGCTGTATGGTTTTTTCGTTTTTCTGTGTTTATGTTGTTCTACAGGAGATGATACACAATTTAAAAGAATATATATAGTCTGTCCTTCACAGCACAAAAATAAGTGTTGCAGTAGTGAATTATAGGTCCTGACGAAAGCCTGGAGAGGCTGAAACATGTTGACCAATTAAACATCTATGGTAAATAGCAAATATTTTCACTGCTATTTTCACTCTGCTTTTAACTATACCATCTTGATGGGCACACACAATAAAGTTTTCTTATAGACATGAAGATAGGTATTTTTAATCACGTTGAGTACTATTTTCTTCTCTTACACTTTTTCTAAGCACTGCAACTAAGCCTTATCAGCCTGCATACTCTGTCATCTTCTTTGGTTGAGGGTTCAACCATTGGGTCCTAAGCTAGCCTCAAGTTTCATCTGAGGAAGGGCATATTGGACACCAATTTTTCAAACAAAAAATCCCAGATGACGAAGTTCCACTATTGAGTGGGCTGATGGGTACTTTTCTATGGGTTCATAATCTCTTTCTGGACTGAGTTCTTACTTTGAACTATATTTCTATATTCACTTTTTCTCTGTGTGTCTCCTGTAGTATAAGAATCTTCTGGTTCCAGTTACCTGTGTAGAACACTTAACAGGCTCTGCATTGAGTTTGGATTAACGACAGACCTTCGGTATCTTCCGTGTGTTTTATTGTTCAGTTGGGGGACAAGATACCCTGAGGTCTATAAACTATATTCCCCTTGGGCCCCTCTCCACTATGTGTTTCTAAGTAATTTTGAGCAGCTACGGCTGCGGGCCCCCCTCTTTTCCTTCTCTACAAGACAACTGCTCCATCCAACGGTGCACGGATTTGTCTTTCTGTCTTTTTAGTTCATCTCTCTTTTTCTAGTGACACAATGGCAGACTTTGGTGGCCTAGGTTTTGATGACGAATTTCTTTCTTCCATCTTGAGTGAGAACCCGAGCATGCTAGACTCTCTCCCCCCCACAACCACAGCAGTGGTAGGGGATTGGGAAACAGTACTAAATCTGAAAAAGAGTCTCTCTCGTACAACAGTACATGGCCAAATAATGGCTGAATATCTACATGGGAAATGTGCACCCACAGGGCTTATAGTAACGAATGCGCCAAGACTTTTCCTGACGGATAAAGCCTTCATCAAAGACTGGTCACTAATAGCCTGGCGCTGCACTAGAGATTGGCTCATTCTTATTATCACAACAGCTAAAAGAATTGCAGATGCCATCCTGGTTGAAATCCAAGTCCTTGAAGGACAAATTAAAACCACGTTAACAACAACAAAATTTGAAAAACAACAGGAAGACTCCAACAAAGCGAACAAAGAATATAGGGACCCAATATTCTTTGCAAAAATAGAGAAATTCAAAAAAGATTTAGAGAAATTCTCACATGAAAAAATATACCCATATACAAGTGAGAATTATAACCCTAATGACTCTAGTAAACAGAAACAAACACATGGTTCTTCCTATGCTACCTCCTCAGACTCTGATTCTTCAGACACTGATAAGAACAGTACTAACCAATGGAAAGGGAAAGGTCGCCAGAATCGAGGAAATCGCAGATACAATGGGCGAGGCAATATGTACCAAGCAGGACCATGGTGGCCGCCAGCCCCATGGGGATATCCCCAATTCCCTCCTCCAATGTCGCACTATCCAATGCAACCTCAATATTTTGACAGTCAAGCTTTTTTAGGACAGGGCCGAGGCTGGAATCGAGGCAGACGGAGGGGACAAGGTCAAGTCCAATGGGCGGACGATCAAGATCTCCCCACAGCCCGCAGCAAATGAGGCCAAAAAATACTGTCCCTGAAGTGGAAGAAGATCTCGTAGTGAATCTTAGCACTCGGATACTGACCATCAATGAACAAAAGGTACTGAATAAAGGTCTCGGGTTCGTGCCTACCAACAGCGGAGACTCTTTTCAAATTCGAGGGGAGATTGAGAAATTTTTCAGAACCGTGAGATTGCACTACCTTTTCAAAGACAAAGACTCAGATGAACAAACCATAGATAGGAATACAGGTTTGAGGGTGAAGTCCACTTTCATGCCGCTGCTCCATCAAGTACCGCCTAAAGTAGGTGCGTTTGAAGCAGCTGTACTGAATGATTTGAAATCCTTGGATTTCTCCAAACAAGATGACTATCAGAATATGTCAAAATCAGAGAGAAATGCACTTGATACCTTGTCCAAAGACACCAATATCGTGATCAAACCAGCGGACAAGGGTGGTGCCATAGTTGTCCAGGACACCACCGCATACCGGACTGAATGTCTAGGGCAACTAGGGAACACCCAGTTCTATACACGTCTGGTTGAGAATCCAACAATGAGGCTTACCAATGAGATCAAACACCTAATAGAAGAGGCCAGCACAGAAGGCTGGATTACGACACAGGAGGCAACTTTTCTAGTAACAAAATTTCCTGTAACTCCTTACTTCTACACGTTGCCAAAGATTCACAAAGCAACCAGACCACCGCCAGGCCGCCCTATCATCTTGGGCATAGGGTCTCTATTAGAACCCTTATCTTCATTTGTGGAGGTCTTTCTGAGTCCATTGGTTAAGACGATGCCATCGTATCTACAAGACACGAAGGATGTCCTCCGTTTACTTCCAGAGGTACAGTTCGACGCAGACTCAGACATACTGGCTAGTCTTGATGTCGAATCTTTGTATACATGTATACCCCAAACAGATACCCTGGAAACAGTTCGAGAACTTCTGGAGAATTCTGCCATGGACAGCATAACACCTATCCATTTTATAATGGAATTAGCAAGAATTGCCATGACAGAAAACTTCTTCGCCTTTGAAGATGACCTGTACCTACAGGTATCAGGTACCTCTATGGGTAGTAAATTTGCTCCCAGTCTGGCGAATCTTTATGTTCATCAGTTCGAGACCCATCATGTCCTTAATACCAACAACCCTCACCATCATCAATTGATGATGTGGAGAAGGTATATTGATGATATTCTCCTAGTCTGGCGAGGAGATGAACAATCTTTACTGTCTTTTCAAGGTTGGCTCAATAGCCAAAATGAATATCTTAGATTTACCTTGGATCACAGTAAGACTGCACTCCCGTTTCTAGATCTCCTAATTTTTCCACAAGATGGACATTTAGCGAGCACTCTGTACCGAAAACCTATGGCGCGCAACTCCTTGCTGAGATTCGACAGCCATCACCCTTGTTCCCTTTGGGAAAACCTGCCATTTGGTCAGTTCCTGAGGGTCCGTAGGAACTGCTCGGATAAAGTGGACTTCCACTCGCAAGCACGAGATCTCTCGATGAAATTGAGAACAAGGAGATATCCAGGAACGCTGGTCAAAAAATCTCTCAAACGGGCAGAAAACAACCACCGTGAGGCGCTCTTGGCACCCCCAGTCAACAAACCACCTCTGGACAGACTGGCATGTGTCACCACTTTCAATACCTCATCTTCTAAGATCCAGAAAATCATAAGACAAAGATGGAGGATTTTGAACAGTGCTGGAGAGACTATTCCTCTACCACTTTTTTCTTTCAAGAGAGGAAACAATCTAAGGGACGAACTGGTCCACACAAGACCACGACACACTACAGAGGAACCCATCCCCACTTTATGGAATCTCCCTCCTGTTCAGGGACATCACCCTTGTGGGAATTGTTCGGTTTGTCCCCAAACGCAAAGAACTTTGAATGTAGACATTGGCACTACGCGACCATGGTTGCTAAAACGTCACACTAATTGCAACAGCGAGAGAGTTATTTATTTAATTACCTGTCCATGTAGTTTGAGATACATAGGAATGACGACCAGGAAAATTAAGTTACGTATACAGGAACACAAGAGCACAATCAGGCGTAACAAACAGGCGACTCGCCTGACTTCCCATTTCCTCACCGCCAAACATCAAGCAGATGAGATACGATGGGTGGTTCTGGAACAACCCTATATACCTCAACATGTCACTAATATATCCCATTTTCTACTACGAAAGGAACAGAGATGGGTTCACAAATTAAAATGTGACACAGAGGGGTTGAACGATGATATCCCTTGGATACAGTTGTAATTGTGCCCTGTATACAGAACATAATCCATGACACCTCCAGTAACAACATGGCCTGGCTTATAAGTAAGACACATGCCGGCAGAACTATGCCATGAAATGGATTTGTTCCTCTCAGTTTCTGTTTATGAGTCATGCGGGGGATCTCACTTCCTTATCAAAACACGTGTGTGGAAACAACTGTAAACGTACTGTCCCCAGCCATCAGTAAAAGTCATCTAAGGGGTAATGCTTTTTTCACTTCGTTTATACTTTGGCTCTTCATATAACTAGGGTGTGTTGCATTACAAAAACGAAATAAATAAACAAATAATGAATGACCCAATGCAACACAATAAGAATGCATACCCTGTTAACATAGCGGTCATATGCAGCAGCTCTGTATGAAGTGGACTGCCTCTTCATAACTGGATTTTAACTCTTATCCCAGTTTTTATAAAATTATGGTCTCGTCCTAATAAATCTCAAAATTCAGCCACCAAATAGACTTTCATGCCAATTCGCGCTTTTCATGAAACGAGCGCTGAGACTTAAAGTGAAAAACACATGTAGAAGTAGATTGTCATTGGCCCTTTAGTTTGTTTCCTGTTTAAAGCCGCGGAGCCAATCAGCTTCTGCCATCTGAGTCCCCAGAGCGGTCCGCATAAGTAACATTTTGACTGGCTGAACAGGAAGGCAACCATGACCAATGACGAGCATTCAGGGCTGTCGATATGCACATTCCGATTGGCTCAATGTATGAGCCTATCGGATTGCAAAGACAGGCAGCTCTCTCCAAGGTCCGCAGGCCGCGCTATTAATCGAGCGCACCGCACTGGGCCATCACCTCCCCCTCGGCTCGGTGAAGCACGAGGTAACGACGGAGAGGTGAGTGTGCTCCAGGCGGCGGTGGGTCATGCGTTGTAGTCTCTGCCCAAAATACCGGCTGAATACATGCTATTATTGAAAATCGAGAAAGAGCACTTGCAATGCACCGGTTTGGAGCTGTAATAGTGCTTGATTTACTGGCTTTTTCCTTAGTCTTAGCGGGAATGAAACGTATTAAGATACAAACCTGCCCATAACACTCGGGGTAGAAAGTCACATGTCTGCCACTTCTGATGATCAGGAATGATCAGGAGTGAGTTTTGGATAGAAATACCATACTATAAAAGTCATCTAAGCTTTGGCCGTCTTTCTTGCCACCCTGTGCCTTCACTAGAATGTAATTTGGATACACCTATCCAAACTATGAGATGAACTCAAAGAAATAATGAGATGAACTAAAATATACTATTTTTTCAATCCTCTACAGTGCGTGGCCTCCTTATCCTGAGCCGTTGCCAGGTGAGGTGGGGTTTTTCATCCCATAATATGGGGTAAGTTATAAATCATACAATAGAATGTACATGTATGTAAAACACTAATTAACGATTATCGTTGAAATCACCATAACTGATTGCTGTATGGTTTTTTCGTTTTTCTGTGTTTATGTTGTTCTACAGGAGATGATACACAATTTAAAAGAATATATATAGTCTGTCCTTCACAGCACAAAAGTAAGTGTTG
This sequence comes from Lissotriton helveticus, assembly GCF_964261635.1. Lineage (NCBI taxonomy): Eukaryota > Metazoa > Chordata > Amphibia > Caudata > Salamandridae > Lissotriton > Lissotriton helveticus. Next base: position 731,364,680 of record NC_136067.1, read on the forward strand.
CAGTAGTGAATTATAGGTCCTGACGAAAGCCTGGAGAGGCTGAAACATGTTGACCAATTAAACATCTATGGTAAATAGCAAATATTTTCACTGCTATTTTCACTCTGCTTTTAACTATACCATCTTGATGGGCACACACAATAAAGTTTTCTTATAGACATGAAGATAGGTATTTTTAATCACGTTGAGTACTATTTTCTTCTCTTACACTTTTTCTAAGCACTGCAACTAAGCCTTATCAGCCTGCATACTCTGTCATCTTCTTTGGTTGAGGGTTCAACCATTGGGTCCTAAGCTAGCCTCAAGTTTCATCTGAGGAAGGGCATATTGGACACCAATTTTTCAAACAAAAAATCCCAGATGACGAAGTTCCACTATTGAGTGGGCTGATGGGTACTTTTCTATGGGTTCATAATCTCTTTCTGGACTGAGTTCTTACTTTGAACTATATTTCTATATTCACTTTTTCTCTGTGTGTCTCCTGTAGTATAAGAATCTTCTGGTTCCAGTTACCTGTGTAGAACACTTAACAGGCTCTGCATTGAGTTTGGATTAACGACAGACCTTCGGTATCTTCCGTGTGTTTTATTGCACTCTGTCACAACCTTATTTAATTGATCTGTTCAAGTTCCATGACAAGGTTTCACAGTGCTGCTTCTATTGTGCCAGGATTCTCATCTACGAGCGGAAGTGTGCTTTAGAAAAGCCCTATTCATTTATTCATTCATTGAATCTGTATTTCATAAAGGGTGTGATCTTCGGCAATTCCCTGAAAACAATGCACACTAATAAGCAAGAGGCCATGTGTGTACTGTTATGTTATGTTATGTTATGTTATTGGTTCATTTTTATAGCGCACGGCTACTCAAAAAGAGTGTCCCGGCGCTTTTATTGGAGAAGGCGAAAAAGCTGCAACATAATAACATACTGTGCATACTGTGCACGACATGTCCTTAAAACATGTTCTGTGCATTTCATTTATGAGCACAGATTTGAGAGAATGCCAGATTACCATACCATTGATAAAACTTTTTCTCAAGTAGAGCCTATTCTCAGTCTCACTGGGCATGTCCTGGTCTACCTAGATGTTAATTAAGGTGTGCTTACGTCAGGCTAGACATAGCCCAACAGTGTTGAATTTCAGACTAGGGTCCAAAGGCACATCAAGTGAACATTTTTATCTGGGATCATCCAATCAGATTGCCTCTTCAGATTCAGTAATTGGACGTGCCAATTCTGATGTTGATCTGTTGAGTGGTGTGTGTGTCATTGACAACATATTTCATTTTGAAGGTTTATTGAGAAAAACAACTTTATAGAGTCACTCCGATGTGATTTATCCCATCATGGATGGACTCTCGACAAACCCTAGACCAAAATTAATCAAAGTTGCTCTGATCAAACGTGGGTGGAAACATTTTATTTAAAAAGTCCTTCAAATAAATGAAAGTGGGCAATGTTATAAACAATCACAAAAAAAACTGATCCTATGAACTAAGGATTGACTGACAGAGCACTAATACATAGATCTATCATAGAAAATCTGCATCCATGGTTCTGGATATTTTATGTTTTGTAGAAGGAGATATCAGGGGAAATAATTAAAAGAAGTCAATGAGACCTTGGAGAATACTTTCTGGTGCATGATATATCTCTGAATGTGTACACTTCTTTCTCTTCCTCTCCTTCTTCATACAAGAAAATTCAGAGAATACATAAAAAAAAAGAAAGATTAATTCAATCAGTCAACTGCTGGTGACTGATAAACTCTGGTTGTGGTCCATGTGCACTATTCCATAATTTTCGCCCCCTCCCCGCATCACCCTGCCAGGTGGAATGATCACACAATGGTAATACAGATCACATCTCTGTTCAGCATCTCCAAAACACTTGAAATTGGATATGACTCATTTCATCCATAAAGTCACAGCCACAGACTATTTCCTGGAATCTTTGCCAGGACATTACGTGTCTAGTTTCAAGAGCTATGCACCACCAGTCAACAAATAATTATCACTGTGTGAGCAAAACAAGCCTCCAGCAATTTTAGGCTTGTAGCAGGCTTCCTGTGATGAGGAAAACTGTTAGAGAAGCAGCTTTTGAATACCATACACCTGCTCAGCACCTATAAATCAGGTTTTTGCCCATTTGGTACCAGTTGATGAACCCCTGCTGGCAGAATGATTAGGCTCCAATGTGCATGTGTAGAATCTTGCTAGGAAATACTTTCAATCATATCTTCCGGAATGGATTATCAGAGCTCGCCCAAGAAACTTCCACTCCCAGTGTCATCTTAAGGATTTTAGGAGCCTCTGACAGGAAGTATTTTGAGGGGTCCTGTAAAGAACAAATTTGAAGTTGGCTCCTGTAAGGAACAAATAGATGTTTATTACCCATTTCCTGCCAATTCAAGCCAACACGTTGCCGAACAGTACTAAATTGAATGTTAAATTTGAGCAAGTTTACACAAACACAGATGAAATATATCTTGCACAGGACCCCTGAAATCCTTCAGATGAAATTGAATAGAGAGACAAAGTAACTTGTAGAGGTAGTCAGAAAGGAAGAGAGGTTTAACTAAAGAAATAGAATAGGTAGAGCACAATCAGAGAGAAAGTTCACTTTCCCAAGTGGCCCTTTGGAAGGCAGGGTCCCTAAGCAATAGCCCACTTTGACCATGCTCTAAAACATCTCTGTCTACGCTCCCCGGCAGAAATTATTTCTGGACTTCAGCAGAGGCCTCATCATTTATTTGGCTTTTTAATGTATATTGAAGGCCACTCCTATCATGCATCCAAGAATGGACACTTTACGTTCAATGCTTTGCTACTGAGAGAAAAGAAATTGATTAAAGTCGAAGATCAACAGTCCAATGTGATAAAAAAAAGTGCATGTCTACTGCTTACAGAAACTTGGATGAACAATCGTGTTAATATTGAAAAAATATGATTGTTGATGTACGCCATGGTATATGTATGTGTAACAACAAACTCGCATTGTGGGTGCTGAATCCACCCGATATGACCTTCCCATCAACTCCGAGTCAAACATACATGGTCAGACAGGCCTCGCGGCCTAGGCCTGAAGCAACTGATTTACAGCTCACATGTGGGGTGGCACGTAACCCTTAGACAAACGTGTGAACAGAAAAACCCAGATCGATCCCACAGATAGGCAGCAACACCACAATGGTCTTAGGAGATTGGCCCCAATAAAACACGCTTGGTCGGAGGGGCAAGTGTTCCCAAAACACCATAAAGTCAGATGCCACACTAAGGGGCCAATTATGATGGCGGACGGACCTGAGTCCATCCGCCACCATAGAGTAGGAGGGACCGTCCGCAGGGGCTGCGGCGGTCCCTCCGTGCAGATTAGGATGTGACCGCGGTCACATCCTCAATCTTTAACATTGCGGCGGGTGCAGCTTCAAGCTGCACCCGCCGCAAAGTTAAAAATGCATGCACGGCATTTGCTTGCACAAAGCAGCAGGCACAGCGCGGTGCCTGCCGCTTTGTCCATGCAAATGCAGGGGGGTACCATAGGTACTCCCCTAGTGCACCCCCCCACCCCCTCTTCACCCAGGGGGCCCGCAACGGGCCCCCGAAGTGAAGGTCCATATGCTTTTCCACGGCGGAAAAGCCGCCGTGGAAAAGCATACTTTGTACTCCATCCTAATATGGCTGGCAGTGTCTGATAGACACCGCCAGCAATGTTAATGCTTTTCCGCCGCGGTCGGAAGGCGACCGCGGCGAAAAGCGGAGGACAGATTGTAAGACCCACCAGCCATCCTAATTTGGCGGTGGGTCTTTCAAGCCTCTGCGGCGGATTTCCCGCATCCTCCGGGCCGGCGGTGGCTTCCGCCGGTCCGGTGGATGCAGGAAATCCGCCATCGTAATAGGCCCCTAAGTTAGGAACACTCAGTCAATCAAAACCCCACATGCACACTATACACTGTGATCACTCGCTCTCAAAGTCGGACATCTGGAAACTTACCCACTGGCCCCACATTGTGTCCACGCAAGGTCGAGACCCACCTGCGCTTCTTATCAAATAGCCAAATTTATGGCCCTGTGACTAGGCCCAGATTCCTGTTCTAAAAGAATGTATAAGTTGCTTTATGACACTTTGGGAAATGTATAAAATGACAGCCAAAACCCATGTACTTTGAGACAGTCTTCAGAACCCGAAATTGTTGCCTGTTCTCCCAGCTGCTGCATTTAATTAACCCAACTGTTCCTGTTTTGTCAAACACCTCTTGTCTTTTTTTTTTTCAAAGTAAATTCACATTCGAGCAACAATAATTTTCTTTAATGGGCAAAGCTGATATAATGCTCCTCTGGAAGAAAATGCGAGATTCAATATTAAGTCTCTGGGCCGTATTATGAGTTTGACGGAGCGGGACCGCCCTGCTCCTACACAGCCAAACCGTGTAGGAACAGCATGCCAGATCAGGAGTTTTCTCCTGGTATGGCAGGCGGTTCTTTGGCGTTCCCTGGACAGCATAGGCACTGTAATGGGAACGTCATTGGCGGTACCTGCATGACGTCGACTACTGCAGTCCATGCCGTGCAGGTACTAGGGTGCATGCACACAGGGGGGGCACATGTTGTGCCCCCCAGTGTGCATCTACATGGTGTGAAGCCCCTTTGAATCCTCATCGCCACACTTTTCATGGCAGTCGCACCGCCATGAAAAGTGTGGCGATGAGGAAACTTATAATATGCTTTGCTGAGCCACAGCAGTTCCGCCTAGCAAATTGCGGCATCAAGACTGCTGCACCACTAACGGTTGCAGGGATCACAAGGCTCAGAAGACCACCACTGATGCAGCCCCGCGAGTCTTGCGGTCTGTGGACCGCCATACACGTAATAAGCCCATCTGTATGGCACACTCACCTTGTTCTTTGTCCAGCCCTTGTGCATACAATTAAAAAGACATCATCTTATTGGATTAAATTCTAACCATGAACATACAGACCTGTCATTGTTGAAAATATATTATTATCAGTTGCCCCTGAGGAAAACTATTCCCTTGAAAGCAACCTGTGTTACACTAGTGCTGGTAGGGCAATTGATCCACTCCAGGTTAGATTATGAAAGCAGCCTCTATCATGTGACTGAGAATGCATAAGTCACTCCATGTCACCAGTGCTGGGCTCGGTCTGCTTTGGCTGAGAGTAGAAAGCAGGATTGTATTTAAATGTTTTAAGTCGGATACGCAAATTCTCCCTTAATTTTTCAAAACTTTTCTTCAACAGTAAAATCATCCACTGTCCTCAGAAATAATCTTCTGATTCCTGTATCATTTCAAAAGTCCACCATGTGCAGCCAAAGCTTTAGGTCCTGTTTAACAGTGCTGCTGTCTGTAAATCCTATCGTTATTAATTCTCCAATACATTAAAGTACACATACAGTGAATTTTTGATTCCATCCTAAGGAGTAACGCTCTCACTTTATTCTATTGGCTATTTGATATATCAATCCACCTGCAGGGATATGCTTCCACTGGAGTGCATGAGGGACTAGTTTACATCTGAAAAGTAAACTCAATCATTACACATCTTGTCACATTCAATCATTTATCTTCTAATACTTTCTATGCAGGAAGCAACAGGGACGGCTCCACCGCCAAGGCAGTGGAGCATCACCCTATGCTCTCACAGCAGGAAAAATAAAATGATAATAACTTTATTATCATTTTATTTTTCGTAGTTTCGGGGCTGTGATAGGGTGGGATGGGGCTAGTGGCACAGGGAGAGGAGTGGTTTGCACACTCCAAGTGCGCATTACTTTTTGGCCGAACGTCTGGGGCCGTCCAAACAGTCAAGGGCACTTTGCATGTTCCCCACCAGGCTGTAATAGACGTCCAGCCAAAAAGTAATGCGCACTTTGCATGCTGTGGATGCAAGGGAAGGGTTTGGATTTGTGCAGTATGCGATGGTGCCTACTCGTGTGCGCAACTATGTATCAGTGAAATTTGTGTTGCACGGTGCTACAGGCGAAGGGATAACCCTGAACCCCTCAAACAGACACAAGGCCCACAATTTTATATCAAATACCTGTGCACACAATATTGTAAACTGCAGTACCAGTACTGCGTAACTTAGATTCATGAAAATTCAAGCAAAAATACTACTAACAACACACACATAGGTGAAACAATAGCAGAACACTCCGGGTATCTCATGTCCTTTGTGTTTATTGGAAATCGATTGCCCAGCCAACACTTGTTTCATCAGGATATAACCCACAACTTCTTCAGGGCTAGAAGATGTACAATAAAAACATCTCTGAGACTATAACACACACATTTGTTAAGATAGGATGAAAAGTGACTCTAGTGACGTACCAACCTGGGTGACAACCCATCAGTATGTGCACAATCACTTCTGATGTATAGGATCTAAAAGTGGTGTATAAACCAGTGGGATGAAAAGGTGTCAGGTGACATCCTGAATTGACTAACAATGGTTTAGGTGCAATCGTATTATGGTGGCAGTGAATGGTGATACAGTTTGGTTACTGGTGTAATATCATCATGCACATGAGGACATGTACTCTATGTATATCATTCCATCATATCACGACACATCTCACAAATTACAGCATAAAATCCAATACAAATGTGGTACCTTTGTCAACAAGAGTTCTAACATGTGGTGAAAGAGGGACAGGGTATATCCAGGATTAAAAATGAGAGAGAAAATGAAAAAGGGGAAAGGATAAGAGGAAAGTGACAGAGTGAGTACAGAAGAGGGACCACAGAGCAGAGGGTCAGTATAACTGAACAATACCTCTGTGGCGAATAACATAAATGAATCGATCTGCAAAGAATGTAAAGGTGTGGATCAATAGTTCATCCAAACCATGGGGCTATATTTCGCTGCGCTGATGCCTGCGCACAGTATGGTTAGCATAAAAAGGGAGGCTTACCACTCCACTGGTTGTACTTCCATCCCGGCTGGCATAGGAATGGAATAGATTCCAAAGATAAAATCAGAACGAACAAGGACTTTGTCAATAAACAGTCCAAATATCACTGTAGACAGAGGGAGAACAGGAGTATAGTGAATGAGCACAAACTGGTGCAAAAATAAGACACCATGTGCTCACGCTCCAACTATAGAGCGGGACCCAATACTGGACTGCAAACACAGGATAAATAGTCCCCTCAAACATCAATATCAGTGAACATGATCAAAGGAGGGTTTGGGTCAGGAGGCAGCCCATAAGATGCGCCTACCAATGATACATTACAAATCAGAGCTATGTCCCGCGGGCTTTCCCCCTATCCAGCAGGACCGCCACAAGTCAAAAGGAGAACTAGTTAGCCAGAAGAAATTGTAGCGAGGACAGTGAATTCTTATCCTGCTTAAACTCCATGAAATCTAGGTTCAATGACAGAGGTTACCAAGTAACATCCATAGACATAGGAGAGTGATCACATGGTGTCTTATTTTTGCACCAGTTTGTGCTCCCTCACTATACTTCTGTTCTCCCTCTGTCTACAGTGATATTTGGACCATTTATTGACAAAGTCCTTGTTCATTCTGATTTTACCTGGGGAATCTATTCCATTCCAACGCCAGCCGGGACGGAAGTACAACTAGCAAAGTGGTAAGCCTCCCTTCTTATGCTAACCATACTGTGCGTAGGCATCAGCGCAGCAAATTAAAGCCCCATGGTTTGGATGAACTATTGATCTACACCTTTACATTCTTTGCAGATCGATTCATTTCTGTTATTCGCCATAGCGGTACGATTTAAAACTCTCCTTGTTCAGTTATACTGACCCTCTACTCTGTGGTCCCTCTTCTGTACTCTCGCTGGCGCTTTCCTCTTATTCTTTCCCCTTTTTCCTTTTCTCTCTCATTTTTAATCCTGGATATACCCTGTCCCTCTTTCACCACAAGTTAGAACTCTTGTTGACAGAGGTACCACATTTGTATTGGATTTTCTGCTATAATTTGTGAGATGTGTTGTGATATGATGGCGTGATATACATAGAAAACATGTCCTCATGTGCATGTTGATATTACACCAGTCACCAAACTGTGTCACAATTCACTGCCACCATAATATGATTGCACCCAAATAATTGTTAGCCAATTCAGAATGTCACCTGACACCCTTTCACCCCACTGGTTTATACACCACTTTTAGGACCTATACATCAGAAGTGATTGTGCACATGATGATGGGTTGTAACCCGGGGTGGTACGTCACTCGAGTCACTTGTCGTCTTATCTTAACACATGTGCACACTTTGCATGTTCCCCACCAGGCTGTAATGCACAGCCTGGTGGGGAACATACACAGGCTCCCTGTCCCCGTCTGAGCGCCAGCCAATTATAACGCTGCATCGCAGCCTTGTGATTGACTTAGTGGAGCTTGGGTGCTTCCTGCGTTTGGGAATCGCCGGAGAAGGAGACACGGAGGTGGAATGACAGTCATGGCGGCTGTAGAAGGTAAAGTAGTTTCCCCTCACACTCCACCACCCCCGTTCCCTGCCAGCCGCTACTGGAGAGCAACCCTTATTGCTGTTGTTCCCCCTGCATCGGCAAAGCCAAAAGATGCTAAACAGCATTTATGTAAGAAAATCATATAAGCAGTGTTAGACCTGACATCATTGGCGTGAGTCTCCCTTCCATTTTTGACGGATTGCCTCCTTTGTTTTGATATGTTTTTGCTGGATTTAAGCTTTGGGCACTGTGCCACTGCTAATCAGTGCCACAGTGCAAGTGCCCCCTATGTTAAATTGATGTACTGATTGGTTATTCCACAATTGGGTTATTTGATTTACTGTCAGCCCCTAGTACAGTACACCATGTGTGCCCAGGGCTTTTAAATCAAATGCTGCTGGTGGACTTGCAGCATTGGTTGTGCCACGCACCGAAGCAGCTTGTAAAGTATGTCTCAGGCCTGCCATTGCAAGGTATGTGTGCAGTCTAGCACTGCCATGTTAACTTGGCCAAGTGCACCCACTTGCCAGTCCCTAAACCTTCCCTTTGCTTCATATTAGACACCCCTTTGGTAGGCCCAATGGCAGGGTGCATTGTAAGTATAAGGTAGGACATGCTCTGATGTGTGTAGCATGTTCTAATAGTGAATTATAGCCATTTTCGTTTTTCACTATTGAAGGCTACCTGTTCTCATAGGCCAGAATGGGCAGTGAAGATTATTACATTCTTATAATCCTAACTGACTCAGGGAACATGGTAGAAATTCGAATTTAGTAGGTCTGAACTCAGAATAATAAAATACATCTTTAAGTAAAGTGTATTTTAATATTCTGTGTTTGCAAATACCACTTTAAGAAAGCTTGTATTTGCTTGCCTAACCATTTGAGCCTGCCTCTGCTGGTTTGTGTATTCCTTGTCTGGGTTTGTGTGTGACAGGGCTGGGGAAATTCCAGGAAACAGTCTGGGACAGCCCAGTGGTGAATAGGGAGATTTACATCCAGATGGGAGGGGGAGAGTGCACCTGGGACCTGAATAGGGCTGGGACTTCCCTCTACAATGCTGGCTCCACCCACTGTGGCTTGTCTGATGTCTCTGCCCTGCACAGTGAAAGGAGAAGATGAATCCTGTCAACAGAGTGCTCCAGAGCTGTATCTTACCTCCTCTGTGCTGGCTCCACCTCCTGTGGGGCGGCTGATGTCTCTGCCCTGCACAGTGAAAGGAAGAGGAGAGTCATGTCAACAAAGTGCTCAGGAACTGGTTTGAACTAGGCAGAGGTCTCTCTGCCTTCAGAGAACAAAGGATTTCGGGGTATAAATATTGGGACCCAGTCCCACAGACTTTAGATCACTTCTGGAACAAGAAACCTTTCTGCCAAAGAGAAGAACCAAGGAAGCTGCAGGAGTTGGACTGCCCCTCTGCCAGTGTGCTGTTTGCTGGGTTGGCCTGCAGTGGTTGCTCTATTGCCAAGGGAAAGGAGAAGGAACTTTGTAAGGACTTTCATATACAGAATATTCTCCAAGGGCTTGAACTGTGCTTGCCTCCTGCTGAAGTCTCAGGGCCAAAAGACTTCACCTCCAGCTCCTGCCTGTATTTCCTTGATGGGAATTCTGACTCCAGTCACTTGCGTGCCGCTGGGAGCTGGGAACGCATCAAGAAGAAGCGTGTCGCCGCCGCAGCAGAAATCATTGCAACTCCGGAGAAGCGAGCCTTCGTCGCATCTCCCTGGAAGCGTGTGTTCATCGAAGCTGCCGGCTGTCGCATCGCCGGAGAAGCGTGACGCCATCGAGAGAGTCGCCATCGCATCGCCGGAGAAGCGCATCGCAGGGCGTCGTGGCTCCAAAGTACAGAGTCGCCGCAAGGCTGCCAGGGCGTCATCATCATTGCATCGCCGCCTCAAGGGCGCCATCTTCTCGCATCGCAACTTGATCATCGCATCGTCATCGCATCGCATCAAGGCGCCATCTTGCGCACCACAACAGGTCGAGAATCTACGCATCAGCTCCGCACCGGTAAGGCTCACGACGAGTGCCCTACTCTGCGCAAGCATTGAGGAAGGACGCAACCATTCCCCCAGGTCACGCAACCCACACATCTCCCCTTCTGCGAGCCCTTTTGCTTACTTTGGGTTACGCATCCAGGTACTTTGTTGAGAACTTTGTCGTATCTACCATCAACTTGAACAAAGAGACTTTAATCATCTTTTAATTAATCTTAAGTGTAGTATTGTGGATATTTGTCATTTGTGGTCTTGTGTTTAAGTTTATATAAAGAATTCTTATTTTTATAAAACCTGTGTTGTGTCCATCTGTAGTGTTATCACTGTATTACTGTGTATATTCACAAATGCTTAACACACTGCCTCTGAGATAAGCCTGTCTGCTCGTGCCAAGCTACCAAGGGGGTGAGCAGGGGTTATTAACCGCATGCGTGCGGGCGGAATTCCGCTCGTAAGCGGAGTTTTGCGAAACCGCATTTTACGTGACGAGCTGGGCTCGTCATCAGCGTAGCAGGAGGCTACCTCATGACGAGCCCAGCTCGTCATCAGCGTGGAAGGGATTAAGGATTGTAATCCCCTTATCCTGACTTAGAAGTAAGGGTCCCTATTTGGACAAAGGTGAATACCATTGCCAACTAGAGACTCCCAGATTTAACAAACAGGATTTAGGAATACCTGAGTTTCTGAATTATTGTACATATTAATGACAGGCCTGTTGACTTTGTCAGTGATTGCTTTGGTCGCGTCACCAAAATTATGGGATTACCTTCCTTCCCCTCATCAAAGATGTTTATAATAACTTCCTTAAGAAAGATTTAGTAGCTTTCCCGGTTAGTCCCTACACAGTCAATTAGGTATCCAGCGTCTTAAACCTTCTCCAAATAGGCGCTATATAAATATATGTATCTGTGTCTCTAGTTACTAGGTACAGAAACTTCAGAATGCTCGCAAGGCCTTATACAGCTTGTAGTCTTGTAAAGCTGCGCCAAAACAGTTTATCTCAAGACGATGGATAAAAAAAGAAACAGGTCGAACACGTATTTCTTGGGGTGCCACATCGAGACACTGGCGTTCTTTTATGTCCTCTAAGTTCCCAGCGCTCGTAAAAAGAAAACAAGAAGAAATAGAATAGAACGTAAGGCCAGAAAGGATACAGATACACGCGGCCGGCCGTACAAGGGCTATTCTCAAGGCTAGGCCCGTTGGCGCATGAAAAGCCAAGCAAAAAAAAAAAGGTTTCTTGCACAGACAGTTCAAAATGCCACAGGTCGCTGAGAATGCCGTTATCACCGCCATTGTTGCTTTATCAGCCTTCTGTGACTGCCCTTTTTCAGTCAAGCACAAAAGACAAGGCTGAATGTAACTGGTGTGTCATGAAACTGCTATTCAAATGAAAAGGCTCTAACGCTGCTGAAAAAAGCATCTCTTAAGGGCTGCCATCAGATGACAGCAGGCAAACTGCGACACACCACGAAACACCGCTGTTCGCACTTCCCACCCCATCTCCTGCAGCTAAACTTAGCATTTCTATATCTTTAAGAAAGATGCCGCAAAGAACTCACGTCTGAGACTCAACCGGTCCATGTTTCCCGTATTAATAGTGTGGCCTTGTCATGACGTTAAAGACGGCGTTTCTGAATTGCACATGTGCTGGAAGCGTCTTGAGCACATCATTTATGGACTCTTGCGCATCCGCGCGCCGGTTGGCTGGCCACGCAGCGCCACCTATGGGTGATCGATGGCAGCGACATACCCGGCTATTTTGGCACAGAATGTGGCAGGTCCCCAGCTGCATGCCAGGGCCGGCGCTAGGCATGGGCAGTGTGTGCAGCTGCCCAGGGCCTCGCGCTCGGCTGCAAGACAGGGGGCCACCACCGCTTCACTGTGAAAGGCCACACTTTCACAGATTGCCCATCTGCTCCTGCTGGGCCCACTCCCCGCACAATCACAATACAATACACATGCAAGGCTGGAGTCGACCTTGCTAATCGCGGCGTGTTGGCATTCCTGGGGGTGCGGGGGGGGGGGGGGAAAGGCAGAGCAGCTGGCCAGCATCACAGTGTCAGGGGCGGGGGAGCACCTGTGTTAAGTACTGGCCATTCCCTTTCTGCATTTTGTTGCCAGGTGACAGAAGGCCCCTTTTGTTTCCAGGACCAGCCGGACACAGGTAAGGGAGGTGGGTGAGGGGAGGAGGGAGCAGCCAGATCAACTACCTTTTGTTAACTTAATATATGTAGAACTGCCAGTGCTAGGGCAGTGTTTTACGAAATGACTCACTGCTTCAAAGGCCCAGGGGAGGGGCCCCCTTTCCCTGGGCCTCTAAGCACTATAGAAAGCTGCAAGGTCCAGGTGTGGGGGCCCCTTTCCCTGGGCCTTGAAGCCAGTACTCCTTTATTTGTTCTCCAGTGAAATGAATCCAAAAAATAAAAACTGTTGCTGGAAAGGTCGTCTTTTTTCTGACATTTTTCACTTCCAACCTGCATGCAGCATTGGGATGGAGAGAAATAAAAGGTTAAAAATGTAAAAAATAACTAAAGCAAGACAGAGTGGGTCGAAAAGGGGCCAGATTGATTTTATTCACACCCAAAACACATTAGTGCCACTTTACAGAGTTTGCCAGTGAAGCACTACTTTTGATTTCTTGTCTTTCTCTGAACAGCATTGTTTTCCCTGGGTTTGGAAGTGCACCATTCCTGGATGTACTGCAATACCTGCTTGATGGGCGGATTGGAAAACAAAACGCATGCCGAGGCTCTGTATTCTCGAATGTGGTCTTTTTGAACTATATTGCTTACGTTTTGTCAGGATATAAGCAATGGACATTGAAACTGGCCCCTTACGGCCCTGTAGCCATGGCCTTAACTTTTCATGCAAAAGCACTCATTGATTTCTGAATAAGTGCAAAAGGGTTAAGGTAACCATGTTGTTCCTGCTTACATTTCACATGCTTTTAATTAATCTTACCTTCTTCATGAGTGTTTGCTTTTTACAGGATGTTGTAATTTTTTTTTTAGGCAGCATATTTCTCTTGTCTAGTGCCTAATTTGAATTGGGTCGCCTCCAGGTGTTTATAGCGGGGCGCAATTGGATTTGTAGTTGAAGGCAGTGCGAGTTTCTCCCAGTGGGGCAGTATGGTGTTCAGTAAGGGAGAGGATGTGGCACTATGGTCAGAGCTGCCAAATTTGGAACTGGGGAACCAGGTTCAGCCTTCATGACCAGTCCACCAGACCACTCTCCCAAGAGAGCACATTTAGTAGGCCCCGAAAGACCTTAGAAGAATGGTGTCTGAGCACCAGCAGGTGGACCATAGCGGTGGCAAGTGTGGGTTAAACTTGAAGGCCTGTCCATTACAACCCTTATTGAAGCTCAACTTGAGTCTTTTGGGCAGGCCTTCGAAGCAGCACACCCTAGTGACTCTGCCATTGAGGTCATAGGACCCTTGAGCAGGAAGGCTCTAGGGCGGTTCGACCTATGAGATCGCACTGAGTGCTGACTTCGGGTGGGGGCGTCATGTTTGCGAGTATATTATGTTTCTAAAAGCACTTGTTGACTCCTTCCTGGCCTCCAACAATTTTGGCCACAATAAAAATGTCATGAATACTCCGATGATTAATGTTCTTCCTAGAGAGAGATGGAGTTTTGTCAAGTGGAAGTTTTGACTTCTTTAAAAGGTAGCGCAGAGGGTTAATGTGCCTGCTGCAAAGAACATGTACCATGCAGATCACTAAATCCACATGATTTAAATAGGCTAATGGGTTACTGCTTTTGTCAGAGAGATGCTATTGTTCCTTGCAGTTTATAAGTCAAAATCCTAACATTGAACAATGAGCTATTAACTGTCATCTAACAGCTGCATGCAAACTGCAAGGTATAAATTACAGCGAACCCCCACGAGACCCCCCACCCGTGCATCATGCCGGCCGTGACTGGATGTTACATGGAAATTAGGGGGGCCTCACATCTTCCTTTTCGCCCGGGGCCCCAGAAGTTCTAGGACCGGCCCTGCTGCATGCTGTCCTAGGATGACCTTCCCAACAGCCATTCATGCGCCCACTCTTATCGTGGCTTCTTCTGAGCCATTTTGTGCAGGCACAGTGCACCAGCAAGGTGGGCCATGTATTAAGGAGGAGTAAAATAAGGCTGTGCAGTGCAAGACCACCTGCATGGAGAGAATCACGAGCCCCCCGACCTCTCAAAGGGTCGTAGTGTTGGCAGCTTGTCCAACATCAAGAAGGCTGTGGACAGAAGGACAAAAAACAGAGCATGTTTTTCAAGACCGCCTGCTACTGCATTGAAAGAACACTCTCCTGCTGCAATAAAGACACACAAAATGGCCGAAAGCCCCAGTACAAGATTACAAAGCGTGCTGTGCTGTGATAAATAGCACTCCCCTCCGCTCCCTGCGTATTGTGTACTGCACGCCGCTCTCTTGAATATGGAAGAGGGCTTTTATTAAAGATATAGCCAAGGAGGTAGCAGGGACTGGCTCACAGTAATTTTCCTGCAAAGTAGTTTAATCTATCACAGGGCAGACAGTGCACCTTCTTCCCATGTATCATATCTGCCTGTCGAGTAAGTGCTCGCCAGATTCAATTTCTTTTCATTTTTAGAAACCCACGATGCATATTCCAGATACTAGCTTCTCACTCCGTGGCTTGAAAAAAAAGATCCGCAAAAGCGTGAGAAAATAGCTGGGCAAAAAAGGAAACCTAAAAAGGGTGTGGGATTCCTTTCGGCCTTTAAACGCCTTGTTTTGTGGGATGTGCAAGGCCAGTTACATTGCTTTGGTCTTAATCAGTCACTTTTCTAAAACGCAATTCCACGGTACAAGATTCACTATGGTGTTTCATGGGATGCATAACCCAGCCTAGAATTTCATCATGTATGCAGGAAGCGTTTGCTATTTTAAAATTTGAGTTGGTATGGAATACATTTTTAGGAATAGTTCCAATTTTTGGAAACGAGACAAAGGCCCTGATTACGATCTAGACCGTCCCTCTGCGGTGGTGGGACTCAGTAGTCAGCTGAGCTGCAGGCCTTCCCTCCCGCCATATTAAGATATAGGTTATGGAGACAGAAGCCGCCGCCATGGAGGTCTTTTCTGCTGTCTGACAGTACTCTGCCGCCGTCGGGCTGGCGGTATACCGTCGAGCCGATTTAGATGTTCCCGATGAGCTGGTGGTGTCTTAGTGGGGAGTCCTGAAGGAGTGACATTTCGCTGCTGTAAAGACAGGTAAATACTACATGTTAATATCAGAAAATACATATATATGTTGTGTATGTGTGTCCTAATGTATTTGTAGGTTATGCTCACTGTCTGTTTTGTTACGAGACGAAAGTATGTACTACCATACACTACATAGAAGAATTGACAGAGAAGCTACCTTTGATTTTGGCGACAACAGGGTTGCTGAGCATCGTGGTCTGGGGCAGCAAGACAGAAAGGACCTGGACTATGGCGTCTGACACGGATTCCAAAGTGGGAACCCAAAAAAAAGTGAGGTTGTACTTCTTTTCCTACCTTTCTGCCCACTTGCGCATGTCGCCACCAGGAAAAGCTCTACGGAAAGGCAGATTGTATTCTGAACTACGGGTAGCTTGGCGGGACTCCTTCAAAGACCCACCTCTCATTCTCCTGTGATCAACGCAGGAGCAAGAGTATTGGTGGAGGCGACAGGACTTCGAGGGTCTTGTAGCTGGGTTCGGGCCAAGATCTAAATCGGGTGGTCGGACAGCCAAGGCAGCGGTCTGGAAGACCACCAAAAAAGGGATGGTGGAGCACATTCTGTCAATGTCATAATCAGTCCCAAATTGTTTTGTGTAACAAATTCACAATTTTTCCATCTATATTTAGATATATTTTTCAATTTATTGCTATCTTGAAACAGTGCAACTGCCCTTCCAGCTTAGCTTTAGGCAATGCACAGCTGAAAATTATTATGTGTTGTTCTTTGTGGCTATAACCTCTAGGAGAAGTCTACTGCTAACACTGTATGTGTCTGCTTAACAAGGTACCTGCCACCGGGTGCAGGGATCCACAGAGGGGCACCATAGGTGCCACCAGCACCCATGGGGCCCTGCTGGGAGCCCCCAAAGACAGTTTCCGACTGCCTTTTCGTGCCGGACAGACCGGCACGAAAAGGCAGTGAAAACCTGCCATCGTACTCCCTCGGTCGTAAAGAGACGACCGGGGGAGTACTGAAGGATTTCCGGATGGCAGACGGGCTCTCCGAGCCCTTCGTAGGCCATCCGGAAATCCGAGTCAGATTCCATTCCGACTGAGCTCATCGGAATGGCTCGGTCGTAATGGAATCCAGCCGGCACTGACCGATTCGGTCGGAAGAGCTCCGCACATGGTTTGGAGTCCTCAGACCCGAATCAGAATCAGTCCCTAGATGTTGTAAATCTCTAACTGTTGATTAGTGTTCTTAAAATAAAAGAGTACATGTTCACATAGGAATCTGCTCTGGTAGTTTGTTTAAGCATCACATAATAGATGACGGCAGGTGTGCAGTTACCAAATCCCTGGATGAGCAAGACAGTTTTTAATTTGTTATATCCTATTAAATGCACGACTCAAAAATTCAGGTCATGAAACTCCACAACACTTGCACCTAATAGGGCGCCAAAAAAATCTGACAGAACCGAGTCTATTTATTGAACAGAAAAATCTCTTAGACAACAACACCATTTGAACTTGGACCTGGGCTGAATAAAGCCCTGAACGTTGCCTCAAACTTAAAATGACATTCTGAGCACCTGCCAAAGAAAGTCGTCAGGTATGCAACTGATAGTACATGTGCAAGTTCTTAATACATACAGGATTTTTTTGGAAGATTCTTAATCAATGGACGTATATGTGATTTTTTTCTTAGTGTAACAGTAGTCTGCTTCTTTGGTGAGAACAACCGACATATTTAAAGACAGTCATTCAAAAGAGTATGGTACTCGAATATTAAAGATTAAATATCGCCGGATCGCAATATCATGGAGAACATATTGTGAAAATAAAATTATTGTGCTACATAATACCAAAAGTATGTATATAGTTTTTAGTGCTTGGTAATATTTCTGTTAAAAATATTGTTCATTAAAATATTGTGTTTTCAATATGGATGGCACTAATGTCATAATGTGAACTTTTATTATTATACTTTTTATTAGAAAGGTCTATTGGTTAGTTTTTAATTTATTTACACTGTGTGTTATTTTGGAGGGTATTTGTTTTTTAAGTTTTTAAAGTAATTTAATAATTGTATTTTTAAGTGATTATATTTCCAAATTCATATTATATTGAGGTATGATATTTTATGTATTTTTTGGTATGTAATTCAAAATTAATATTTCATGATACATCATGGGGGTTATTGACAGATTACCTGGCTAGTGTTTTAAAGTTAGGCTAATATTAAGAATGTATTTTTGGATGTTGTATTGTAATTATTGTCTTTGTTGATTTTACATTGTTTTTTAAATGGGGTTCATGTTTTTGGAGTGCATATTAGGTAGATTGTGTGTTATAATATCTTTTAAATATCTATTTATTTTTTATTAAATCAATCAAATTTAATAAAGTGATATTTATTGAAATGTTGGGTTTCATGTATTTTATGGTGTATGATTCATGATTAATGTTTATGTTACAGGTTATGTGGGATATTGTGTGATGGTGTGAGTAGTGTTTTAATGTTAGGTTAATTTTAATAATTGATTTCTTTTTGGGTTCCATTTTAGTTATGTTGTATGCTTGTTAAAGTAAAACAAAATTAACTTTTTGGGTGAGTACGCTATGAAAATATTCTACTTCACTTTTTCATATATTTTATGTGGTATGTTACTTCTGTTTGATGTGTTTCTGGTTTGAGGGTTATCTATATAACTGTACAACAAACTTAAGGTTTCTGCTTTCTAATAAAAATGTAGTATAGCTAAAATCAATTTTTTATAATTAAAAAAATAGATACAATAGATACATTTTGTGTTAGGACAGTATATTTATCCTCATTTCTTCCCCCATATTGAAATATTTTTACCAATGTTTTTTGAACTGGAGTTAGAATAGTAACCATTCAAATTGTGTGCTGTTTCCAGTGTTTGAAGGTTTGAAGTTAGAACAGCATATATGACCCTCTACGACTTTATACACTTTCATCAATGTTTGTTTCCAAGGAATTAGAAGAATACATCTTGCCCCTCCAACTTATGACATTTTCCACATTTATGGGGATTTGGAGGTGGAAGAGTATATTTCCCCGCCCCCAAGCATAGATGTTTCCCAATGCAATTCAATTTTGAGTTAGCATATTTGATCTTACCCCTCCAAATTCTGACTTTTCACCAATGTTTTTGGGGTTTTGGACGAGTATATGTGTCCCAACATCTTTTTATACTCACCACAATGATTGTTAGGCATAAGTTAGTATAGTAATTCTTTCCCTTCCAAGTTATACACATTCCCAAGTGTGTCTGTGACTGAAATTAGAAGGACATATTTGCCCCTCTTCCTCCCTTAACATCAAAATGGAGTTAAAAAAGTAAATCGTTCTCTTTCAAATAAGGTACTTTCCTCAATGATTGGGTGTTTGGCGTTAGAATAGTGCATTTGTCCCCACCTCAGTTTCATACTCTCGCCACAATGTTTATTGGGCTGAATGCTACAATAGCAAATCTTACCTCTCAAGATTATGCACTGGCACTAATAATTGAGGAATTGAAGTTGGAATAGTATATTTGCTTCCTCTTTAATACACTTAACCCAGTGTTAGTTGGACAGAGTTAGAATAGTAATTCTCAACCCTCCAAATTATGCACTGTACCCATGTGAAGGGGTTTGGAGGCAAAATAGTATATTTGCCCATCAGTCCCCAAATGTAATGTTCTTTCCCAGTGTTTGTTGAGCTGGAGTTTGCATAGTAAGTCTTACTATTTCGAATACTAAACTGGTCCCATGCACGGCATGCACTTACCCCAATGTTCAGGGATTTGGAGTCAGACTAGTATTTTTGCAACCCACAACTCCATATGGTTTACTCATATCCTAATGCGTGGAGTAGAGTTTGAAGAGCAAGTGATAGTTTGATAGCCCCACATTTTTGTACCGTTCCCCTTAGATTGTATTTAGGTTAGTTAATAGTATCCTTCCAAAATTATGCATTTCCTCCTTTGGTGGGTTGTAACCAGAATTGTAAAGTGACTTTTGCATACCCAAAATTAAATCGGCCCGTAATCGAAATAGGACGGTGTTTCCAATGTCAGAATTACGATGTCGGTTTCCAACAGCCTTTTCGTGCCGGCCTTTCTGACACAAAAAGGCTGTCTGAAATTGACTTTGGGGGGCCCCTAGCAGGGCATCCTTGCATCCGCGGCCTATGGTTGTGGCCCTGGGGGGCACCTTTGGTTCCCCACTGTAAATCCCTGCACCATGTGGCAGGCACCTTGGTAAGAGAATTTTTAAACATATGGCAGTGATAGTTGTAGGGACAGGGTTTTATAGTTTGGTTAGTTATGGCTGATTACTTCATTGCTTTTGGATATACAGTTTATATTAGGGTGTAGGCTATTGAGGGTAAGTGAGTGAGGACTTGTATGTTTTCAAATAGCTGTACTTGGTTGGATAGCAAGGGCAGGGCTATATGACACTATAAAACATATAATCACAAGGTATTTTACCATGCATATTATGTGAAGCATAACACTACAATGCAAAATGTTTTACCCTAATATAAAAGTTCTTCACAACGCAAACAACTGCCGTGTAAAAATATGTGTAATATTTCATTAATCTAATGCATTGTTACAAAGGCTCGGACTGCCTACTTCTATACATGATAATAGTATAGTAACAAGATAAACCTGATAACCCAATAGGGCCGGGTTTATCATAATATATAGAAAAATCGGTCCAATGGGACTCCTTTCTCAATAACGCCATATGGAACATTTTCTGTTGTTTGAATGTATCTTTCATATTTTTTATTAATGAACAATGCCAATAATTTTTCAATCTATATGAGTCTTCTCTTTTGTTCATCAAGCTGTATTTTTCATTTACTCAAACAAAGTGCTCTACAATAGGTGCTATAGTGGAGATTGCACAGTACTCAATCTCCTAAAAGTACCGCTTCAACGCACGGTTAGTATTCACGCTCGACATCAAATTGGATTGTGTATTAAAGAGTCACTGAGGGATTCTTAAGAGTCAATCCATATTCTACCTTTCTTAGTGATTGGATTCTTCACTATTACTACATTGAGACTAACTGTATCTCTGACGAAATTACTAGCAATGTGGGGCTGTAATAAGACTGTTGTATTAGTTGGATGCTCAAACTGGTGAAACTGCACTTATCATCGATAAGCGCCACTGTCCTAATGAGACCTGCAAATTCTCCGCAAGTTGAAAAGTTGATCCCTACCCTTGGTTGGATTTGGATTTACTGTAAGGATACATCAGAGTCTCTTTAATACAGGATTCTATTTGATGTATAATGTGAATATCAACCTTGCTATGCAATAGTGTAAACAAGGTTTGCAGAATGTAGGAAAGACAACCGACTGCTGTCGAATAAAGTATATCTGTACTGTAGGGCGTGTATCACAGAACTGAGGATTCACTGGAAATGTGTGAAGGGTTTAAACTCCAAATGTAGTTTTGAACAATAACTCTTTTGGATGGTGTGTTGAAGGCCCTTGACCATAATCACGCTCCTCTACAGTGAAAAAAAGAAGTAAAGCAGACTACTGGAACACTTAAAGAACACACCACCACTTCCTGTTGGCTTGGCCCTCTGGAACAAAATTAAAAGAGTAAAGTTTTAATAAAGTCCAACATGTTGTGGACCAGTAGTCTTCAATGCCCAACCTTAACAGAACTATAAAACGAGAAAGACAGCAAGACTATCCTGCCCAGTCTTTAACCTAATGCACTACACACTAAAATATCACACTAATAAATGTTTTCTACTCTATGACAGTGAGCATGCTAAAAGAAGTAAAAGAACACAAACATTTTCCACTACTAAGATTCTTCTAACCCTTGAACATAGTCAAATGTGTACTATTCATAGGAAATATTAACTAGAAAATTACCTACCATTAATAAATGCTTTACTGCCAGAGAAAAACTCTCAAACTTACCATGATTCATTAAGTTAGATAGCTTCAAAATAAACAAAATCAAACCAACAAAAGTAATAATCAATTTTAAATTGACAGTAATAAACACTATTAGAATTATTATTAAAATTATTTACAAAATGTATAAATATAAGGCTGCTTTTTCTGTTTCAGACAAGCAATTGACAAAAAATCTAACAAACAGCCTTGTAGATGAGTGGATACCCAACAGTAAACTGCAACATGAGATACAAAAAACTAAACGCATTGGCCTTTGTCCCACACAACCAAATAAACAAATATTATAATATATAACGCCACAGTATATATTTTGTAAAAACTTAGGAAAAATTGGCTGTAACAGGTAATCGAAGACCACCATGCTTCCAAACACCATGATGAAACTTCTACATGGTTTGTTTAGAAGATGAGACAAAAACTGATAATCTTAGTAACGAATGGCATAATTCCTGTGTCTCAAGTGTAGGAAAATACCATATCTCCCCTTGTGATTTCTTGGAAACTCTGAAAGAAGATTTTTCAAATGTGCAGGTAATCTAAACACAAACACATTGAAACAAAAGAGAGCCAAGCAAATTAATAACAAAATGTAGGCCGTTTAGATCAATTTCAGGCTTAGATTACACAGACATGGTGGCATTTACAGTACAATATTAAAAACACTATTAAGGTAAAAATTACCAAACTATGTTACCTGAATACTGAACAATTAAATCAATCAAGAAACCTTGTTTAACAAAATTAAATATTTACTTGCAGGTCCTTCCCTATTTTTATATCCTCCCTAAAATTCACAAGGAGACTATCCCTGTACCAGGACGCCCCACAGTATCGGGCATAGATTCTGTGCTGGAGCCTTTGTCACAGTTTTGTGATCACTTCTTACAGCCATTGGACAAACGGATCCCCTCCTACGTCCAGGACACCACTGATGTCCTACGCCTCTTGGACAATCTACATGATGGTATCCAGGTGGATTTCCTCATCACCCTCGATGTGGAGGCCCTCTATACTAACATCCCCCAGAGGGCCACACTAGGGATGATGGAGAGGATCCTCAGTACCGAGGAATGGCTTTCCCCCACACCTCCGTTATTCATTATGGAGTGTGCCACTCAAGTCCTTACAGAAAATTATTTTCAGTTTAAAGGCCAATACTATCATCAGACCCAGGGCACTTCCATGGGAAGCATGTTTGCTCCTTCGGTGGCCTGTTTGTACATGGCCGATTTTGAAGAAAGATATATCAATGGTCCAGTAAATCCCTACCACTCTAACATCAAATTGTGGAGGAGATTCATTGATGATATCCTGATCCTCTGGGCAGGGACCGCAGACTAATACAAAGAGTTCTTTGATTGGGTAAACTCACTGAATGGCTATCTC
This sequence comes from Lissotriton helveticus, assembly GCF_964261635.1. Taxonomy (NCBI): domain Eukaryota; kingdom Metazoa; phylum Chordata; class Amphibia; order Caudata; family Salamandridae; genus Lissotriton; species Lissotriton helveticus. The sequence goes on from NC_136067.1 coordinate 731,387,659, forward strand.
AACTTCACCATGACGGCCTCCGCCACCAACATCGCCTTCCTCGACCTGACCATTAGGCTAGTGGGAGGGAAAGTTGATACCACTATGTACCGTAAACCCACTGACCGGAATAGCCTGCTCCACTTCACGAGCCACCACCCAAAGGTATTAAGGCTGAATCTACCTTTTGGACAATTCCTGAGGGTCAGGCACAACTGCACCAACATGGCAGACTATAAGACAGAGTCTACCATTCTATCTAGAAATCTGACGGACAGAGGTTACCCTACTAGGGAGATCTACAAGGCCCGGAAACGTGCCCAGAACAACCATAGGGGGGCCCTTCTTGAATACAACACTCCGACCATGCAGGGTACAGACCTAATAACCTGGGTTACTACTTTCACGCCAGCTTCCAATGAAATCAAGAAGATTATCAAATGGCACTGGCAAATTCTTAACACAGGTACACTGAACCTTGAAATACCCAGGTTTGCGTTTAAGAGGTCAAGAAATATCAAGGACATCTTAGTCCATACTAGACCCAAAAAAGTGGATGCAACCAAGCAAACCACTCTATGGCAATTACCACCTGTACGGGGACACTACCCATGCGGTTCCTGTAGTGCGTGTCCTTTTACGTCAATACATAAGGCGATCCTCTTGACAGATACCTTTACATGGGAACTACGGGGGCCAGGCCCAGACTGGCCGTTGCGGGCACCGGGCAATCCCCCAGTGCGCCGCAAGGGTGGGGGCCGGTGTTGGGCCCTGGGGGCCGTTTTTGTTACAGGGCCGTTTTTGAGGCATAGCTGCAAAATCGGCCCTGTTACAAAATCGGACGAAAACCGGCCCCAGCAAAGAGCTCGGTCGCACCCCCAGGGGGCCGGCCGAACACTTTGCCAGGGCCGGTTTGGGCTCTCAGTCCGGCCCTGACGGGGGCACACTAATTGCAATACTTCGTATTGCATATATCTACTGCGATGCCCTTGTGGACTATAATATGTGGGTATGACCTCCCGCCCCATCAAAACCAGTATTTTTGAACATAGAAACAACTTCCGTTGCAAGAAAACTAACACCAAAATGTGTAGGCACTATGTGGAACAGAACCACACGGCTGACTCACTCTCCTGGATGATTCTGGAAGCTACCTCAGACAAATCCAAACAAAATCTGTTCCTGAAGAAACAGAGGTGGATACACCGATTGGCCACAGACAGCCGCGGGCTTAACAAGGATATTCCATGGAGTGCACTGTAAAGACTATGTATCACACTGCATTGGTAAAACTTCCATACAGTCAGCCACTCCCTCAATATTACTATACCTATCACTGCTACCCTAGTATTGAGGGGGGCCCTCGGGTGATAATGTGGCTGTTTGAGATTCACATCAACCTACAAACCATCTACTATTGTGCTGACACGCAGCTTATGTCACTACACACTGCACCAATTAACTAGGCAGTCTAGGTTGTTGTTTTTTTCCCCCTTCAATGCCATATAACCACTTGCAGAAGTCAGGCACGATGGTTGTTCGTATTACCATGTTTCATAACAACAACTGCCATTTCCCTTGTGACTCGGCACCTGTGATTCAACACGGGGGTTACCTTCGTGCTTTAACAACCCTTTTTAGTCTAACCCAGGGATACTGACTCCACTCTGTCATGGCAGCCCCACTCGCAACCATTGTCACATACCCTACCAACCACGTACGTTTCTGGGATGTGAGCACAGCAATGTCCATCCCGCCATTTGATACATGATTATTGGATTGACACGCTTACTGATGTCATGACATACTGCACTAATTAATTAGGCAGTGTCTGTGGTTCCACCTTTAATGCCATATTACTACGTGAACAATGCAGTCACGATGGTTGTTCATATTGTAACGATCTATAACAATATACGCCTTTTTTCCGTGTGAATCAGCACTAGTGATTCAATACGGGGGACACCCTCGTGTTTATACACCCGTTTTCGAGCATAATCCAGGGACACTGACTCCTCTCTGTCATGGCCGCTCCACTCACAACCATTGTCATATGACCTTCCAACAGCGCGCGTTTCCGGTTTGTGAGCGCAGCAACGCCCATCCCATTATATCTCCACGGCCGCCGTGCCGGCTCTCCACTATCCGGGCCCATCGGTGATGGGTAGGCACGAACTGTACTGACTCAGGCGGACGAAGTAAGTGGGAGTGTGGGTGAACAAGATCTTATGGCTGCCACCTGATACCACGGGGTTTACGGGGACTTAATTCGTTCCCTACGCCTAGTGAAGTGTGGGTTCTACACCCAGTGGTTTACGACCTTTACTTTTACGGATATCTTGGTTATCAGCTCGACACTAATTAACCAGCAAGGGCCATCGCTGGAGGCGCCACTAATGGAGGGTCCGCTTCAGGATGCAGGCAGATCCTTTGTTTTGTACTGTTCCGTCTTGTAGTGAGGCAGACATTATGTTTTGTTCTGTTTTCGCTTTGCAGTTCATAAACGGCACCTTGTACAATGTCGACTTTTAACCAGTCCCATCACGACTCCGGTTTATTTTACTTTACTTTACTGGCCCACATCTTCTCGCGTTACGGTATGCAATGGGCAACTTGGTGTAGATGAGTCTTACCAGCATTATTACAATCTGCATGGTGTTTGACAACTTAATCGATCCCCTAGACTGGAGCAATATACACGGGATCCCCACGGGATCCCCAGAGACCATGCGCGTTGTTTCCTAAGCTTGCAGCCTACCCGGCTACCTTCATTTCACAATGAATGTCACACATACCCTCGCTTCTGGCGCACTCTTCGAGGGTCTCTAACACCTCTATACCTCTCCCCAGCCTTAGTTACAATGGCTTCTCCCCTGATGTCAGACCTGCTGGGCACTGTTGACACCTAATAACTCTAACTATTAGGTGAGTAAATTGCTCTTGCTCATCCAGATACCCTGCCAGGTATGAATGCTGCTGCAATCAAATGTTTTTACTGTTTTTAAGACACCCATATTTGGGATTTGCCACTATGGTTTTAGCCACATACTAGCTGCACCTATCACTAGTATGTAACGATGACACTTTACACTCACGGTCACTACAGGGAATGCATTTTGTCACTTACCTGTGGTAACGGTCTCTTTTGTCTCCCAATTTAGGCAAGAGCAGGTGTTAAACAGGTAGTGCAATTTGTGTGCTTTTTGTTAAACTGACACTTTTGTAGGTCATGTTTTTGTAGATAGTAGTTTTGATATATATATTAGGTCCTGAAGAATTGCATGTCAATGTACTTTAAGCGAGAAACATGTTGACCAAACCTTTCACACCTTAGTACTGTCTCGTATTTGGAAACTTAAGTTCCAGCGAGTACAGACTAATCTTTATTTTATTTGCGGCAGAGGACCACCAGAAAAAATTGTTTTCCGGTACCTTATGCCTCATTTTATCCTCACCCACACCGTCTACTCTGTTCTGACCTTTCACCCTCACTTCATCCATAGGCAGTTGGATAAAAAGATCTCCGATAAAGAGCCCCTCTTTGAGGTGTGCCCGTTGGGTATTGCAACGCCTACCCACCGAGGAGCATTGCCTATGATGAAGCATGACACTCGAAGGGTGTGTGAGGCCATTATATCCAACACAAAAGATACCCAGGGTTAGTTCTCCATTGAGCACTACCCCTTGCACCTTAGTGACCATCCTTTCCTTCCTTTAGGAACAGCCCAGTCCCCTTTTTGTTGTCCGCAATTTCCAGGGCTGCGACTGCTGCTGGACCTTCTACTCACCTTTCTTGAGTGGTAATCTCAGCCCTTTGGATCATAACTGATCCCTTCCTCCCCTTCTTTGTTGAAATCTAAACACAAACACATTGAAACAAAAGAGAGCCAAGCAAATTAATAACAAAATGTAGGCCGTTTAGATCAATTTCAGGCTTAGATTACACAGACATGGTGGCATTTACAGTACAATATTAAAAACACTATTAAGGTAAAAATTACCAAACTATGTTACCTGAATACTGAACAATTAAATCAATCAAGATAACTTGTTTAACAAAATTAAATATTTACTTGCAGATCCTTTACTTGTTGTCTTGCTAGAACTCCTCAAATCTGCTCAAAACCATCTTGAAGTTTCATAATCCAAATGTAGTCAGTAAAAATCAAAACATCCAAAAATCCTGCAACATATTGAAAAGTAAAATAAATTTTTTCCAGAGGGATACCTTTGAAAACTGATAATTATTTGCAGAAAGAAAAAGAAAAACTGCTCTAGGAAACACCATTACATATCCAAAAACAATACAAAGCGACCCGTAAAAACCTGAAAATGTTGTGAAAACTCATGAAAATTACTAAATGTGATTTTTTTTAAAGGACTAAATACATCATTAAAATGACTAATTGTGATTTTTCTTACAGGACTTTCCAATAATAATTTCAATTTATACTAATATTTTTAGTTTAATTTTTAAAGCCATAAATACCACCAAAAAACAATATACAAAGAATATCTTTTATTTGATTGTTATTTTTCAAACTGTTAATAAAATATTCCAATATTCGGATTACTTTCTAAAAAAGGTTATGTTTTGAATAAAGAAACTAGTATACACAATACTATTAATTTTATGTTTTTTTAATACATGTGTGATAGATATGTGTGCGGAAAATAAATACCCCAATCTTTTGTACTTAAAAGTATAATAAAATAGTAATCTGTGGTAGCCACAATTTCTAAAATGGATACACTATTTATGTCATTTTTAATATGAGGGTAAAGCGTCTCAATCCCCATTCCTTATTAAAAAATATATTTTTTTGCATAAATAATCTATATTTATATGGGGGTTACAAACTCTAATGGACGGTCTGAGGGGAGAGGAGTTGGCCTAATGGCTAGGGCGTCAGCCCTCGAATCTGGGGAGCTTGGTTCGAATCTCGGCAATTACGCTGAACATCCTGTTATTCTGGGCAAATCACTTATTCTTCCCGTGCCTAAAAAAAATAAATGTGTCCTCATGTAATGCAACTGGTGCTATGTAAAGCACTCTGATACCCAATTTGGGTCATGTTCACGCTATATGAAACTCTGTTAAAAAATCAGTATAAAATTTGAATTTAAAAAACCACCTGTATTGTACTGTCCTTCGTTGTACTGCCCCATATAGATGTAATGTCCTGTGTGGTTATGTCCTTTTGAGTTGCACTGCCTTGTGGTAAGCGCAGTGCATTGTATTGGTTAAAATATAATGGATTCAGACACTGGCACTTCATGCATGTGATTAGTTTGTTTGGAAGCTATAGAGAAGATAATTTGAGCAAGAGATTGCTCTTGTTTCAGCTCTTGGTGCCTGTGTTCTTTTTTGTAATGTTTCAATAAATTGCTAGAGAGTGGTTTCGTGTTACTGGGTTTCAATGAAAGAGTTGTGCACATGCCTGTTGCATTATTTGTTTTGGCTGCGCTATGAGACAGAATCTGACTTAGCAGCTGTGCCCGACTAGTACATGTGACCCACCCAGATGTCTTCAAAATAGTCTAAGAAAGGAAATGTTTTTTTCGTCATTTGCTTGCTAGTGTGGTGGGTCTTTTAGTCTGTCTGTAGGAAATTGTGTTACTAGTTAAGGGGGGTGAAACCCTACTCAAGCTGCAATCACAGTGCCTGTCAGGGTGATGTCAACAGCAACCCCAAAATATCCTGTGCTTAACCCTCTGGAAACTTGGCACAACAGCAGTCAGGCAATGTGTGAAGTATTTATGCAGCACCGCAAACAGTACTGAAGTGAAAACACAACACAAGAAAAATCCCACCGCTACGTAGACAAATAGAGTGAATTTAAATAAATTATTTGAGACCAAAACAACAAAAATCCAGTTTGTAGAACCGGAGACATGCAATTTTAAAGGTTTGGGTAAGAATAGTGCCTAAAGGGTCAAAGCGCCAACTGTGGTGGTCTGGTCACACAGGACTTGTACAAAGTCACAAGTTTAGGTCAACTGTGATGGAGTGAGGGCGAAATAAAGGGACCAAGTTAGGCCCACTGAACAAAGTACCTTAAATTCAGGTTGAGGAGCATTGCATGATTCCACGTAGAGGATGCATCATGCAGCTGCGATCTGAGATCCTGCCTCAGGATGCGATGCGCAGCGGCAAATAATGTGAGCTGTAGTGCTGAGAAGTGAGGTCCTGCATCGAGTATGTATTGCGCAGCGCTGCTTCTGAAGAGCTGTGGGGTCCTGAGTTGTGGATGTGTCACGCTTTAGCGGTTCCGATGTGGAGCTGCGAGAAGATGCATCACACTGAATTGGTTCTCCTTGGTCTGCAGCTGGGCTTGTACCACACCTTCAGGCCCACTTCCAAGGATCCAGGGCTGGTGTGCCACTACTTTGAGTCACATAAGACAGAGTCCATGTGCTGTGTTCAAGGTGGTTGGAGCCTTTCGATCCATGAGGCTCTGATAGAGAGGCCAGCCAGCTAGCGCTTGTGGTCCAGGGTCTGTGGTTCAAGAGGCAAACCCTAGTGGCCCAGGGTTCAAGAGACAAGTTCAGTCCTTTTCACTCAGGCAGCTTAGCCACGTGGTCCAGCCTCGTTTCCACTCAACTGGCCATGGAAACAAAGTTGAGAGAGGATGTATTAGCTGTAGTAGTTGTAGGGCCCGTGTGATTAACTCCATTTTGTGTGCCCCAAACCTCAGTTGTGGATACGAGGCTGGACCACGTGACTAAGCTGAATTTGAAGGCTTGTGTTCTCTCCATTATGGTCACTGGTACGACCACATATTAAAGTGGAGATTGTTCACCCATCAGAGGGGAGTCTTAGGGCCCTTCTGCCTCATGGAATTATCTTGGTCTATTTTCTCAGTTGGATATCTTCGGAATCAAAGTCGCTCCTTCGCCTTCCTAGTCCTCATGAGGACCCGCGTTTGAGGCATTCAGTGGCCCCTTTCCCTCCCCAGGTGTCGGGTCGAAACGTTGGCACTCTTTCATTAAGCCTGAATCGTTTATATACCTGTGCAGAGTGGCAATCATAACTGGATGTATGACGTTACAACGCATACTTTTACAACGCCTACCTTTACATCGCAAGTTTTACAACGCATACCATTACAACGCATAGTGCTTTTAGGCGCTGGATAGTGAATAGTTTAATTTACTATTCCAACTCCAGTCCCAGTGGATAGTAGGGAAGGTGTTGGATAGTACATTAAACCTATTCCCTATCCTAGAGCGCCCCCCAGCGCAATGTGTTGTAATGGTTTGTGTTGTAAAAGTTGCGTCGTAAAGGCACTGCATGGTAAAAGTTGCGTTGTAAAGGATGTTTACCATCGTAACTTAACAACTGGACCACTTCTAGATGTGATATATGTTTTTAGAAATTGTATACCGGATAGGCTTTCATGTACAATAGTACAATTTGTGTGCCATCTAAAGAACCCCCCTTTTTCTTTTCCTTTTTCTACTCCTTATCCAACACAAGCACCTTCTCTGAGCACTCATCTTTAGCACGTTATCCATTTGTGAAACTGAGAGTTTTCTATACAATGTGTAAATAAGAATGTTGTTTGAGACTGACTTATATGTAACTAAACTTTCAGAAATGCAATTATGTGTATGTGTCTTAATCGTCTGGTTTATAAATAGTGTCTGCTGCCCTAACCTTGTAACTGTGGATTGAATCTATAAGACTTAGGGGTCGATTAGGATGGCGGACGGACTTGCGTCCGTCCACCACCCCAGAGGTGGAGGGACCGTCTGCAGGGGCAGCGGCGGTCCCTCCGTGCAAATTAGGATGTGACCGCCACCCTGGCGGTCACATCCTGTATGTTTTAACATTGCGGCGGGTGCTGCTTGAAGCAGCACCCGCCGCAATGCTAAAACTGCATGTTTTACATTTACATGCACAAAGCGGCAGGCACCGCGCGGTGCCTGCCGCTTTGTGCATGTAAATGTTGGGGGGTACCATAGGTACCCCCCATGTGCACCCCCCACCCCCCGACACCCTGGGGGCCCACAACGGGCCCCCAAAAGCCAAAGTCCACATGCTTTTCCACGGCGGAAAAGCCGCCGCAGAAAAGCATGTGTTTGTGCAAATCCTGATTTGGTTGACGGTGTCTTGCAGACACCGTCACCAAATATCCCTCCTTACACCGCGGATCAGCGGCAGACGGACCTGCCGTCCGCCGCTGGTCCACACGCACTCCCACCGCCATCCTGATCTGGCGGTGGGTCTTCCAAGTCACTGCGGCGGATAATCCGCATACTCCGGGCCGGCGGTGGCTTCCGCCGGCCCGGAGTATGCGGATTATCCGCTATCATAATGAGGCCCTATGTTTCTTCTTTTCCATGTAGTGCGAGGATATATTTTTATTTATTCAGTTCTCTTATGCCTCCTGTTGCTTTTTCCGATCAGACCATTGTTTGTTTGTATCATAAGTTACCCATGTCCTTCGGGTGAATTTTGAGTTAGCCCATGGTTTTGTGAATATTGATTAAAATTAAAGCAGAAGCCTTGATTAGGGATTATAAGATAGGTTTTGATTTGCCTGTTTATCATTACATATTGAAAATCCACTTTTAATTTGCCAGGTGAATAGTTACTGCTTTTTGATGTATTACTGGGGTAAAGCCTTGGTAGGTTGAAGCGTGTTCGTTTGCCAAAAGAGCGTTGGCTAAGGGAATATCGTGGTTGACATATTGTTAGTCTTGTTTGTAGATATGACTACGGGTAGAGGCATGCCTTAAAAGTCCCATCTGTTTTCGAAACTGATGATTGGTTTAAAGTTAATGTTATTCTCAGTACTGAAAATTATAATGTGTTTATATTTCTTATTATCATAGACTATGTGCTCTACTGTGTATTAAAGTAAAGAGGGTCACCGTTTTCTTCTAAGGGTTTGTCTGCTGGTGTGGTCTGTTTTCTGCACTTATTTTTCTGTTTATGGTTGTTTCGAGATTTTCTGCTGGTGCCAGGATTTCCTTAAACCTAAGAGATATTAGGTGCATCATAGCACATCATAGCCCCCATCTTGATGAATGCACAATAAATTCATTGAAGGTCCAAATTGTGTTGCTGCCATACACGACCTTTAGATGTCAAACAGGCTATGTTTCTTAATGTACTGATTGTATTATTTAAAGCCTCACAACATCTACATTTTTGTATTGCTGACTGTAAATGTGTATTGTTGGATAGAGACCCCATAATGTTTTCAGATACTGCATATACATATTATGGGAAGTGTGCTATTTGAACTGGTTGATGCTTTTGATCTGCACATTCATTCTGTAATTTTTTCAGACATTCGATGTTTAACCAAATGTTTCATCACTGATACAATTAGGGCCTAATTCTGAGTCCTGTGCAATTATAGAAGGTAATACAGCATTGTGCTGCATTTACCTTCTGTGATATTACTGCATAATAACTCTGAGTGAGGTTGTATTCTGGCATAATGTAAGGTATCAGAGCTTGATCACATGATTAGCACACTTTACCTGTGTTATGAATCTTTTACCTCAGCCATATCTGGACAGATTTTTCTAAGTAGGTAAGGTAGGTTTTGCCAGGCTTTCATAGGCAGGAACAAATCTGTCTTACACATATTGTAAGCTTTTCCTGGCAACTTGTGTCAGATAAAAACTGCCAAGGCCTGATTATTTACACATTCTCAGAATTTCAATATGTTAGAAGAAACCTCTTTGCATCTAAATCAGCCAATCATAAAAATGCTCAAATTTGATTATATTATTCTTTTTCGAGAAGGATGTGTTTATTGCCTACTTTGGATGGTGTTATTCTTTTTAGTAGAAATCTACCAGTTTTAGATGTTGCTGATCATTAAAAGTGCCAATATTACTCAATGTGTTATTGCATCACATGGGTTTATTTTAGAATGTGGGATAATAATGTTTAACGGGTAATAACATAAAATACAAAAGAGCATTCTGGTGAATTTCGGAATTTAGGCCAAAGACTTTGGCTCAGATTTATCATAGATTCATGCAGTGCAACATTACAAGTCACCACTGTCCTGCATGAAAGAGAAGGGGAAGGAATATGCCGCATTTAACATTATAAGGCACATTCCTCTCCTTTCATTGTCCTGGTGCGTAATGTGCTACATTGCGCCAACGCAGGCACCCTTGTGTCATGGTGCAAGGGTGCCTGCTTATAGGCAAGATTGTTTTTGTGCAGAAAGGGACCACTTCCTGCAGAAAAACAAGACTCAGAAGCATTTTCCTCTTTCTACGTGTGCTGCAGAATGCAAGAGGAAATGGAATGAAAGTGGAAAAAATATATTTTTCCTTGTTACACCTCACCTGGGTAGGTGTAGCACTTTGGTGCATTCTACCACTAATGATAAATCTGGGAATGCACCAAATCCATAGGTGGAACACCGACGCTCCACTCATGGAGCGCCTCCCTGCGGCAGTAAATCCCTGCCTTGTGTTACTCCAAAGTTATCGAGCCATTCAGGGCGACAAAACACTATGATAAATGGAGGCCTTTGTTTGCAGTGAATGAGTGCTAGGTTCCCTGTTACATGACTCCGCATACTGCTCCTTTAACATATCGGTGATAAATCTCCTAGAAACTACATTGTATAAAACATCCAACGATGAGAAACGCTTAGGAAGCAGATTTCTGCTTTTTTCGGTAGGCAAACAGCTGATGTCTGCGTGCAGCAAACAAATGAGAGCCTTTTAGAAAGACTGTTATACAACATTAACCTTCTGAGGCCCAACCTCGATTAAATATGGGAACAAAGAAAAATTTCGATGGCACAAGTAGCTTAACTGGGTGATATTTCAGCAAGATTTATCCTTACTGCCAAGAGAAAATATGGCACAGGCTTTAACAACACAACCTACTACATCATAGGTAATGCCAGTGCCAGGTTCAAATACATAAACACAGGTACTTTATCTTTTCGAGCAAATTCTCAGAGTTAAAAATAAACATAGAAGCACCACAGGGCCGAGGAGACCCTGGAAAAATAGGTAAGATTGATTAGATATAGGATGCAAGCAGGAAAGTAAGTCTCAGATTAAAAAGTCGTTTGAAAAGACTGCTCCTTCAGAAGGAAGTGTCAATTAGAAGCAGGGGTTTTCTTAGGACTCCTGTCTCAAAGATGGGTTTTGTTTCCACATACATGCTAGAAGAGACTGAACATAATTTGCAAGCCAAGGAATGCCAGGACGGTGTTCTGCGCACGAGCCAGCAGGAGAACTGTTGTAACTTATGTTTACCTGCTGCTCAGCCAGAATGAGTGTGACGTGGAATGTTGGATGGATAGTATGTTGGATGTCTGTGAGTGTCAGTTGGGTATTGGCTGAGCAGCAGGGTGGTTGCTCCTGGTGGGGGTTTCCTCATTTATTCATGTAACAACTTATAAAAGAATCTAACTATTGTACGCTAGAAGTCCGGACTTCCTTTTGATTACTACAAGAACATTAGACTCTTTTTTCTAGATTCTTGGCTTTCGTTTCTTTAGATATACTAAGACTACAGTAGGCATGGTACCATCATCTTAAAAACTAGAGCGGTCTACCTTGAAGCTGGCGAACCTGGTTCGAGTCTCGCCTCGGACGTCGAACATCCTGTGATCCTGTGCAAATCACTTCATCTCTCATTGCCTTACAAAATGAATGTGTCCGTCTGTAATGCAACTGATGCTCTTGTATAGTGTTCTGATACCTTCGGGCAGAGATCGCACTATATTACACTCCAAACAAAAAAAGTACCCTAGGGCCGGAAAAGAGAGGACAGCTTCATGTGCTCTGTGATGGTTTTAAAAAAAAATAAAGGTGAATTCCACAGTGCAGATGAGTGGTGCCTTCCATTAGCAAACCAAGACATATACACTAGCCAAGAAGATACTGACAATTCCATCAGAACATGGGTGTGATAACTGTACTAATGGTTGCATAGGAACTACTTCCTAAACAAAAAGGTTGTCTCATTAAGTCTAATGAGGAGGGCAAACATGTTTAAATAATAAAGTGTACTAATTGCTTTTCAAATAGCAAAAATTAGCTGACCCTTGCCTAGGTTGCCTGATTACTCCGAAAGGAGTTGCAAACACTACTTTCATGAACGATTCATTTTAAACCCTAATAAGTTGTTTTTCTATCCTTTTGGGGCTCAGCGGTGGTTATAGGAGATGAGTGGTTACTTAAAGCCCCTCTGTTGCCTGCTATTTTCTCTTTTGCCACGTGCCTCTGCGCTAGTCACTCACCTGACCATTGCTTTCAAATCAAAGGGATTTGAGAAATCAGCAGCCATGACAATGATACACGGTTTTAATTATTTTATCATGACTTTGTTATGAAAATGTTTTTCCATTTACGTCTATGGTCCACTGTTGACTGTATCTTGCCATTGAATCTAAATAGGGCTCCTCTGCTTTTTGGACAGATTTGCACTTTACAACTACCACATGCATACATACACTTATGTCTATGTATCAGGCTTGCCAGTGTCACATTTGAGAGGAGATGATTGTTGCAATAGTGTAGCCAGTGTGTCATGGGTATTAGTGCAAGGAAAGAAATGGGCCCGGTGGCCTCTTGTTTGAATTATAAAATACAGCAATAATCAGGGTGACTGACTGACCTTTTGGCATCAGGTGTTGGCTTTTTATACCTAATTTTCTTATTAACCCCTTACACCTTTCCCGCTCACCAGCTTTATCATCACTTTTAAGTAAAATGAGATCCTGAGAGCAGTAGCAATGTTTTGCTGTTGTCAACACATTTAGACATGTTCTCATTATTTTCATTTGTTTAGTGGTTTAAGCAGATCAACTATTGGAAAAGTGATGTAGCAGGGAAACATTGTTTACAACACATGCGTTACACCGTGCGTTTTTACAACAAATGTTTTATAATGCAAAATCCATTACAACGAATGTCATTACATTGCATAATCCATTACAACGCATTCCCCAAAGTAATGCCCAAGCGGAGTTAGAATAGTAATTGCGTTGTAATGGATTATGCGTTGTAATGACATGTGCTGTAACGACATGCGTTGTAATGGATTTTGCAATGTAAAAAATGTGTTGTAATGACGCGCATTGTAACACGTGCATTGTTAAAGTTTTATATTCGATGCAGCAAAGCAATAGAGTGGCTGGGGACCCATAATGGCTAGTATGGCCCTTCTGCTCCATCACACAAATGTTTTCCTGTTGTTTCTGTGTGTTTAATGTTGAACATTCTACAATCAGTGGGTGGTATGTTGTAACAGTGTTGTAGCCTTCTGCCTCGGCCTGTACAGATCGTTAAAGTTCCTCACCTTTGCTATAGGCCCGTACTACAAGAGAGCATTTAACACCTGGCATAGCCTTCTCCAACAACCTCTAATGCATGTAATTAACAGTGATAGATAACATTTCATTTTATCCTGTTCGGTTTCCCCTTTTGTTTTGCATCGTATACGCTGACACCCTTTCAAAGGAAAGAAGGTTAGGTACTTAGAGGCAGATTTATCAAACTCTCATGCAATGCAGCGCAGCGCAGCAAATCACCCTGCTGCGCTGTGCTATGTAAAAGGGAAAGGGCAGGAATACAGCGTATTTAACATTATACAGCACATTCCTGTCCTTTCTATGAGTAGGCATACTTTTAGCTGTCTAGCGCCAACGCAGGCACCCTTACACAGGTATCTGCATTCTAAGCAGTATTGCTTTGTGCAGGAAAGGAGACCTTCCTGCTCAAAAACAACCCTGAGTCGCATTTTCCTCTTTCTATGTGTGCTGCTGAATGCTGTGCACATAGAAGGAGGAGAAAACAAGGAGCAATAAACATATTTCTGCCTCCCTTGGGAAGGCGTAGCATTATGATGCATTCCAAAGTTTACCTGTTTTGGTACATCTGGGAATGCACCAAAATCCATGGATGGATGTGCGGGACCGCCCACACTTATCCCACGGAACGTCTTCTTGGGGCAGAGTAATGCAAGGCAGCGATTTGCGCTTCCTTGCATTACTCCAGATTTATCAAGCCCTGCAGGGCCATGCAAAGTGGCCTTGCGTGACTTGATAAATCTGACTTTCTTGTTGTGTCGCCCTTTCACTCCCTTACATGGTCCAAAAGCGACCCAATAACAATGAAAAATATTCCCCTTAATACCTCTGAGGCCCTGTACTTGAAAACCAGTGGTAAAGTTAAACCAGAGAAACTGTAGCTTTGTAAATTGTAGCCCTATATTTCTATAAGCCAAAGTCCTTTATCACCTGATTGATATACTTTGAAAGCAATTCAGAATAATAGATACAAATTACCAGCCGCGGCCCGTGGAGGGAGTTGCGGTGGGGCAGAGAGGCGGGCCGGAGGGTGCTAATAACCGGCATATGGATAATTGGAGGTAAGTAAACAATTTAATAAATAAAACGAATTTCGTAGCGCGCGCTGCATCGCATTTTGTGATGCAGGGCACGCTACGAAATTCGTTTTATTTATTATATTGTTTACTTACCTCTAATTATCCATATGCCGGTTTTAGTACCCCTCACCCTACCCCTCCCCCGCCCTGCCTCTTTGCCCCACCGCAACTCCCTCCATGGGCCGCGGCAGCAAATTACTAGGAAAGACTTTGGGGTCTCTGTTGTAATACAAATGAGGTCCAAATGTAGTCAAAGAGTAGGTTACATGAGTAGGTTTATTAAGTCTTAGTTACAAGATACTCAGATGGTAAGTAGTAGATAGGAAGTTCAGCCCCACCACGAGCAGCCTCTTTGCTGCTCATCCACACACGCCAACCTACACTCTCTCAACCACACCAGGCACTCCACCATTCCAATACCTCATCAAACACTCCATCATTCCACAACATTACATCCATACTGGCTGAGCAGCAGGGAACAGGAAACTAAGGGAAAGGATGCATTGTGAGAATTCAAGTCAAAACAATCTAAATGGCTATCATGTCACGTGCAGGATCTAGTGGCTTAAAAGCACAGTTTATCTGACAATGACAGCTTGATCAAGACCACAGTGAAAGCATTTCAGCGGAATCTTCAAATACTCGCTATGCAGCAGGTATTGTTTCTTAATGGGAGGTAGGAACACACAGCAGCATTCTTCAATTCTAGGGTTTCTCTTTAGTTTGCCAGCATGGCAAGCAGTCTTTATTCAGTGAGCCTGATGTACTGTTCCCATTCACAAACCAGAAAAGTAACATTTGCAGACTGACTGGTTTACACATGGGAACGCAATTTGCAATGTCGTCAATATACTTATATATATAGTAACATCGCAAAATGTAAATTTGTAAGAGATAGTATAACACCTGCCTTATGAATTTTCCTGAGGCAAGTTGCAATTTGTGTGTCTCCCTGTGACTGGTGACAAATGCAGGGGTGCAATTCCAAAATGGGAAACATTTCTTTTAAAAGCAGTGTTTGTCCATTAAAAGGACAGGTGCCTCTTTTAAACAAAAAAAGTTTTGCCCTTTGGGAACATTTCAGGTGAGCTATTATTGGTCCTTGGACTGCTGCGTGCTCTACGCACAGCCATAAACATGAATCCCAAAGAGAAATCTGTCTCAAGAGGACAGCTTCCCCTGTGCAAATCAGTTATCACCCCTCTGGGGTCAGTAACTTATCAATGGTTTGTGACAACAATTGTGGTCACAAATCGTTGGCACATTCCATTGAAAACCTCAAAAGCGAGGGTACCTCTTTCACTCCCACTCATAATTGCTTTTTGTAATAGATTGCCAAAGCCCTTTTTACTATTTAGAAAGACTATTTGACTTGTAAAAGAGCTGTTACAGTTTAGGAAGGAATTTTTGAATCACAAATCCTGTGCTTTTGTGATTTGCAGACTCTGCAACCCAAGGTACCTTTGTACCTGAGCCGCCTTCTTCTTATAAGCTTTCTATATGTTAGTGGGATTTGGGTTAAGATTCAGCACCTAACTGAAAAGTTCTTTCTTCAACAACACGATCCAGAGAATACGCTTCAGAATTCAAAGAGTAGCCTGCCATTTGCCCACCTCATAAAGTATAAAAAATAAAAATCAAGTCAATTCACCCTAATGGGTCAAAAATGACTGCTTCTGCAAATGTCCAAATCCACACATATGCCGCAATGTACAGTCAAGAAATTATTACATCCTGCCTACTCTCCTGTATGTAGCCCTGTCCTGGAGCCACCAAATGACATGCCATGAAGAGCAAGCATCCCAGATAGTTGAGTACACAATAGCCTGTGAGGAGGCATGATTTCTGACACTACAAATAAAATCACTTCCGTGCAGGTAAGAAGGATCAAACACAACACTCCAGCTACTCTAGAAGACACTAACAGCGCCACAAATGTCTGAACTCACGATGACTGACTCCAGTGGCATAGAGATAACAATAGACAAGCATTGTCTAAGTCAATATGTTACTCTTTGAAAGACATAAGCCGGCATTTTGACCTTTCCAGTTTTTGTTGCCAGTGCTGAACAGCATCGACAAAAAGGGCTAGTTGTTGGTGCTAAAAAAAGACCAGCAAAGAAAAAAACGCAAAAATCCGGCCCCAGTGTGATGACATATATTTGTCACCAAGCCTGTACGTGCATAATTCGTGATGTGGTGGCAATTGTTTTTAACTATTTACTGCAGAAAATTAAAAACACAATAAAGGGTGTTGTAAAAGCACGTTTAGAGAAAGGAGGAAACTGGTAGCACTCTTAAAGAGTGAAAATTATTGAAATTAAAAAATAAAACTGGAAGAAGACAGACAGAAGATCAACGGTGAAGTTGGGAGAGCAAGTCAACACGACTGATGAAACAAGTGGTGGGTAAAAAAGATAAGCTCAGTGGCATGGGAAGCGGTGGGGAAAGGAGCAGGCGAGCTGGGGGCTGGGCGAGCAACATGGCAAGTCTAGGGAAAATGTGAAAGAGAAAACTCCTTGAACCTAATCAGTGGGAGGATGCAAGTCATCCATTTGTAAGAATAGTACAGAAGCTGTGCTCCAGGTATGGGTCAAAGGTAAGATGAAGAAGGAAAGGACTTGAATAAGAAGCAAAATAATGAGATTGACAAGAGTGCTAACCAATGATAAACAAGGGGCTGACCCAAAGCACTTTAAGTACTGGAATTGTACTTACTAAGCTTTTTGATAACAGACAGCTAAAGTTACTTGTAGATGAGTCTTAAAGATGCCTGATTTTAAAAGTTACCAGGGTCACACCGGTGAGGTGCCGGGCAAAGACGCATCAAATCATATTCGATAGTAATAAAGTATCACAGAGGGCAATGTAAGACCAAATATATAAAGATTTATGTTGTCAATAACCCCATGCAAGTATTGTTGAACAACTTAACTTCTGTTACCGGCAGAAGTGATTAACCATCAAATTGCAACTGCTATAAAGAAAATTGTATCCTAAGTCTGCAAAGGAACCTAAACTTTTTAAAAACTGCTAAGCAAATAACACAATGGGTGCATTTTTAAAGCACACATTCGCAAGTTGGGGCATCTTGGTACTAAAACGCAGATGCTAACTGTTTCCCAACTCAATGCCTCTTTTTGATCAACCTCAGAAGGATGAAAGGCTTAGTGGACCCATTGGGATTCAGTCCTGTGACCGTGAGATCAAACACAGAATCCCGAAGTGGATGCATTAATTCACTGAGTCACCAGAACGATCTCCAGAAGATACACCTACAATAACAAATGCAACATTCAGTAATGAAACTGGAAGGTGATGGTTGTGGCCAAAAAATGAGTATGACAGCTGATACGTGGAAATCCTTACAGCAGTGCTATTGGATTGCAAGTGGAACACGTTTCCAAACATGGGATTGTTATGATTAGAAGATTTTATTTATATGGGTCTAAAGAGGCGTGGCCGACACAGGTAAGAGCAGTGGGGGCAAGGCGGATGTGGGGGAAGTCGACAGATTACGAGATATGTAAAATCTAATAAAAAGTCACGATGCGGCGAGCGCAAGGTAAGGGGTTTTACCTATTTTTTTATTTAATTTTACCTATCCCGTCATCTGTCAATTCCCCCCACCCAGCCCCGTCCCTGCCCCACCCCTTGTCCCACCCCATGCCCCACCCCTGCCCCACCCCATGCCTCACCACTCTTACCTATGCCGCACCTGGGTCTAAGTCTCAGATATTTCAGTTATATGGTGCTCCAGCAAAACAATATGAAAAGCATGGAGACGTGGTGTAATAGCTAAGTTTGCAACTGGCTTAATTGACCTGTGGATTTGTGCATTGCTTTCCATTAATTACAATCCCTTATTGTTCAATTTTCCCTCTAGCATACATCATAAGTATGGTCTTAATTACGGATCTGTGGACATGCAGCCTTATACTTTGTGTGTTGACACCCTGTTCCCTCTCCACATCAGCATTTGGATTCTATTAACGAGGACTGGGAATAGTTTTGGAATTAATAGGGAGCATAGGTGTATTGAGCACCTACAAGTTTTTAAAGGAGCAATTTCTTCAGGGTTGTTTTTTCATCGTAAACTGCATATCACAATAATGTTAGTAGTAGTTGAAAAACGGACATCTCCCTACTAGTACCTCCATTTTAGATCCTCCATAGGTATACCATATTTTAGCCCAGTTGGCTGGTATGTCTTGGACCCTAGGTCCCATAATGGGGAAAACAAGATATGGACACTGGATGCTTAATGTAACTGAAGTCTGGGCACATGCGCCCAGCACCCTTTTATTGGCCCAGTCACCTGACCTTGTGACACAGGTGTAGGAATGGGTGTGGGGTGGGATAAGCCACAACCCTCTGGGAGGGATTTATATTTTGAGGTGTCCTCAGGACACTCCATTCCTCCCAAAAAACAAAAGCAATTTTAAAGAGTCCAACGTGGGAAATAAATAAACCACCAGGACACAACTGTTAGTTTCTCAGTCTCAAGAGTTAACCAGCAGGACAGCAGTGGACAACTGGACGAACAGTTCAGGCTGCAATAGAACATCACCTGAGTTCATTGTTTAACCTATGGTGAGTCAGGCCATAAACACTGTTGCAAAGACGTCCAAGATCTTCTGATGGCATGGCGGAGGGTCATGTTCAAAGAGTACAGAGTGGGCCCGCCCTGCTGGTGCTCTGGGTAGTTTGTGGTTACTGTCCAAAATTCAGGTTGTGCATCAAAAACATTGCTGGAGTCAGTTGTGAAGCTTGCTTTTGTTCTGCCACTGATTCTTTGAAGAAAGTCTTGAAGGAACTTGGAAATGTGTCAACAAGCTTCTGAGGCCTTTCTCTGATCCCACTCCAACTCTACTATCTTTCCCTGGAGCAGCACTGATTCCATCTCTTTAGTGTGGAAGCACCTTGTACTGCGTTTGGGCTTTGGTAGGGTTGAGTGTGCACCATGTGTGGGCCGCTTCAAGGCCACTGAAGAGCCACTGCTTAGTCACTTGTGGAAAACTTTGGGGTACATCGGTCATGGTCAAGGCATGCTGAAAACTGGACCATCATACCGAGTGGTTGATCCAATTGTCACTGGTTGACTGTTGCTTCAGAGTTTCATGGATGCTTACTGGTCTTTGGTGTGAGAATGAAGTGTAATTCCAGTCGTATTGTAAGGTTGTAAGAACAGGGGACCAGATGTACGACCTTGCAAATTGCGACTCTTTTGCGAGGCGCAATTTACTATGTACAACAGTGTTTTTCTCACTGTTAGCGATTCCCAAAGGGGTCGCACATTGAGAGGCTCATGAATATTAATGAGCCTCTCGCAATTTGCGACCCCATTGGGAATGGCAGGCCCTCCCAGTTATGGTGGCCTGCTGGGCTCAGCAGACCTCCATGTCTGGGACTGCTTTTAAATAAAGTTTTTTTTTTTTAAATGCAGCCCGTTTTCATTAAAGGAAAACGGGATGCATTTAAAAAAAACGAAAATTACAAGTTTACGTTTAATTTTTTAAGGGCAGGCAGTGGCCCTTAAAAAATATTTTCCCCTGCATTTGCAAAGGAGAAGGGGTCCCTTGGGGACCCCTTCCCTTTTGCGAGTGCAAATTGAAGGTGTTTTGTGCCTGCAATTGCGGAAGCAAACATTCTTTCATTGGGTTGCGCTCGCTATTAGGAAGGGTATGCCCCTTCCTAATAGCGAGTCACGAAAACCAATTTTGCGTGTCGCAAAAAATTGCAAGTCGCAAAATAGGGTTTGTACATTCCCCATGCTATTTTTGCATGCACAAACGAGTTCGCAAACCTGTTTGCACATCCAAAAAAGGTCATACATCTGGCCCCTAAGTTTCTGTAGTGTACCAAAGCCAGTGGTTGAGGTGGGGTCTTTCAGCAGTGTAATTACTTCTGGACTGTGGTTTCTCCGCAGCCAGTGAGTCAATTACAGGGTGAAGCACTGTTTGGCTCACAGATGCAGAAATTGAGGAGGTCAGTCACTCTTCTGATCATTTGTGGTCACCTTTAGTGTTTTGTGATTTGGGCCATTAACCATTGTGGGCAATCTCTATCCAGCTAGAACAGTGATGGAGGTATGGGTGGCCTGGATCAAAGCTGTGCATCCCAAGTGTCAAGGCTACAAGGGGTCAGTGTGCCTCACCATGCAGCAGCTGAGATGGTCCCTTTGCAAGTCCAGCAATGGTGGGTACAGCTGATATGTTGATTTGGCACTGGGCTAAGGCGAATAGCTGTTTGGTGCAGAGCCACTCTTTTATCCTCCGGCAATCTATAGCGCACTGAGGCAAGGCAGTGTCATACTGGAGCTCAGTACCCACAGCCAGCCTATCTTCATTGGTATGGAAACAGAATCTAAGCCTTCTTCTCTTTTTCTCATCTAGGCTCCCCCAAGTCACTCCCCTCACCTCATTGAGGAAGTGGACAGCTTCTGCTCAGTAGCCGATGAGTGTATTTGGGGGTCAATGGAGGCCACCGGGGTGCACATCCATGGTACGGCCACAAAGCAGTGCAGCCAGAACAGGTTGCTGTGCGCCCTGCGCAACACTCAATATCAGATGGCGTTGGGAGCAGTGAGCACAGGCTTTAGGCAGCGCTGCGATTGAATGACTCAGCGAATCGATGCTAGGAAGGTGTGTGTTGGGGGCAGGTATCTACTGTCCTGATCCCTCAGGACGATGGGGCAACGTGAAAGGAGTTTCCGATGTCTACGCAGGCAGGGATATACATCCCTCTCATCCCCATGAGATGAAACTCTTTTCACCCACTTCCTGTTGAGTCTCATGTTGCCCATTAGGTCCCCTCCTGGGGAAGGCTATAACGTGTCTCACCTCCCAAGTCCAATGTGGGATCACCTGTTTGCCACAGCACGAGATGGGTGGTGATCATCACAGCAGCACCAGAGCTGGCAAAGGCGTGCCTATGGAAAGGGTGTTCTGGCTAGCAAGATCAAGTCTGCCTCGTCGCCAATGTTATGTCTTGGGCCCTAGGCCCACATATTGATGAAAAGAGAATATGGGCACTGGAGGCTGAGTATAACTTGATTTTGAGCATGTGCTCCATGCTCCATTTTATTTGCCCAGTCACCTAATCTGGTGCTGCGGGTGTAGGGATGGGTGTGGGGTATTGTGAGGCACAGCCCTCTGGGAGGGAGTTAAATTGAGACATATCCTTTGAATACTACAGCATCCACCCCATTATTTTCCAAAACTCTTGTCTCATTTTGTTTGAAGTTTTAGGGATGTAATTGGACCATGTTGGTCTGATGTTGAAATTCGGGGATGCTGGCAATGAAAAGAACGTTTTTGGCTTAGCACCGATGTACATCAAATTAGCATGAGCAGTGGCTTCGCCTCTCTAAAATAACAGAAGGTATGTCGGGGAAAGGGTATCACAGCTCTTGCTTTATGTGTTTTCTCGATATCTTTATTTACTCCTTGAAGATGTGTAGCTAAAATATGATCGTGTTCTCTTTGTGCAGCAGAATATATTCAGACATATCTGTTCGATGTTGGAATACTATCCTTTTCTCCTAACAATGTTCCTTTGCTACACTCAAGGCCAGCCATGCAATCTGACAATGATATGTGCCTTGCTTGAAAGGAGTTGAGGAGTGGTAAAAAAAATTCTTCAAGGAAACAGTCTCATTGCAGCTTCATTGTTGTATTGAAATAGATTGTATTTTTCAATTAAGAGGTAAAAGGGATAAGCCCATTCTGCTACTGAGACTCATGTATGGCTAGGATTATGGGTCATCCCGCACTCTTTAAACACAGGGCACTTACCTTTCTTTAAAAAACAATGAAAGTTCACAGTTGATACTTTAAATGTGATCACCAAGGTAACTTGCTGTTTGTTTTAAAATGTGCTCACTTATTGCTTTTGGGTAGAGGTGAAAATAGCATCTACATTTATTTTTTCACAATAATGTGTCCAATACTTTTTATTAAAGTTGTCGCGTTCATATATCAAACAAGAACTCAGAAGGCTACTTCAGTGGGAAAAAAACATGATGTGATTGCAAATCTCATATATGTCACGAGAGTTTTTTATGTATGCCTGGCATCAAGTTGTGATGTTGGAAATATAAATGATATCACATTAAGAATTCATACCTCCTAAATGCAAATGTCATTCAATAATTTGTCTTTCGCCATGTTGATAGGTATACACATGGGAATAAAGTTCGCTGCACTGTTATGTTTACTTGTAAAGGGCTTTGAAGTCTGAATGAATGTGGCAAAATGTCATTGTGGATGGTCAAAGTAACAAAGGTTTGTCTATTTTAAATAAATAACGTGCTGGTTTTCTCATGTTTGTGAATGGCTTTGTGGAAGGTTTATTGGTGTGTACCTGGGCAACACAAATTCTACAGCTGATCTCTCCACATCCATCTTATCCTTTGCACCTGGTGCATGGGTTCCTGAGCCTGCTGCATTTTTAGCCACAGTTTTGCAGCTCCAGTAGCAAGATCTTCATCTCAATAGTATTAATTGGGCTAAGTGTATCTTTGACTGTGGGGAGGAGGAGGTGTGTTTGTGTTTGTAAGTGTGTGAATGCAGCAGTTAAACACTGCTGGGTTCCCAGGGTTGTTTCAAAGTGGAATGGTTCCAAAATATCAGCTGACATAAATATTGGGTCTTACATATCGTGTACAAGCACATTGCCCCATTGGAATGAATAAATGAAAAACGATTCTCAATGGGACGATATTTTTGTAAACCATATTTAGGACACAGTGTTTCTGTCTGATGATAATTTTCGTAACAAAATTATGACATACAATAATTAATTCTATTAATTGTGCAGACATAGATGCATGGTTTTTTTTGGTATTTCAAAAATACGTTTTGGCATTTTGTTGTTTCTGTGTATTTTTTATACTGTTTAAGATGCAGACTTTGGATTTCTATATCAATGCAGCTTTGCCTTTGTCCAAAAATGTATTCTGCTGCTTTGACCTACGTGTGTTTAGTGTTTGTCATGGTTGAAATTGTTAATCACAAATAGATTGTTCTGATAGCAATGTGTAGAAGAGAAAATTAGATAGTGGCACAATAGGCAACTGTGAGAAATTGGGTTACTGGTTGAGGAGGGGGTGAATCACTACTCAAGCAGCAACTACAATCCTTGTCAGGGTGAATTCACAGGCAAACCCTAAATTAACATGTGCTTAACCCTCTGGCGACTTGGCACAGAGCACTCGGCCTTAACTTCGAGGCAATGTGTAAAGTATTTATGCAGCACTTCAAACAGTTATAAAGTGAAAACACAACACAAAAAAACTGACATCAATTTAGAAAAATACAGTAAAAATAAAAAAATTGACACCACAACAACATAAATCCAATCATTAGAACTGGAGATATAGCAATTGTCAAGATTTGGGTGAAAATAGCATCTCAAAGGAACTGAGGGGCACCACTTGGGGGTGAGGAACTCACTCCACCAGAGGCCAGCAGGGCTCAGGCAGATCCAGTTGTAGTTCCATGCAGTAGGTCAGCTGGAGCTTGCTGTTCCCTGTTGCTCATAACAGGAGGCCAGCTGACTGACCCTTGGAGTCACTTGAGCCTGGGGGGAAGGGAGCAGGTTCAAACTTCATTCTCACCAAACAGGGCAGCAGGCAGTAGAGCAGCAGGGCAGCAGGGTGGCAGAGTGGCAGTCCTTCTGGCAACAAAGCAACACAGCAATCCTTCTTCTTTAGATATCCCAAGGTCCAGAAGTGTACTGAAGAGGTTGTGTCTTAGGTCCAATAATTATACATGGTGTCTTTGAAGTGGGAGAAGCTTCTAGAAGCACTCAGGTTTCCGGCCTCCCCTCCTCTAGTTCCAGACTATCTACAGGGGGTATGCAATCCTTTGTGTGGAAACAGGACACAGTCTGTTCAGTTGTAAGTGGGGCTGTCCCTAATTTCACCCCCCAACCTGTCACTGATGGCGCATCCACCCACACTTAAGCTCTCTCCTGTATGGGGCTGTCTAGAAGGAATACACAAAGTCCAACTGTCAACAACACCCGTTCAAGTGACCCAGAAACAAGCTGTAGGCACTACATGGCTCAGGCAGAAAAATTGCAACTTTTTAATAATGTCATTTTTAAAATTGTAATAAAATTGTTGCTTCACCATAAAAGAGGATGCTTCATTACAATTCCAAAGACACCAAACATGAACTGTTTACCTGTTGTCATTTGGAAGTTACAGCTTAATAAATGCAATAAGGTAACTTCAATGTTATTCTATGGGAGAGCAGGCCTTGCAGTAGGGAAAAACAAATGTAAGTGTTTTTCACTACCAAGACATGTAAAACTTAAAAGTACATGTAAATACAATGACTGACTCTGGGCTGTTAAGGTCCTACCCTAGGGATGATTTATTAAAAAAGTATTAAAAAGGCAGTTTGGGCCCTAAAAAACTACATATTTTCCCAGATCGTAATGGCAGTTAAAAATGCACACACAGGCTGTATTGGCAGGCCTGAGACATGTTTCAAGGGCTACTTAAGTGGTTGGTACTATCAGTGCTTCAGGCCTACTAGTAGCATTTCATCTACAAGATGTTTGGGGGAAGACCACCCTGAGGCTAACAGTTCTAACAACAACTCATTGTTTTTTCTCCCTGTCTATTGATGTGATTCAGATCTTTCACAACGAAAGGCATCAATTTACTGGATTAGCTGTCCAATTGCAGCTATTTATCTTCGTTCTTAAAGTTCCCCTGTATGTTTTCTTGTTAGTCTTACTTTAGCTGACCCTTAATTTGAAAGGAAACCCACTGCTGATCTCGTGCTTCCTTGGAACCCCCTTGCTAGACATGAGCATGTATGATACCCTTAAATTATCTTCCCATCTGGTAATTACTGGGAGGTACCTCTCCTTAATCCCTTTTCAGTGGTTCTGTATGGTCACCATACTAATGTAGTTTTGTACTGAAGGGGAGTTTGTGCAAACATTTGTATTGTTTTTGCAGAAATTACTGACAATCTGAGTGAATGCAGGCAAAGAAAGGATCGCAGTCACATTCGGTGCACCTATCATTTTGGTTTACCCTTAGATTGCGATGTTTCATCTCTATCTTGTTTGGAGATGGTGACAGCCATCTTGGACCATAGTTTACAACTTTACTTATATTTTACAGAGTCTTTGTTAGGCTGTTGTGCTACAATTTTGCTGCAGTCATGACCTTGATGCTCAGATTCAGTATTTTGTTTTCTGCACAGTTACTTCCATATGAGTGTGGTTTGGAACAGTTTTGTGAATACATACAATTATTATGTATATCAAATTGTGCTAAGAAATTACTTTTCTAGTTATACACGTGAAAAGTTTAAACTAAGGTTACCTTCACCAGAGAGTGTGTAGTTATGATAACTGCAGTGGTGTCCTAATAATAGAGGAAAAGTATTGCTGAAAAGATATAAAAGCAATCATATCTTGTTGTGCTTCGGTTTTCAGGAGTATCTTCTTCATACCAGAACCATACCAGCAAGATGGTTACACAGATATATCATTAAGATGCATCCTTTCCAGTGTTAAAGATAGATGCATAACTTTCTGGGCAAGTTACTGAGGTATTCCTATTGTCATTAGGTACTTCAGCCTGCAGATGTCAGTACACAGAAGAGTGACTAATCAGAGCAGTGATGTCTCTCATCTCATTCCTCATTCCCCGTTTCTCGTGTTGGCTCTTATATTCTTGTTGTATGTGGTCCTTGGTGAAGGTACCCTCTAACGTCTCACCCTTGCCTTGTACGTATTCATTAAGCATCATTAGTTTATATTTTGTCATATTGACTAAGCAATGTCCGGGTGTGAAAGAAAGGGGAAGAAAGCTACAGGGGGTGGCTATGTAGCCGGGACTCTTGACCAATTCATAACGAGGGCTACGTCTGTTTTGGCACACGAGATAGCCATCACAGAGCGTCATCTCTCACTGGATCCAGTTTTTGCTAAACGATCATCACTAGGGGGCCTGACGAATGCACGCACAACGGAACGGTATCCACAAACTGCTCTCGTTTCTGGGTCCCTGAGTCAGAGCAATAGTCAATCATCTCAAGATCCAGGTATTATTTCTCTGGTTGGAGAGTCTTCCCATTCTATGCCAACTATTCATAAACTATTGCTAAACCCAAATAGTGGCATAGCTACACGCAGCATGGAAGCCCCCAAAGATCTTTCACAGCCCTTGGAGCATACGCAGGGGGCGGCCCCTAAGAGGAAGCGAGGAGGAGCTCCTCAGAGGGGGAAAAAGCAAAAGATTCCAAAACTCAATAAGATCAGCGATTTGGCAAATGTAAATGCAGAGTCCTTAATCACTGAAGGCCCCCAGGAGATGTCGCCTGTTCCAAACAGTATGAATGCGGCTGCTATTGCGGACACATTGCCTCAGTTGAGAGTGACAGATCTTCGATTAATTTCCTTGATTTATCCATTTACAGTGACAATAACGTCTTGGCTATGAAGCTGTATACTAAACAAACTGCGAGGAATACCCTCTTAAAATATGATAGCCATCATCCACGTAACCTACGCGACAATCTGCTCTTTGGGCAGTTTTTGCGCCTGAGGCGCAACTGCACCAAGAGGACAGACTATTTTCGCGAGGCTAAGGTGCTACAACTTAAATTGGTGATGCGGTCCTATCCTCGGAGACTAGTGAAACGGGCGATGAAACGGGCCTGGTATTACGACCGGGAGGCCTTGTTAACTAAAAAAGAACAAAGTGGTGGGTTCGAGTTAGATACAAGACCTCTCACATGCGTTACTACGTTTGGTTCTGAATCCCATCAGATTAAGACTATCATAAAAAACAATTGCCATTTGATCTGTAATGCTGGACCCCATTTTGAGCAACCACGCTTTGCCTTCAAAAGAGGTAGAAATTTGAGAGATGCTCTAGTGAGGGCTTATAATGAACCAGCACCTGTGACAATACAGTCCCAATGGGGGTTACCATCAGTGGTGGGGCATTTCCCCTGTGGTTCTTGTGCAGCGTGTGCTACAACAACGACACTTAAACCTGTACTGTGAATGGTAAAAACATCAAACTAAATCATCAATCAAATTGTAACACTAAGAATGTCATATATTGTATACAGTGCCCTTGCATGTTATCGTATATTGGCAACACCACACAGCAAGTTAAGAAAAGGGTGTTACAGCATCAGTCACGAATAAGATGTAATGTCACAACTGCCCCGTTAGTAGAACACTATCAACAAAAGCTACATCTGCCTACTGAAATGCATTGGTTTGTGATTGAAGTAATTAAAGGTACTAGGCGTTGCCGGAATGTGGATCGCCTACTTACTCTAAAGGAAAATAAGTGGATTTGGACCTGTGACACTGTGGATAGGGGTTTGAATTCCCTTATTGAATGGCACGCTGTTGCCACTTTGTGAGTGATGATGGGCCTTAGATGTCCACCTTGTTGGATCTCAGTCGTTCAGGGTTGCACACCTCTAGTATGTCAACTATTTGACTGATAAACATTGGTTGATTTTACCTCTTTACCTGTTTATCACTTCTACTGACAGTTATCGACCTTATCAGTTTTGACCCTAACATGGCGTTTCTAGTTCTCTTTTATCTTGATTTTGACCCTCTGTTTTTATTGATTTCTTATTGATTTTCTTTTGATCTTTTCATTGACCCCTTGATGGTGGCGCATTGCTGTTCACAGCTCGGTCATTTACATGGATGTGTCAGAGTACTGGTTACTTACCCCCATAGCCTCAAACTGTACTAAGATGGCCTCCTAGAACGTGTGACGTCATCGCGTATTGGACGCATATACACGTTACCGCTACGAGGCTGGGCTTGAACGCGGATACGGATCGGCTGGCAACAGTGGTGCTGGCTTCACGTTATTAAGTAAGTTAATTTGAGTTGGCAGTTCAGGGTCATTTAGTACTTTGTGAGTACTGTGATGACGATCGACAGCTACACTGATGTATTTTTTCGATTTATATGTGACGTGTGCTTCTCTAGACTAACGCCCGATTGCCTCTTTTATGAGACGAGACTACTGGAGTTATTTACGGCTTCTGTAGGTAGGTGTAATGAAGTAAGGGGTGCTACTATGCATGCCGTAGGCAGTTTTGTTTATGGAATATCCGAGGCGATATTGACAGTGGGTGTGTTCCTTTTTGTTTCAGACGTTAGGTTAATACAGCGCTTGACCTTATGACTTCCGGCTGGAGGTCCTGGGTAAGCTCTGTTGTGTTTATAAATTTTGCTTAAATTTAGAATTCCTTTGACTTTTTGGGTGTAATAGAGTGTGTGCACGGTGGTGCCATGGTAATGGTGGTGGTTCTGGTGGACTCTTTTAGTGTCACGGTCGAGGTGTTTTCCTCTGGAGTGAGTGGGCGGTACTCTTTTGGCAAGGTTTGGTATATATATATTTATATGTATTTGTTTTTAGATTTATATGTGCAGCGTATGGTCCTGAAGATGGTCCTATGGATTGTTTAACCAACGAAGGACCGAAACGTCGACGCTTGGCAACGTTTTGTTTATTATCTATATCATCATTTGATCACTAAATGACTGTACTGTGATAAATACCATTGTTCACATAATATTTAATTTTCCATGTGTTTAACAAAAGTTGCCGTATACTACTGAGAACTTTGCTTAATATTGTAGTATTTTTGTTGCCATATTTTTTGTCTTGTATATGAAAAAAGAAAAAAGTATAAAAGAAAAAATTTAGAATACTTGGAATAAAGAACAGTTTAAATCTGTCCTCCTTGCTTAAGGTTAATTACTGACCACTATGGTGGCAAATTGGAAATAAATTGAATTTTGTGTAAATAATTTCCTATAGGGACACTTGTGCAAATTGTTATTGATAATACCCAGTCCCTACGGGAATATTGGGTGGCTCTGTTTTGTATAATCAGTTGGAAGATGGTTTGTAGCTAAAAGTAGGTGGCATTATAACATCGTCTCTGCAGCCCCTATTAGAAAGAATATTGTCAATTGAGAATAGGCTAGAAAAATGTGAAGAACTTACAATGTCTAGTTTGGGATGCATTAGGAACAAAATGGCGAACTGCGGCCAAGCCCACAAACCTGCGAAGAATGGACCACGGGGTCGGTCTGTTACTAACTCCCTATTGACCCACAGTTCTGTCCCAAAATCAATGGACCCTACAACGTGTAGGAATGAAGTAGCTAGTATGAGCACCATAGCTGGCCCAGAGGTACAGCGAAATCTGGCCTGCAACCATGGAGAAAGAGATGTCCAACAACTGCCGGGAGAGGTCAGACGCAAAAAGCAAACGTAGCCTTCAAGGGGAATTATATTGGCAAAGATCCGAAGAATATCCTCCCCCACCTAGCTCTACCCCCTGACTGTTCACCCTATGTTGCTGTTTTGGCTGGGGTCCCAGAACTCGAAACTGGTAGAGCTGAATCTTACGTTGAACTAAAGAACAAATCAATCCATTGGCTGAATAATAATAGACCTCTTCCGCCAAATGTACATTGCCAAATCTTGTTTTCCCGAAGAGTGAGCTGGGTAGGATGTAGACCCAAAAATATAGTAGGGGATTGCATTGTTATTAACTTTAAGGATAGTAGGGTGGTGGAACATGTTTGTGCGAGTTTCTCTAAAAATTTGAGATCTACCATTCAGACTCAGGATTTAAGTTACTTTCATACTCCCCCAAACCATATGGTTAATCTTGGCTACCACGGAAAGAGCAGGGGCAAGTGCGGCCAGCCTGTTATGCAGAGCTATGGAGAAGGGCTGAATAACACAGTGTTATCACCAAGTGTTCCTCTCAGCAATAGATTCAGTGTACTAGGTCTGGTGGATTGACTGTCACCTACTGATTCCTGCTCTCTGATAGCGATTAGGCAACCGTGTGATAAGGCTAGGGGGTTGGGGGCTGGGGTGATAAACCAACACTCTTTGTTTAGTGATGTATTAGGACCTATTGAAAGCGGTAAAACATGTATAGCTAATGTAGTGGAGGAGATGGGGAATCCTATTGTTCCAACTGGAACAAATCTTGTAATCAGTGATGCTGGACCATACCCCCTAGATCCAGCTCCACCCCCCATTATCTCTGAATCTCCTGGAATGCCAGATAGCCGCAATTTGGAGGCAACTGTTGGGAGTGGTTTGTAAGTGCGAGCAGATGGTCCTAGAATTTTGTCTTGGAATATTGCAGGCCTCGCAGCTAAATTAGACCTGCCCGATTGGGGTGATTATATTGACTCCCACGAGATCTGCCTATGTCAAGAAACTTGGGCTCTAAGCCCTCTATAAAGAGTAGGGTTTGTGGCGTATTGCGAGGTGGCTTTGAAGGGCCCTAGGGGTAGACCATTGGGGGGTCTATGTAAATGGGTGGGATCGCACTTGGGATGCAAGGTAAAGAGAGTAGAAACCCATTCTCCTGATATTATATGCATTCTTTTGACCCATAGAAACCTACAGAACCTAGCCATCATTAATGTTTATTCCTGGCCAGTCCAGCATGGTGGGATTTCCCGGACGCTAGACTGTTTGGTAATCCTCCTTGATTCACTTTCAGGGAATGTGTACTTTTTAATTGGTGGGAATTTTAATTGCCAGTTTGAACCTCTCAATGGTCTTTTGAAACCTATCACTAGCGATGAGGATGCAACTTGGTCAATCCCGGCGCCCAACACATACCCGATCAGGGGGTGGACCCCACTAGTCCTCCAATTAACTTCTCTTACTCTAACTTTTTCTTTGAGGGCTTGTAATGAACGGTTTCCGGTTGACAATCCAGGGCGTCCTACTTTTGAGAGACCTGGCCAGGCATCAGTTATTGATTACCTTCTAGCTAGTGTAGAGATTTGGCATAAAGTGGTAGAGTTTAGCATCGATGCGCGCATTGAAAGTGACCATAATCCTCTGGTCGCATCTCTAGACTTCCACATGAAGGTGGGAGACGTATTCGTTGGGCTACAATATATCAATCCCCGGAAACAATGTCAAACATGTATAATAGTATTATCCCCCTGTTAGAAAAGGCAAGCCTTATATCTGGAAATTTTACCAGTATAGGACCCGATAACAGCTTGGGGAAAATTCATCAGGATATGGTTTCAATCCTGGTGGATTTTTTTATAGCAGCAAAGCTGCTAAGAGTAATCACTGTAGTGATAAAAACCCCTGGTACAGCAGGAATTGTAGGGAAGCAAACCGAGCCCTGCTATCATCTCTCAAGGGGGGTGACAGCTTGCGCATTAGGGAAGCTTGGGCTGTTTTTAAGAAAACTCTCCTAAATGCAAAATCTAAATGGGAAACAGATAGATGGCAGGCTATTAGGTTTGCCTTGGATTCAAAAGATACCAGAGGTTTTTGGAACTTGGTCCACACTGGAAACATCGAGGTTAGGACCATTATTGAGCCAAATATGGATGAGGAAGCCTGGCATCTATATTTTAAGGAGTTATATTCAAGTCCGTCTATTGGATCGAGTGTGAGTGAGATTAGGGTGTGCTGTCCTACCCTCGATTCTTTATGGGACATACCCCCTTGTACTATGGCTGAGGTACTATCTACCCTAGCCAAGTTACTACCTAATAAAGCACCAGGATTAGATAGAATCCCTGGGGACCTGTATAAAAACGAACAGGTAGTGTGGGCTCCATATCTTCAATTACTTTTTAATGCAATTCTTCATGGCCTCCCAGCCCCACTGACGAGGGCTGGTGCAGAGATTATCCCTATCTACAGAAAAGGGTCCCCCATTGAACCTGCTAACTATAGGCCATTTAGCCTTATTGACGTAACACAAAACATTTTTGCAAGGGTGTTACTGGGAAGACTACAGGATTGGATGGAAGACCATGATGTTTTAACCCCATTGCAAGCAGGCTTTAGAGTTAAAACTTCAACCATAGTCCAGCTGTTTAGGCTCCAGTTGATCTACTGGAAGCATCTAGTGCTGAAAGGTGGGAGCCTATAACTTACCTTCGTGGACTTGAAATCAGCGTTTGACATGGTGGACCGTGACCAG
The DNA here is from genome assembly GCF_964261635.1 of Lissotriton helveticus. NCBI lineage: Eukaryota > Metazoa > Chordata > Amphibia > Caudata > Salamandridae > Lissotriton > Lissotriton helveticus. The sequence continues at coordinate 731,420,044 of NC_136067.1, forward strand.
CTGTGGGGTATCTTGCTGGACATGGGAGTTCCACCATATCTTTGCTTTCAGCTCAAACGCCTTCACGAGGGCACATTTGCTAGAGTAAGGTATGGCAAGAATGGGCAACTAACGGCTCCTTTCCCCGTTGGTAAGGGGGTGAGGAAGGGCTGTGTACTTGCACCGACCCTCTTTTCCCTCTTCCTCAATGGGTTAAGCGAAGACCTACTTGCTGTTAAGGATATAGACTCCCCTAAACTAGCACTCCACTAATTCCCCGCACTAATGTTTGCGGATGACACCCTACTCCTCTCGAAATCACCAATGGAGATGCAGGGAGTGTTAAAGGAATTTAGCCAGTTTTGCACAAAGAGGAACCTTGTGGTAAACATTAACAAAACAAAATACATGGTCTTTAATGCCAATTCCACAAACTGCCCACACCCAATAATGGATGATAGACCTTTGGAGAGGGTCCATATTTTTGATTATTTGGGCCTCTCTTTAAATGATAAAATGGGGTGGGGTTTTCAAATCAATATGGCCAACCTGAAGTTAACCCAGGCAAATGGGGGAATTTTAAAAGTCCAGAAGAGTTGTGTTCTAAAGGTTATAAGCCCACCGCTAGAAATCTACAAAGTACAAGCTAGGTCGGCTTCTTTATATGGGGCAGAATTGTGGGGGCACAGTCCATCTAACACCCTCACTCTAACTGAAAACAATTTCATTAGACAAATTCTGGCTCTGCCAAACAATATACCCCTAGTACCTCTAAGGATGGATTTGGATATCCTCCCAATTATGGATTTAATCTCCTCACGTCCGTTGCTCTATTGGCGACGGCTGTGGAGTACTCCAGAGTTGAGCTACTACAGGGAGGAACTAAAAGTGGTAATTTCATTACTGGGGGCTGGGGGTAGTATACCCTGGCTGTCCTTTGTTAGGGATTCTTTTCGTGCAATGGGAAGGGAGGATCTATGGACTACTCCTGAAGAATCCTGTTTAGCTACTTCTAAAAAAAACATTGGCAAATGCAGTGAAAGAGTACAAATTGACTATTATTTTGCAGGTAGTTAAATCCACAAGCTTAACATACGGATTTTTGGATTTTAAGTTACAATATAAATTTGAGCAGGTGTTAGATTCAATACAATCGCCATTAGCTAAGAAGTTGTTTTTGCAATTTAGATATGGGACGCTCCCGCTTCATGCTATAACTAATAAGATGGTGGGCGTAACCCATCGCCTATGTCCTGGATACCTAGTGGAGGAAGAAACAGTAATCCACGTAATGTTCTTCTGCTCAGCATATAAACAGGCTAGGTCTAAATGGGTTATACAACTATGTAGAAACTTGGGCATTAGGAACTATCGTGAATTCTTTAGGATCCTAAAATCTGATACTGACCCGGTTTATGTTGTTGTAATCTCGAAATTTCTCTTTCCTATGTGGTCTAAACGAAAGTATCTACTAAAACCTGATCTGATTATAAGTAACACCTAGCTCCTTCTCTTTCACCTGTTCTGATCACTCATTTTATAATAATTAACCCAGTAGGCATGTATTGGGAGCTAAATCTATGTGAGAGATAGAACTCCCTGCTTGCTGGCTGGTATATCGATCCTGGGCTTTTTAAAAGATATTAGATGTGTTTAATTACTTTTTTATATATTTTTAGCTTAAATTATATTCTTAACGTATGTTTTAATTCTATGAATTTCCCAAAAATGATGATTTTGTACCTTCCATTTTTCAGAGTGGCTTGCTTATTTTCTCATGTTTACATTCCAGTGTTCTCTATGATCTTGTACCTTCTCTTTTTGACATGGATTTTAACATGTTTTAAATTTAAATGTGCTTTTATGGCTGTAATAGCCGAAATAACGTTTTTTGATGATGATGATGATGATAATGAACACTATACTGAGCATTCCTTTCTTATCCTTGTGCTGTCACACCCTTGCACCATGGAGCAAGGGTACCTGTGATGTAAGCAGCACTGTTTTTGTGCAGTAAGGGGCACTTTCCTGCACAAAAAAATCCTCTGAGGCATTTTCCTCGTTCTATGTGTGCTTCAGAATGCATTTCCAGGTCTACCAGTAATGGTAAATCAGGAAATGAACTAAAATCCATGAGAGGATGCATGGGAACACTCATGCTCCACCCATGGTACGCCTTCCATGGCAGAGTAGTACAACGCAGCAATTTGCACTGCGTTGTGTTACTCTTGATTTATCAAGCCATGCAGGGCCATGCAAGGTGGCCTTGCATGGCTTGATAAATCTCACGTAGTAGTTGTGTTGCCCTTGTGCGCTCTTGCGTGGCACAAGGGTGATGCAACTTCTTGAAAAATATGCCCCAACTCTCTAAAAATCGGACTAGGGAGTTACTCCTCCATCAAAGTTCTTGCTAGGCGGGCACTTTGACAGCTAAATGAAAAGTTTTCAATGAGCTACACTGAGAACACATCAGATCACTCAATGGAAAAACTGATGTCTTCTAGCTTATTCATGATGTGTGGTAATTCTCACCTCTAAGCATCTACATACATCTCAGACATCACTACGCTCTGCCGATCCGAAGAGAAGACATGTCCTCTTGGCACATTGACTTTTCTCTGCATAAGGAGTGTTTTCTTGTTAGAGGAACATAAAAAAACTTTGTGACATTTTGTAATAAGAACGCAAAAATAAAATTCAGAGTTCCTATAATGTTTCGGAATGGAAATATGATGGTAGCCTCGTATATACCACAATATACACTGATGTTCTTCTAGTATAAGGCAGTGATGGCTGCATCATTGCAAACATGGGAAACAATCCTTGGTACAGTTTATAAACACATTTACACTGTTGAAGTTCACATCTTGACATTTTAAATGAAACTGGCACCTAGTATACCAATAAAAATGAAATATAACAAGTTGATCTATTTTCTGAGAGATGTATTTAATCCTGAGCACAGTTTCATGGCAATGCCCTTAAGATTGCAAAACCACAATTAACTTCAACAAGGGAGTTCTTCTGTCTCACCTTGACATCAAATTATCAAATGATAAGGCTAATTTTGCACGGGGGTGGTTGCATGAATCATGGCAAAAGTGGTGGGTTGTCCTCTGCTCTCCCTCCAAAGATAAATTCACCACCAACAATAAGGATAGAAAAACACTACTTCAGAACTAACGAAATCATGTCTCTTTCCAGCTTGTACGTGTCGTCATAAAATGTGTGCCATTGTCAGTTGGCCCTGACGTTTTGGCCATTAATACTTTCATGCTAAAATTTGGAATTTTGATTTAACCGGGAGCAGCATGGACTTAGAAAGTCTATCATGCAAAGTGTTATCGGCCAAAACCCCAGCACTGGGTGAATGTGGCACACAGTTGTACATGATGTCTATACCTATATATATATAGCATCTCTATATATATTCACTGAAAAATGCAACGGTTAAAGTGATGTTATAGTTAGGTGGATATTTCAGTGGTAACATAGTGTTTCAAACAAAACAAAAACACTGAAATTCACCAGTTATAGTTATCTCTAATTATATAGTTATAACTCGTGCCCTAGGGTAACTATAACTCGTGCTTCCACCATTCATGGTTTTGTCATTAATTATGTAATTTCAAATGTTGCAGTGATGTCATCAATGGAGTTATAGAGCATGTCATGAGTTATACAATATGTGGGGTAATTTGCTGTGTATAGCAAGGGTGCAAGTTAGGGCACGAGTTATAGTTATTAGAGATAGTTATAAATTGTGAATTTCAGTGTTTTTTTAGTTTAAAACATTACATCTTCACAGAAGTTTTCACCTAACTATAACGTCACTTTAACCATTGTGTTTTTCCAGTGTATTTCTAGTTTTTTTTTAACTTAAAGTAATATTTAATTTCTATAAACCTGAAGTGGTTTGGGGAGGGGAGGACTGTGTCAATGGATTGGATGGCTGCGGCCAGAGCCTGTGCCCAACCCCCGGTGGCAGCCAACACATGCCTTACACTGCCTTCGGGCATGCGCGTCATGTGTTTGGCCACAAGGCCTGGCCTGCGGACAGACCTTGCATCCAGCCCATTAGTGCAGCCCCCTCCCCATGCCACAAAATGCCATGGGGACTCTGTCACCGGGACCTTTTTTTTGAAGGGGAGGAGGACACATCCCCCATCTGAGTCACTAAGGGCCTGTTGTCTTTTTTTTTATATAAGGTTAGGGTGTGCAGGGCTTCCCTCCCAAGCCACTAGGGGCGCTGGGAGCCCCATCCCCTGGGGTCAAAAGATATTTGTAAAGGAGGGGGCACATGGCCACCCTCATGGAGCCACAAGGGGTCTCATGGATCCCATCCGCAGAGGCCTTTAAAATGAGGGGGACACACACCCCCTGTCCCCAAGCCAATATTGGGCCCAGGAACCCCATCATTTGGGGCCAAAGCATATATTTTAAGGAGACGGGCACGCATCTCCCTTCCCATAATTTCTATGGACCCCTGAGACTACCAACACCTGGGGCTAAATCGCCTACAAAAGGGGAGGTGGCTGCACGGAACCCCTCTCAAGGATTAATAGTTCCAGGGAACCCCAAGCCCTGGGGATGATCTTAATTTGAAGGGGAGGGAGGCACATGAGCCCAAGTCTACAGTGGCCCCACGCACTCCACACCCAGGACCTATGGTCCTTTAGGGTGGTTTCCCAGTGCCCATCTGGAGCACCCACTTAACAATATGTTGGGGACCATAGGGGGAGCCCAGGGCCCCCACAGCCCCAGCCGGCTCCCCGCATGCACCCATCCTGGGTGCTGCGGGAGCCAGCCTTGCTCCAGTCCAGCGGGAGAAAGTGTTGTTTGCTCCCTCCAGACGGGAGCATTATCTGTTCCCTGAAAAGTCTGCTCCCACCTGGCAGGAGATTTTTTAAACTCCTGCCGAGTGAGAGCAGGCATGCCTTGCCTGCCCAAGTTCCTATAGAGATAGATAGAGAGACAGACAGACAGACAGACAGACAGACAGGCAGGCAGGCAGGCAGGCAGGCAGGCAGACAGGCAGACAGGCAGACAGACAGACAGACAGACAGACAGACAGACAGACAGACAGACAGACAGACAGACAGACAGACAGACAGATAGATAGATAGATAGATAGATAGATAGATAGATAGATAGATAGATAGATAGATAGATAGATAGATAGATAGATAGATAGATAGATAGATAGATAGATAGATAGATAGATAGATTTTCTGAAGGTACATAAATGTGGAGATATTCAAGTCACAATATTTTGCAGTTCAATATTTAAACCTCCGCATATGGTGTAAAATCTATGTCACACATGCCATTTACCATTTGTCAGGTATGTTCCATGATACCTGCAGTGACATGTACATGTAATCGAAGTATTCAGATGCACTGTAACATCACTCCGTGAGGCAGTGAAATAATAGAAGGGAATTAATGTCAAGGCTTTTTCATCTATTACAATATTATTCTAATCCTTTTAATCAATTATTTTCATTGTTTGATAGTTTTCCATTATGTGGCGTTCTCGTACACAGGAAATTGAAATGATTCCCAGTATCTTGGAACACAACTGTAATCTTATTATCTAGTGGGCGAATACACATTTTATGTTTTGAAAATTGGATTTTGTGCAATAGATTCCAACATTACAAAACACTACTTAAATCCTTTAGGACATGACAATCAGGGAGGCATTGGCGTGGGTCACAAAATAACATTTCACTTTCCACAGCGTTGATATACGTACAATAAAAAAGCTTTGACTGCTAACGCGGTCACAGCTCTTGATGCTAAGCTGTTGTGAAAGCTGTGCACTGAGTTGTGCCCACCCGTGGCACCTCATGGAAGCATGCCTTTACCAGGCTACCTGGAGACCTGCCTCTCTCGATGCTGAGACACTCACTGGGAATTGAATGGAAGCACCCCACTAGTAACACCATGGAGGTGAAGGGTCAAACAGTGGCCTTAGAGAAAGCACTTCAACTTTAAGATCATAGCCAGGGCATTTTAAGTCCAGGGAATGAACAAAGTACACCAATCGGATATTTCCAATGCTAGCGAGAGTGGTCTATTAGAGGTGCTGCATGAAAATAGATAGAGAAGGTAAGGGCAGGAGTACCAGAAAAATAATGGGTCCCAGTCACACAGCTTCTTTTACAAATAGCTATGTCTACCTCCAGACTCAGGATTATATCACTAATACATATTAGCGGCAGAATCGCGAAGTATTTTCTGTGAGTTGCTCTACCTTAAGGACTGTGTCTGCTTTACTCATGTATTTCCACACATCACAAAACTTTTTTTTCCTAAGTAAAGCATGTCCTACTCCTGCAGGTGCATGAGTAACTACATCTAAGCCTGGCAAGGCCACTTCTTAAATTCTCTTTATGCTGTCAGTGTTTCACTCTATAGGTAAAAGTGAACGTTTCCGATACAGCAAATGTACTTTTAATACATATGTATTTGTATGCGGAAATATTATATCAATGTACTTCAAGCACAATACAAAAGTGCACATATAAACATTTACATTTCCAAACAGAATTCTAGCTTCACATAATGCGCTAGTGATGCAACATATACATTAGGAATTACTGTATTCCTGATATAGACTAGATAAAAATAGTTCCAGTGTTTGAGCTAGGAGATAACCTAACTTAACCTTCTTCAGTGCAAAATAAATCGATAAAACAAACCTAATGTGCACGTAATATGAAATTAGTATAGTTCTGATTCAATGGCCCATGAGTGATTTGTTGTATAACCGTTCAGCATTTTTTTTTAGATGTTCTCATTTCTAAAAGGTTCCAGACAGACTTTAAAGAGTTAACTCTTTTATATATCTAGTCAGTTGAAAAGCTGTTTTGTAATTGGCGTATAACTTTGCCATCATGTGATGAATATGGCTCATATCTTGGAAGATACAAATTGCGTTCAGATTACTATTGGTATTTTTGAATGTGTGCATATTCATAAAAGGGGGGCAGTTAAAAAGGTGGGGCAAAAATGTGTATTTGTAATAAGTTTGTCACTGTGTGATCAATCTGCAGACAACTTGGCAGAAGCTATGAAGTAATCTCATTTAGTGTTCTATTGGTATGTAAAGTTTTGGACAAATTATAGTTAGCTCAGTAAATGTACCTTGCGAATTTCAGTGGTTTGGGTTTTTTAACATTAGTTTTTATCTCATTTTGATGCCTAACCACACTTTAACCCTTTTTTCAGTTAATTTTGTTTTTTTTTTAAACTTCAGCTAAGATCTTATTTCCATATCTAGCTATTACATCACTTTAACCTTTGATTTTTTCAGTACGTTTTTTTTAAATTATATTCAAACATGAGCATACACTCAACACGCTTGAGCAATCCACAGCCAATTCCCACCACGCTGCTCACATGCTTTGGCCAAGCACAGTGTATGCTTTGGCCACTGGGCCTCGCTTCCAGCCAGGCCCTGCGCCCACCCCAAGATGGCTAGCCAATCTCCTGCTGCTCACAACCTTTTTCATGAAAGCAGTAGTTTGTATGAGGGATTTGGGACACAGACAATATAATGCAAACTCATTTAGGGTTGGCTTAGCCTAAAAGATGGCCGCATCAGTAATACGTGAAGAAATCCTACGAAGAATACTACATGGAAATCCAAGTGCTGCAAACAATATGTTGGTCCCTCTGGGGCAGTAATGGAGTATAAGAGATCAGAGTGCAATGGGCCATGGCTCTTTAGAGCCTATGAGGGGACACAAGACATCGCCTGAGGGATGCGAGGGAGACTGAGTTTGGGAGAGTGGTCTATAAAAAGGAGTGGATGGGGCACTTGCATGCCCACATAGAGTCTCTCATAATGCCAGGTTTAAACGTATTCCCTTTTTTCGTACTATAGCAGGCTTATCATTCCTCCCCAAAGATTAATATAATCTTTCCAGGACCCTCCACCTCTTTTCTACACAGCGCTCATGCTGCAGCTACTATGCGCTACATGTGGAGCTGACATCTTTATCTTTTTACGACGACCAATCTTTCCAAGCCTTGGCCACTTGTACACATGTATCCATGCTACACACTTGTGCATTGGAAGTATTTTAATGTCTGAAGAAATGCAGGGTCATGACCCGTTTTTTGGACTTGGGCCTCCTTTGAGCTAACAGAGCAATAAGTTGCTGATGACAGACACCCTCAGCATCTCCCTACGAATAATGGCACTCGACAATTCTGCGCTGGCCTAAGCTGTGGGTAGAGCTCTTTAGAGGGAGCAAAACAGGGGCCTCTGCAGATACCCAATAGCCAGGGCCTGGGATGGGCTCTGGATGGCCCTGTGGTAGGAACCTAGAGATGATTCTTTGCCCCCTTGATTCAAGTAAGATAGCACACCTAGAGAGTACTCCCTGTCTTACTCAATGTTACTTATTTTGAGACCATCCCCCGACTCAATTTACAGTTGCTCACCCATGTCTCCTAGATTGCTTTTAATACCTGTCTTAAAGGGAAAACCATAACACTGACCCTCACCGGATCGGGCAGTTGGAGATGACCTGTCCTCTATACTTCCCAATATGGATGGCTTGTAATTCCCAGACTGGCTTTCTTTTGTGCTCCACCCCACTCCCCAATCTCCCATAGGGGCATATGTACAATGAACTGGCGGAGCGTGGGTTAGCTCCAAAATTGCTAATGCCAAGCTCCCACAGTTGAAAAATGCAGGGATGATCCGTATTTACAATGGCACGGCGCACCCCTGCGTTTCCGCTGGAGCTAAATTAAGCTGGGTTGCGCCAATGCAGTCACCCTTGCACCATAGTGTAAGGGTGCCTGCTTTGGGCGAAATTAATGTTTATGTGCAGGAAGATGTCCCTTCCTGCACATAAACAATTCAGAAAGGCAATTTGTAACTTAAATGTGTGCTGCATTGTGCAGCACACATAGAAGTTGCAAATCGTAATTTTTTATTGATTGTTTATGTGCACGAGGGCACACCTTCCTGCACATAAACAATCATTCATGGCGATTTGCTGTTTCTATGTGTGTTCCACAATGCAGAATACATACAAACTGCAAAAACAAGGAGAATTTAAGCATTCCTCGTTGTCTCGCCATGTTAAGACCAGGTTTTTTTGGATCTTAATTTTGGCATTGCCCCATACTTACGCCACCCTTGTAAATAGGGAGCAACGTCCAAATCAATGGGTGTTGCAGCAGAACGCCCACCGCAACACCCATTGCACGCCCCTTTCATGCTAAGTGTAGAGTGAAAGGGGGCCTTATTTACAGGGTGCTGTTGAGCCACGTTAAGTGGCTTAACACCGCCCTATAAATAAGGCAATGGACTTAACGCCACCAGAACGTCTTAAAAAGTGAAGTTCTGGTGGCGTTAAGTTCTTGCACACATGCCCCATAGAGTTGCCAAACAGACGATGGCTATTAATCTCTCTTCCCTTATGCCTCACTTCCTCAACTTTGAATACCCGTATTCAATTCAGCTATAGTTCTCTAGCAGGAAATGTTATACAGTTTATTTTGTTTGCTTTCTTTTACTTTTTTGGGTCCTACCATCACTATCTATTTGAAAACTATTATACATTTGAAATTCCATTTGAATGGCGAATAGTTTCCTGTATTGTCTGATTTAACCCTGATGTTTCTTCAGAAACAACTTACACATATCTGTAGACAAGGCTAGGGCTCCTTACGGAAGCTTTACAGGTCATGTCATTGTTTAATCCTAATGCCAATCTACTATTTGAATTTTCCTAGATCATCTGTGAAATGTGTTGAAACTATGAAACCCAATACAAATGAGTTTTAAAAAATGAGGGGGCACAAGACATTTTTAAAAATTTGCCTCGGGGACTACCAATGGCCTGCACACGAGTACAATAAGAGGACTAATTGTTGATATATTTAAAGGTTCCGTTGTCTATTTCAGGCAGGGAACTATTATGTGAACCAAAGTCTTTAGAAAATGGGTGGCCAATGGTTGAGAAAAAACAAAATGAAAAATCATGACAGCAGATTGGAGCTAAATACGATTTGTACAAATTAAGAAGTCTGCTTATGAAGTCACTAAACAGGAAATGCCTAAAGTTTAAACATTTGGTGAATGGGGCACACATAGCACACCTTAGGGTGCCTTTGATTGGCAAAAGTTACAATGGCTACATTGCAGTGATCCAAAATGGGATGGATGAGAACAGCAAGGAGGGTAGGTCCTCAACTACAAAGCAAATTAGATTAGAAGCATACATACAGATCAACCCAATCCGCTGGCCTTTAGGAAAGCATTAAAGGCAAACCTCTTTAGGAAGGTATTTGAAAACAACACAGCTGTCTTGGGACAAACCTAACGTTCCTCAGGCTTTGAGAAAAAGGTTGGGCCACAACAATCATTCACAGACTCTGACATCAACTGCAGTACTTTAAAGCTGACGTGCCAGGGCTTTGATGTAAACACTTATAACATCACTGACTCGAAGTACACCCACCTGCACTTCATAAATAAATTTCTGAGCACTGAAAGGCATTCAGAAGGCAACATACCGGCCTTTACCAAGTGCTTAAATGCTGTTATGATATTATTACTATTACTATCATAAGTAGCAGCAGTAATTATTGATAAGATATTATTATTAGTAGCAGTGGTAGTAGTAGCAGATATAGATATGATATTATTATGGTAATTATTAAGCAGTAGTAGTAGTGGCATTACTAGTAAATATGGATATAATATTATTAGTAGTAGCACTTTTAGTAGCAGCTCTGCTATTAATATAATTATTTTTAGTAGTATTATCATCATTAGTAGTAGTAGTAGTAGTAGTAGTCTTACTATAGTGATTATTATTATCACTGTGATTAAAGAAGTTGGCCTTCTGCAATGTTCCTCTTTTCTGTTGGCTTCCAGCATGTTTTTAAAGTACACTAGGGGAAGGGTCTTTATGCCATATATGTGGGATAAAGTACACCCACCATCAGTGCTTAATTTGAGCTGGTGGTTGTCAGTGGGGGCAACCGGTACTTATTTTTGGGGACTGTGAGAAGTTGGCCTGATGTGCAGTGTTCACTATTCTAGTGATCACTATATATCAGTCCAAACAACCCTTATTGATGATTGGTTGTAAGTCAACCTTATAGACCAGCTATCCTAGTAGCATGGATACGAGCAGTCTAAGGCTAAGACTCTAGAGGGCGTGTTAAGCCAGCTGTTTTACCATCACATTACCCCTTGAACACCCAGTGAAAGGACACCACACAAGTGTTATGAAAATAAACAGTGTATTTATTAGAATCACAACAACCCTGTACTCTTTATGAGGACAGGGTGCTAAGCACACAACAAAACTCTTACGAAAATACTTTTAAGTTAGCACGTTACACAAATGCCCGAGGGGCACGAAAAACCATATACGCTAAAAGTGGAATGCGAATTACTAGCAGGTAAGTAACAGTTCTAATAGGCTTTGGAATCGCTAGGACTGGACTAGGGAATCGTTAGATTACTACTAGGAGGCCTAGGGGACTCGGGTGCAGAGTGTGCACTCTCACGCGGGATGCGGGACAAAGTCTATGGAAGCTAGAATTCACAAAGTTAGTGTTCACGGGCGAACCCGACCTGGTAGGGAGAAAACGACAGTGGATCCTGACCCTTGGATAGTGAGGCTATGCTGGGACACCGGAGTGCCGAAGTTACCTAGCCCAGGGGCTGCAGCTGCATAGGTCTGAAAAGACGTCGGGGATCTCGTTGCCGGACCAGGAGCCTGGAAGGAAGAAGTTGCTGGCAGGCGACCAGTGAAGAAAAGTTCGATGGATCCAAGCCTGGATCAGGGAAGAAGAAAACCTGAAAGCAGAGGGGACCAAGTTCTTGAATCACTAGCCAGTGATTAAGTGGGCACCAGGATGGCACCGGGCGAAGTCACCGCAGTCAGGTGAGTGGGCGCTGCTGGGCTCTGCAGTCTCTCGGACCAGGAGGCGTTGTCGGCGACCAGGATGGAGGTGCGAGCTGTCCCACGAAGGATGAAGTCGTTGGCGTCGAAGTTACCCAGGATTGGGCAACAAGCCTTGGCTAATTCAAGCCCACGCGGTGCTCTCCTACAGGGACCGGCACTTATTTTTCTGCTTCAGATATTTACAGAGAGAAAGAGAGAAAAAAACAAAACGGAAAAACCAAGGTTGAGAAAGAATGAAAAAACATCATAAAGGGAGAAAGCAGGAATCATGCAAAAGTGAGATAAATGGGAAGGGAGTGGATTAAAGAAGTGTGAGGTAGAATAAAGAGTATGCAGCCTTGCCGTTTGATTATACAATTGTACCGGCAGCGGACTTATGAAAAGAACTTTGGGCACCAGCGTTCATTTTTTACAAAAGAAGTACTGCCCACCATACATTATAAGGTTGTTGCCTTTAACCAGGGCTGCTGGCTCTAACTTTATGATGTCACAACTCAACTCCAGTAACGTATTACAGGTGAATAGCTATGTTATTTAGTTACTACAGGTGAGAACAGACATGACAATTCACCTGTAATAAGGAAATTATAGATTGATGCTTTATAGGTAATGCAGGCTCAAATGTGTTATATGCTAGTAATATAAATAAAAATTATATTTATTATTAATATTATCTCCTCACTGATTGCAACTAGTGTGAATACCAGATTTGAAATTGCTGGAAGATGCATTGGGTGATACGACTTGGTGGCAGGAGATCAGGTTTTTTAGGTATGGCATTATCCAAGACTTTTTGATTTTAGGAAAATGATTATATAATATACTTACTCATAGAGGCTGTCTTCCAGCCACTTTAATCCACTGGTGTTATGTCATTCAACTTTTTCTTCTCCCTATTACAACATATAGCTTGAGACAGTGGGCCATATGACTTCAGCGCCATTGTCTAAGTTCACTGTGATTGATGGCATTTTTCCATTTCACAAGAAGCACCCAAAATAGCTCCCTTCCATGCCAGGGACTACAATGGCAATGTATGCTTTCTCAAACCAAAAAATATGTTTTATTTTTTCAGTTTTTTGTTTAATATTGGTGAGGACCCGGCAGCACCAACAACAATTCTTTATTTTTATTTTAAATTTCCAAAAAACAAAACAAGCATTGACAAATCCAAAAGGCTGGCAGTAAATGCCAGACCGATTGTCTTTGTCAATGCTTGTTTTAAATTTGGGACAGAAAGGAGAGGCCTTGTTATGTGCGGCTCCCCCATTACACATAATATAAAATATAGATGAGTAAAAAGTGAATAATGGGCACGGTTTTCACCTCAAGTTCTGAATGACAACTTGAGCTTCCCTTTCGCTGTCTAGCTGATCTTATTCAGAATCACATTCTGTTACCCATGCATAATTATGTATTATTATTATTATATTATTGCTGTTGTTATTATTTCATACTAATAATTTAATAATAATAATAAATCATACTAATAAAAAAAATAAAAACAGCTAGAGCTGATTTATTGTTTAAACAGCAGCAGTAATTCAGCTCCATGGTGCCTTTTAAACTGTCTGCTTGACCTGGTAAAGAAATTGTGACTGCACAACTCAACTGTAGTAAGTTACTACCAGATTGCCAATTGAATAAAAAAATCATAGGGTGTAGGGCCTTGGAGGGAGTTGTAGGTATGAGCACAAATTCAGGCACCTCTACATGCCTCTAACCTCCTCCACCAAAGAAATAAAATAAAAGAAACTTAAAAGTTCGAAGCCTGCTGCTGTTGTCTTAGGAAGGTTTCACACCATGTAATGGACATCAGCCACCCTCCAAAAATGAGCTACAAACCCACTGTGTGAATGGCTTTCCCTCTTTCTTCTTGTGCCACTGTGTGTTTTTGTCTCTTCCCTGGAAGACCTTGTGAAGGAAGCCTATATTGTGTGTCACGTTAGTGCACCAGGTGAGTTGACAGGTTTGTAGCGCACAATGAACCGTATATGGGGTGCTGTCTCAATTACTTACCGGTAATTGCATTACTCTGAGTCCTACTCCCTCGCCTCCATTACTTACGTAAGTGAGGCATCCCTGGCTCACCAGACACCACATGATTCATCACGCGGGGGCTATGAGTAGCCCCCACCCCTCAAACTTTCTGTATTACCATAGAGACCGAAACCATACCAAAAGGTTGGCCTGGACTACCAGGGAGGGAGGGAGAGATGTAAGTAATGGAAGCAAGGGAGTAGGACTCAGAGTAATGCAATTACCGGATAAGCAATTGAGACATTACCTCCTCGTCCTTCCCTCGCTTCCATTCCTTACGTAAGTGAGACGTACAAAGCCAAACAGGACAACCAAAGAAGGTATGCAAAAAACAAGTTTATTAAAAAACACAGGCAATAGGGAAAAACCACTATTCAGGAACCATGGTGGAAAGATCCCTGTACCCAAAAATATCAGCACGGTCAACCTCCTGGCCAATTGGGTAATGAGAGGCAAAGGTCAATGGCGAAGCCCAGGTGGCAGCCCGACAAATTTCAGAAATGAAAGCCCCATGGACCTCCGCAGATGACGCTGCAATGGCCCGAATGGAACAACCCTGATCCCCCAAAGGAGAAAGGTGCCCCGCCGCCTTGTACGCGAAAGAAATCAGAGACCGAACCCAATGACTCAAGGAAGGAGTAGAAGGACGCAAACCCCGATTCACTGGCCCAAAATGAACAAAAAAGGAATTAGACAAACGGAAAGGAGCGACCCGTTCCAAATAGACCAGGAGAGCCCGCCGAACATCCAAAGAGTGCAGACGCACCTCAGACTCTGAAGCCGGAGAATCAAAAAAGGAAGGAAGGACCAACTACTGATCCCTGTGGAACTGAGAATCCTCCTTAGGATGAAAGGAAAGGATAGGCCTCAAAACAATCCTTTCTTCAAAAACCCGACAAAAGGGATGTTTGGAAGAGAGAGCGCCATGCTCACCCAGCAGCGAGCAGGGAAATGGTCACCAAAAAGAAGGTCCTTAAGGACAAAAGGCGCAGATCCACAGAAAGCAAGGGTTCAAAGGGAGGGGACATCAAAGCGTCCAAGACTAGAGACAGATCCTAGGTGGGAAAATGCCGCAGAGTGGTAGGAAGAACATTACCCAAACCCTTAAAAAGGCGACTAACCAACCCATCAGGATCCTAGAGGTTGCCCCAAGAGCTCCGAAACGCCTTAATCGCAGCCCACTGTAAACGAAGGGAAGAAACTTTCAAGCCCAAGGCAGCACCCCCCTGGAGAAACAACATTACCTCAAACAAAGAAGAGGAAGCAGGGTCCAAACCCCGTTCACAACACCACCGACTGAAAGAACGACAGTGTCTCAGGTAAGACTTGTTGGTCGACGGGTGCCTAGCTGCCTGCAGAGTAGAGGTCAAGCCAGCCGGAACACGTTTACGCAGCAGACCTAAGCAATAAACGTCCAGGCCGCCAAGCGCATCCAGACCAGAACATCCCACAGCAACACCGGGAATACCAAAGGGGACAGAGACATAAATCCAATCAAAAAACACATGTGAAATGATAAAAAACGGCCTCACACGAGGCCCTTATGTAAAGATGAGCAGAAACAGCCAGCCGAGGATGCCAGACGAAATTCCCCTGCCGCCGCTTCCTTTTCCGGCCTCCAACCCGGAAAGACAGCCCCAGCCACACAGGGCGGGCGATTCCATCAGCCAGACGCGCCCACTCCACCGCCAAGGGAGCACCGCTAGCCCCAGACATGGCGTGGGAAGGCACAGCGCTGCCCAGGCCGGCACCGCCAGGCCCCGCAGGCAGAAGAAATCACGGGAAAATACCACCCAGGAAGGAATCCAAAAGAAGAAATCTAATCGAATAAATCGAGAGAAGACCGCAGCACGCAAACGGCCAGCACGTGGTATGAGCGTCTCAACAGGTAAGACAAAAGAAAACCAGGAGGTTTGAGGGGGGTGGGGGCTACTTATAGCCCCAGCGCGATCAATCACATGGTATGGGTGTCTGGTGAGGCAGGGATGCCTCACTTTTGTAAGTAATGGAAGCGAGGGAGGGACGAGGAGGTAATGTTTATTAGACATGGGTGAGCCAATAAATTAACAGGGGGGTGCCTGTGCCCTAGCCGAGCCCTAAAAATATTGCTATGTAAATCATACAACAAACATTACTTGAAATGTGATAAAGTCTCTTTAAAAAATGTTTTAAATGTACTTCTTACATCACATTACAGCACTTTAGATAGTGCATAGTACTTTGTTAAAATGGATAGTTTTTAAACATGAACCATTAGTGAACTAAGAGGCAAGTTAATTGTCATGTAAACCCTGTATGTGACCCAGATTATTATAGAGCAACATTATAGTCTCTTAAACATCATAGGTATTTTGTATAACTGGTATTCTGAACTCATGTTTGAAAGTGCTTTCATATGC
Organism: Lissotriton helveticus; assembly: GCF_964261635.1. NCBI lineage: Eukaryota > Metazoa > Chordata > Amphibia > Caudata > Salamandridae > Lissotriton > Lissotriton helveticus. The sequence goes on from NC_136067.1 coordinate 731,436,413, forward strand.
TATAAGGAAGAAAAAGAGTTTTGGTGAAATAAAATGTTTCAACACAAAAAGGAGCACGGAGGGAAAAAAGGAACCCAGGTCGCCCTCCACTCACAAAGTCATTCAAAATGCAATGACCTGGTCGAATTGAGGAACTATTCTTAATTCCTTTATTTGATGTAAAATATTTCAAAAAAAGCTTTCTTCTTTTCAAATGTCTCCCCTATCTCAGAGATTCACGGGGTAAAGAGTACATCAAGATCATGCAAAATATTAAAATAAGCCACAGTTCCTTATCAGACAGTCATAACCACTAAACACCATACTACACAGTGTATATAGTGAAAAAAATGTGTGCAACCTAGATGACCCCTCACGGGCGAACCACCAACGGGGCACCTGGTAGGTACTCACCTGTTCTCATCATCGGCAGTCATCAAGCTTTAAATTAAATGTGTCCAAACAAACATAAATGTGTATATACAAATAAAGTGCAGTGGAACAAATGTGTGTAAAACATACAATACAGACAGTGTAACACACAGACAAAAAAAATATATAGGATAACCTGCACGTCTAAACAACCTTTATTCTGTTCTTTCGTGCAGAATTATCTAATTAAAAAGCTGGGTGGGGCTGTTACCTATAAAGCCACACACCACTCGCCAACATGTTTCATTGCCGTATGAATTGAAGGCAATTTCTTCAGGGCATTAATTATTTATTTAGCCACTGCATTCAAGCTGGACACATTTTTCTTCCCGACTGTCAAAAAAAGAACAAATAAAGGCATCTTTATCACTTGCTCGAGCTAAATATACACTCAATAAAGACATCCCAAAATGTACAGAATAAAGCCACTGGCTTGTAATATTTGCCCCAGATGGCCAATGTAACTCTTACCAGCCCTGGGGTAAAAAGTCGGGACCACCCCTTCCGTGGGTTGTCTCAAAGTCTCCTGTTGTATTCTAAATGCAAGAGACAGTTTCGCACAATATAAACCATCTGTTTACTTATTAAAAGTGAAAAAGAGAAAATCGATGGGCTAGCTGTCTCCAAGCAGTCGCCCTTCAGCATTGATCTCAATTCCACATTTATAACACCCCCTCTCCTTACCGCTATCAGGAGCAAATGGCAGCATTAACTCGGTCCGCGAGCCGGTCATTACAGAAAGCTGCCTATTTCACGTATGTTCAGAACACATTCAGAGAGGTTTCCACCCAATCTCTCGCGGGAGAAAAAACAGATCCTCCATTTTGAATTGGGAAACTCCCATCAGAATGAATCACAAATCTTGTGTTGATCCGCTCTCGCGAGGGGAAGCGACCTGGCTCCGAGGTTATTCATAAGTAAAACTTTATTGTCAAGTACAATAATTGAAGGCATGTTATAGGTTTCTCAAGGTGTCATAAATTTGCAGTTGCCTACTCCCACTTAATTTTTAAATTATGGAACTCGTTATTATGATTTAAAAATCAGACTCAGGCACAAAGCAGGGCAGTCTTTCTTCTCTATTATAAGTCCATAAAGCTTTATTATGAGGAAAAAAGAAGAAGCTCATGGATTGTTATTAAAATCACTCTGCACTGCAACTTAATATGCTCAAAAATGAAAATCAAAGGTTCACAAAAAGGGGGTCAATTATATGCCACATAAGGCATTTACAAAACACCCAGCATCGCCTTGCTATCCCTTCCATCCTGAAACAAAAGTGTCTAAAAATACACCTTGTTCGCCAGAGGTTGGGTGTTATCGTATATTAATGGCGCACTGACCATTTCCAACAATGTTGTAATATATTGATACACTGACCATTTCCAACAATGAATAAAAATTACTCATAAACCACCCCGCAAAAGATATTTATTCTAGAGGAGTGATGAAGCGAAAATGGCCAGGAGTACATAGCCCAAATCAGACAAAACTTCCACTGATGCCAAATACATACGGCCCAAGAGGGTTATAATGTTATAATATTAGGACAAAGGGGCCAAAAGATCCATTAGCGCACCTTGTTCCATTCCAAAAGTTCGTTAAGCCAACCTTGTTCGCTCTTTTCATGAAAAATCCATCTTGCCTCCTTGGATATCGGAAGTCTTTCAACAGTATGTGATTCACCTACTACTTTTTCAAGCACTACCCACGTAAAACTGTGCTTGGTGGTATGGCAATGTTGAACCAGTTTTGTTGTTAGTTTGCCCACTCTTATGGTACTGAGGTGTTCCTGGATCCTAGTTTTTATTTTACGTGTAGTGAGACCTATATATTGCAGACCACACTCACATTCTAACCTGTATACCACATTCATGGTATTATAGTTACTGAATTGTCCTAGGAACCATTCCTGATTTTGAAATCACACTCGATGTTTTTTTAGTCAATGGGCAAACGGAGCATCTACCGCACGGAAAATGTCCTTTAGGGATAGAATTACTTTTCGGATCTTTAATAGGTGGTGGTCGGGTATGCACCAACTTATCCTTAAGGTTGCTAGCTGTTTTAAATGCAAACTTAAGGGGAGGCATCTTGAAGTCTTTAGTCGAAAGCAGCAACCAGTGTTTCCGAATCGACTGCCTAATCCCAGTTGCCAGTGGATATAACGTCATAATAACTGGAATACAGTCGTCTTTCTTTCTGGGGTTTACTTCCAGTAAGGCACTCCTGGGGGTATTCAAGGCCCTCTTTTGCGTCTGCTTGATAATCTTGACAGGATATTTCCTTTCTTTTAATTTTTTACTTAGTGACTTTGCCTGTTCGTTATATACAGCTGTAGAAGAACAATTCCTACGATACCTGAGGAACTGTCCCACCAGCAGGTTGTCCCTAAGTGCCCTAGGATGGTAAGATTCATATAGGAACAGGGAGTTCCTGTCGGTGGGTTTCTGGTGGACTCGGGTCGTCAAGCCACCTTCATTAGCCTCAATATCGAGGTCCAGATATACAGCTGAGTCACGGCTATAAGACCATGTAAAACGTAGGCTAAGGTCCTGGCAGTTTAACCAATTGAGGAACTCTAACAAAGTCGACTCATCCCCGGACCAGACGCAGAGCACGTCGTCAATATATCTCCTCCAAAGGCGCAAATGCCCCTTGAAGGGATTGGTGGAAGGGTAGACGACGTGCTCCTCGAACTGGCCCACATAGATGCATGCCAGACTGGGTGGCATAGTGGCACCCATGGATGTCCCTGTAGTTTGCAAGAAAAGCTTATCCTTATAACAAAATAATTTCCTTGTTAAAGCAAGCTCTACACATTGTAGTACAAAAGTCTGGGGTGCGTCGTAGAACCATTCTTGTGCTGCAAGAGCACGCGCTGCTGGCACCAGCGTGGCATCTTGAGGGATACAAGATTATAAGGACTCAATATCGATGGTAACCAAAAACTCTCTTTCAGGATTGAATGTCATTTCGCCCACTATATTCAAAATATCCATAGTATCCTTCACAAATGACTTCTGTGTGATCACTGATTCCCGCAAAAAGTAATCAGCGAACTGAGACAATGGTTCTAAGACCGATTGAACCCCCGAAACTATAGGCCGACCCGGCGGGGGCCGGGCAGGCTTATGTATCTTGGGTAAGATATAGAAAGCGGGGGTCCTGGGATTATTATTCACCAGGAACTCCGCCTCCTTCGGTGTTATCCACTTTTTTCCTTTAGCCTCACCAACCATCTCTTGTATAATCTTTAGTAATTCTGGTGTGGGATCTTTATTAAGAGGTTGATCATTAGTGCGGGCACCAAGCAACCGATTAACTTCTGCTTCGAAGTCGTTGGTATTAAGCACAACTACTGCCACACCTTTGTCTGCGCATTTTATAGTTAGTGAGGGATTGTTTTGCAAACTCTTCACAACGTCCCAATCAAGCTTGGACATATTCTTATAGTTGGAATTAGGGATCTTGACTTCTAAATTTTCGATATCTTGCAATACTATTGATTCAAACACGGCAGTTTTTGGGCCCGTAGCCCCACTTGGAGGGCAGAAACCTGAGGGTCTCTTTAAGTTAGTATTAAACAAACCCTTATCATCGTGAGGTTTATTAGCAAAGAACTTGTTAAGTTTTATTTTGCGAAGTTTCATGTAACTCAAACCCTACACTTAAATGAGTCATGAGTAGGTGTAGGGACAAAGCCCAACCCCTTATTCAACACCCTCTCTTCACTACTAGATAGAGTGTGATCAGAGAGATTAACAACAATACTGGTTACAACTGCTGTCTCCCGCACCCCCAATAATTGGACCTTCGACAATACATCAAGCGAAGAAGAACAAGAAGGTCCCCAGCCAAATAGAGTAAGATTTAATCCACAAGGGCACAGTAATGAAGATCTTGGAGTGCTCTTACGATCTTTTTTAGGACAGGGACAAGTGAACAAGAGGGTAATTGTCCAAATAGGAAGGGGAAGAGGACGTGGAAACCAACCAGCTCCCCAATGGCAATCTTACTCCTCACGAGTGACCCGCAGCAGAGGGAGACAGCAGTTGTAACCAGTATTGTTGTTAATCTCTCTGATCACACTCTATCTAGTAGTGAAGGGAGGGTGTTGAATAAGGGTTTGGGCCTTGTCCCTACACCTACTCATGACTCATTTAAGTGTAGGGTTGAGTTACATGAAACAATTCGCAAAATAAAACTTAACAAGTTCTTTGCTAATAAACCTCACGATGATAAGGGTTTGTTTAATACTAACTTAAAGAGACCCTCCGGTTTCTGCCCTCCAAGTGGGGCTATGGGCCCAGAAATTGCTGTGTTTGAATCAAAAGTATTGCAAGATATCGAAAATTTAGAAGTCAAGATCCCAAATTCCAACTATAAGAATATGTCCAAACTTGATTGGGACGCTGTGAAGAGTTTGCAAAACAATCCCTCACTAACTATAAAAAGCGCAGACAAAGGTGGGGCAGTAGTTGTGCTAATACCAACGACTACGAAGCAGAAGTTAATCGGTTGCTTGGTGCTCGCACTAATTATCAACCTCTTAATAAAGATCCCACACCAGAATTACTAAAGATTATACAAGAGATGGTTGGTGAGGCTAAAGGAAAAAAGTGGATAACACCAAAGGAGGCGGAGTTCCTGGTGAATAATAATCCCAGGACCCCCCTTTTCTATATCTTACCCAAGATACATAAGCCTACCCGGCCCCCGCCGGGTCGGCCTATAGTTTCGGGGATTCAATCGGTCTTAGAACCATTGTCTCAGTTCGCTGATTACTTTTTGTGGGAATCAGTGATCACACAGAAGTCATTTGTGAAGGATACTATGGATATTTTGAATATAGTGGGCGAAATGACATTCAATCCTAAAAGAGAGTTTTTGGTAACCATCGATATTGAGTCCTTATATTCTTGTATCCCTCAAGATGCCACGCTGGTGACAGCAGCGCGTGCTCTTGTAGCGTAAAAATGGTTCTACGACGCACCCCAGACTTTTGACCCACAATGTGTAGAACTTGCTTTAACAAGGAACTTTTTAGTTATAAGGACAAGATTTTCTTGAAAACAACAGGGACATCCAAGGGTGCCACTATGGCACCCAGTCTGGCATGCATCTATGTGGGCCAGTTAGAGGAGAGGATACCCTTCCACCAATCCCTTCAAGGGGCATTTGCGCCTTTGGAGTAGATATATTGACGACGTGCTCTGCGTCTGGTCCGGGGATGAGTCGACTTTGTTAGAGTTCCTCAATTGGTTAAACTGCGAGGACCTTAGCCTACGTTTTACATGGTCTTATAGCCGTGACTCAGCTGTATATCTGGACCTTGATATAGAGGCTAATGAAGGTGGCTTGACGACTCGAGTCCACCAGAAACCCACCGACAGGAACTCCCTGCTCCTCTATTAATCTTACCATCCTAGGGCACTTAGGGACAACCTGTCGGTGGGACAGTTCCTCAGGTATCGTAGGAATTGTTCTTCTACAGCTGTATATAGTGAACAGGCAAAGTCACTAATTACAAAATTACAAGAAAGGAAATATCTTGTCAAGATTATCAAGTAGGTGCAAAAGAGGGACTTGAATACCCCCAGGAGTCCCTTATTAGAAGTAAACCCAAGAAAGAAAGACAACTGTATTCCAGTTGTTATGACATACGATCCACTGGCAACTGGGATTAGGCAGTCGATTCAGAAACACTGGTCGCTGCTTTCGACTAAAGACTTCAAGATGCCTCCCCCTAAGTTTGCATTTAAAAGAGCTAGCAACTTAAAGGATAAGTTGGTGCATACCCGGCCACCACCTATTAAAGATCCGAAAAGTAATTCTATCCCCAAAGGACATTTTCCGTGTGGTACATGCTCCGTTTGCCCATTGACTAAAAAAACATCGAGTGTGATTTTAAAATCAGGAAGAGAGTGGTTCCTAGGACAATTCAGTAACTGTAATACCACAAATGTGGTATACAGGTTAGAATGTGAGTGTGGTCTGCAATATATAGGCCTCACTACACGTAAAATAAAAACTAGGATCCAGGAACACCTCAGTACCATAAGAGTGGGCAAACTAACAACAAAACTGGTTCAACATTGCCATACCACCAAGCACAGTTTTACGTGGGTAGTGCTTGAAAAAGTAGTAGGTGAATCACATACTGTTGAAAGACTTCTGATATCCAAGGAGGCAAGATGGATTTTTCAAGAAAAGAGCGAACAAGGTGGGCTTAACGAACTTTTGGAATGGAACAAGGTGCGCTAATGGATCTTTTGGCCCCTTTGTCCTAATATTCTAACATTATAACCCTCCTAGGCCGTATGTGTTTGGCATCAGTGGAAGTTTTTTCTGATTTGGGCTATGTACTCCTGGCCTTTTTCGCTTCATCACTCTAGAATAAATATATTTTGCGGGGTGGGTTGTGAGTAATTTTTATTCATTGTTGGAAATGGTCAGTGTATCAATATATTACAACATTGTTGGAAATGGTCAGTGCGCCATTAATATATGATAACAGCCAACCTCTGGCGAACAAGGTGTTTTTTAAGACACTTTTGTTTCAGGATGGAAGGGATAGCAAGGCGATGCTGGGTGTTTTGTAAATGCCTTATGTGGCATATAATTGACCCCCTTTTTTTGAACCTTTGATTTTCATTTTTTGAGCATATTAAGTTGCAGTGAAGCGTGATTTTAATAACACTCCATTAGCTTCTTCTTTTTTCCTCATAATAAAGCTTTATGGACTTATAATAGAGAAGAAATATTGCCCTGCTTTGTGCCTGAGTCTGATTTTTAAATCATGATAACGAGTTCCATAATTTAAAAATTAAGTGGGAATAGGCAACTGCAAATTTATGACACCTTGAGAAACCTATAACATGCCTTCAATTATTGTACTTGACAATAAAGTTTTACTTATGAATAACCTCGGAGCCAGGTCGCGTCCTCTCGCGTGAGCGGATCGACACGAGATTTGTGATTCATTCTGATGGGAGTTTCCCAATTCAAAATGGCGGAACCGTTTTTCCTCCCGCGAGAGGTTGGGCGGAAACCTCTCTGAATGTGTTCTGAAAATACGTGAAATAGGCAGCTTTCTGTAATGACCGGCTCACGGGACGAGTTAATGCTGCCATTTGCTCCTCATAGTGGTAAGGAGAGGGGGTGTTATAAATGTGGAATTGAGATCAATGCTGAAGGGCGACTGCTTGGAGACAGCTAGCCCATCGATTTTCTCTTTTTCACTTTTAATAAGTAAACGGATGGTTTTATAATGTGCGAAACTGTCTATTGCATTTAGAATACAACAGGAGACTTTGAGACAACCCACGGAAGGGGTGGTCGCGACTTTTTACCCCAGGCCTGGTAGGAGTTACATTGGCCATCTGGGGTAAATATTACAAGCCAGTGGATTAATTCTGTACATTTTGGGATGTCTTTATTGAGTGTATATTTAGCTCGAGCAAGTGATAAAGATGCCTTTATTTGTTCTTTTTCTGACAGTTGGGAAGAAAAATGTGTCCAGCTTGAATGCAGTGGCTAAATAAATAATTAATGCCCTGAAGAAATTGCCATCAATTCATACGGCAATAAAACATGTTGGCGAGTGGTGTGTGGCTTTATAGGTAATAGCCCCACCCAGCTTTTTAATTAGATAATTCTGCACGAAAGAACAGAATAAAGGTTGTATGGACGTGCAGGTTATCCTATATATATTTTTTGTCTGCACACATTTGTTCCACTGCACTTTATTTGTATATATACATTTATGTTCGTTTGGACACATTTCATTTAAAGCTTGATGACTGCCGATGATGAGAACAGGGCACCTCTGGTGAGTACCTACCAGGTTCCCCGTTGGTGGTTCGCCCGTGAGGGGTCATCTAGCTTGCACACATTTTTTTCACTACATACACTGTGTAGTATGGTGTTTAGAGGTTATGACTGTCTGATAAGGAACTGTGGCTTATTTTAAAATTTGGCATGATTTTGATGCACTCTTTACCCCGTGAATCTCTGAGACAGGGGAGACATTTGAAAAGAAGAAAGCTTTTTTTGAAATTTTGTACATCAATTAAAGGAATTAAGAATAGTGCCTCAATTGGACCAGGTCATTGCATTTTGAATGAAATAAAATGTGTGCCTAAAATGACACAATCCAAGGGGGGAAAGCAGCAATTTTTCCAGGTTTGAGGTTGAACAAATCTGCCAGTAAACGATTCTCAATTTGTCTTAATAAGAATTTTTTCTACCTCTTGGTGCAGTTTTCATATAGCTGCCAATTCAACCCAAAGGTATTGGAGCGCTTTATAAGAGCACCAGTTACATTACACAAGGTCCCCATACGTAGACTTGAGGGAGAGGGGGGTTAAGTGGTTCCCCGAGAACTCGGCTTTGCCCCACATTAGTACGCCCATCATCAACTTAGTCAACACTTCGATTGAGTCAGGCACTGTGCCACGAGATTGGAAGTTGGCTATGGTCAGGGCTTTGTTAAAAAAAAAAACCTTGACCATGACGATTTTTCTAACTATCGCCCCATCTCCCTTCTACCTGGCATTAGCAAGCTGACCGAAAAATGGGTGAACAAACAGCTGGGGTCTTTTTTAGACACCCACAACTTGCTCCACCCAACTCAAACAGGGTTCCGGAGAGGGCAGGGAACCGAGACAGCACTGTTGAGGGTGGTCGAGGACTCCAGGAGGATTCTGGACGCTGGTGGCAGCGCGACCATTATCCTCCTGGACCTCAGTGCTGCCTTTGACACGGTCAATCACCGTGTCCTCCTATCTCGCCTTGGAAGGATCGGGGTCATGGGCAAGGCCCTTATGTGGCTCGAGTCTTTTATTAAAGACAGATCTTTTAAGGTCTTCTCGGAGAATAGTTGTTCCCTTCCAGTACCATTACAGTGTGGGGTGCCACAGGGCTCCTCCCTCAGCCCCACACTGTTTAATGTGTACATGGCGCCTCTGGCGGAAGTAGTGGCCTCCTTTGGAATTCAATTAGTAAGCTATGCTGATGACACCCAGCTAGTTATCTCTTTGAATCAGGTAGAGCCCCTTCCGACCAACCTTTGCAACTGCCTGGAAGCAGTTGCAAAATGGATGGACCTATCCCATCTTAAGTTGAACGGGGGAAAAACTGAGCTGATGCTATTGGGGAAACGAGCCACATTTAACAACTTGACACTTTGGCCTTCCTCCATGGGGCCCGGGCCCACTCCAAAGACCGAGATTAGGAGCCTCGGATTTTGGCTGGATGCGGAGCTGTCATTCAAAACCCAGGCAAGGAAGACAGTAGCTACTTGCTTTGGGTTGTTGAAGACAATCCACAAAATCCTTCCTCAGCTACCTGAAAAAGCCAAGAAAACCATAGTCCAGTCCCTCATTCTATCTAGGCTGGACTATGGGAACGCGCTTTATTTATGAGCCCCTACTCGGTTATTCGGCAGCTTCAGGTTGCCCAGAACTCTGCAGCGAGGCTACTTACGGGTGCTAGCTATCCCTCCTCAGCTAGACCCGCGCTGAGTGTTCTGCATTGGCTTCCGGTGAGGGAGCGGGTTCACTTCAAGACCCTCTGTACGGTCCACAAAACACTCTATGGGAGAGGTCCCCACATCCTGGTTGACATGATTAGGCCTTATAAATCATCTAGGAACCTTCGTTCCAATCAGCAAAATCTATTAGCAATTCCCAGGATTAATAGGGCCCGCACAGGGGGCCGTCTTTTTTCATATAATGCGGCTAAGTTATGGAATGCCCTTCCTCCATCCCTCCGACAAGAGCCTAACTTACTTGCATTTCGAAAGAAGCTGAAAACTGTTCTGTTTCCCAGGATCTAGAGTCTGGGCTTCCGCATTCCTTGCAATCCACTTCCCTTGGGTCAGTCCTAAACGCTGGGATGCTCCCGAGTAGCCATGCGCTATAGAAGAGCCTCTACAATACAATAGAATACATCACCAAGATTCGAACCAGGTTTCCCAACACCAAATGTGGCAGCTACGGCTGTAACACCACATCCAAAGTACAAGGAGGAAGGGAGACAGAAGCCACATGAAAGCTCGGCTCATTCTTAGCTCAAATTACCAACGGGACCCCAAGCTGAGCCAGAGCCAGGCTTCACCTCGAATGCTTGTAATGGCAGTGCCCTTAGCTGCACTTACATTTTCAAGTGTCACCAAACTATGCATTTTAATTTAAACTTGATATTTACTTTTAAAAAGGTTTTCTCATCGAAAATATGCTCATATCCAAATTCTGCGCCCCACCTTAAATTTAGCAATCAGTGCCCTTACCGAAACCGTAAGTCGCAGTGCTGAAATAAGGCAACTAAAAGTGACCATTTCTGATCACTACTCCAGTAATGTATTTCTCAATTATATCTCAGCACACAAATACGTATAAAATAACAATAACACATCCATTGGTAACAATGCAAATCTAAATAATGGAATAGTTAGTCGTATGGGAGGCTCCTTTTTGCATCGTTTGAGTGTGTTCCAGAGCAGTGCTGCTCGGCGGAAAGAGCCGAGCCTGCAGCGACCCCCGCTGGAAGAGAGAGACGGAACAGTAGAGCGCAATCTCATAGGTGTCGAGGTTCCCCTGGCCTCCAGGCTGCTTATCAATTAGCAGAATGCTGAAGCTGCCGCAAAGGATCACCACTGCTGTGTTTCCTCCAGCTCTGTCTCGTTATCTTCTATGCAGAGCGCCCTTTCCTTGGAGATCGCTGCAGCCATTTTATTGATGACATGGCTGCACCGTTAAACCATTGTGTGGTTGTTACTCATCCAGCCGAACCCTCGACCACTAACACCTTCAGGAGCTATACGGAAAGCACACGTGCAGGGTATGCACAGTTCCACTCTGTACATATTATCCTTGTCTCGAAAAGGAACGCGTAGAGGAAACACTGATTTACACAGTCACAACACAACCGTAAGATCAACAACATGGCGTTGAGCCAGCATCAACTGAATGTGAAGTGCTATATACGCGGCTCAATACTGTGCCATGCTGTAGCATTTCAATGCGTGCTGGTGTGCGTCATTGGCATACCAAGTACACATTGTCCTTCCAGATCCTATATATAATATAAACAAATTAGAACGCCACTATTTTGCAAGCATAGGCGCACTTGAAATATATGCTTCAGGGTCTTGCACAGCAACAGTAAAGGAAATTCTTTCCACGTGTCTTATAGCGTCACCTGGGAGGGTGAAGGGCAGTGGGTGGTACAAGAAAGGTGTTTTCTATTCATCCTCCCACCACACCTCAAACTAGACACTGCTTTTGAGGCATGAACCCACTGACCTTTTTTTGAACCCAGTACACATGATTTCCACTGTCCTTTCACAAGAATACCCTCCTCCATCCTGACCATGACACTCCCATGTCTGCCAACTGTTGTGAATGCCTGCTCTGTGACTGCTGCTCTGCTGGCCTTGTCAGGGCCCACCCGAAAGGCGTGTCTCTCGGGGCATGTGTGTGCGGCCCTGCTCTGAGGGCCCGCTCGGGACATCAACATTCCTTCCACAGGTACCGCTTGCAAACTCCCAAACGCACCAAGCAAAGGTTTCAATATGGCACCATGCCTTCACAATGTTGTAAGCAGGCTTTGTTTCTATCGTCTGATACTGTATAGGATCTCACAGGACACCATATCCTGATACAGGACACCTTATACTGATACAGGACACCATATCCTGATATAGGATACCATATCCTGATTACACATCTAGGTGGAATATCGCGTTTGTGCCACACTAGTTTGTTTTTCTCTCTTTGTCGCAACCATAGGAAGCCCTAAGATGCCTTATATATGTGAACAGTAGCAGGGCCGGCTCTAGGCTCACGGAGGCCCTGAGCAGGGAGTGTAGGTAGGGGGCCCGAGGCCGCCAAATCCCTGCCAGGGCCTGCCACGCAAATATGTATCTAAGGATATATATTGGCGTGGCGGCCCCTGGGGTTTGGCGGCCCTGTGCTGGTGCACAGCTTGCACATGCCTTAGGCCGGCCCTGACAGTAGAGTCACTACAAAGCCCTTGATGGAAAATGGAAGTTACATAGGCAGAAAACATTGACTTTGTTCTGCTGGAGGGGAAATACGGTCTTCAGCAATACATCTTTCTCTGACTACGTTACACTTTCTGACTCTTTATCACAATCTTGCATAGATATTTTTTTATCCAGCTTAATCCATCTGTAATTCTCTATCTAACTTTCTCTTTCTTTCTCCCTTTCTCTCTCTTGTCCTGAGTCTTTCTGATGATGAAAATGAAGCCCTGGTCGCCAAAACGAGTGTTGGTGTCCATCAAATGAAACATGACAAACTATCTATTTCTGTTTGCCCTACAGATAGGGCTTTTTTTGTCTCATATTTCTGATTGAAGATACTGAAAGGTGGACATTACCATTTACCCAGGATAGTAGCCCACTTATTTGCTCAGTTTGTTGATAAGATCTCAATGTGGGTTTAAATTAAGATGTTAAGATTACAAAAGAAGTAAGAGTAGATGGGCCACTTCGGAACAGAAAATGGAATAGGTATGACCAATCTAAACGTGACAAAGTGGACAAGGCTAATCAGGTAAGGGAAGAGTTGTGAGCCATGCTCAAGAAGTGTTTTAAAAGTCAATAAGCATTTTGTGGTCAGACCTGCGAAAACAGGTATGAGATCTAACATATCTGGAGCTAAATCATTTATCTAGCTAAATCACAATCATTTTTTTCCATAACTGTCTTCAGAAATGAGAGTTTGTTCTTGATTGAAACCTGCTGGGGCAATCCAAAAAGTTTCTTTCAAGTACATTAGATTGACACAGACCAGCACCAAACCAACAGGGAAAATCCCCCAGGCTGAAGAATCCCTAAAGAAATGTCAAGGGAGACACCACAGTGTCAGGACTGTACCCCAAACTAGTGCATACCAGACTCATAGAGAAGCGATGCCCTGCAATGGAATTGCCCCTTTTAAATTGTGGTAACCCATTAGAGCAATTTAAATTAATGGTGAAATCCCATCCCCATTTATTTGACTAGTAGCACAATAGAAGCACAGTTTTGGTAGACAACTCCAATAAAAGGCTTGACTGGGCTCATTCATGATGAAATGTGTCCTTTTTCGGCCTCTTTATGCTGATCGGCCATTTTGAAGTGTTTGTTTATGATATCTTCTTTAATCCTAACCTCCTTGGTGATGTTCTAAATTCCAGCCAATACTGTGAATACTATTTGTATTTTTCTGCGCCTGGCCCCTTTGCATAACAACGAGTTCCCTTACATGTGAATTAGTGGTTAGTTTTACTGAACTGGAATCTACTAGTTTTATCAACCTCAGAAGCATAAAAAGATGAATGGACCTATAGGGCTTCAAACCTCAGATGTGCACCTACAGTGAATTTTTACATTGCTCTCATTAACTCACTGACCAACCTCATCTGCTTACATGTTAATTGCCAGATTCCTGATAGCCATTTTAAATCTTGCTGTAAGTCATGGGGTGTATTCATGCACACGTAGAGTGTATGAACATAATCCACAAAACAGTAACACAAAATGATCACTAGCGGGTGTGCTTTGTCACCCTTGTCTCCTCACATTCCTTCACTCAACACATGATCTATCGGGGCCAATAGCAATCTGAAGCCACTGAGATGATCTTGCAAAGATCAAATTTATGTCGTCTTTGACCTCTAAGCAGATACTGCTTCTGAATTAGTCAGTTAGAGATAGAATCTGAGATACGTTGTCTGCTGTTTGAGGGGACTGTTTCCATCAAGAGATAGGTTCCACCGAAACGACTAAGCATATTTTATGATCGTTGGACTGCTGCCAGTTGACACTGCCCTTTGACCTCTACTGACCTTGAACCTACCTGGAAACTGTGACTCTGAAGTAAAAGTTAGAGGGTACTGTGTCATACCAGTTCACACCTCCCACACCACATACACATTCATAGCTACCCCGTGCATGAATGCACTGTGGAGAAGGAACCCATTGGTCCTTGCAGTTATTGGGGTACGACAGAATTCCACACCTTTGAGATCAAGTTGATCATACTACTGTAGGCAGACGATTCTGTGACCCTGCTCCCACCTTTTTGCAGCTGGATTTCATCTAATTTTAGCCACAGGCTCCTCAAATCTGACTGCCGACTCACTGGCCCTGTTTGTGAGAGTGTAGGAACATTTTCATCTCTGCTCAAACAAGAGCTAAGGGATGGGAATTCTGCGTTTTACATTAAACACTGCACATCTCCAGTTTTACCCAGCCAGCTAAATTGCAGAGGCTGCCCCCAAAGGGGGCTAGAGAGCCGGTGCCATAACTAGCGCCGTGCCCCCGGACAGAACTAGTTGGGGCCAGTTTGTGGTGCGCAAAAGTGACGAAAAACCGGGAAAACACCCTGGTCCCCCACCCCGCGGCAGCCGCCGAAGAGGCGCCGGCACCCCTGGCCAATGGGGGCCAAGGCGAGATACGAACCACCCAATAGAGAAAGGGGCCTACCTGGGCCGGAAGGCAAGTGGGGGAGGCATATAAGCACTGCTCCCCCAAGTAAGCTCCTATCTTCACGGAGCGGGGAGCAGCACTGGCGTCTGACCCCTTTTTTGTCCCCCCACCCACACCTAAGAAAAAGCAATGTTGCAGGGCTGAGGAACAGGCAAGGCGTGGCGAAGAACTACGCTGATAACGGTTGGTACGGAGGCGCACCAGAGGGAGGTGTGCCAGAATAGGTCCCCTCACCTTAACTTGGGATGCCTCATGTCTGGGTGAGTTGGCCTAAGGACAGGTGTGTAGGACCAATCACTCTGGGATGCCTCACGGCTGGGTGAGTTGGCCTACCAAAGAGGGGGGGTAGCAAATGGACCCCACGCGTAACCAGCCAGATGGCAGGGCACAACAAGAGTCGGACAAGGTAGCGAGTTGTGGCCTAACTCCGGGACAGAAGCTACTCCCTCCCCGCGCAAAGAGAGCGCAAACCCATCCTACCAAAGAAAACAACCCAGAAGGGCCAAGAGACAAGAGCAAGGAAGTTTGTTATCACATAACATGCAAAATATGCACAGTATATACATGTTTCCTTGTATTCCTAATAAACTGCGGCCAACAAATGACCACCACAAGACAAGCGTGTACGTTGCCCTTTTTGTCATGATGATGAATACAGTATGGGGAATGTGGCATACAGGTGGGAGTGGGGCAGAGTGCAGGAGTTATGTACCAAGGGAAAAAGTATAGGAACAATAGTGTGCTTTCAAATGTTGGTGTTATAAACCCTGTTTCTGCATTCATTTCACAGTTTACCTCTCATAAACCCATAGGGGGGGGGGTATTTGCCCTGTAAATACCTCAATGCATGGACTCAGTATTTACCATGTAGAGTAACCACCACACCCTTCATTGTGGAACTAATAATTCGAGGTCTTATTGTTAACGAGAACCTCTCTGTCGACAGTCTTGATCACACATTACTGTGATACTGTTTCTTCATAAAATGTTCTGGCGCCCACCTTCCTCCAATTAGCTCCCCTGCCATTCTCCTGAGAGAGAGCTTTCTATTCCCTTGTGACGCAGAGAAAAAAACCAAAGTGTTCACCCTGTCGTCCTCCACACAGCCTTCACCGCTGCTCTTGGCACCATTAACTCTGCCCGGTAGTGCGTCATGTAATATTTCATATTTATTGACGCTTACAAAGTGCTTTTTAAAATAAAAAAAGAGTCCTGACTATAATTTAGGAAGCCGTACACAAGGATTTGATTAAGGGCTCCTAACTAAATATCAGCCTCCTCACTTTCAGAACAGCAGTTTCTATACTGCATAACGCACAAAAATTGTAAAAGCGCACACACAAAGATACGTTTTTCAACAACCAAACAAAACAGTTTTGCACATATTGGCCATAGCTGATGAACGAAAATAAAGTCATTACTACGTGCAGCGCATATTTCTCATCACGTCTCTAGTGCCCGCAGAACCTAGCACTGAATGCGATGCAGTGGTTAATGTGCTATAATAATATGTGCAGGAGCCCAAACGTTTGTCAGCTTTACTGAATGCCGAGGATGTCCAATCCCAAGGCCAACTATTTTTAACCTGATGCCGCCGCCTTCTTCCACAGTATGCATTCTGTCTCTTTATGTTGCTCTCCCTTTTCTACCTTTGCCCTCTTTCTTTGGATCAAAGTCTTATGATAACAAAGTAAGTCCAGACGCCTGCATTGAGCACCTGTGCCCACCCCATACTTCCACTGTTGTGGGTTTGCTGCATGGCCCATTGTAGTTTTCCTATGTTAGTCAAACAGTGCACGTTGTAGGCCTCATTTTCCTTTGCACACATTACTATATAGACACGCTTGCCTTTATGACACAGTGTACATTCACACGGAACATGCATGTGTTTTTGCATTCTGTTCGTTTCCTGGGATTTAGTCTGCACACTACAGACAAGGTCAAACAACAATGTACCTTGTTATTCTTTTTGGACAGGCACTAGCACCTAGACATAACATGAGAATGCAGCTGTTGTTTATTTGCAAACATGTCCTATCATACAGAGGACACATGACCCAGGAACACACACATGGAACGAGAGCTTTGAGACAAGAGCACTGTGTCTGCTGAGATGTAGAACATCCATTTCTGTATGCTAATGTACAGGGTCTGCCAGTAATCCCAGAGATCTTTCACATATAATCAGTCCGCTTTAGTAGCAGGGGAGAGGGTTTAACCTCTCCCATGCTCATGACGAGCTTAGCTCTTCATAAGGGCTGCAACGCTCGCACGCGGGGCTAATTCCCCCACTGCGCTGAGCGTTCTAAAGAAACAGGTGTGGCCGTGACGAGCTCAGCTCGTCATGAGCACCGGGGCGCTGTGCGCGCCCCCAGCACAGCGGGGGAATTAGCCCCGCAGGCAAGTGGTTAAAACACTCTGTCCTATAAAATGACAGGGCTTTTCATGGTATATGGATTATTAACCATGCTAACAGTATTTCTATTATGCATTTGTTTTCAAATTATGGCACAATACTGCATTTCAGAGCACGATAGTTTAAATAAATATTCTAAACTTCATCCATGTCTCATGATTATCTATGATTGAGAGAGCGAAAGGGTGTGTCCTGTTACCACGATCTCTGAGAGGGTCAAGACTAGAGTGTTGTATTCTGGGGTGCCAATTCACTTGTTTCTCTGGTAGGGTTAGGCAGGCAAATAAGGCACTATAGCTAGTCGGAATCTAACTCACAGATACTGAGCTGGTGTGGTGACTCAGTCCCTACATACTGATGTTCTATGGTTCCAAGCATAGTTCTGTTCTAGAGCAGAATCCCTGCAACACCCCCAGCCAGGACAAAGCTGGGCAACAAAAAACACCACTGGCAAAACTACTTAAACCAGCCCCACTCCCTTCGTCTATTCACACTCTCTCTCTCGTTCCATCCATCTATTCTTTCTCCCCTCTTCTGTCTATTCTCGCTCTCTCGTCTCTTTCTTTCTACCTCCACCTTCCCTCCTTCTCTTTCTCTATCTTTAGAAGCCTCTCATGTCTGCTGCAATAAACCTCAGGGAGCTGGGGAAAGAGACAAAGGCGCCAGGATCGACCCTGGTCCTTCAAGACCAGCCTCCAGCTGCTCAAGCCCACTGATGTAATGTTTGGTGGAATAAAAGGCCAAACCTGCTACCTGCGCAAATTTAGAACTGATGGGAATGTATCCTTCTGTTTTTAAGATCTTTATGTATTGCTTACACACCACTAAATCCTTGGCAATATTCAAGAAAGATTGCGATCATATTCTGATCGACAGATGTATTTGCTTGGGGCTCACCTAAATGTGCTTCTTTACACATTTCTGATACTTACTTACTCTTTGGGTCTTTATATTTTGTATATTTGCCATCCCTTCTTCACACTAATATTTACTCATGTTGCTCATTATTTTACTTTTGCCTCCACTGTATACCTTTCTCCTGTCTGCTATAGGTCTCTACTTATCAGTGCCATGGATTCTCAGTGCTCCTTAGTCAATCTCCATGTTCTTTGTATTATTCTCGTTCCCACAACATTTTGTTGCTTTGTTAACTTTGTTTTAACTAAGTTGCAATGCATCATGTTCTGTTTATGGGTTGCTATGTCCTCCATCATTCGGTAGAGTGCTGTAATGCCCAGGACCACACTATATAAAACTGCAAAGACAAATGAAACATTCGCAAGGTGAATAAATCTCATTAGAATATTGGAACTTTATGTTTATCTGAGCTCTTAACTCATTGCTGGTCATCAGATCTCTCCTTTCAAGACCTTCTTCTTATCCAAGACTTGTACAGTAAGCACATAAATAGTTTCAGGGACCTAAAATCTAGAATCAGTTTCCTGTGTAAGTCCACGGCGTAGAAAACTATCTTGCCAAGTGTTCTAAAGGCCTAAATGTACTGTTACAATTTCTAGTTATTTATTATTTCCCAGGAACTTTGTCCGATTATTTCTTTAACTTTTGGTAAGTCTTTTCATTTTTTATTATCTTAGGGCAACCCTAGTGTCATGAAGCAAGCCTCTTTTGGTGATTATTTACAAAATAAGTATAAAAAGGGTTGATACCAGGGGCAGCTCCTCCGTTATGACGGAAGAGCATCGCCCCCTCCACCCCCCCTTTCTCCCCCCCCCTCCGCTGAAAGCCAGTAGAGACCAAGAACAAAAATATAATGGTAATAAAATATTTTTATTATCATTTAATTTAAATTTTTTGTCCTGCAGGCTGCGACTACGAGCCAAGGGAGAGGCGTGGCCACCCACACTGACTCTCAGCACCAGGGAAGAGGGGAAGTTGTGGGCACTGCCAAGTGCACATGATGGTTTGGCTGGCCCTCTGGCTGTGTTGTACAGCTGGGTAGAGAAACCAACACAGGCTCCCAGTCTATGTCTGAGAGCCGAACTGAGGCGCTCAGACCAAACCTAGCACTGCTCACATGCTGGGAATAGTTTTTCCAGCATGAGAGCGGCGCTGGGATCGGGAGCCTCTGAGCCTTTGAAGTGTGCAGCAGCTCCTAGACGGGACGTGAGGATTCTGAGCAAGGCGGTGGCCGTCGGAGCAGGTAAGTGCAATTTTCTTTCTTTATTGTTGTGGTTTCTTTTTTTGTTTCCCTCCCCCGCCCCACCACTTCACAATATGAGTGGCCACAACTGATTGATACTGTAAGAAAGGATCTGATAGGCTCTGAGACAAAAGGAGTCCCATAGTAATCACTAGTACTACTGATAAGCGCAATACTAAGGGACTGATTCACAAAAGCATTTATGAGTAAGAGAAACAGTTACACTGGAGTACTCTCTTACATACCCTTAAATGCGTCTGACAATTGACACTGGTAGGTCCAACTACTTATGAGTAAAAATGCAAAGAGGGCGCAGCTCTTTCCATTTTCATTAATTGCATAAGGGTAGGACCAAAATGTTATCATTTTATCTCCATTTTAGATGCTTTGGGGCCAAATCACAAAGGCACGTAAGAGTACACAAAAAAGATAAGTGCTGGTTTATGTACATCATTATATGTAAATCAGCCCCAATGTAACAGAAGGAGCACATTCACAAGGGTATTTAGAAGTATATAAAACAGTACTCCTGTATTACGCTTGTACGTACTTTTACATACCTTTGTGAATTGGACCCAAAACATCTAAAATCGGAATAAAGTCCAAATGAAGGTTTGAAAGTTTTATTGAATTAGCGCAGTTAATTAAAACCATAGCTATAAAATATCAACATTAGCACAGTTATCATGTTTAAAAAACAAAGGCTGAGAAAAACAATCGAAATTTAATCTTGTAAATGCCAGTATAATCACAAAACAGTGCAGGACCTAAAGTAAAATAGATTAGTGTAGGAGTACTAAATAAGGGGACGGAAAAAGTCTGTGATACGTTTTTTGGGGGGGGGCTGGAAGTACGGGGACCAAGGAGGGTAAAAATAGGTTGTCCAAAAGTCTCACAAATTTTCCAATCCTTGCAAGCACTTGAGTGTCTGAGGAAATAAAGCACAAGGCCGATGCTTCCCAACACGACCTGACACCCCATTTTAAATATAACGGTTTTAAGAAAAGTCTGCTGGGGGCGTCCAGGAGAGGACAGCAGCACAGGAGGTGCAGCCATGATTCAGTCTGATAATTGCACAGTCTGCATGCCCCCTCCTCACCTGTTGGAGCCCATCGGTTAAAGGCAGTTGAACGCAACCCAGAAGGCGCATGAACATTATGTTCTTCCGAGACGTTTAAATTCTCCAGGAGGTAAGATTGAGGTGCCCCTGGGAGGTATGAATTGTTTAATGGGAACAAGACTGTTGATGTTTTTAAAGCCTTGAAGTCCATCCGATGGGAGATATGTTTGACCTGCTTATTGATAACCTTTTTCCAGACTGAGTATGGAATAGTGTCTGAGGTTAGTAATGCATTGTCGATCTCTAGCGATTTTATAGCCTTTGTAACTTGTCGATTCCATGGATTTCCAGGACTAGCAAACGTTTCTTTTAGCCGGGCTTTTAAAGTGTTGTCTGCAGCTTTTAATGTCCTTATAAAATATTTCAGGGTGTCAGCCTCGCAATAAATAGATTGTCTTTGAAGGCCCAGCTCCAGTCGTAGTCTTGCCCTAAGTATGAAGTTTGAAAGATGGAAACATTTTTTGTAAATAGAAACTTGGGCAAGGTCAAGACTAGCAGAGCATGCGCCAGGGAAGGCCTGATGCCCGTAGTTTAAGGCGGGAAGAAGAGTAGCTTTGATCACCTTCAGGATGGGTTCTGCAGTTGGACTACTCAGGGACTGATTTAGTCGGGTCAAGGAGTATACTATGGCACCTGCTCTCTTTTTCAAGGCAGCTAGGTGGGCTGCTGGTCTAGAGGACTCGCTAAACCAGACCCCCAGGTAATGATATTTTATCGTTGTCTTGATCTTTGCCGGCCCAATGTACCATCTTAAACTTTTCTTGTTCTTACAGCCGCCGAATATCGAAACCTTAGTCTTTTCCTGGTTAATTGTTAAGGAATTGGCAGTGTTATATTTGTGGAGCCTACTTAAAGCTCTTTGGAGACCCGATTTTGCCTGGTCCATTATTACAATATCGTCAGCATATTGTAAAATGTGCAAGTTCCCTTTTGCAGCGCCCAATTTTGGAGGGAGGAGATTGCTTTTCTCCAAGAATGTTCCCAAATCGGCTGTGTAAAGATTGAACAAAAGGGGGGCTAGAACGCAGCCTTGCTTTAGTCCGTCTCCAGTAACAATTTTTGCAGAGACTATCTTTGGGCCAGTTTTAACTCGCACCCATGTGTTCTTATGCAAGGAGATAAGAGCTCCTAGCAGGCCTTGAGGAATCCCCCAGTTATCCAATTTCCTCCATAAGGTGTTGCGTGACACTTTTTCAAAGGCGGCGCTGTAGTCTATAAAGTAGCAGTAGAGAGGGAGATGATTTTTTTGTGCTGCTTGTTGGCTCAGAATAGCTAGAGTCGTGATGTTATCTATTGTGGAGGCCGACGATCGGAACCCTGTTTGGAAATATGGTAGAATGTTTTTTTCTGCTACCCATTTTTCTAGTGACCTAAGAAGACACCGGACATATACCTTAGCCTCAAGATCTAATAGGGCAATAAGTCGATAATTAGCTGACAGCAAGGGATCTCCTTTCTTAATATTGGGCATGGGATCGAGCCCAGCCACGAGTCTGGTAACCGACAGGTCGTAAACACATTGTTATATAGGGGAACCAAAAGCTTGGCCCACTCTTCCAGAGCACATTTAAATACCACTGCTGGGGCCATTGGGCCCGGGAGCCCCGTCGTTTTTCATGGTTTTCAAGTACTTGGAGACCTCGGCTGAGGTAATCAGCTCTTGAGTTTCTGTCTGAATGGTATCGGCACGATCACTTAATTCGATCGCCACAGGATCCGGGGTGTCACAGCAGTATAGATGAGTCACATGCTGGGCCCAATCATCTTCACGAACCGCGTTCCCTCTGCTCTCATTGGAGGAGCGGAGCTTATTCATATGGTTCCAGAATTGGGACAGATTTTTTTCTTTAGCAAGGCAAATATTTTTAGCCACTCATTCTGTTCTTTTTGTCTCTTGGCCTCCCATGATGATTTTTTTAAGGCTTTGCGTTGAAAAGCCATATTGTTGGAAGAGAGCGCGGTACCTTTCAATGTGTGCAGGCGCACGGCCCTCCTTAGAGCTCTTCTTTGGCCGGCTAGTTCTGGATCAAGGGTCAGTCTTGGACGTGGACCATGGGATCTGTATTGAGCTTCGGGGCCTGTTATGAGGACTTGTAATTTAGCAATGGCGTTATCCCAGCGGTGATGAAAGTCTGTGGGGGCATTGTGCATGGAGTTTGGAATTTCTCCCCCAAGCCAAGTGCCCACCTTGACGGAGCCCGAAGCATCCCATTTAATTCTTCTGACTAAAGTGTGGAGTACGGCCCGCGTTGAGTGCCCCACTTCAGTTATTTCGGCAGCAGCAGGCGCTTGCAGTTGCATTGTTACCGTTAGGGGATTGTGGTCGCTCTCGGTGCGAGTGGAAATTTCCATCTTGATTAGTTTATTTGCCAGAGATGGTGATAAGAAGATGTGATCGATGGTAGAAATATTCTTAAATGTTGGCGGAAAATAAATTCCCGGGTTCAGTTCCAGTATGATTTGCATTGCGGAGAGTAGGTTATAATTAGTTAGGAAAGTAATCCAGTTTTCTTGCTCTTTAGATTTGATAGCTGAATAGGCGTTGGTTGCCAGGTCTCTAATGTTGAAGTCCCCTAGTAACAGTACCTCTGCTGAGGCAAATTCCAATAAAAGTTCTTCCAAATGATTAATCAGCAGAGCTGTTGCCGTTGATTTTAAGGTTTTAGCTGTATTGTGGTAGCAATTAATTAGGAGTATTGAGAAAGGCTTACCAACAGATGAAAGACCGGTAATTAGCACAGTCTGCCCTGCCGTTAAATTCCGAGAGATGGGAGTAGCCGCAATCCTACACCCATGTTTGATGAAAATAGAAAGGCCCCCAGAGGGTCTTCCAAAGGAGTAGGGCTGTGTAGCTGATTGAAAAAGTTCATAATAGCCGTGGAGAGGCGAAGGAGATAGAGACCAAGGGCCAGATGTAGGTGGCCAATTACCGGTCGGTAACGGCCGAATTCGGCCGTTACCGCCCGGTAATTGGATTTTGAGATGTAGGGGGGAAAAAACAGGCATTTTTGGTAATTTTACCGAATCGGTAAATATACCGGTCTGTAAAATTACCGAAAATGCATTTTCGGTATGTAGGTGCCAAGTTGCACATTGACACAGGGCTTTGAAAATCGGTATTTTACCATGCAATACAATTGCATGGTAAAATACCGATGCAGGTGTACATGCACATCTGTGCATGTACACCTGTGCCATGTGGCACACACACAAGCCTAAAACAGGGGTGCCAGAGGGTGTCAAAGTGACACCCCCTGCACCCTTGGTAAAATCGGTATTTACCGATTCTGTAATTACAGAATCGGTATTGCCCATTGATTCCTATGAGCTTCACAGCCCATAGGAATCAATAGGAAATACCGATTCGGTATTTCCAGATTCGGTAAATACCGAATCTTAACGATTCGGTATTTCCACATCTGGAAATACCTACATCTCCCCCCTTCATATTTACCACTTCTTAAATACCGAATCGGTAAAATTCGGTATTTAAGAGGTGGTAAATATGAATTACCTACATCTGGCCCCAAGTCTCCTGAAAACAGATGATGTCACTTTTTTCCAGGAATTCCACGGTCGAAAGGTAGGGCCGAATTCGACCAAGAACCCTTCAGTATTTGCCCGGCGTTAGCCACCTCTCATACCATTCGAGATTACCAAATAAAGAGGCAGGCGCTGGAGACAGAAGGCAGGAAACAGGAGTTTATTCCGACGGAGCAGAACACGTCAAATCAGACAACAGGGTATCTTCTCGAGGTGCTCTAAACGCATCCTTGAGGCCTGGCCTCTTATACACAGGTTTATTGCTGTATTACATAAAACACATTCTTGTTAATACTTTGATGTACGGAAAAGGCATCCTCGGAATCTCCGCTCCAAACCCGTTCCCACACATATTTACAGTAAAAGTCCCACCCTGATCTCAGTAGGTGATGACTATCGCGCAGCTGGATATCCCGCCGGCTCCCGGAATGTGCGCGGCTGATCGGATCTCATGGGGTGGGGGCCTTTATCATTCATAGATTCTTTGAAGAAGGACAGCTTCCTACTGTAAGGGGCAATAAACTGTACCCGCGGGGCTAGGTGATGGCCTGGGATCGGGCGGGACAATCGGGCACAGAGGAAGGGGGTTCATCAAAGGATGCGTGATCATTAAAGGGACGGAGGGAGGTGTTAGTCGGGTACGGAATGTGGCTCCGAGGCAAGGCCGCGCTGAAGGGGTGGTTTATGGCCCAAGCATGTGAGAACGTGGGCTGTCAGCGCGCGGGGGATGCTGGCGGGGTCAGAGAGAGAGAGAGAGAGAGAAATGCGCGGGCTATCGGCAGTGGGCAGAGAGGCCATGGTGTTCAAAATGGCTGCTACTTACGCGCACATTTGAGCTAAAAAGGGGGACAAGATGGCGCCGATAATGTTTACGTCGCAATCTAGATTTTAACAGTCCTCCCTTTTCAACATATCTAGCCAGCTTGTCAATTTATGTCTATCCCCATCATATTACGGATTTCTACATCATACAAAGCTTTCATGCGTTCAGCTTCAAAGTTCGGAGTCTTAGGGCACACACAGTTAGCAAATAGTGAACACAGAGGTGGCAAGCATTGAATAACCAGGCAGAGTCCGCATATTACAACGATTGGTATCAGTGCAATCATGAGCAACCTCCATCCCCAGTCTTTTACAGTATTCCAGAACCAACTCCCGAGCGACCATCCTTCTTGTTCCTGATGAACTTCTGAGGAGAGTCTGTGGAGGTGTTCGATGGCCTTGTAAACGGAGGGTGAATTGTCTGGTATGTAGGTACAACAGCTGGACCCGATGATACGACATGCTCCTCCACGGTCCGCCAGAACCACATCCAGAATAAGGCGGTTTTGAAGAGCCACCAGACCGACCGCCTGAAGCTCGGCTGTATTGTTTGTGAGGATACCAGCTGTAATGTTCATCGTTGTCTCGACTGCCTGGGATAAATGTCGAATGGCACGACTGTTCGCCATCGGACCCCAAAGTGGAACGAGTCCTTTCATTGCATCCAAGAATTGTGCTCCAGTGGGTCGGCCTGCTCGATGTCCTTTGCTCGTCTCTGTCGGTGATGGTTTGCCGGAGCCACATAGGTTGGAGGAAGGATGAAGGCTATGTAGCAGGTACCTCCCCAGCCCTTTGGGAGCCAGGTGTAGGCTTTTGTACCACAGACGAAGTACATGTTTGGAGAGGTGACAAAAGAGGGTGGGTCAGTTGAGTACAAAGTTCTGGTGATACGGCAAGTGCTGTGGCCCACCATTTGTGTCCCACGGCCTGTGATGCATACGAGGCCCGAGACATTGATGACAGATAGGGCCACAGTCAGGGTGGCAGCTGTTCGTTTCCAGAGGTAGGAGAAGGTGGGTCTGGCTGGATTGTTGAATATTTGCATCTCCACCCTTTCTTTGGCGGTGATGTCCATGTGAACAGAGGCATTGGAGGATAGAGGGCAAAAAGGAGCAGCAACTCTCCCGGTTTTGTTCAGCCAGACTCCATGAAAAAAGTGTGACATAGTTTCGCTGGATGTGGCGTTGTCTCTGTAGCTCTCTTGCAAGAGGATCAGCCAGGCAAGGCAGGAGCCGTGAACAGAGAAAGGTGAAGGGATGAAGGGAATGGAATGTCTGGTGGCATGTGGTATCAACCCACAGATCCAGCAATTCGTGGCATTTGCAGCAAGGTTGTGTTGGTGCAGCAACTGTACGAAGGAGTTGTTCCAGAACTCCTTACGCCTTTCTTGGATTTGAGGTGAAAGAGAGACCAGGTAGTGTTCTTTCATGGTGGTAGGCTGTGCAGTCGTTAGGAATGTCTTATGAGCCGGTGCGTTCTCTTCCACGATCCAGAAGGTAGTCATGAGGAGGAGGCAAAAGAGAAGAGTGATAAGAAGAGCAATAGTCTTTGTGCTGTGCAAACTGTCAGTTTTCGGGTTCCTGTAGCGGGTCTTCGGATGTCCGGTTGCTTCCATCATCTTCGTATCGGGCGCATCCATCAACTTCAAGGTGCTCGGTAGTGGGCAGAACCACAGACTTCGTTTGGTTTCTCTCCTGGCAGCCTTTGTTGTGTTAGGCCGCCGCTCTGAGAATGATAACTTAGTCAGTGGTCTACTTAGCCGAAGCTCCCTCCTTTCGTCGCAGGTTATACCCTTCTCTGGATGGCACAGTGGGATCATGGAATTTTGCCAATTCGAGTGTCTCAGTCTCAGGGTAGCAGCTCAGGGATGGTCGGTCTTTGTTCAGGAGCTCTTCTTGGGTGGTCACGTCTTCGGTCGACGTCAGGGTCGGAGAGATTTTCTTGCAATGATGTGCATGCAGCCAATTTCGCTTCCCCTCCACTCGAAGAGCTGTTCGGGTGGTGATCAAGACTTGCCAGGGGCCCGTCCAGCGAGGTTCCAGACTCTTCTCCCGCTGGAAGTTCCGAATCAGGATGAAATCTCCAGGCCGGATGGCATGTCCGGGGCCCCTGGAAGCATCGGGGATGGCCTGCAGCACCTGATGATGAATAACAGACAGTGTTTTAGTTAGGTTATACAGGTAGTCAGACATTAGGACGTCCGGGACGTCGTGAATAGATGTCGGTTTGGGTGCGGACCAGATACTCATGGGCCGGCCGAAAACGACCTCGTAAGGGGTCAAGTGGTGTTTGGTGGGGGTGGAACGCATTGACAGCAATGCTAGGGGGAGAGCGTCCGGCCATTTTAGTCCTGTGGTAGCCACTATTTTCGCCAGTTTTAGTTTCAATGTGGCATTGTGCCGCTCGACCAGTCCAGCAGATTGGGGGTGGAAAACTGCGTGGAATTTCTGTCGTACCCCCAGTCCTTTCAGGATGAGCTGGATAACCTCGGCTACAAAATGGGGGCCATTGTCACTCCATAAAATACGGCAAAGGCCGTAGCGAGGGAAGAACTCTTTCAGTAGTACTTTTGCAGTGGCAATAGCAGTGTTGTCACGCGTCGGGTAGGCTTCCACCCATTTGCTAAAAGCGCACACAACAACAAGTACATACTTCAGTCCTTGACATATCTCTAACTGGATATAGTCCATCTGTAGGACTTCAAATGGATGGTTGGGGACCCCAAACCCTCCCCGGGGTACGACAGTTCCTATCCCAGGGTTGTGTTGCAGGCAGACTAGACATTGCTGGACTAATCGTTTGGCCGAGTCTGTAATTCTATCATTATGCCAAACTCGGGAGACAAGTTCGGCCATAGGGGCAGATCCTATGTGTGCAGAGAAATGGGCCATCGTCAGTATGGGGATCAGGTACGAGTTGGGTAGCAACCATTTGTTTGTGTCTTTTGTCCGCCAGCAGCCTTCATCATCCTTTAATCCCACCCGTGCCCATTCAGTCAATTCTTGTGGTGAGCTGGCCATTTGGATGTCCCTAATAGTTTCCCTAGCGTCTGTCCATTTTTCTGCTTGTGACCTAGTCACGTACATGCGAGTCGTCATCCTGTTCTCAGCTGTGGTTCGGGCAGTGATGTCGGCCAGTGCATTTCCCTGTCCAATGATGTCTGTCACCTTTTTGTGTGCTTGGCATTTGATTACGGCAAGTTGTTTGGGGAGGAGAACCGCTTCAGTCAGAGCGGAGACTAGATCTCCGTGCAGGATGGGTGTACCATGAGATGTCAGAAATCCCCTCTCCTTCCATAAGAGCCCAAAATGATGAACCACCCCGAAGGCATACTGGCTGTCCGTGTAAATGTTTGCACTGCAGAAGACGACTCTCACTGCAGAAGACGACTTCTGGGGCGTCCCGGTGTGCCAATCTCCCCATCCCAAATCATGGTCCCCACTGGCGGTACAAATTATGTCCTTGACGCTTAATTCAGCGATAAGGGCGTGTAATGGACAAACAATCTCAGATACCCCCTCTAATTGTACCTTTAATAGGAAAGACCATGAGTCGCGTCTGGACTATATTTTTGTAGACATTAGTTTGTGGCCCAAGGTCGTGGATTTTAAAATAATTCCACGTACAGACAGTGACCACAATGCACTTCTTCTACACTTGACGCACTCTGTTTTAGCACCCGGCCCCCAGCCCTCTGAGATTAGGGAGGATCCATGTAATTTGGTACTCACCTCGAATAGGCGTAGGGTTAAATGGGAGAAACTGGCAAATTCAAAAGATAGTATTAGGAAACTGTATGAGCTAGCACTCCCCAAGTTAGAAGAGCTGGACAAATTAATTAATTACTCTAGCTCCCAGGACTTTAAAAAGAGATTAACTCAAATCCATGAGGATCTGGTGGGTGCTTTGGGCGAGGTCCTCTACCCAGAGGCAGTGCGGCGCAAGCAAAAGACTCAGGCCTCTTCCTGGTACAACTCAGCCTGTAAAAAGGCCAAGACTGAACTAATTACAGCAGTAAAAGCAGGTACAAATAGGACTAGAGTGGCTGAGCTTAGGCGTGAATACAAGGATGTAATGGCCCGGGCAAGGTCAGACTAGGACTGGGATAGATGGCATGATCTCTCTGGTGCCCTTGAAATGAGGGACTCAAGGAGATTTTGGTCACTGGTAAATACCGGTTCAGGTGAACCAAAAGCTGCAGTAGAGCCCAATATCGCAGCCTCAGTGTGGGAAGTCCACTTTGGCAAACTTTATGAAGAGAGCTCTGATGATACCAGTGATGTGGTTGCTGCCCTCCTGGCCCAGCCTAGTGATAAGTTGGAGTTCAGTCTTGGGGAGGTGGCCAGTGCAATAGATAGGTTGGCGATGGGGAAAGCACCGGGACTTGATAAGCTGCCTGGTGACCTTTTTAGGTCCCACTCTGAAATCTGGGCCCCGTATCTCCACATTCTTTTCAATTTTATTGCAGATGGCATGGAGATCCCCTGTACTTGGCTGGGGGCGGAGATAGTACCTATTTTTAAAAAGGGCTGTCCCCTTCTCCGAGTCAATTACAGGCCGATCAGCCTTATAGACGTGCCTCAAAAGCTCTTTTCCCGCCTCATATTGGACCATCTTCTGGACTGGATGGAGGATAGAGATATTCTAAGTCCCCTTCAGGCCGGCTTCAGGAAAAAAACGTCCACCATGGACCAGATCTTCCGCCTTGTTCTCCTCTATTGGAAAACTGTGAGGATTGAGGGCGGGAGGCTGTACATGGTGTTCGTAGACCTGAGGTCAGCATTTGACCTAGTCCCCCGAAAAAAACTCTGGGAAGTTTTAAATGAGATGGGAGTCCCGGCGCATCTCTTACAGGCCATAATCAGACTCCATGAAGGCAATTTTGCCCAGGTCCGGTGTGGGAGGGGCGGACTTTTGTCAAACAAGTTTCCTGTCCTTAGGGGGGTAAGGCAGGGTTGCGTTCTGGCGCCAACCCTGTTTTGCCTCTATGTTAACAACGTCCTAACCCATCTCAGTAATGTCAAGGACAATGATGCACCCTTTTTGGCAGGCAGGAGGGTGCCGGCTATCATGTTTGCTGACGACACCCTCCTGCTTTCCAAATCTCCGATGGGGATACAGCGGACTCTGGATGGATTTGGTCTTTTTTGTAGACAGTATGGTCTTGAGATAAACACAGGGAAGACCAAATTCATGATTTTTAACCCTTCCCCTAAGACAAGATCAAATCCTTCTTTAAGCTCTGTAAGCCTGGAAAGGGTAAAAACGTTTCAATACTTAGGGGTGACCTTGCATGGGAACCACAGATAGCAAGTTCTCGGATTAGGCTGTCTCAACTGTCCGGGGCGATTCTGAAGGTTACGAACACCTCCACCTTCAAACCAATCGCCCCGGCAATCGAAATGTATAAAATGCAAGCTAAGGCGGCTGCAGTATACGGCAGCGAGCTGTGGGGGCATAAGGCTGGAAATGGCTGACGAGCGTAGAAAATATCTTCATGAGACGACTTCTGGGCCTCCCCCGTGGCACACCCTTGACTCCTCTAAGATTAGATATGGGACTCTCACCCATAGGGGAAGACCTTGAACTAGGCCCACTAAGATTTTGGCACAGGCTCTGGACCACCAATGAGCTTAAACACTACAGGCAAGATCTTATCCATGTACTGAATTTAAATCAACGTGGCAAAATTCCATGGTTGGCCTTTGTAAAAAAGGAATTGCATCGCCTGAGTCTCCATGAGCTCTGGGAGGCTCCCGAGACAGGCTGCCATAAAGTTTCTCGGAAAAGACTTATAGAAATCCACAAAGAAAGTAGTCTTGCTTCCACTGTGCTTGCACCCCACAATGGGATTTTAACCCAACGTTTTCTGGAGTCTAAAAATTCTTATTGTTTTG
The DNA here is from genome assembly GCF_964261635.1 of Lissotriton helveticus. Classification (NCBI taxonomy): domain Eukaryota; kingdom Metazoa; phylum Chordata; class Amphibia; order Caudata; family Salamandridae; genus Lissotriton; species Lissotriton helveticus. The sequence goes on from NC_136067.1 coordinate 731,467,286, forward strand.
AAAATTTTATGGACATCATTTTCCCATTATTGGCTAGAAAGTTATTTATTCAATGGAGGCTTGGTACTTTGCCACTCAAATCCTTTACGTGTAAATGGGGCAAGGGGGAAGATAAAACATGTCCCGGTTGTGATCTTTGTGAGGAGGAGGAAATTCATGTTCTGTTCTTCTGCCCAGCCTACAACAGACCCAGGAATCATTGGCTAGCGCCTCTGTGTAGGAACTTGGGCATAAGGAGCCATGCAATCTCATACAGAATATTGAAAACCAATACTTCCCCTCACATAGTATTCGCGATTGCAAAATTTCTAATGACCATGTGGCATACCAGGAGGAAATTACTAAAAAACTGATCATTTAAGGATGGCTCTATTATATATACAGTGTTGTGAATGTATCTCTGGCCTAACATCTGGGAATTGATTGCTGTTCTTAGTTATTTATCTCTTATAAGAATGGTTTTACGTGATGTTTTACTAATATGTATTCTTTTAATGAATGATCATATGTATCTTTTATGGCCTCAATGGCCGAAATAAAGAATTTAAAAAATGTTTGCTGCCGTCCCCTGTGCTAGGATACATGCTCGTTTGAGGGCAATCAGTTCTGCCGCCTGGGCGGATCGTTGCGTGATGCGGGCGGTTTCAACTACAGTTCGGGCTGTGGTAACTGCATAGGCAGCTGAGGTGGTGCCGTCGGGGAGTTTAATGCAAGAGCCGTCTACCCATAGCTCTCCGTCAGGGTTTGGGAAGGCAGTGTCTCGGAGGTCAACTCTACTCCTAGTCTGTTCGTCCGTGAGGGTCACACAGTCATGTATTGGGGGCACATCGGGATCGTTTTCAGGCAGAGGCAGCAAGGTGGCTGGGTTCAGCGTGGTGCATCGTTTCAGCGTGATGTGAGGTGCGAGCAGTGTTAGTTCGTACCCAGTCAGTCGCGCGCTGGTCAGGTGTTGTGTCTTTGTCTGGTTTAGGAGGGTGTCAACAGCATGAGGCACTAGTACCGTGAGGGAATTCGAGAGTACGATTCCCTCACTTTGTCGGATAGAGACAGCAGCAGCGGCTACTGCTCGAAGGCAGGCAGGCAAAGCTCTTGCTACAGGGTCAAGAGTGGCAGAGAAATAGGCGCATGGTCGTTGTTTGGGACCAATGGAGTGAGTCAGGACAGACAAACACATCCCTCCCTTTCGTGAGTGTAGAGAGAGAAGGGCTTTGTATAATCAGGGGTTCCTAGGACGGGTGCTGAACAAAGGGCGTCTCGCAGTTCCTTGAAGGAGGATTGACATTCAGGGGTCCACGGGAGCGGAAAGGGGACATCTTTAGCCAGTAGGGAAAGTAGTGGTTTCACAATGAGGCTGAAATTTGGCAACCATTGTCGGCAGAAGGAGGTGAGGCCCACCAAAGAGCGGACTTGCTTCGGGGTTTTAGGGATAGGGGTCTCTAGAATAGCCTGTATTCGATCGGGTGTGAGCTTTCTCCCGTCTTTGGACAAGAGGTGGCCTAGGTAAGTGACTTGAGGTTGGCAGAATTGCAACTTCTTCTTGGAGACCTTGTGGCCATTTTCCGCGAGGAAGTGCAGGAGTTGGATTGTGGCGGTGACTGCAAGTGGAGTGGTGTCGGCCGCCAAAAGGATATCATCGACGTACTGTATCAACACCACTCCATCCGGCAATTGGACTGCGTCCAGCTGTCTCTTGAGGGCCTGGCTGTAGATGCTGGGACTTTCAGTGTAGCCCTGGGGTGCTCTGAAAAATCTGTATGAGCGGGATTTTAAAGTGAAGCCGAAAAGGTAGCGGCTGTCCGCGTGAATGGGGATGGAGAAGAATGCGTTCTTGAGGTCGATTACCGTGAAGGTGGTGGCAGTGGAAGGAATCAGGGTCAGAATGGTGGTGATGTCTGAGACTACAGGGTACTGGGGTACAACCACTTTGTTGACTTCTCGTAGGTCGATGATGAAGCGGTACGCTTTTTCATCTCCCTCACCCTGCTTCTTCACAATGGGTAGGATAGGGCTGTTGCAAACATTGCTAACTACTTCTTCTACCACTCCTGCATCTACCAGGGACTGGATGATTTTTACCAACGCCTTCTCGCCTTCGGGCGATATCCGATACTGCGGGAGTTTGGGGAGTACTGCGTCCTATCGAACAGTTATGTGTACAGGGTCTATCATCATGCGTCCTACGTCCGAGTCAGTCTTTGCCCATAGGTACAGAGGCAGGGTGTCGAGCAAGGACAAGTCAGTGTCAGTGATAGAAAACATGCGTTGTGTGCGGCAAGATCTGAGCAGTGTTGGGTTGTCGTACAGAATGACTCGAACTCCGTCTTGTGAACACCTAATAGTAGCTCGAAAATGTTTCAATAAGTCAAGTCCCATAATGGCGTCGGGGGTGTTGGAGGAGAGCAAAAACGTTGTGTCAGTGGTGTTATTGTCTAAGTTAAAAGAGATCGGTGTGGACAAGGGATTAGTGGAGGGCGTTCCATCAAAACCTATTGATGTCACATGTGAGCCAGACAAGGGTGCCCTGGGAATCAATCGTTTAGACAACGCACTACGTGTTGCACCAGTATCTACCAGAAATGGAGACTTCGTACCTAGGACCTTAGCGGTGACATAAAGGCCTTGCTGGTCAACATAGAGCTCGAATGGATCCCTTCCTTGCCCTTGGCAGTCCTATGCAAAGTCGTGGGCATTGTCGCAGTCAGACTGTTGGCACTGATTCTGTCGGGGACGGTCAAATGTGTTCGGTCTACCAGGCCTGTCATTGTTGGTATCGTTTGGGTGCCCTCGTCCCTGTCCTCTATTTCTCGGCCCGCCCGCTACGTCTCTCGTGTCTTTATTTCTGAGTGCTTCTAGCAGAACTGGACATTGAGATTTCCAATGGCCAAATCCTTTGCAAAACGCACACTGGTTCTCATCGAGGTCTGTTCGTGGAGCGCCGGGTGCGGGTGTGCGGTCTCTAGGGGGTGGATTTCTAGGAGCATTCGACTGGTAGTTCCCTCTATACTGTTCCCTTCCTATAGTCACCCCTTGCAACTGGGCAATCATTACCCTCTCTTTCAAGTCCTTTTTCTTTTTCTCAGTCGCTTGATCGTTCTCATTCTTTTGTCGCTCATAGTATTGAGCCATCTGAAGGATAGCTGCGGGCTTGGAGGCCGCCCAACTACTCTCGCTAGTCTGTAGTTTCTGCGAGACTTCTGGTGTCAGGCCTTTCACATAGTTCTGGACAAACAAGTGATGTCCGGTTGCAGTGGTCATGTCCTGGCCGCTGTAATCGGAGAACACCGTTTCAAACCGGGAGAAGTATTCTGATATGTCTTCCTGGGATTTCTGGCGACAGGCCGTTACTACTGACCAGTCCACCTTCCTTTCTGGGACTAAGGTTTTTAGTTTCTGCACGATCTTATCTGGTAGGTCTAGAATGGCTTTCATAGGTTTCTGTCCCGGCTCTCGCTGTTTGTCTACATCACCGAGTTGTACCCAGGTATGTCCGAACAGCTCAAGGTGGTCGACTTTCCGGATTTGCTTCCACACATCAGCTGGTAGACATAACCCGAAAAACCAATCGATATCCGCTAGGGTCATAATCGTTGAACCCAGAGCGGTGGCTAATTCTGTATAGAAGGCTGTGGGGTTCTTTCGCAGATCAGGCAAGGACTTTCGGAAAGTCAGGATGTCTTGCCGATCCCATGGTTGGTAAACCCAGTTGTAAACTACCCTCCCTCTCGCATCTTGGTGATTAATATCGTCGTGTGTTCCCAGTCCTCGTGGGGGAACCCAATAGGGAGCGGCCTCCTTTATGTGCATCATAGTGTCAATTTTTTCTACTCTGGCTTCAGTCACTGCAGGAGTCGTGGTGTCGGTTTCTGGTTTCAGTTCCGTGAGGTGGCGGAAAACTTCAAGCGTACGCGTGAAGAGGTTCGTCACATCACACTCGTCCCCATCTCCGATATCAATTTTCCTATACAGAGTCGTTAGGTTCTCAGGGCCTTTTCCTTGGTAGCGGTCTTCGTAGGCATTAAGGGTATGGTAACAAAGGCGTACGACAAAGTGTCGCCTGTGGCTATTGGCGTATGTATGGTACATATCCGTTATATAATCCTCACTTTCCTTTCGCACCACCAGTGTCTTTACGATCTTATCGATCCCAGCTCGTTCGTCCTTGCTTAATCTATTCGATCTCGCGGGGTCTTTCCTCCCCGCTTCGGGATCACCTGAAGTTGCTGCTTGTGCTGCGCTGAGTGCAAGGGATTCGGTCGGCGCAGAGGCCATGAGGACCGAGGCTCCGGCACTACTCTCGCCTGTCGTTGGGGGTTGCGGGTGCTGTGCTAAGGGTTGGGAAGGGGCATATGGAGGGGGCATGTAGATGATCGGGGGACCTAGTAGTAAATCATTGTTCGTTCGCTGTTTCGAAGGTAGCTTGGGGTAAAGTGTAGAGGGTGTCCTGACGGGACACTGGCCTGATGATTCGGAATCTTGTTTTAGCTTGGTTTCCTCTCTTTCTTTTATTTCTTCCTTTAATTTGTTAGCGGCCAGGTGAGCTGCCTTGCCTAATTCCTTTTCTAACCTGACCTCATTTCTTTTCTTTCGCTGTTCTGTTTCTTTGCGCCACATGCCGAAGCTATCGAGCATAGTGGGTGTTGTCTTATTGTTATAAAGGGCTGTTTCCAGCGCGTTTATTTTGTCGTTATCGAAGGACCCTATCAGTGGCCACTGACTTCCCCGATCCTTTCTCGTGTATTTATGCCACAGCTTACTATAAGCCACAGTGACTATTCCATATTTAGTAAACATGTCCTTATTAGGGGTGCCTTCCAGTGGAGCCGGATGGTTCACCTCTAATAAGCGGTCCGGCTGAACCAACTACCAACAAACAGGCCGAAGACAGGCATGACGGGTTACAAAGGGGACAAAAGTCTGCACTACCTGTCCTTCACTATCCGTAAAGACTAAACAGAGTATTGCGACCCTGTGCTTATTTGTGAATAGAGAATAACCCAAAGAGAACCAATTCCGAACGATCAATGTTCGGATAAACAATCAATCAAATGAGGGATAAAAATAGGCACGACGGATTACAACGGGGGCAAAAGCCTGCGTTACCTATCCTTCACTATTCACAAGGACTAAACAGAGTATTGCGACTCTGTGCTTTTTTGTAAATAGAGAATGATCCAAAGAGAACCGATTCCAAAACAGTAAATGCTTGGATAACAATCAATCAAATGGAGAGGGAAGCAGGCACGACGGATTACAATGGGGGCAAAAGCCTGCGTTACCTACCCTTCACTATCTGCAAAGACTAAACAGAGTATTGCGACTCTGTGCTTGTTTGCAGATAGAGAATCTCTCAGAAACAATCAAATGAGTAATACTAGTATTTTCAAACAATCAAACAATCAATTCGCAATTCGTCGTGTTACACGACCTTACCCGGACCGCATGGACAGTTTCTCGTCTTCCGCTTCCAGCGCCTGATCGTCCTCCGTTCTCTGTAATTGCTGTGGCACTCCTGATGGTTCCCAGTCAGGACCGTAGATCACTCGAGAGAGGTCTGCTCGGAACCGGTGAAGTTCGGATGATCGGCTGCCAGACGAGGGTCTATCGGGCAGGAGCTCTTCCCGATCGTTGCAGTCGTTCACTCTGTCGTTGGGACCTCTCCCACTGGATCCACGCGTCGCTGATGGGCCCCACGTTTGGAACGCCAATTATCGAAAGGTAGGGCCGAATTTGACCAAGAACCCTTCAGTATTTGCCCGGCGTTAGCCGCCTCTCATACCATTCGAGATTACCAAACAAAGAGGCAGGCGCTGGAGACAGAAGGCAGGAAACAGGAGTTTATTCCGACGGAGCAGAACACGTCAAATCAGACAACAGGGTATCTTCTCGAGGTGCTCTAAATGCATCCTTGAGGCCTGGCCTCTTATACACAGGTTTATTGCTTTATTACATAAAACACATTGTTGTTAATACTTTGATGTACGGAAAAGGCATCCTCGGAATCTCCGCTCCAAACCCGTTCCCTCACATATTTACAGTAAAAGTCCCACCCTGATCTCAGTAGGTGATGACTATCGCGCAGCTGGATATCCCGCCGGCTCCCAGAATATGCGCGGCTGATCGGATCTCATGGGGTGGGGGCCTTTATCATTCATAGATTCTTTGAAGAAGGACAGCTTCCTACTGTAAGGGGCAATAAACTGTACCCGTGGGGCTAGGTGATGGCCTGGGATCGGGCGGGACAATCGGGCACAGAGGAAGGGGGTTCATCAAAGGATGCGTGATCATTAAAGGGACGGAGGGAGGTGTTAGTCGGGTACGGAATGTGGCTCCGAGGCAAGGCCGCGCTGAAGGGGTGGTTTATGGCCCAAGCATGTGAGAACGTGGGCTGTCAGCGCGCGGGGATGCTGGCGGGGTCAGAGAGAGAGAGAGAAACGCGCTGGCTATCGGCAGTGGGCAGAGAGGCCATGGTGTTCAAAATGGCTGCTACTTACGCGCACATTTGAGCTAAAAAGGGGGACAAGATGGCGCCGATAATGTTTACGTCGCAATCTAGATATTAACACCACGGCTAATTTAGATGAAAAGGTTGACTTTAACCCAGCCACATTCCAAGACGTGATGGTCAGTTTAGAGTCTGACCAATTGGCTTCCCCGTTAGGAAGGCTGCTGCTGGGAGCGTGTGGTAGAACGCTCTCGGTTGGAGTGACCGAAGCGGTTGTCAGTAGCATGGGAGACAAGATGGCTGGGTTTACAGCTGACCAGACGTTGGTTATTAGTACACGCGATGTTTATAAGATTATCCACTTTCGAAGCTTCTGGAAGCCAGACATGGGTTGCACCCCGGGTCCCCTTCAGAACACTGATGCGAGGCCTCACAGGGTCTACCTGAAGGAGAACATGGGGATATTTTTGTTGTTTGGGAACCCACAGTTCTATGCCCCAGTTTTCAAATTTGCTGGCTTCCCTGAGAATTGCATCCCTTAGGGATTCACGGGACCACTTTGTGACAGTTGCTTCTGAGCCCCTTTTGCCTGAAAATTAGGCAAACTTGACCGATGTGAGATCTGAAGAGGTGAAACCGGAAAGCGCCAGGACGTGACTGAATAGGCTGATACGGTTCTTTCTATTGAGGATGTCTTGTGGGCCCTTATGGTCGTAATGTGGAAAGAAAACAAGTACTGCATCAATTTCCGGACTTGGATAGATCTGTCTCCTAGCTGTTTCGGTTTGAGGAGCAGGTGTCTTGAGATGTTGGGATCGAACTTCAGGCAGGTAATTATTCCCCCCTGGTTGACTTTTCCCTCCCTGGAGGTGTATTAGTTGAGACTGACAAAACCTCTGCATTTGTGTAGATTGATCCGATGGATTTCGATTGGGACACCTGACGAGTGGCACATGGAACTGCCCGTTGCTTCACCTACTGTTGTAGTTTGGGACTCTGCATTCGCTCGTTGTACCATTCCCGGGCCTTTGATGGGACTGTTCCGTATATTTGGTACTTCTGTTGGGGGCTGTGCAGTGTTATTTTGGCAGCCTAGACTTTGGTCATGAAAGGCTGTTCCTTTAGTTTTGATTGGCTGAGATCCATACGTTGTCATTGTGGAATATAATTTGGTGACTCTGGGTGCCGGGGGCGTACTCTTGGGCACTTCCCGCGTCAATGGCCCGAGATTTTCAGTGGAGTCATTATTGACCACAGGAGTCATTCTTGTCTCGGTGATTCTCGATGTAGGTTTTAAGGCCCGGTTGAAAATGGGAAAGTAGGAAAGCCCCCTTGCTTTGGTAACTGGCGTACTAGGTGCCCCTGGCCCATCGTAACCCACTCTCCTTTTCGCAAGACGTTATTTTTTGGATTGTTTTTTAAGTTTCTTTCTCGCCCTCCTGGACAGTGGAGGTTTCATGAGAGAGTTGGGTGACGAGAGAACCATATTTATGTGCACTGTGATAGTAAAATCAGGCTGCGAATTCGCTAATGGGGTGGGCTTTAGGCTGCTGCTGTTAGTGTTCTCCGAGCCATCTTTAAGATTGCCTGAACTGGTCCCCAGTGACGAACAAGCCGAGATTTTAAGGTCTGGTTCAGAGGGAGGGGGAATATATCTTCTCGCTGATATTGCAGTGCACAAGGGCTCTTTGGAGGGAGATGAGGTTTGAGACTCTTAAATTGATTTCAATTTCCCATTTCCGTTGATGTTAAACTTCACGCTATCCAAGAGCGCGCCCAGAATTTCCGGGAGAGATGAACGTTTGTTGATTAGTGGAGAACAGGAACAAGAGTTCGAACTATCCGAAGGCCCTATAGATCTTTCAAGAGAGCTTAGCCTAGAGCCCAAGTCTGACAATACTGAAGCCAAAGTTTGAATTAGGTTAATCTGTAGTTCCATTTTCTGTGATTGCCATAGCAAAGCTGTTGCAATTGCGTCTTGCTTTACATGAAGAGATGTCAGTGAGACTGAGATAGAACTTGTAGATCCCAAGGGGACAGACACAGATGGATACTGTTCTTCCTGCACTGTGCTGAAAGAATTAAAGTGAGGACCGAGGCCTGGTGTATGAGCGAGGGATTCTTCGTTTCGGGCTTCTAAGGAAGCCAGGAATTGGTCGGATAGGTTTTTAGATAGGAGAAGACTTTCATACTTTGGGCTCTTCTTTAAAAACAGAGGGTCGCCGGAGTTTATATGGAATATATCTGGACTGCGTTGTGGTGAGGACTTTGATCCTGGGTCACCCGCTGCCTGATCTCTGCCACTGTCTGGACGGTTTCAGGGAGTGGACAGGACGCAGCCATGGACTTGGGCTTGAACTTGTAGTTTGGCTACAGAAGTTTTTACGGTAGTATTTATAGAGTCTGAGCCAGGAACTAATACAGAAGAATCTCCCGGGCCAATAGAATGGACTCTTACAGAGTCGATTAAGCTATCCTGGATTGTAATGGCATCGTCCTGGGAGAGCCTGTGCAGCTGGTGGTTCTCATGTAAAACGTGAGCCTCAGGTGAGCATAATTGGAGACTCTCGGAGAGTGACCTTTTGATGTAAACATGGCTGGGAGACAGAGGCTTGTCGTGGTCCTGGATTTCCATGTTCGCGTCCGCATCCTCATCATGGTGTGGTGTTAAAGTGGGGGGAGAGCCAGTTTGTAGAACAGGTTCGCCGAAAAACTCACTGATCCGAGCTTGTAACAGTTGGCCACCTAGGTGCGACGTTTTGTCTTTAGTCTATGGCAACTGTTGTTGAGCGCCCTCGGGAGAGACATCATGAAGGGTAGTGCCCTTTCTCCGAGGAAGTTTCCTAAGTGGCTTAATGGCTTGCCCCTCCATGAAGCCCCCTCTGGATATTATTTATAAACTTGGCAAAATTGGAGCTCCGTGTCAGTGAGCCAGGAGTGGTAGAAAGAAAAAACTACCAGGACCACAATCCACTAGGAGTTGGGCCAAAAATTAGGCCACAGCAGACCGAGAGACCAAAAAGAGGCTTATCTGGTTTCAAGTCATGAGAGCTGACCGCTGACCGCCGCTGACGTCCGCTGACCGCCGCCACTGGTTCAAAGCCTCCAGGTGGGGCGGCTCTTAGGGCGGTTACTGGAGCGGATGTTGGCACGTCTGTGGCAGCTGCGGCAACGAGAGTAAAGGTGGAGGTGGCTTTTGTGACAAGCATCTATTAGTCGTTGAGAGGCGACGGGTGACGAGCGGAGCACTCGGGGGGGGGGGTCCCGCAGGCTAGAGGACCTAGTCAGTCAGCCTCCATGGTCAGCCCACCGGGCTCTTACTCTGCAGCCTCTAACGGCGGCCTCGCTCATGATCGCTTCCTACCCCTCCCTGCACGCTGATGGTCCAGTAGTGCACTAACCAGCGCTAACCTGCCGGGTGGAAGCACAAGGAACAGGGCCGCTTCTCCCGGGCTTGTAACCCGGCGTCGTTGAAAAAAAACACCGAAGAAACGCCGGAGCTCCGCAGCCTTCACCTGCTGCTGCTTGCTCGCAGCTCGCTGCTCGCTCAGACTCCTCCTATGGCAGAGTCCAGAGACACGGCTGCTCGGCAGGTATAGTGATACAAGCAGGTCTTTAACAGGAAGGAATTTCAGCTCAACTGCTGCACGCTGCTAATGGGACACTGTTCGGGACTTGGTCGACTTCAAGGCCCCTTGAAGTACAAATAGAAAGGAATATTCCTCTTTGCACATATACTAACAGTCGCGGCTCCTGGAGGGTGTGCTGCCGGGTGGTGAGGCATGGTGGGGGAGGGTCAGGTTGGGGGGTAGTAAACTCTGGATTATGGCCTAACAGAGGTAAAGTATACAAATAAATAAATAACACGAATTTCGTTGCGCGTGCTGCATCACCAAATGCGATGCAGCGCGCAATGAAATTTGGTTTATTTATTTATTAGTATACTTACCTCCGTTAGGCCATAATCCGGAGTTTACTATCACCTCCCCTACCCCTCCCCTGCTCTGCGTCACTGCCTGGCAGCACTTCCTCCAGGGGCCGCTACTGTTTACTAATAGGGTGTTAGCCGTTTTGTGGCGATTCACAAAGCATGTAGGAGTACATAAAATGGTAATCCTCTAGTACTACTTAGATACTCAAAAATGCTTTTGTGAATCGGCATCCTAGTATTTGCATTGCCTATTTTATTATCATACATACGAGTTTGCTCTATGTATATGACGACGTATTTTATATCAGCTCTCACCTGTATGCAAAAAAGTTCAACTCATTGTGAAAAGTATATAGTTTAGTTTTGTGCTTTGTGAAATTAACACATTTGTTGATGGCCCCACAATAAATACTTGCCTCATCTCTTGATTTTTACCTGGGCAAATCATAGGAAGGCATCCTCTACCTCCCTAGGTTTGTTTGACACTGGATTGGTGTGTTTATGCTCTGCTGACAAATGCAGAATGGAAATTCAAGCAAATTAAAACCTAACTGCACCTTGTTTCTTGACAGCCCACAAATGCTTTTTAGGAGAAATAATTTGAAAAACGCACTTATAAATCTGGAGAAAGTGGAATCAACATTTCTTAATGGAAGCAGAGGCATCTCAGAAGTGAGAAACAGCACTTATCCGGAGTTAAATCATGAAGTAAAAAAAATACAAAGTTTTCTGGTACTTAAGCAACAAAAATTACAAATATATCCCTGCAGTAATGCAGTTAGATTTGATTGCCTTTTATACATGCTCTGTATTAAAACATCGGTTACTTTAGACTCATAAATTTAATTTCCATCCACTCTACATGACGCTGTTTGATTAAATATATCTGGAAAGTGGGCGAATATTTGCTGCTATAAACAATAATTTCTTATGACACTACAAGTATCAAGCAGTGCTCGAAATAAACCAACAGATTGGGTTTATTCAGATACAATCACTTCACAAAACAAGCACTGTCAAAGTCAAAAGTACTAGCTATAAAATGCTAATGCAGGAACACTTGTTGTGCCATTTTTGTTTCTGCTGTATGTTTTATTCCTTACATTTGGTGACTTCCATCTAGTCTGTGCCACACTTGAGAGGAGTGAAAAGCTATGAAAAGGAAACCCTCAGCCTCCCAAATTACTTCAAATCACTAAAATCAAGGAGGGTTAACCCACTTTTCTGTGATCCCTCTACAAATTAGATCATTAGCTGGATCTTTTATAGGATCCTCACCCACAGCTATCCCCTGTGTTATGCTTCATCGTCGGATTCACACCCAGTGCACCTAGGGGGAGTTGGTGGGCTTAAGGTAGTTTGTAAACGGAGCACTTAAATAAGAATGAGGGATTTAAGTGGGAATCAAAAGTGCCTTCTGGATCCTCTCCTGAAATAATTTGAGGTCATTTGGCAAGGTTAAAAACAAAGTGATGTGTCTTGGTATAATGGCCTGAAATATCCATTGGTCTACATGTCTCAGCCTTCTATGTGCCTCTAAAGGTCAGCAGGCTTTCTTCAGGACTTATATGTATTTTTGTCCTACAATCGATTGTTTGGTATTACCAAAATGTATCAGCAGGTTTAATGGTTGTGCTGTAATCTTGCTTTAATTCGTCAAGGGTGTCTCTTTCTATGTTTTGTTAGGTTTCGGAATTTCCTCAATGTGTTAAGGCCAAGCGTTTCCACTTCTATGTATACAGATGTATGTCGTTACTACGCATGCATTTACAACGCATGCCTTTACGACGCAACTTTTACAACGCAAGTCGTTACAACGACTTGCGTTGGGGGGTGCTGGATAGTGAATAGTTTAATTTACTATTCCAACTCCAGTCCCCGTGGATAGTAGGGAAGGAGTTGGATAGTAAATTAATCTATTCCCTATCCTGGAGCGCCCCCCAGCGCAAGTCGTTGTAACGACTTGCGTTGTAAAAGTTGCGAGGTAAAGGCACAGCGTTGTAAAAGTTGCGTAGTAAACGCTGTTTCCCATGTATACTGTTTGTAGGGTAAACATTAGACTTATTTCATATGAATGTACCACTTGCTCCATGCATCTGTTCTTGAGCCCTCAAATGTAACTTACAGAAGAATGCAGCTACCTCGAAGTGTAAATGGAACTTGTCAAAGGTCGGGGTTGGGACAAAAGTTAGAGGCATATTTACTAGTAAAGTGGCAGAGCGTGTCTTTAAGCCAAGAAGGCTAACAAAACGCTCCATCACTTTAGAAACGCAGGGCTGCACCATATTTACAAGAATATGGTGCAGCCCTGTGTTTCCCCCTGCACTGGTGCTAAATTTAGCTGCATAGAGCCAACACAGGCACCCTTCCACCATAGTGCAAGGGTGTCTGCGTTGCAGGGGAAGATTGTTTATGTGCAGGAAGGTGTCCCTTCCTGCACAGAAACAATCTTTAAATGGCGTTTCATAACTTCTATGTGTGAGACCTTCTGGAACATAAACAATCATTGGCGTTTTGCAGTTTCCATGTGTGCTACACAACGCAGCACACTTGGAAATAGCAAAAATGAGGAGAAATTAAACATTTATCCTTGTTTCGAGAGGGTAAGACCCAATTTTTCCTGGTTTTAATTTTGACGCTGCCCCACCCTTGTAAATATGGGGCAGCATCACAATTACTGGAATGCCCACAGCAACACCCATTTCCCTCCCCTTTCATGCTAAGTATAGTGTGAAAGGGTGCCTTATTTACAAGGCAGCGTTAAGCCATGTTAAGTGACCTAAGGCTGCCTTGTAAATAGGACAAAACCCCTATCGCCACCACAACGTCCGGAGAAGTGAAGTTGTGGTGGCGATAGGGGCTTGTAAACATGTCCCTTAAACCTTTCTTTAGTACCTTCAATTGTGTATCAGTGAGTGTTTTGTCTGGCAAATTTGTCACGGGGTTGGCCCTGTGATGGGTACCGGTGGTGCACTGTTCATACTCTTTGTCTATACTATGGTGCCTTCTGTCCCACCGTACTCTGTTTTCTCTTGTCCTTCTCCTCCTGTGGCCTTGCCCTCTGCTAAAGAAGAAGATCATTGATTTTCTGGAAATCTAGAGGGAACCACTGGATTAAATGGTGGTCCCCAAGACATTATTGGTTGACCTTCTGGTGAAACTGATGGCTGGTAATATGGCAGGGCAGGCAGGTAGTTGTGGCTCCGCTAACAAACTGCATCAAGCCCAACCATTCACACTAGGTGCAGTGGGTGAGGATCCGATGATGAAGTATGCCACAGGTGGTACCTGTGGGTGAGGATCCTACAAAACTATCTAAGATATGCCAGGATCCCACTAATGATCTTTCAGAGTGAGGGATCAGAGAAAAGAAGGTGAACTCTCCTTGTTTGTAGTGCTTTGACTTTCACTTAGCCCTTAAATGGGCAGGTCATGAGCAACACTTTAAACCAGATCTATCACGCCCATTAAACAAATTCTACAGTAGGTATTATGGTATATCAATGTTCGAGGCAAAGGGCCCAAAATATCTTGGCAGTGTGATATGTAATCCCAAAACATCATCATGATAAAGTAGGACAAGCAGTGTAGACGGTGCATGGTGCAGAAAAGGTGCTCTATCCAAGGCCAAAAAATTGTTTTACATGTATACACATCCTAATAGCAAAAGTAATACACATTGAATAGCGGATCAATACTGAGTATAACAATGTGTAAGTGTATTAATTGGTCATTAAGAAAGCACTGGATCATTTGACCACATTAGGCCATAAACATGTCATGTCAACCCTAAAACAGTATAACCACATATCTGGTGATTTAATCTTGGAACAGATGTCTGTTTCTATTCAGATGAATTGTTTTACATCTGTATACAACTTTAACAATGGGGTTCACATTTATTCTAAACTACTTCTCACCTAAATGCACATGGTTTTGATCTTCGGTAACTAGTTGTGGATATACTTACAATGTGATTATCTTGGTGCCTGTTGTCAGTAAAGAAGCGTCCTCCTAGACCATTGAAGATGCACCAGTGCTACAGATGACACAGTAGTGCAAGATGCCAGTCACAATAGAGGAGCATTTAAAGACACCTGTGTCTTTAGATGACTTTAGAGTCTGATTTAGGCATTGACAGACAGAGTACCTTCCATCAGGGTGGCAAAGGATACTACCTCGGCCATCCTGACAGATTTCCATCCACCAAATTTAGTGATGACAGCTGTCCCAGTAGTTATCTTTGTACATTGAATGTTCCATTCAAGGTACAACAAGTTTGGTGGATGGCTGCTGTTGGTTTTAACAGCCTTCCATCAAATTATAAAATGTATTTGTTTTTCAAAAAGTAACTCCTGGGAGTTTAATTTAGAAGAAAGAAAATCTACTGTCCCACATACCCTGTGAGTTTTCTCCCAGTGAGCGGGGTGATTTTTTTCCTAGTAGAGAGGGGCAGAAAAATGGACATAACACCACCAACCCTAAATATGGTGGACAGTGTAATGCCCTTTCTCCAACGGCCCCTACTCTGTTGGGCCATTGGACAAAGCTTTCTTCAATGGAGCAAACTGATATAACCAAGCAACCCTTCCCCCTTAGTGGCCTGTGTCAATCCCTACAAGTGGCATTACACCTTGTTTCAAGTAACCATTCGTAGATCTTTTTCTCCCCCCACTCAATATCTTTGGTCACTCCCACTACGCATCTCTTTCTCTCAATTTGAAATCTCCTAAATGTGATTCCCTGGTGGAATGTGAAAAGCATTCAAAATGTGTGAATAATCACAAAAAAGCATTTTTGCAGTCACAAATTACCGTCAGCTGGGATCTGGTGGTAATCAGGTGCAAATTATACAGACAGAAATGCTTTTTTTTCCTCAAACAATAGCTGCCCTGCTTGCTTTGGCAAGGAAAGTGAGGATTGTTACTCCACAGAAGAGGAGAAGTAAAAGTCAGGAGGACATTTTTTGAATTAGATTAGCTTTATTTCCAGAGACTGTTGAGATTTATGATAAATACAAGCTTAGTAGTAATGTTGTTTCATAACTTACAACTGAGCTAGATCAAGTATTGAGTAGAGGGCCTACACAGAAGTGAGTTTATACCAACACGTGTTCATGTTCTGTGTTGCCACCAGCTTCTGGTTTCAGGCAGTTATCAGGCTGTAGTAGCCGACTCACCAGGAGGGGCTTCTCAGAGCTCACTTATAAAGTCTTTTTCACAATGTTGTAGATGCAAATTTGCTTAAAATAAACAACTGCATTGCTTGTCCAAACCATCCTAGACAATTCAGACTGGACACCAATGAAAAGCCTTGTTCGATAATAGCCTGTCTTCTGCACCATCAATTAGTCTTTGACGTTCTGTAACTGCAGGGAAGAAGAGTGCACTGTTCATCTTTAAAAAGTTACTCCATCATTATCTCAGCAGACTACTCTTTAGAGACAACCATTAAGAAGAAAACATTGACCCTACCTACGATACGGGGACACTAATTGCAGTCTTCTGAACCCCACAATTGCGATTTTCATTGGTGGTGGGAAACCTATGGAATATACCAAGCCAGAGGACCTCAAGGACTACTTAGACTTTCTGGATGATGTCCTAATGAAGACCTCTGTCATACCATGGACATCTCAAACAGAATCTTCTCAAGATTCAAGACTACTACCTCATGCAAAACTATTGAACTGAAACTTGCAGACTGGCCAGAATCAAAGGCAATCTCAATGAAATGGTCTTCACGAAATTGCAGAATCTCTCTCCAGAGGCATAGACAAACCATATAATAACTGGGAACGTGGCTTCTACAGTCCACTCAACTTTCTCCTGGCCTGATTCCCTCCACACTCTAGGCCTATCTAACAATGCACTTCCAGACAAAGTAATCTCTTAGGAATCATTCTGCAGTGAGAGGACAGTGATACTGCAGCTTTGTTCAATACAACCTTGAAACTAAGTAAAGCATGGTACACAGCCAGCCACAAGTCATTCATTGCAGTATGAAGAACTGTCCAAGTCTTTATGTACCACTTGCAATGTCCAAGGACTCAGGCTTTGCACTTAGAATCTCTTCTTTTCCCTATGCCTCAGACCTAATGGGACACAGTTCTATCACCCCACAGGGATCATCAAGCATCCCCCCCTTAGTGGCATGAATCAATCCCTGCACACTGTATTACACCTTGGTTAGTCTAACCATTCACACATCTTTTTCTTCTCACAGCCAGTGTCTTTGGTTGCTGCCACGGCACATCTCTTTCTCTCCTGAGCCTCTGTCCTCGGTTTCTCAAAGATCCTGAAGTAGGTCGGACAAAACTACAAATATGCCTACATTCAAGACTCTCACGGCACCATACTCAGACACATCTACCATTGACATGAACAATCCCCCCATCATACAACTGCAAAAATTAGAACATTCTGATGTAGCCCTACTCCAGGAAACCCATCTTTCAGAAATAGAATACCAGACCCTTGAAAAAATACAGAATGTCCATTTTGGTACGTAAAATCATTCCTCACAAGCTCAATAACCCATTCGCCCAGCTCATCATGAGGCACAGTGGAGCTGTGCTCATGACGAGCTGGGCTCATCACGACTCCACCCACTCATTTATTCTCCCACACAGGCGGGGAATCAATTTCACGTGGGTGGGCCGCGGCCGTTATGATGAGCCCAGCTCGTCATGAGCACAGCTCCACTGTGCCTCATGACGAGCTAGGCTTGTCATAAGCACGCAAGGGGTTAAGACATGGACTAAAAAGGAGGGCAGGTATGTTATTGCCAAACTTTCCATGCTAGACCAAAGAGCAGTGATAGGTACAGTATATGTCCGATGTTTATGCATGTAAAACTTCCTCTCTAAACTATCTAGACTACTCAACTGGTTGTTGAACTTGTCTCAATACCTACACAAATAGATGGGTATTGGAACTTGGCAATTCTTCACTAGAAAAATCATATGATGCAGGCAAACAACAGAATGAGAAGAGGGCTTTTTTAGACCATTTAATGGGGGAACGTAACATGTTGGGCATCTAGTGTAGTTGTTACATTCTAGAGTCAGGGAATCATTTTTTCTCTCTTGTCGTCATGGCACCCTCTCAAGGATAGATTATTTTTGGTCAAGGATAGACAATTATTTGATGTATTGAATTGCAGCATCCTGAAAAGCAGAAAAAAATAACTATTCACCGGTGCAGCTAAATCTGGATCTGGGATGAGTAGAACATCCTTGGCAAAATGAAGAAAGTGGACCCTGCCGGTAGATGCCCCTGATATAAGCAGGCCCTCAGATCCCACCAACCACTTTACATAGACAAAAATAAGGATTCACAGGAAGATCTACTAAGATTTTGCATTGGGGTGGTGTCATTTTTGTGGTCGAGCCCTGATGCAAAACCCTTTTATAGATTTACAAAGCCATGCACAGCCACTTTGCATGGCTTTGCAAGGTTTAGTAAATTCAAAGAACAAAAGGCAATGCTTAGCGCTGCCTTGCATTAATTTTCCTCAGGTAGGTTTTACATGGATGGAGCATGGGCATTCCTATGCATCTACCCATGTACAAATCCCGATTTACAAAGGCTTCTAAACCTCAGTTTGCCTCAAAATGGTACGCCCACTCAACAGAAGCATAATGAGGTCAAATATCTCACATTTTCCTTGTTAATTCCTCTTTCTATGTGTACTGCAGCACACATAAAATGAGGAAAATGCCCCCAAGGATTGTTTTTGTGCAAGAAAGTGTCCCTTCCTGTAACGATAATGCATCTGGCACTAAAGTGCAAGCGTGCCTGCATTGGTGCTAGGCAGCACAGAGTGTACCAGTGCAAGGAGCGAGCAAAAATGTTCCATATCTATGTAAATGTAAACCATTTATGTTCTCTTCTGTATGAAATTGGGCTAGTGATTGAAGGAACAGGGTGAAACCCTACTCAAGCAGCAAACACAATCCTTGTCAGGGTGAAGTGATAAGCAAATCCCAAATTAACCTGTGCTCAACCCTCTGGTAGCTTGGCAATGAGCAGTCAGGCTTAACTTAGAGGCAATGTTTAAAATATTTGCGCAAACATTTATAATGTGATACACAACACGAAAAGAATCCCACGCCAAGTTAGATAATTAGAGTAAATTTTAATAAATAAAACAAGTCTAAAACAATAAAAATCCAATCAGTAGAACTGAAGGTATGCAAGATTAAACATCAAAGTGAAAATCGTGTCAAAAAGCACAAAGTGCAAACTGCGGTAATCTGGTCTCGCTGGACCAGGACTAAATAACAAGTTCAGGTTGACCGCAATGGAGCGTGGGCCGGTTACTCTGACCCACTTAATTCCACTGAACATAGTACCTTCATCCTGGTTGCAGATAGATGTGAAGTCCAGTATTGAGGGTACGTTGCACAGCAGGGGTTATGCGAGGTCTGGGCAAGGAAATGCGTCACGCAGTGGCAGTTCCGGGGATCTGCGAAGTGTGAAGCCCTTGCATGGAGATGTTTTCCGATGGGCTACGGTGGGTGATGCAAAGTCCTTGTATTGGGGAAGTCTGCGTAGAAGAGGCGTTGTGATGGTTCCAAGGGCAATGCGTCGAGCAGCAGAGGAGATGCACTGGTTTGTGCAGGAGAAGAACCGCACCTTGTAGGAGATTTGTCAGTTCTGCTGGGATCACAGATGTGCTGTCACAGCACCTTCAGCCCTTTAACAAGGGTCCAGAACTGGGGTGGCATCACTTGGGAGGGCATGACACCCAGATGGCAGTCCAGATGCTGGGTTCAAGTTTCTTGGAAGCCTGTTATGAACCTGAGGCTTCAAATCAGGAGGCCAGCCAACTAGCCCTTGGAGACACTCTGGGTTATTAGGTTTAGAGGTGCAGGTCCAGTCCTTCTTACTCAGACAAGAGGACAGCAGAGCAGCAGGTCAGCACAGCAGGGCAGCAGTAATTCAAGGCAGCAGTCCAGGAGGCTTGCAGTCCTTTCAGCAGCACAGCAGTCCTTCTCCCTGGCAGAGGCCACAGGTCAAGTGTGTACTGAAGAATTGGGTATTACGTTAAAATATTTATACCTGGTGCTGACTTTAAAGTAGAGGAAGCTTCTAGACTTTTCTACCCCTCTGAGGCGTCAGGCATCTTCTTCCTCCTTGTCCTGGCCCCAGCTTGTCTG
This sequence comes from Lissotriton helveticus, assembly GCF_964261635.1. Classification (NCBI taxonomy): domain Eukaryota; kingdom Metazoa; phylum Chordata; class Amphibia; order Caudata; family Salamandridae; genus Lissotriton; species Lissotriton helveticus. The sequence goes on from NC_136067.1 coordinate 731,486,822, forward strand.
GGGCCACAAAAGACTAGTGACAAACCCTTTGTGAGAGTGCTCAGGCAGAGCCTGTGTGATGTGCAAGTGTGGTAGGTGACATCGCCTATTCTCGTTAACTCAGAGTGGACCACCTTGTCAACACCTATCTTCACTCTGTCTCACTGTCTGAGAGCAATACACATGGACCAACTGCCAGCTACACCTTGTCATGTGACCCAGGCCTCAATTGGCTAAGACAAGAAAATGCCAACTTTCTAAAAGTGGTATTATCAGAATTGTGATTTAAAATCCAACTTCATCATTAAAGAGGGCTTTTACATACAATTAGACACCAAACTTGACCTGTCTCACTGCTCCCAATTGGAGGTTACAGCTTATTAAACATAATAAGGTAATTCCAATGTTATACTCTGGGAGAGGCAGGCCTTGCAGTAGTGAAAAACAAACGTAAACATTTTTTACTACCAGGACATGTTAAACTTAAAAGTGTTTGTCTTACTTTTTAAACACATGGCACCCTACCCTCTGGGCTGTTTAGGATCTACCTTATGGGTGACTTATATGTAATTAGGAGAAAGGGTTGGGCCTGGCAAAAGGTTTATTTCGCCATATAAAAATTGCAGTCTAAAATATCACACAGGATGCAATGGTAGGCCTGAGATACAAATAAAGTGCTACTTAAGTACAGGCCTACTAGTAGCATTTAATTCACATGCCCGGGGTACATGTAGTAGCACTTTACTAGGGACTTACAAGTAAATTAAATTTGACAGAGGCGTGTAAGTCAATTCTAACATGTTTAAAGGAGAGAGCACTAGCACTATAGCACTGGTTAGCAGTGGTAAAGTGTGCAGAGTCCTAATGCCCCTGAAAAACGGGTTCAGAAAGCAAGAGGGTGAAAGCAAAGAGTTTGGGGATGACCCTGCAGAAAGGTCAAAGTCCAACATCTCCCTTTCACGCAATGCAACGCAGCAAGTTCCCCTCCTGCGCTGCATTGCGTGAAAGAATAGTAAATCTTCCCCTCAGTCTCCTCCCCATAGACGCTGTAGGCATCAAATACAGTTTGATATTTTTTAAAGAATCTGCTTTATCCAAAAACATTAAAGGTCTATACAGAAGACCATGGAACAGGCAGTCGGAGATTAAACGAGCAGTATATCACCAACTCCTCACCAACTTTAAAACAAGATAACTCCACTTTCACTGAACAATCTGACTGTAAACAGTCCACAAACGAGTCACGATTAACTCGTTGTTATATAAATTGGCCCCCTACATGGCATAATGCTGACTTGACAATCAGCAGCTCTCCCCTTTTCTGGAAGGAATGCTACGACAAAGTGATTTTCTCTGTAGAACATGTATGACATGATGAACGGCTCAAAGTATTGACTCTTTGAGGGCGGAGTTCAGCTTAGATACACTTCCTTAACAGCAGACTGGGTCTGATGATTACTTTATTAGCCAATTCACTGATTAGGAATTATTTAGCCCTTTGGGATCTTGCCTATTGAATAGCGTCTGGTCGGAGTTCTCATAGATGAACTGTTTTCAAAACCCACGTAATGTGAATTCAATCTACAATGGCAGACAGAGATGGAGAAGGAATGCACACAAAAATACTGGGTCACCCTGTTCTATATTTATGATAGGGCCCTCCGAGGATCCTAACTCAAGTTTCTATATTTCAAAATGTTAAATAACTTGTACTAGATCCAGAGGCAACAACAAAGAACACATCAGCTGGGACACTCAGCTGGAGATGTTCGTAAAGCGACTGCGGACTGCTGTCTACACAGTGGGACTGCCCCGCTCAAGAGTCATACCGGATGCATATAGGTTAACTTATTGACTCACTGACAAGAACATTCTCCCATTGGTCCAACTAGCTACATTACATGACACAACTAACATACTTGCAATGACCACTCGCAATCATAGATAGATTGTTACTTTCTCTGCCACAGCCAACATTTGCAATTAACCACACTGGTGTCAGACATTGATTCCAATCCTCGATGAAAGGCTCATAGACCTATCTAGACTTGTCCGTAACAAGTGACTAATATGCAACGTTGATTACTAACTTTACCTATTTTCACCTACTTGGGACCCTTCCCTAGTAATGGGGATGATGACATGGATGGTGGATGATGACAAGAAGACATCAGAACATAGAAGGCACTAAGGGGTAGATTTACTGGGATTTTGCACTGTATTTGATGCAAAATCCGTTTTTTACCAATTTACTTTCCAGCGCAAAACTTGTTTTGTGCTAGAAAACCATTTGAAAGAAATGCAAAGCAGTGCATAGCGCTGCTTTGCATTACTTAGCTCCAAGGGGGCATTCCATGGGTGGTGCATGGCCGTTCCCATGCAACGTCCAAAGGTTTTTAACGCAAAAACCTATTCACTTTTTTAAAACTCCTCCTCGCAGTCACCCCAGGTCCCCCTGCAGCTTCCTGCTGGGTCTCCTGTGTGCCGCTGTTGCAGTCTCGCACACCCCCACTCACCACTGCCCCCGCAGTGTGCATTACTTGTTCTTGGTTTATTCTATTGCTATTATTTTATTGTCTTTTTATGTGTGTCTTGTTGTATTTTTACTTGTGCCCAAGTAGATTTCCTTTATTTTACTGCTGTTCTTTTATTGTTTATTAGCTGTGCCTTCTTTACTTTATTTGTGCCCAGTCAGTATTCCTTCTGTATAGACAGCCCCTGAACACCACCGCTCCTGCTTTGCGTTTAACTGTGTCAACTGTTGACTCACAGGGAGCCAGCAGCCCAGCCACTCACTTCCTGCTATTTTCACAGATTTTCTCGCTTCCTGCTTCCCACTGTCCAGCCCCTCCATTTCCAGGACCCACTTAATAGAAGCTGCAGCACAACCACACTGTGGCTGCACACAGTGGGTGCACCGCAGGCGCGCAGCAGGAGTGCTAAAGGAAGCCTAGCTGCATCCATCCTTTCCAGGACCACACCCAGTGCCAGGAGCCCTGGGCCCTCCAACCACCTACTGATATTCCACTGCAGAGCACCTGGCCCTGGGCCCCGGATGCCGCAACAACAAGTGTTGCATCTCTACTCCCCAATCAATGGATTGGGGCCGCCACTGCCACTTCACATGCAACTCAGGCCCTTCCGCCCACATAGAAAATATCATCACACTCACTCCACTAACCATGAATACCCAGTAACTGCTTCAGTGCACCCTGCTCAATGCCTGATCCCTCTATAAACACGACACTGAAATCTGGGAAACCATCAGCGACCTCAACCCCAATGTGATCTTCATCCCTGAGACGTGGCTCAACCCCTCCTCAACCCATGACATCTCCATGGCAACACCTGAAAGCTATAAGATTATACACTGAGACCACACCAACAAGCACGGAGGAAGCATCGCCATCATCCACAAGGAAACTCATTGCTGCACCACCACTGGTGACGACATCACACTAATCATGAAACACCTCAACTTTCAGCTCCAAATCGATGCCAGGATGACCATCAAAGGCACCCTCACTTACAGAACGCCAGGACCATGCTCCGCTTCTGCAAAGCCATCGCTAAATTCATTGCCCCTCTAGCCATCGACTCCAAGCATTATATCTCCCTCAGTGACCTAACTTTACCTATTTTCAGTGATTACTAACTTTACCTATTTTCACCTACTTGGGACCCTTCCCTAGTAATGGGGATGATGACATGGATGGCGGATGATGACAAGAAGACATCAGAACATAGAAGGCACTAAGGGGTAGATTTACTGGGATTTTGCACTGTATTTGATGCAAAATCCGTTTTTTAACAATTTACTTTCCAGCGCAAAACTTGTTTTGTGCTAGAAAATCATTTGAAAGAAATGCAAAGCAGTGCATAGCGCTGCTTGGCATTACTTAGCTCCAAGGGGGCATTCCATGGGTGGTGCATGGCCGTTCCCATGCAACGTCCAAAGGTTTTTAACGCAAAAACCTATTCACTTTTTAAAAACTCCTCCTCGCAGTCTCCCCAGGTCCCCCTGCAGCTTCCTGCTGGGTCTCCTGTGTGCCGCTGTTGCAGTCTCGCACATCCCCCACTCACCACTGCCCCCGCAGTGTGCATTACTTGTTCTTGGTTTATTCTATTGCTATTATTTTATTGTCTTTTTATGTGTGTCTTGTTGTATTTTTACTTGTCCCCAAGTAGATTTCCTTTATTTTACTGCTGTTCTTTTATTGTTTATTAGCTGTGCCTTCTTTACTTTACTTGTGCCCAGTCAGTATTCCTTCTGTATAGACAGCCCCTGAACACCACCGCTCCTGCTTTGCGTTTAACTGTGTCAACTGTTGACTCACAGGGAGCCAGCAGCCCAGCCACTCACTTCCTGCTATTTTCACAGATTTTCTCGCTTCCTGCTTCCCACTGTCCAGCCCCTCCATTTCCAGGACCCACTTAATAGAAGCTGCAGCACAGCCACACTGTGGCTGCACACAGTGGGTGCACCGCAGGCGCGCAGCAGGAGTGCTAAAGGAAGCCTGGCTGCATCCATCCATTCCTGGACCACACCCAGTTCCAGGAGCCCTGTGCCCTCCAACCACCTACTGATATTCCACTGCAGAGCACCTGGCCCTGGGCCCCGTATGCCGCAACAATGACTGTTGCATCTCTACTCCCCAATCAATGGATTGGGGCCGCCACTGCCACTTCACATGCAACTCAGGCCCTTCCGCCCACATAGAAAATATCATCACACTCACTCCACCAACCATGAATACCCAGTAACTGCTTCAGTGCACCCTGCTCAATGCCTGATCCCTCTATAAACACGACACTGAAATCTGGGAAACCATCAGCGACCTCAACCCCAATGTGATCTTCATCCCTGAGACCTGGCTCAACCCCTCCTCAACCCATGACATCTCCATGGCAACACCTGACAGCTATAAGATTATACACTGAGACCACACCAACAAGCACGGAGTAAGCATCGCCATCATCCACAAGGAAACTCACTGCTGCACCACCACTGGTGACGACATCACACTAATCATGAAACTCCTCAACTTTCAGCTCCAAATCGATGCCAGGATGACCATCAAAGGCACCCTCACTTACAGAACGCCAGGACCATGCTCCGGATTCTGCAAAGCCATCGCTAAATTCATTGCCCCTCTAGCCATCGACTCCAAGCATTACATCTCCCTCAGTGACCTCAACTTTCAGCTTGACAACCCCAAAGACACAAACTCGGCCAGTCTCCTGGAAATCATGAGCAACATTAGTCTCAATACTGACGCAAGGGGGTCGGAGGGAAAGTTTAACGACTACAATGCTACATCCCTCAAGACTATTGAAAACCAACTAATAAGTAGCATTTGGTCGAGACCTCAGAAGAGGAATGAATGAATGTGTGTGAGCTGATAGCGAAATCGTTCACTGGGCACCCTCAAATTATTTGTAGTGTTCCCATCAGAGTTCCATCCTGTACCGCCCTACATCATTTGGGAATGTAACTGATAGCACACAGGGAGTGACCCAATGCACGATTTGGCACAACGATGCCCTGTTGGTATTTGATAGCCCAATGTAGTTAATTGCTTGGTAGGTATCAGGAGGTAACTAATAAGCAGTGCTAAATAGTGTAAAAAACAAAATACATCAGAAAGAAGTGGTGTAGCTAAAAAGGGGTAAAGGAAGGAAAAAAGTTTAATGGAAACCTTCCGTTCCCGCTATTTAAAAACAGTGAAAAAGGTAGTGTCAACAAATAACTACCTTGACAGTTGTAATGGTCATGGTCGACATGTTTCTGCAGTTTTACCTTGGGCCCATAGGTCACCTACTGCTTCATCAGTCCACCTATCCCAGTTCCGGCATCTAAAATGAGTATAACATGCAGAGTACCCCAGGGTTCCTCCCTATCTCCACATTTGTTCAATCTATATCTCCTGCCATTGATCCAGTCTTTAAAAGAAAGGAAGGTGTGTATGTTCAATTATGCAGATGATCTACAACTAATATCCACCATTAAGAATACTTCTGAATCTGTGCTCAAATTCCAAACTACTATGCTGCACATCCGTGATTGGATGAACAGTAACCAGAGACACCTCCCACAGACAGCCCAGATGGACGTCTGGAGTACCGACGGTTAGAGCGGGGCTCCGTTATACCTGCGCTAATGCCGGGTGAGGTGGGGCGACATTCTCTAGAACTTTGGGAGAACTAAAGGTGATATTTATTCTTCACTCCCTTTTTTGTTTATGCACTAAACTAAGCAGTAGTATTGAAGGTTCTGATGAAGCAGTAGGTGACCTATGGGCCCAAGGTAAAACTGCAGAAACATGTCGACCATAACCATTACAACTGTCAAGGTAGTTATTTGTTGACACTACCTTTTTCACTGTTTTTAAATAGCGGGAACGGAAGGTTTCCATTAAACTTTTTTCCTTCCTTTACCCCTTTTTAGCTACACCACTTCTTTCTGATGTATTTTGTTTTTTACACTATTTAGCACTGCTTATTAGTTACCTCCTGATACCTACCAAGCAATTAACTACATTGGGCTATCAAATACCAACAGGGCATCGTTGTGCCAAATCGTGCATTGGGTCACTCCCTGTGTGCTATCAGTTACATTCCCAAATGATGTAGGGCGGTACAGGATGGAACTCTGATGGGAACACTACAAATAATTTGAGGGTGCCCAGTGAACGATTTCGCTATCAGCTCACACACATTCATTCATTCCTCTTCTGAGGTCTCGACCAAATGCTACTTATTAGTTGGTTTTCAACATTAGTCTCATCCAACTGTTCACCAACCCCACCCACAGTGCAGGACACACACTGGACCTAATCTTCACAGCCAGCGACAGAGTCATGTACAGCCATGTCACTGAACTAACCTTGACCAACCACGCCATTGTCCACTTCACCATCATAGGCTCCCAGGGCACCACCAACAGATCCCCGAGTGATAAGTGTGGCTCAAATCCACCTGAGTGACTTTCCGCACTCACCTATAATTACCAAGTAAGAAGTCAGCCGGACAGTGGAAAAGAATAAACAAAGTATTTTATTAGGCCACAAACTCCCATATGAGAGGGCCCTGTCCGACCTCACCCCTAAAAATGCGCCGAGAGGACTGACTCATCTCATCACAGCAATACATTATAACATGGTACAGCAAAGTAAACCACGCCCATACTGGAAAAGTACTGGACCCCGGAGAGGGCGAACAATGGCCTCATACAAGAGGCATCTGCACCTACAATAGCAACATTTGGTTATCTCTGCCCAAGGCCGCGGAGCCGGGCCTCAGCATCTCCAGCGCATGAGAACATTACTGATTAGGGTTTTTGTTATAATTTTCGATCACAGTTAGCTAAGAAACGAAAACTGCTGTGTCCAGGGTTTTTCCTATTCCTACGGGAGGGGGAATGAGCGAGTGTGACTCGCACGCAGAGAGAAGCACCCAAAATGGTGGCACACAAGCTAAGCTAAGAAAACTGAATAATATCACACACATAAATGAATAATGAGATGGAGAATATAAACGTAAATGCATAAATAAATACATCATTAGTTAGACACATTATGCTAACTCATAAATGTAAATGTAAGTGGGCGGGGCATCGGAAAACGAAACCTATCAGACCCTCCTTTTAGCATTATGTGGCTAACACGGTCGTAGCCTTTACAGCGCTTGGACGCCTCAGGGCAGCTACGTGCGCTTTATAAAAATCATTTTCATTTCATTTCCTTAGCTAAAAGATAAGGTCTTTACACATCATACTAGTGACGGGGAAACATATCAATCAAAAACATCATCATCAATAAGCATCAACCAGTTAACATCATGGAGCTCCATATCATTAGAAACTGGATACTGGTGGGTCGGTATTTTAGGTGATGACAAATTACTGGCACACATGGAACAACAAGGGGGAAGGCAATAAACACATAGGCAACAAGTCAGCAATATACCTACTACTCCGACAACACCCATCAAAATCTTCCAGCCCCAAGAGGAGAAAACACCCCACAACCCTTTCTGTAGTGACCAAGTACCAGTGTCCTGATGAAGTTCAGTCGCTAATCTATGAAGTTTCTGTACAGCTAAGTTAACAGTGGGGGCCGAGTCAGGAATGTACACACAGCAAGATGTCCCGATGATGCGACAGGCTCCACCCCTATCAGCAAGAATGACGTCAAGCACCCTCCTGTTCTGAATCGTAAATAATCTCATAGCCTGCAGCTCAACAGACATATTAGCTGCAATGTCTGCCTCAGTATTCACTACTTTCTCCATCACCCTTGACAGTCTCTGAATAGCCCTACTGTTAAATATGGGACCCCAGAACGGCAGTAATCCCTTAGAAAAATCTGTCCATTGCTGCAAAGAAGTATCAGTCTGATCAACATCTTCAACTTGGAGTGCCCTCCTTTGAAGCTGTCCCGGCATTATAGCAATCCGACGATGAGTCTTATGATAGTCTGAGGGTGCTACATAGACAGGAGGATGCAGATAAGCCAGAGAGCAGACCCCACCCCAACCCTCAGGCAACCACAAGTATCCATTATCTCCACAAACAAAGTAAATATTCGGGGGAGTGACCAAAGAAGGACTAAGGGGCAAGCGAATCGAAGCAGTCACATTGCAAGAACTGTTCCCAACCTTTATAGGGTCCCTCCCCAGGATACAGAAGAATGGTGAGGGCCCAACAACTGCCAGGGGCACCAAAGAATGACTACTACCATTTGTCACAGGAGGGTGTCTATAAGCCAGAGAAGAGTTCAACTGTAGAAAACTCTCCCTAACTTTGTCAGTGTCGTTAGGAGTCACAAATCGTCCCACTTTCTTCGAGCATGTTTCCAGAAATGTCTGATCGAAACGTCCGTCAGTAAGCAACTGTCCAAGAGATGAGGTGGGCATAGGGTGTACTCGCATTGTCAAAGTAGATCCTTTACTAGGTAATCGAGGATCTAGAAAATCAGGTTGTTGAATGAATTTCACCATGCCAATTAAAGTGTACCATCCCACACAACTATTCACAGGAGTTAAAGGGAGTGCCAGCAATCTATCCTTTTTATAGGCAGCAGAAGGTAGCAACCCACAAACCCAACAATCTGTCACATTATACACGGCAAGGGCATGGTGTAAAGTCTTGATGAAAACATTATCACGGTAACCTTTTCGCAAACATTGTTCACCATAATCAACAGTAACCATATTGTGCTCGGGAAGGGCAGAAGGGGTAGGGATAAACATATGAACAGGATAGGCTTCATCTAGGAAAAACTGTATTCCAAGAATTATTATAAATACAATGATGAATATCACAATGGCCATAATTTTTCCTTTTCGTGACAGAGCGAGCCATGGAGAGTTGGGTTCTGGTCTACGAGGAGCTGCAAAGGGCTGCTCCTCCTCAGGAATGGGACGGCCAAAGGGGTACATGTTCCCTAACTAAAAGTCCAAAACTAAACTGTTAGACCTGACACCCTTGGCGTGGTTTTCCCCCATCTTTTTGCCTCTGTCTACTGTATTTTTGATGCTGTGCTGGATTTCGTTTTTGCTGGTTTAGATGCTTTGGACACTCTGCCACTGCTGATCAGTGCTGTCATATTGATTGGGTATACCTGATTGGCATATTTGTTTCACCATGAAGTCCCTAGTAAAGTGCACTGTGTGTGCCAGGGCTGGTGATGACAGATGCTACTAGTGGGCCTGCAGCGCAGATTGCGCCACCCACATGAGTAGCCCTAAAATGGTGTCTCAGGCCTGCCAGCGCAGGGCCTGTGTGCAGTCAGTGGACTGCCATGTCCGCCTGGCCAGTGTCCCCACTGGCTGGGCCTAACCCTTCCCTGTCTGTGTACATCAGTAACCCCTATGGAAGGCTCAAGGTACCCCCCTGGGCAGGGTGCAGTGTATGGGTAAGGTAGAGCATTTACTAGTGCAGGTCGCATGCTCTGGTAGTGAGCAGCAGCCATTTTGTGTGCTCACTGTTGTAAGGTTATCTTGCTCCATAGAATAACATGGGGGAGGCTGGTCCCATTGGAAACCAGACTATCTTCTCATAGGAACAAGATGGGACATAAGTGATTGATATCCCTGAACTCAGAATTTAATAACACATCTTTTAGGAAGGGTTGTTTTTAAATTCTGTGTTTGAGAATAGTACTTTTAGAAAGTGGCTGTTCTCTTGTCTAACCTTTCTGTGTGCCTGGGCCTGTTTGTGGATTGACTGTCTGGCCTGTGTGTGACAGGGGCTGCAGAGCCCCCAGGAGGTTGTCTGAGTCAGCACGTGGATGAAAGGCAGCATCTGCTGCCAGGGAAGTGGGAGGAGATCACACCTGATAGTGACAGGGCTGTGCCTGCCTGACCACAATTCTGGCTCCACCCCCCTGCTGGGCGACTGTCACCTCTGTCCCTGCTACTGAGAGGAAGAAGGAAGCCAGGAAACCCCCAGTGCCTCAGCAACACCCAGAACTGGTTTAGACCGGGCTCAGGGCCCACTTGCACAAAGACTTCAAAGGACTTCAAAGACTTTTTGGGGTATAAGAGAAGGACCCCTGACAACAGAAAATTTAGATTCTACAATCAAGAGGAACCTCTGCTGGAAGAAGGACTGCTGGAGAACTGAAGGAAGATTGCCTTGCTGTGTGCTCTAAGGGCTGACCTGTTCTGCTGTCCAACTGGAAGCTGAGAAGAAGAAAGGGACTTTCCTGTGTGCTGTGACCCTGCCTGCTTGAAACTACAAGGACTTTGCTGTGTGCTGTGTCTCCTGAACTGAATCTCCAAGGGCCTGAGAAGAGCTGGCCTCCTGTTTGGAACCCAGGGTTAAAGGTTCCTCAAGTTTTGCCAAAAACCACTGAGAGATCGTGTGGTGGCCTGCTCCAACGTGTGCTTTCTACTTGCCAGTCGTGAGGATCGATCGCTGTGCTCATCGGCACAGATTCAAGGGTGAAGAGCGGCCCGGGGTGTTTCCCTGCGTCCTGCATTCCCCCTGTTGATCTACTGGCGAGGAAACCGGCTGACCGCGATCAGCGGCCCAGAAAATCACTTGCCGCAAAATCACCGTCACGGCCCGGGGCCAGAAACACCCTCTGTAAATTGCCTCGGTGTTTAGGAGCTGCAGCGGCGAAGATCGGAGCCGCCGCGCTCCCATTGGCTGAAGGAGCCGAGCCCCCTCGCTAACGCCGCGACGGGATTGGCCCGTGCGCCGTAGCGTCATCGCCGAAGCTGTGCAGGGATTGGCCGCCCAGGATTCATCATCATAGCCTTGCCCCGGGAGCCGCACTGCCGTTGGCTGACTCCCGGGTACTGAAGGAGGCTCGACCGAAGGGCCGCGACCGGATTGGCCCGCAGCCTTGGAGCCGCCGAGAGCCGTTACCGGAGCAACCCCCAGCGAGGAGCCGACAGCAGAGTGAGCCGTCCGACCCGTCCTCGCCGAGGGAGTTCAGGAGTGTCCCGCATCCCTGGCCGGTCGTCCCCCGAGGTGTGCTGCACCCCCGCCGCTCGTTGGATTATCGAGAGCAGGCGGGAGAGCAGGACCGGCCGGGGCAAGGAGCGAAGTGTGCTCTGGTAGGCGCAGGGCGCCTGAGGCCATCAGGCGCACGAGAGAGTGCCGATCGGCAGGAAAGGAGCCCCAAGGGTACGTGGTGAGGCGCGCTTGCCCGGCTTGGGGGCTCAGTGACTGAGGGGGCTGATTTTTGGTTAATTAGCCCACTGGCATTGCTTGACTGTGCGTTACTGATCCCATTTTGAGATAAGTGCAAAGTTTTATTTTTAATACTGATACAAGAGACTTGAGACTATTTTTATTAAGAGGCTTCATACATTTCATGCAACCATTAAGATTAAGTGCAACATTTACCTGAAGAAGTGATTATCGTGTATTGCTGATTTTTACTGCTGCAACTAGTTAAAGTTATATTTTTTACATATACTTACCTGTGTGGTCTCAGTTTGTGGTGGATTGGGGATTACTGTTGTGTTAAGTGCATTTATGATACACATTGCCTCAGAGATAAGCCTGTCTGCTCGTGCCAAGCTACCTAGAGGGAGAGCAGGGGTTATCTACTTTGTGTACTTCTTCACCCTGACTAGAAGCAAGGGTCCCTACTTGGTCTCAGGTACTTACCTCTGCCAATTAGAGACCCCCAGATCTAACATAAACTAAAAAGGTAATCAAACAGTCACAGTCACACCGAAGCCGGCCGAGGGGATTCTTCACCCTCAGAAGGGATCTTCTCCCTGTGTCCGTTAAAGCCTCACAGGCAGGCTTCTATTGTTCGTTCCCTAATCCCACGACGGAGTGGCACAGCTTGTGCAACTCAGGAGCACTTAATCCGGGCCCAAGCACAATCCTAGTGTCCCATCTGACAATGTCTCGACAGTGCACCAGGGCTCTTACCAGCAGTCCGTCCCTAACACTTAACTATTCTTCAGCACTGTCCTCTTCTAGTCCCTATCTCAGTCCTTCTTCCAGTGCTCAGTTCTCCTTCTTTCCCTTCCTGGGCCGCAGATTATAACGAGTGCTCCCTCGCACCTCTGGATCTGTGAACAGAATGGGGTCTCAATGGCAGGGGACTTATCCGCCGATGTTTGCTCACTATGATCAGGAGAGGCCTCACCACTGGCAATCAGAGCCGGCCTCTCCTCTCTATGATCCGGCTCCTCACCCCGCAACAAAGCATCCGAGATGGGTATGTACCGAGGAACTACTTCACATTCGTCATCAGCAATGCCGTTTTTCACCCATTCATCATATGGCAGTGGCAGTGGGACGCGCTTCACGTGGGACGCATGTGTCCACGCCTTGCGGCCCTGGATCCGTAGTGCGGTGCGGGTGGTGAGGAGAACTGGCCTCGGTTCCGACCACCATGGATCCAAGCAGGACTTCCGCTGGTACTTCTTAACGACAACCCAGTCCCCGGGTTGTATGGTGTGTCCTTTCCCCTCCGGCAGCAGCTTCAGGGTGTCTGCTACCTGCTGATGAACAGAACGGAGATCTTTAGTCAAAGCATACAGGTAATCTATCAACAAAGGGTATTCTATTTCTGAGAAACATTTAGGTCTAGGGACACCCCACACGTTGGCCGGACGGCCAAAAATGACCTCGTGGGGTGAGACACCTGTCGTGGAATTGACTGTCACTCTAGTGGAAAGCAAAGCCAGGGGGAGTGTGTCTGGCCAACGTAACCCTGTACTCTCTTGTATCTTGGCCATCTTTAACTTCAGAGTCCCATTGAACCTCTCTACCAAACCCGCAGCATGGGGGTGTCGTGCTGCATGAAATTTTTGTGATATCTGTAGTCCCTTACATATCTGTTTTATCAATTCGGCATTAAAAGATGGAATCACTCCAGATCACCCGGGGCAATCCATAGCGGGAGAAATATTCCTTTATCAACATCTTAGCTGTTGAGATAGCCGTACAATCCTTAGTTGGGAAAGCCTCTACCCACCTTCTAAAGGAGCATACCACCACCAGGACGTATTTGAGGTTATTCACTCTCTCCATTTCAATATAATCCATTTGGATCACTTCAAAAGGAAAAGAAGGAGGAGCATAATTGCCAAACGGAACAGGTGTTCCCTTTCCAGGATTATGTCTTAAACAAACCATGCACTGCTGCACTAAATGTGTTGCCATCTTGGAAATGTTCTTATTACTCCACAGTGGATCTAGTAATTTACATATTCCTTTCGCACTAATATGCGCTGGCCCATGAGCCATTGTCACCACTGGGAGAACATATGCGTCCGGGAGTAACCATCGTCTTTTGTCTGACACATCCGTCCAACACTCATCCGAGTCCAACCGTCCCCCACCATCCTTCCATGTCCTCAACTCATCCTCAGTCACTTTTTCTTGTATGTTCCGCACACTTTGTACAGTATTCATGAACATGTCAACGTCCGGTACCCACCTAGCTGGTCCTGCCACAAACATTCGTGGGAGTTTTGTCCTAGCTGTCTCCTTAGCTGTCTGATCTGCAAATGCATTGCCCCGTCCTACATCACCCACCACCGCTTTGTGTGCACTACATTTGATCACAGCCAGTCGTCTGGGAAGAGTCAATGCTGTCAATAGTCGTAATATCAACGGACCATTCTGGATCCTTTGTCCGTGTGATGTCAAAATCCCTCTTTCTGCCCACAGTCGCCCATAGCTACGAGCCACGCCGAAGGCGTATTGGCTGTCAGTGTAAATGTTCACGTCCAGTCCTTCACTCAATTCACACGCTCGCATCAATGCTATTATTTCTGCGGCTTGGGCTGAGTGGTACGGGACCCTAGAAGTCTCCACCACTGTTTTCAATGTTGTGACTGCGTATGCTGCAGTTGAGGTACCATTCGCAAGTATAAAACAGGAACCGTCAACATACAACTCCCCGTCGGGGTCATTTAGGGGGGTGTCCATTAAATCTATCCTTCCCTTCGTCTCCTCCTCTGTCCGAAACAAACAATCATGGACTTCATCGTCCTTTTCATCTGAAGGGATGGGTAGCAACGTGGCCGGGTTCAAAGTGGCACATCTTGTAATCGTAACATGGGGTGCGAATAATGTGATCTCATAACCAGTAAGACGAGCACTAGTTAAATGCTGCGTCTGCGTTCTGTTCAATAAAATGTCCACAGAATGCGGTACCATTATTGTGAGATCAGAACCCAGCACGAGCCCCGCCGATTGTCTAATTGAGACTGCAGCAGCCGCTGTAGCCCTTAGACAGCTCGGCAACGCTCTCGCCACATTGTCAAGCATAGCAGAAAAATAAGCGCACGGTCTCTGTTTCCCTCCAAAACATTGAGTTAGGACAGACAACGAGCAAGCTTCCGCCTCATGTACATAGAGCACAAAAGGCTTCTGGTAATCAGGAGTTCCCAAAACAGGCGCAGAACACAAAGCAGTTTTTAGTGACTATAAAGCTTCTTGACATGCCGGAGTCCAGGGTAGGGGTTCGCGCACCTCCTTAGTAGTCAGATACAGAAGGGGTTTGGTTAGTAAGACATAATTGGGTATCCACTGGCGACAATACGAGGTTATGCCCAAAAACGCACGCACCTCTCGCTGCGTGTTAGGTACAGACATGTTAGTTATCGCCTTGATGCGCTCCGGTGTCAACCTCCTCCCCTCCTTCGATAGGAGATGACCTAAGTAGGTAACCTCCTGTCGACAGTATTGAAATTTAGGAAGGGACACTTTGTGTCCATTTCGAGCCAAATGGTGCAACAATTTAACCGTGGCATCTCGACACCCCTCTTCGGTGTCAAATGCTATTAAAAGATCATCTACATATTGCAATAAAACATTGCCCTCGGGGAGTTCCAAATCATCCAATTGAGCCTTCAAAGCCTGACTATAAATGCTGGGGCTCTCGGTAGCCTTGAGGAATTCTACAAAATCTGAAGCTGCAGCCAGCCAATGAGAATCCGAAAAGATGACGGCTGTCAGGGTGGACCGGGATACTAAAGAAAGCATTTTTCAAATCCAAAACAGAGAAATATCTGGCAGTGGGAGGGATCATTGTCAAAATCGTTGTAATGTCAGACATCAACCGGATATTGGGTTTCAACCACCTTATTAATGTGGCGTAAATCAATCACGAAACGATAAACATCAGGTGCACCATCACCTGCATCAGCAGAGGGTCTTTTAAGAATCGGGAGAATGGGGCTATTACAAATGTTAGAGGCCGTCTCCTCCACTACACCCAACCGTATCAAATCCTGTATTATTTGTAGCAAAGCCTTTTCACCATCCCTAGATATTTTATACTGCGGTATTCGGGGAATTCGGGCTCCCACCTTAACCTTGATGGACACGGGGGCAATATCCACTTTTCCCACATCAGTATCACCACTGGCCCACAAAGTCTCCGGAATCCCCACAAACTCAGCTGGAAGAGGCTTGTCTTTTGAGAAGCACTGTTGCGCACGCGCGACAGTAGGACCCAAAGTGACGTACACACCGTCCGGAGAACAGTAAATGGTGGAATACAATCTCTTCAACAAATCCAAACCCAGCAAATTCTCACCACAATTCGAAGTCAAAAGGAAAGGAGAGTCAACTGTGAAAGGACCAATCGTAAGTGTAAGAGGCTTAGAAATGGGGCTTATTACCGGAGTACCTGAGAACCCAACGGAAACATTATTCCTGCCAGACAGAGCCGCCCCTGGGACCTGAGAACGTGCTACAGAACTTTTCATAGCACCCGTGTCCACCAAAAATTTCTGAGGAGACCCCAACAAATCCGCAGTCACATAGGGTCCTCGTTGATCAATATCCACATAAACTGGTCCCATGCTCTGTCCTACGCTGTCCTAGTTATGGGAGAAGCGAGTCATGTCATCCAATGCGTATGCGTCGTGGTAGTACTGTCTGTCTCTGTCATGGCCACCTTCAGTTTGAAAATGTTTTCGATCCCTCTCTCCATCAAAGCAATTTCTCCCTAGTCACCTCCCTTCATCAAACTGTCTGTCATCCCTGCGAAATTCACCACAACCTCTACCTCTGCCTGGTCCAGCATTGGACCGAGGCTCCGGACAATCTCTCCACCAGTGCCCCTCCTTTTTGCAGTTCGCACATTGATTCGGCCCCAGACTCTCTCTCTTCTCTCCCCTTCCATAACTACTTCCACCTCGACCCGCTACCATAGGTGGGGCTCCACGTCCCCGACCCTTCGACACCTGATGCAGCAGCACCCTTGTCTTCAAGTCTTTAGCTTTCTTTTCCTGTCTGTCTTTGTTCTCGTCCTCTCTATGTTCATAATATTGAGCCATACTCAGAATACCAGAGGGGGTGGACGTCGTCCATGTACTCTCCGATGCCTGCAACCTAGCCGATATTTCTGGTAACAAGTTAGTTACGAACCTATTCACGAAAAGTCGCAAGCCCCCATCCTGAGAGAGATCCTGACCACTAAAATCCATAAAGGCTTCCTCGAAACGAGTGAAGAAATCCAAAACCGCTTCGTCCTTTTTTTGTCTACATGCCGTCAACTTATCCCAATCCACCTTCTTTGGAGGAATAAGAGAGTGCATAAATTGATTTATTCGCCCCGGTAATGGTAAGATCTCAAGTTTCGGTTTTTCCCCTGGCTTCCGCTCCTTGTCCCAGTTCTTAAATTCCTCCCAAGTACCTCCCAATTCCTCCGCATGATCTGTACCCTTCACCTGCCTCCACACATCCACTGGAACCAGTAATCCAAAGAACAATTCTATGTCAGCTAAAGTCATGACCGTCGAGGAAGCTGCTTCCGTCAATTCTTTATAATAAGCAGTCGGGTTTTTTCTAGAGTCGGGCAACTATGCCTTTAGCGCCAACACCTCGCTCCGTTTCCAAGGCGTGTATACCCACTGTTCCTGGAAATGAGCCTCTACACGAGCTCTCGTTACATTATTAGTTACTGGGTCTACCACTTCAGGCACTTCAGGATGGAAAATAGGGTGGACTTCACGCATTGGATGCGATTAAAAAAAATATGGCCCTCCTGCTGACGGCAATTCATTTCTATATTCCAGCAAAGCCCGCACACTCTGTAACACATCCCTCATACTAGTATTAGCCCTATAGGCTCTGTCCTTAATGTCATAAAGAACCTGGGGCGCCGTTCCACCATAACCCTGCTCCCACAACGCTATTAGCGTCGTTGACATATGCCATAAAGCATGCTGCTGCATCAGAGGCTCATAATCCTTCATTGTGGACCAGATGTCTTCCAGTGCATAAATAGGACTTCTAGCCCACTGACAAGCCTGATTAGCCACTATAGTTTTTTCATCCAACCCAACAGTAGAGCGTGTAAGCAATTTATGTACTTGGGTAAGCAGCCCACTTCCGGCACCTCGAGTCGGGGTCGGCAACTCACCTTGGGGGGTAACGCTAGCAGAAACAGTGGGAAATGCAGAAGAGTTCACAGAGGGAGCAGGTGGGCTCGCCGCAAAGAGAGAAACCAAGGGCGCGGTCACTAAAGAGGTGACAGAAGACAATGCTTGTTCAACATCTCTCAACAAAGTAGGGGCCGAAACAGAGGAAGTGGGGGTGCCGGTCAAGGGAGGAGCAGCCGTTTGCGGGACTGAAACTACCACAGGGGAAGCAGAACCTGTCAACACCGGGTACAATGATTGCGGAGCATACGGGGGAGGGGGCCGAACATTCAAAATGTCCTCCATCTCATCTTGCTCTTCCTCTCTTACTACATAGCTTTTATCCGCCTGCAACCTATGAAGTCTGTCTGTGCGCTCAATCTGTTTCTCATTCTCTTTCTTAGTATGTTCTCTCGCCTTTTGTGCCATCGTCTGTGCTGCTCTCTTCTGAGCCACCTTCTCCTCTCTCATCTGTCGTTCCCTTACTTCTTTTTGCCACATCCTTAAGGAATCGAACATACTCTGGCGGCTACGCTTAGCAAATAATCTGTCCTGCAAATAATCTAGTTTTGCCACATCGAAAGAACCAGTCAACGGCCATTGCAAATCTACGTTACCCTTGGTATACTTATGCCACAAAGTATTAAACAAAATTGGAGTAAATCCATGTTTAACATACATCTCGAAATTAGGTGAGCCCTCAACTGGGGCGGGTTGGCTCTCAGCCAATCTAGTGTCCGAGGCGCTGCAGCAGCACCCGAGGCACCGTAGCTTACTGAAACACGGCATCTTCACCCACTCAATCACACACCAACACAAAATTTCACACTCACCCTCTCACCAACACCCAGACCGCACACACACATATATTCACGCTTCCTATGCGTCAAATCCCAGCCAAACACGTGTTACCAAAATGGGACAAGGCCCGTCGACCAAGTCCTGGGGAACATGGACCCTACCGCAGACCGAACAGTACACTCACTGTTCCGAGATTAGGGAACACATCCGCCACCCGGGCGGCACTACAGATCGCTGCGCACTTTACCACGGAGACCCGGGACCCGCTCCCAATAAACCACACAAACTAGGGCAGTGTTCTTCAATCTGTGGGGCACGCCCCCTGGGGGGGGCATGACACCTTCCCAGGGGGGGCTCGTCCTCCACTGCAATCTGCCCTTTGTTCCCTCTGTGCAAATCTTCTTAGAGGACTCTGGTATGTGGAAGGGGGAGGGAGGGGAGATCGATGGGGCAGGAGGTGCCCGTCCTATTGTCTGGGTAACTCTCCCAGGAGGGGGTTAATTCACGGAGCTGTTAGCTTCAGCTAAAGTGTGAGGCAAGGAGTCTCCTCTGCTAAAAACGAAAGCAAACAAACAGACACGCTTTCGGTTTTAGCAGAGGAGACCCCTCCCCTCCCACTGCAGCTGAAGCATTTCAGCTCTATGAATTAACCCCCTCCTGGGAGAGTTAGCTCTTCCCAGAACGGAGAGAGTTCGAGTCTCGGCCTGACAAAGAAAATGAATATGTCCTCATGTAATGCAACTGGTGCTATGTAAAGCGCTCTGATACCTGATTCAGGTCAAGTTCGCGCTATATAAATCTCTGTAAAAAAACAAAAAGTAGGCTCTGGCCCAGGGCCCCAGCCTTTCAAAGGGGGTGGGAGTGTGTGTGTGTGGGGGAGGGGTGGGGGGGCCTTGAATCATTTTAAAACACAATGTTGTAAATAGCGTTTTTCAATCATTAATTTTCAATGTGTATAAGTCTATTACATACATTTTGCAGACAAAATGTGTTTATGCAGCATGCAACATCCATATAAAAAGTTCATTTTAGATCAATACATGACCTCACATATGAGAAATAGAAGGGTGTGACAGATTATTTACAGTAATATTAGTGAACTGCTGTTGTGTTACAAACTGAAAACACACATCACTATCCCTGAATATCCTATGTACACACATTTAGTATTTGACCAAAGAAGGCATGAAAGAGCTGAGACTAGATCATAAAATCAAAGCTGGTCTGAACAGGGGCCCCAAAAATACATTTGGCCCACAGGCCACAAAATCCTTAAAAACGTCCCTGAAAGTTTCTTTTAAAATTACACAGGCAGGCGCGCAAAATGCCAGTCAGCCATGTGTTTAAACAGCTTGCAAATTGCTAAATATAGTTATAAATAAGTATGTATTCATTTGTAATGTTAACGACCTCCCGGTCCCCCCTTCTTTTTGTCGATTCATTTGTAATGTGACTTTTTTATCTTTGCTCCCTTTTATTATCAGTCATTGATCATTCAGGCAGCCCTAGAAAACAAGTGGTGTTTTGAGCTGTGTAATAAGCCTCTGTCATTTCACGACACCCACCCACTCACAAATCTGCAGTTTACTAAACACTCTTATTGTATTGAATGGTATTCGCTGAATATGCCCGGAATGTGCGCGTGGCGGTCGCGCCCAGAAATTTCTGTCAGGTGGTGGTGGGGCCCAACATCTAAAAAAATTCACCTGGGGGGGCTCAGCCTACAAAAGTTTGAAGACCTCTGCACGAGGGGTTCGGGTGAGTCCCAGAATCCGGTTTTTCCTATTCCTACGGGAGGTGGAATGAGCGAGTGCGACTCGCACGCAGAGAGAAGCACCCAAAATGGTGGCACACAAGCTAAGCTAAGAAAACTGAATAATATCACACACATAAATGAATAATGAGATGGAGAATATAAACGTAAATACATAAATGAATACATCATTAGTTAGACACATTATGCCTCCAGCTGAACGCTGGCAAAACAGAGGTGTTGCTCTTGGGCAAAAACCCTGACTACTGGACTGATCACTGGTGGCCATCCGCATTGGGCCCGACCCCCCCCCCTAAAACTGTGGTAAAAAACCTTGGCGTCTGGGTGGATGCATCCCTTACCTTCCAGACCCACACTAAGAACCTGGCTGCCACTTGTGTGGGCCTGTTGAGGAACCTTCATCCTATTCTTGGCTTTTTTGATCGCCATACGCGTCAACTTATAGTCCAATCCACCATCTTGGCTCGACTGGACTACGCCAATGTCCTTTTCCTCGGCCTTAATAAAGCTGAGATGATGCGGCTTCAACGTATTCAAAACTCTGCCGCCAGGGCAGTTGTAGGCCTCCCCCGAAGGTGTTCCGCAAGAAACACCATCCAGAAACTACATTGGCTACGCATAGAAGCCCGCGTCCAGTTTAAAGCCCTCACTACGGTCTTCAAAATTCTCAAGACTGACTGTCCTGGTCTCTTGCGTCCTCTCCTAGAGCCCTACATCCCTCAGCGGGCCCTACGCTCCTTGGGTCAAAACTTGGTTGTTACCCCACGTATAAGGCTAAGCAGAATGGGCGGTCGCTCTTTCAGAGTCCTGGGGGCAAGGCTCTGGAACTCCCTCCCATCTCACATTCGTTCCATAACTAATCTGCTCGCCTTCCGCAAATCGATCAAAACACTTCTTTTTTCCCCATCCTAATTTCTTATTGCCTCTCCGTTTCATCTCCCCCTCTTGGTTTTGTTATAGTTTAGCGCCGGGACGCCTCGTTGCTGGGGCAGCTGTTCGCGCTCAATAAAACGTTATAACATAACATAACATAAATGTAAATGTAAGTGGGCGGGGCATCGGAAAATGAAACCTATCACGAGCTCCTCCCACTGCAACTGGAACAAGGCGACAGAGACCTAATGGATAGACTCCCTCAACTCCACACGGCCTGACACTGCAAACAACCTGGAACAGGCCAGCGATAACTTCTCCACCTCGATCACCAACTGCGCCGACTGTGTGCCCCCCCCCCCCAGGAAGACAACCAAAGCCAGCAGATCCTCCAAACAAGTTGGTTGGTGTACATCAGAACTCAGCACCACAAAATGCAACTGCAAGTGACTAGAAATATGATGGTGCAGCAGCAGAGACCCTACAGATTAAGCCGCCTACAAATTAGCCTCAACAAATACCACCAACCCCTCAAGAACACAAAAATAAATGCCCTGACAGACCGCATGGAAGCAACCCCCAACCACAACTAGAAACTCTTCAGCATCATCAGAGAGGTCTCCAGCACCAAGAACATGATCCGCCCTACCTAGGAACTCTGCTACACACTGTTGAATTACTCCCACAACAAGATATCCATCATCTACAGCAACGTTGAACCCCAACCCAGTCAACCTTGACAACATCCTCACACATGTGGGCACCACTGACAACCACCCACTCACCACCTGGACTCCACTCACCAAACAGGACACCAAAGCCGTCATATCTTGCATCCACTCTGGAGCACCTACAGACCCCTATCCCCACCACTTCCTCAACCTCATAAACCAAGGAATCATCTGTGAACTCAACTCCATTCTCAATGCACCTATCACCATGGTTGCCTTTTCCAATGGATGGAAACACCCAAAGGTCAGACCCCTCCTGAAGAAACCCTTCACCAACCCCAACAAACTCAAAAACGAATGCCCCATCTCGCTGCTCCCATTCCCTGTCAATGTCTTCCTTTCATTTCATTTCAATTAGTTTTATATAGCGCTGGCTAGACCCGAGGGTATCAGAGCGCTTTACATGAGAATCAACAATGTAACAGAACAAGTTCAACAAATTACACAATACATCAAAAAATAAGCAATACAATTAGGAGGTGAGAGAAAGGACAGAGAGAAGTAGTGGAGGGGGCAGGGGAGGTGAGAAAGGGAGGATAAGGGAAGCGACAATAAGGATAGACTAAAGGAAGTCTGTCTAAAGACCGACTGGGTAGGTGACGACCAAGGAGGGAATCCACTGCCCATCTCCTCTATAGCTAAACCAGGTAGCTCCATCGGGCGTCAGACAAAATAGTTCAGTCTCAATACATTGAGAGGGGAGAGAAGGAGAGACATAAAATAGAGGGAGGAGAGAACAGGAGAGGCGAAAGGAAGTGGAACAATGTGGTTCAACAATATAATAGAAAAAGATCAACAATTACACATTACATCAAGCAATCAGCAATACATTGGGAGAGGATAGAAAGCAGAGAGAAAAGTAGTGGGGGGTAGGGGAGGTGAGAAAGTGATGATAAGGGAAGAGACAATAAGGAGAGACGAAAAGAAGTCTGTCTAGAGACCGACTGGGTAGGTGACGACCAAGGAGGGAATCCACGGCCCATCTCCCCTCCATCGGGCATCAGAAAAAATAGTTCAGTCTCAATACATTGAGAGAGGAGAGAAGGAGAGACATAAAATAGAGGGAGGATGCGGGAGGAGAGGACAGGAGAGACGAAAGGAAGTGGAACAATGAGGTTCAATAATATAATAGAAAAAGATCAACAATTGCACATTACATCAAGCAATCAGCAATACATTAGGAGAGGAGAGAAAGGAGAGAGAAAAGGAGTGGGGGTAGGGGAGGTGAGGTGAGAAAGAGAGGATAAGGGATGAGACAACCGTAGAGACAAAAGGAAGTCTGTCTAAAGACCGACTGGTTAGGTGACGACCAAGGAGGGAATCCATGGCCCATCTCCCCTATAGCTAAACCAGGTAGCTCCATCGGGCATCAGACAAAACAGTTCGGTCTCAAGTGTCGAGGGAAGAGGTTCACTCAGAAACAGGGTGGGGACAAAGGGCAGGGGCAAGTGATGGCAGAGGACAGAAGCTGGAAAGAGTAGGAGCGGAGAGGGGAGAGGGTTGGGGGAAGAGAGAGGGGGAAGATAAGGTCAGGAGAGACGCTGGAGCATTTGCTCGAAGTCCGGCTAGGTAGGTGATAGTCAAAGGAGGGAGTCCAAAGTTAATCTCCCCTATGGTTCGCGAGGTAGCTCCACCGGGCATCATACAAAGGTAGCTTTAAAGTTGAGGCCACAGAGTTGAGACAACAGAGTGTAGTGACACAGGCGCCCGTCACTGCCCATTGAAAGACTTTTTCATTTGGAGGCATAAGGTGGACCCTCCAGGAAGGTGATGACGTCCAAGAAGGTGGGGGGGTCCGGAGTAGGTAAGCCAGGAGTAACGGTATATTACTATATAATGATGCACATGATGTTAAGAAGGGCCAGTGCCAAAATAGATGGACATTAAGCCATGATAGGGTGTTGATAACTTTGAACATCTGATAATTTCTACCTCACAGATAAAGACAACTGAGTCTAATAATCTAATTTGTTTATGTTACAGTGGTCAATCATTCCACGCGCAGAGGATTTGTTGTACACCTAGAATCCCAAGTGACATGGTTGTACCATTTTTATTCACTTATTTGTGCACATTGCAGTAGCAATTATATTGAGGTCCTGAGGAAGGCAGAGGATATTTGTTCCTCATTTCTGCTGAAAAATGCAGACCCCATAATTAATGATGGCAGTTATTTGTTGAAAGCTGTCTCTTTTTGCACTGTTTTTAGTCTTGGGCACTGAGCGATATTAATAAATATATTTTTTCTCTCATTTGCCCAATTTTAATTCACTTTTTGTAATTTAGTTTCGCACTGCAATATAGTTTTTCCCATCGCAAATGATAATCATTTCACATCTGTAGGTCATCCAGTGACTCGTAAGTTGGTGTGGGACACGATCAACAGGTCCCAGGCTCACCATCAACGTTTCACTATGGAAATGTCAAGCGCCCAGATGATGATTAAGGGTGGCACTGGTTGGTGACTGATGGTTACCCAACCACGAGCTCACCAAACACCTAGAAAGAAACAACCTACTCAATGCCTCCCAATGTGGCTTCTGCACTACCCACAGCACTGAGACCACCCTGATCGATGCCACCAACAACAACAGAACCCTCCTCGACTGGGGTGATACAAGCCCTGATCCTCCTCGGCCTCTCAGCGGCATTCCATACCATATGCCACCATACCTGCGTCAAAAGACTCGACAACATCAGCATCCAGGGAAATACGCTCAAATGGATTGCATCCATCCTCACAGGACACACTCAGAGAATCTGCTTACCACCCTTCACCTCGGAGTCCAAGAGCATATTCTGCGGCATTCCCCAAGGCTCATCCCTCAGACCCACAGTGTTCAACACCTGTATGACCCCACATTGTCAGACCCCACGGACTCAACATCATATCCTACACAGACGACACCCAGCTCATCAGACAGAAGAGAGAGAAAGCAGCTGAGTCATAGATAACTGCACCACCAGGACCAGTTACTAGTTGTAGATGATATTGCCCACCTCAAATGATCTGCCACTTGTAGACCATAAATTTAAATATGTGAACTGATTGGATGAGAGGCAATATATAGACACAAGCAATAAGTACACAAGAGCACATCAATAAAAGGCGTTTGCAGATAGTCCTTTCTGGTCTTTTTATTCTCAGATGTGCTGCATATGATAGACCCAGCCAACGCGTTTCACCCAAACATGGGCTTCTTCAGGACAATTAGGTAGAGAAATGAGCTATATCCTCATAAGCTGGGTCAAGGATGATTAACATGAGTCTCATGGCACATTGGTGAAGCTCATGGTAGAGCGATGTCCTATAAGTATATGTAATGTGGTGTACTTCAAACGGTATTAACCGTGTTTTGTCTTGGAGCCATGTCCGGAAATGCATCCTCTGACCAGCACAATAGTTTTCAACATATGAAGCACATCTGAGAATAAAAAAAACAGAAACGAAAATCACAAATCCTTCACACATTGCTTCTGAGATAGGCCTGACTGCTCAGGCCAAGATACCAAGGGGGTGAGCAGGGATTATCTTCGGTGTGTAACTCCTTTATCCTGACTAAAAAGAAGGGTGCCTACTTGGACAGGGTGCAAGCCACTGCCAACTAGAGACCCCCATTTCTAACACCACTTCACTGCCAAGTCTTGGAATGCCCTACCCCTCTACCTGCTCACATCGCCCTCTCTCGCTGAATTAAAAAAGGGACTCAAGACTTGGCTGTTCGACGGAGACAAGCAAGATCCTAGCACCTGGATATCCTTCGGGGTTAATAGCCATGCTCAACAAGTACTGTCTGATTGATTGAATGATTGATTGATTGATCACGGATAACAATTTTTATGTTTCCTTTCTTTTCCGACTTTGCATATGTGCTGCACTGTACAGCACACCTACAAAGTGGAGAAAGTTTTAAAGTTAGTCTAAGCATTGAATTTTGTACTGGAAGGTTAACCTTCCAGTACAAATCTTATGCTAGACACACGCAGACACCCTTGCACTACAGTGCAAAGGTGTGCATGTGGCGCACGACAGCAAATTTTAGCGCGTTAAGGAGAGGGGATGAAAGTGCCTTATTTCTGTAAATATGGCACTCTCCTGATCTCTCTTTCTCATGCAATGCAGTACAGCATTCTTGGCTGCTGTGCTACGTTGCCTGACAATTTAGTAAATCAGGGCCTAAGACACTTAACTGTAGGCAGAATGATGTGCACAGTACATCACGTTCCTCATCACAAAATACACCCGGTAGCTCTGTTAAACTTTTTGGCCATCAGCATCCACTTGTGTCCGGTCAGCAAAGCCCTGTGCAAAATGAGGATATCCTAGTGGGATCCTGGCTCAACAGCTGTTGTAGGTCCCAGAATATAGACTTCTTTGCCTTCCCTGCCTATACCACTCCTACCTTCAACAGCTTACTATACTTCGTTGCACCATCCCCACTCTTTGGCTGGACCTTACCTACCCTTAGTGAAACCTCTGAATTCTTTGACTGTCACCCCACATCCTCCCAGACCTAGGGTTGTTAATCATCGGTTGATCACCACAAAGATTTACTTTGTGTACTCTGCATTCCTTACAACCCCCGTCCCTGGACCGTTATGCTGACCTAATTCCAGGTCGCCACCGATTGATAGCAGAATTGTGCTGAATAGGAAGACTGGGCCCTGTATGTTGGAAACATTACCTGTGGTATATCTGTTACCCGGACGCATAGTAGAGCCTGTGGCAGCTGATACATAATGGCGGTGGTGGGGAGGGGGTTTTGGGGGCAGGGTGGGGGGGGCTTAAAAAATAATTGCCTTTCAACACCCGCTGTCTTCTTCTGTTGCCTGTCGCCTGTCGACACTTATTTTCCTGGAATCACACAGGCTCTCCTAACTCACCATGACAGCAGCGTCGTGATTGGTCTGACTGCCGTGGTTCGGCGCTCAGATGAGGACTGCAAGCCTGTGCATGATCTCCACCCAGGCTGTACATTACAGCCCAGTGGAGAACATGAAAAGCGTGCATGATTGTTTGGCCGGCCCAAGACGGCCTGCCAAACCGTCATGTGCACTTAAGTGCACATACCCCTTGCTGACAACAGCTACTCCCCGCCTGTCCCATCCTAAAACTTGCTTTAGCAAGGAAAAATAAATGATAATACCAGCTAATTATTATCATTTTATTTTCCCTTTCTTACACTTCTGAAAAGCAGTGGGGCGACACTCCTCCACCATGGTGGAGGAGCTGCCACTGAGTAGAGCTACTGGGTACTCACTATGAGCAGTACCATTAACTATTAGTACCAACTCATAGTTTGTGATGATGTGATTCTCTGATGTTGAAGTTGTGAAGTATTGTTCTGAACTCGATTTCTTCACAATATCCAATTGAAATGTATTGCCGATTAAACCAAAATTGGGACTAAGAGCACAGTTGTCAAAAACAGATACAAAATACAGTTATTTGGGATGACGAACTGCTTTTCTTTTCTTCACCATCTAAAAGTATTCTCATGGTGGCACCTAGCAACCTTCTGGGCGATAGCTGGGAAAGGACAATTAATTAAGAAATGTTTCATATTGCATATGCCATCGAGGTCCTCTCCCCAATTAATCCAGTACCTACATTTGTTGTAACATAAAGGTTAATATCAACAAAATGTAACAACTATGGTAATTCCTAAATGTGCTGTCCATTAGGATCGAACAAGAGAGGCCACTGAAAAGCAATTTTCAAACCGTGGAGTGCACCACAAACTCTGTACAGGTCGCCATCAAAATGAATCAGTGCTTGAGAAAACTCATAAGGGCACGTTAGCTGAACTAAGAGCATTATACCTAACGCTAAGTTAATAGTACACTGCCCTAACATTTTCGACTCATGGTTAATTTTGAGACAATATATCAGCCGAAACCAGATCTCGACATCACATTTAATAACATTGGGGCATATTATATGGGGGGTTTATCTCTGCTATTTTGGCTTTAAAAGCCAAGAAAGCGGAGATAAAATTATCTCCCTATTACCTAGCTGTCGCTAACACCAGTTAGCGACAGCTAGTAGGAGATAGCGACCATCTTGGGCCCCGCTTTGCATGTCAGTGAAACTTATCACTAATGACATGCAAAGTGGGCGTGCCAAGATGTTAGCGACTGGAAACAGTTGCTAACATCGCTATCTCCTATTACCAACGTTTAGAGATATTCGCGCTAAGCGCGAATATCTCCAAAAGCTAACACCTGCCCCTGAGCAGTTCTTAGCCATGTTATCCAATGGTAGGTGGATAACATGGCTAAGAGCATTAGCTCGGTAACACATGAATATCGCTGACTTTTCAGCGATATTCATGCATTTCGGCCGATTTTTATCATATAGGAGATAAACCTTGATAATAGCAAGGTTCCTAAGCGATCAAAATCGCCGCAGCTCGGCGATAAAAATATTGCCGCTAAGCCAACATAGCGATAATTATCGCTAGTTGTTGGTAATATGCCCCATAAAGTTTGCAAAAAGGGACATTTAGAGTTAGGCAGCAGCATCACAAATTATTGCATTCTGCCTCATTTAGAAATGAGAGAACTACCTGGTTTTTTGTCAGGACAGACGCAGCTGGCTCATCTGGCAGAAATCTTTGAGGCAGTGGCGTACTATAGGCCCCACCGGACCTGCGTTGCGAGGGGGGGCTGAGCTACAGGGGACCCCTCAGCACAGTACCCTGGCCTGAAAGCTCCTAACTTACACTAGTGGAGGGGCCCTCCATGTACTTTGCATGGGCCCCCCTCAGCTTTCGTTCGCCATTGGTGGTCTGCCAACCTTTAAACTACAGTGGCGGCCACACACCCCTATTAAGGGTGGAGTAGCAGCCACTATTTTTTCCTTCCCAGGAACACCATACAAGGGTAGTGATTGGGGAAAGGAAAATGTTTAAATGTCATTGGCACAGAGGAAGAAAACTCCACCTTGTAAAGTGTATTACTGCAAGGCGTGTGCCGAGTAGGTAGCATTACATGGCAGCCCACTCAGAATTCATCAGTAACTCAAAGTGCACCCATTGTACAGGTGGATGCACATTTGTTGCAAAGATCAAGCGAGGCATGTGGTGATCTCTAATTATGACAGGTAGTGGTGTAGCCAAACTTGAGGGGTGCCCCCTGAAAGGTACATGGAGGGGCCCGCGTTCCGGATTTAATCAAGAGCTCTCAGGCCAGAGTACTGTGCTGAGGGGGCCGCCTGCAGCTGGGCCAACCCCGTATCATCTGGGCTGAGGGGGCCTGTGTTACACCACTGATGACAGGTGGTTCTCTGCTAACATGCTAGACTGGTGGGCCACTGTAAAGATCAACATAAAAAAAACTCAAGAGTTATTTGCATAAGATGCCGTGGAAATAGAAGTCCTAAAACCAGGCAAAAAAAAGATTGACATTTTAATCAAAATGAAAACGAATAAAGTGAAGTTTGGATTGTAGGCCATACATACACAGTAAGGCTAAGAACAGTTGCATTAAAAAAGTGGATATTATCAAAATAACATGGGGCTAATTAGAATGTCTAGCAACCAGTAATTCGCAATTTTAAGGTCGGAGAGAAGATACAATCTAGGAAATAAAATGTTGACTTTAGAGGCTGGAGATATGGCTCCGAATATCGCCTTTGGTGCACTATTAAAATGTATATGATTCTAGACAAATCATTGTATCTTCCAGTGCTACAAATTGTAAATGTCTATCTCATGAATACCAACTGTAAAGTATGTCATCTAGTTCTGTCATAATTGCAAGTTTCCAGCCGCTCCCCATCACATCCTGGTTTCAGTAGTTTGGTCTGAAATTGACCCCTGACACCACACATTTCTACCTGCAGAACCTCATATTTTAAATGGTCCTTCTATAGTGCGTATACTCTGTTTGCAATCCTCAGCTTCTCTTTGGACCTAAGTTCATGCTGTATCAGATATTTAAAAAATATAATATATGCTCTCCTTATTCAACAGTCAATATTTCCTTGTTTATCTGTACTTGTTATCTGAACTCGTCACTTGACTCCTCAAATTTTCTGCTGTCCCTATGTACTGAGAACTTTCTCTTACCATTGAACTACTTCATATAGCATATAACTCCACTGCTAATATGACACAAAAGCGCTCTTGGTATATTTGGTGGTAAAGACCCCTGGTGACAAACTGGCACACTGCATAGCACTTCTGTAAAGCCCAGTATACAAAATCAGGATGAAGTCTGTGGTGAGTCTACTGACAGGTGTTCCTCGCTGGCAGAGCATGTCACTGGGCTCTGCCTGTGGGGCCAGGGATTCCAAAAGGCAGTAGTTAGACCCAGTGCTGCATTAAACCCTGTGGAGACCCCTAGGCAGTCGAAATATCCCCCCCTCACAAATTATCTCTGAATACCCAATGCACCGGATTTGTTTGATTGATAGGCTTTATTTCGATAAAAATATCATAAAAGCAGTACAACAGTATAAAACATAACAATTATAACAATCATTCCTATTTACACAAAAGGAAAGAACAAGGAAAAAAATGTTAAAACAGTTAAAACAGAATTAAATTGACAGTGAAAGCCTTCTTGCACGAATCAACCATGACCACTTTAAAAATGTTGACACAGCGCTAACAGTCAAAGTGGATTTGTTTACAAACTGACAGGTGCCAAAAGATGAGCTTTTAAGAGAAAAACTGTTATGTGAATGAGATGTCTCTGGTTTTTGTACGTTAAAGTTGTTAATGGGTACATTACATGAATACAGTATTTTCTTTCTAGAGTCTTTAATGTAAAGTTTTCGTTTCTTTGAGTTGATTCATTTTTTCTATCTTTTGGAAACAATATTTAAGAAAGCTTTATTGTAATTTTCTTTCAAGTTCAAATCAATATTACTTTGATCTGTTGCTGCAGTGCCCCTAAAAGGAGTAGGGACCATAGGTCGATGCCTACTATACCTATTTGGTAATCTGGAACTGGTTAGACCCCTGGACCAACCAGATGGCCAGACCCATCCCTTAATGCTAAATAAACCCTCCTTGCATTTCTGTCTGTGATGCAGGACTTAACTTAAAAAGAGATATACCCAGGGGTCCACACTTTACCTTAGGTGTCCCCCGCATTTCCTGCTGAAAACCAGGGCTGCTAAATATCAAGATCGCCCAGCCTTAATTTCACCTCCAAATTGTATCTCACTTTTTCAGGTTCTTTTTTAATCCCTGCTTTCTCTCATTTGTGTGTGCTTGTACATGTCTGTGCATGTGATGGTGTTTGCGTGTGCATGTACTTGGGTGTTTTTGTACTAGAGCATGGGATTTTATGTGTGTTTGTGTTTTTGGATATTTCTGTCTATGTGCTTGTGTGTCTGCGTATGTACGCATATGAGAGTGTGTGCCCACATTTGTATGTGCTTGTGCATGTCTGTGCGTGTGATGGTGTGTGCACGCTGGATTTGTTATTCTCTGACAGCAACTGTCCTGGAAATTGACTCTAACTGCCAGATGCCTGATCTTAAGATGACCACCAGGGTACAGTACAGTCCCCTGCCTGACCCCAAGATGGCTTACATAGTGGCCCCCTCCACATTGTTTTACTTCCCTGGGACAACAATTGGACATTAAACAGACCATGAACCTATCCCCTAACCTGTTTGCACATCAGGATTTGGAACCTGTGGAACTTACCCCAGACTGTACAGACCAAGCGATTTGGCTGATTCCCTGTGGAGCTACCATATAGCTAAAGAGGAGATGGGGTGTGGACTCCCCCCCTGCCATCTCCTACCCAGCCGGACCTTGGGCAGATTTTCCCCTCGTCTCTACGTCCTATCTTCCTCCTACCCCATCACCCTATCCCCTTACCCTTCCTTGCGCCATTCACCCTGTCCCCTATGTTCTTTAAATGCTTTTCCTGATACTTATGTAATTCTTAACAGATGTAAATTGCAACATTATTTTTCCTCAAGTAAAGTGCTCTGTTTCCTTTGGTTTTAGCCAGCGCTGTATAATAACTCATTAATTTAAATATGTTCCCATTTAGCACTCTTTCTCTCTTTGTCTACTTCCCTAGCTCCTATCCCCTCTCACCTAAATCTCTCACCTCGCCTGCTAGTCTGCCTAGCTCCCTGTCCTTTGTGCCCTTTGACTAAGCGCTCCTTCTTCCCTTGTTGGGGAAATATCCAATATTTATACTCTGGAGTCTCAGAAAACCCGTTGAGAGAGTCCACTGCGCCATGGGTGCCATTCACAGCTGAGGTATGGTATGGCACCCCTGGCCAAAGCACTCCCTCTCCCCTTTTTGGGGAAGGATCCAGTTTGTAGGCCTTGGAGTCTCAGAGACCCCTTCGAGAGAGTCCACTGCGTAAAGGGAGCCTCCTGCAACAGAGATTGAGAAGCGAAACCACTTCCCCTGGGTTCACAGTTTACTGGACTTTGGACGTTGCTTCGACTCGTCTACCAGTTTGTGTCCCCTTCGCCCCTACCCTCCTCTTTCCATGCTGTGTCCTTCACCCTCCTCTTCTCTTTCCCGCCTCATTACCCCTCCCCTGAATCTTTCCCCTTTCCTGCTTTTCCCCTTACGTACTTGTGCTTATTGTTTCATCTCGACCTTTCAAGTACTATGTTGCCATGCTCTAACAACTGTGTAACCTTTGTAACGAGGGAACCTGTACCTGTGATCGGATGCTCATGTAAAGGGCTCTGATACCTCCAGGTCTAGCCAGCGCTATATAAAACCTTTAAAATAAATAAACATCTCCCTGTCTTTCGCTTCCTCTTTTCTCGCTTTTCTGCCTTTCTTTCTCTTGCTCTGAATGTAAGAATGAAAATAAGTCTTGATTTCAAACGTGAGCGCTGGAGCCCACCTTCTGCAACCACCATTACAAATTAAGCATTCATGGGAGGGAATCTTGGACTATTGTTTCTGGGTTATAATTCCTGTGAGTTTAAAGAAAGTTGTCCTGACAGCAAGAATACCCTATAAATTTCCCTTAAGTGGGGAAATGTGCCAGTCCCCTTCTACCACTGACACTATTTTGCAAATTGCCAACACAGTTCTTATGATTCAGAGGGAAAATCGTCCAAAATTAGAAGAGTCTTTTGCACTTTACAAAGTGTGCTTATTTTAAGCAAAATCAAACTTTTGTCCAACATCTCTTATAATTGTTCCTGTTTCCTTGTTACATTTGTATCCTTGTTTAGCCCTAGCGGTCACTTGTTTCCAGAAAGCTCAGTACCTGGCAAGCCAATTAAAAGCTGGCACTGACTAGTTACCCTAGCAAACCAGGACTGAGCATACATGAAAGGAAATGTCTTGCCTCCCAGATGAAGCACTGTTAATCTAAGGAAGAGCCTCAGAAATGTACAAAGTCATTAAAAAAGGCACTTTATCCAAAGGCATGGTGGTAACAATCTTGGAATCGGGTGTTTCCTATTATAATAAAGAACACTGAAGAAAAGTGCATTAATACATTCGATTCACTATATGTAAGGAAAATGCACAAGGCTGTATGAGAGTAAATTGATCGATCAATGCTTAAAATCAATAAAAGAAAAAATATAAATTACAGACAGCCTCTACTTTTTGCCTGCCTCATTCAAATTTATTGTGCAAAAAATAATCAGTCTTCCTGCTTTTTTACGCATCATATCTTGCTTTACAACTTTCACATAAATACATTATTTTTATAATCTTCATTATTCCCCCATTAAAGCCTTTCTGTGATTTTTAGGGATTGGACTTTTTTAGCCTTATTGTGACTGGACTTGCACTTCTGTGGGTGTTTTTTCTATCACAGTTGTGCTTGATTTTGAATTTGGTATGGCAACATTGGTCCTTTGCTCTATTGTAATGATGTGCTTTTTGTGGAGTTACACATTCAGGCATCTATTAGACTCATAAGATTGCCACAGGGTCGCTGGTGATGTAACTCATTGCTGGTGAGCATGTACGACACCCCCCCTCTTTATGGTGCGGGCTACACTGTCTCCTTCCCAGCAGTGCTCTTTGGGGGACAGACTATGCTGCCCCCTACTTCCCACCAGTGCTCAGTAAGGTAGCAGAGTGGCAAAGCAATTATTGGGAAGTGATTAGGACAAAGAGCTAATTGTACTACTTGTCTAGATAGAGAATGATTTGTTTCTGTATTTCTCTTCAACTGGGATTTACTTTTTGGGCACTCATAATTTGTACACCATCACAAATTGCTGTTATTGATTATTTATTAAAACATTGGAAAGTTGAGGGCTCCACTGAAGACAATAGAGTGCTCCAGGCTTCTAATGGCTCGGGTCTTTAATGCTGGAGCGGGCCTTTAATGTCTGGTAGAGCCTGCTACGTGGGGCTCTAAGGCTATAAGAAGACCTCAAAAGAGAAAAGTCAAAAACAGCTTGCTGTCCATCTGCGTCTTCTAGCAACTAGCTTCATACGCCAGAAACATCCTGATTAATAAATGTAAATAAGTACACCAAACCTAACCGAGTTCTTGTCTGTGTAGTTTCTGTGAGTGTGGATCCTCCTGAAAATGGACAATTAGTGACAGACAGACGACTAAGGCTCTCGGAGGGCATTGTTTTGGTGGTGGTCACAGATGGGGTTCATAATGCCTTCCATATTCCTTGTGCTTGCAGTCTAAAAGAGGCTCCCACAATAGTATGTTATTACACTAACCAAAACCTGGTTACCTAAATGTAAAACAGAATTAGATAAACCCAGAAAATTAAGTTTTAGGGGGCCAAGGAAGGAAAATATGTATCCACAGATATAAATCCCACACTCATACACAGTGGTTTCTGTATTAGAAAGATTCTCTAACCAGGTGTGGGTGAAGCTTGGAGCATTTCATTGTTCATTCTTTCTTCCATACGTCTGCCAGATGTTGAAACAGGATGTTAAAAACAAATATAAACAGAGTGCCATGAAAAATGGAGTAACAATCAATGTATGGAAATTGAGAAAGAAAGAAAAAAAGAAAGAAAGGTAGACAGGAAAGAAGAAACAACTAATGGAAGATACAAAGTGGGCAAACAAGGATACGAATGATCAAAGAAGGAAAAAAGAATGAATACGTTAGCAAAGGAAAGAAGCAAACAAACAGAGAAAGAAGCTTAAATAGACAGTAGAAGAGGAAAGAAAAAAAAAGAAAAGAAAATTCAGAAAAGAAAAATATGAAATGGGTACGTTCTGTATTTTATTTAGAGCACTGGTTAATACCCATGGAACATAATGCGACAAATGTTCTTAAAACATTTCTGACAAGTGCTTTAGCCTCCTTGGGAAGGTACAGCTAGAATTATTTTAAACCACTAGGTGTTCTAGGCTATAATAGAAGAGCCCTTTAATCAAAGCACCCATTTTTTCAAGCAACTTTCGCTTCTGCCTACAGTTCGCCTATTTAAAAAAAAAAAAAAAGCAGAACGATGTGGCTTTTGTGCATAACTAAATTCCCTCTCCGAGGCGAGTACAACATTTGTCACTGACATTTAGCGCCAGCCACCGGCAACGGGAAAAATGAACTAGTTAGTAATTTAACCTGTAAAAAAAAACACCCCGGAATGAACAATCTTCCGCCATCAAAGCAAATGACTAACATTTAGCAGGTATTTTATTTTTATTTTTCAGCTTGTCCTGGCTGGGTGGAGGGAGAAGGAAGTCAGGCTAACACTCTTTCCCCGAGCCCTAAATCTCGCTCCCAGCCTCGAGCTGTAATGGCTTCACGTAAATGACTACCTAGAGGATAATTAGGCGCTGCGCTGTCGCATCGTGTCAGGTCACAGCTGGATTTAGTCAGCATTAACCTTTGGGGAGAATTGGAATATCAGTATCATTTAAAATTAAAGACGCGTAAGCAGGCATTTCTGGAGATGTTAGAAAAGTAATTGTCTGTAAATGGTTTGACCTTGAGATTTAATTGCATGCACAACACACATTCAGGCGAAGACCCTGGACTGTCTCCTTATTGTTTCACCTCAGCGGCTGCAAGGCGGCTTCAGCAGCCCAGTTCGCTACCTGTGGATGAACCCTCAAAATGTTAAAGGGCCTCCAGGTTTAAAGCAAAATATTTTCGAGCGTTGTTCCTAGCTATAGACCCGCGTGTTTGGAATTTCATAAAATATCGTCAAAGATAATGCACTATAAAAAAACGTAAATGTTATATTGGGCAAAATTGCAAATTTGTCTGCTGTGAATATGAATACAAATATACAATTGTACATTGTGGTGTCGTGTACCTATTCTAGTTACATCCTCGTTTCTGTAATCAGCCCCCAACCAGACCCAATACACTATACAAATCTATGAACAGAAACACCTAATTTTCCAGCTGGTTCTTTCAATAAAATATTTTTCCCAACGCTTCACACTGCTCATTGGAGCATGATTCCAGAGATGTATCAAATATCAAAATTATATGCAGAGAAAAATGTTTCCAAAGCGCCCCGCAGCACACACAAGCTGTGTCGACGCTATATTAAATATCTATGTATGGATATTTGTTGTTCTGTCTTTTGCTCCCTCTCTTTGCCAGCCAATCACTCGCTTCTTTTTTTCTTCTTATAATTCCTCTTCCTTTAATGTTCTCCATTTCATTTCCCACGCCACTCGTGTTGTATTGAATTGTACTGTTTATTATTATTTTACACACAAAAAAGCCAAGGGGCCTGCTTCTGGGAACAGCACACAATAAGGCACTTATAAGTCAGCGATGCAAAGTGAAATGCAATAATTCACTTTCTGTTTCTCCTCTTCTTGGCTCTTTCCAGCCACTCCCCTCTTGCCCCTCCCACTTTCCCTCCCATGCTCAAAGTTGGCACGTTATGCCCTTATCCCTTTTCCCTAATGAGACAACTTATGCTTTGAAAGTCCCCCAAGCTAGGCAAATCTTTTCGCAGCCTGCGCTGTTCATAATGAAACTTCCTAATTATGCAAACCCAAGGTGGCCAATCACCTCTCCCGGCTGAGCCTTCGGGTACCTCATCAATTATTCATAAGCACGTTGGCCGTGGAATCTACGTGCTTATATTAGAATCCTAATTAATATTTAATTGTATGTGCGACTGCGAAGGGCACAAGGAGCTGTAGGGACCCCCTGGTAAAATAAGTGCATCTGAAAGTGTGAATTTGTGTATTATTCTATTGTAAGATACAACGTGGCACAATCAGAAGTGTCGAGCATCTTTAAAATACATTTATTTAATCGGTTTTTTTAGCGCTGGCAGCATCAAGCGGTATTATTGCCACCTTTAAAATTTACAGACACACATACCATTTTAAGCTACTTTTATGTTCAGCTACACAAATGTCCCGAATACTTTGCTGGGTGCAGCTCAATAACCTCACACGGTAATTTAAAAACAATGAAGCGCCAACATGGCGACTTGTTTGGCCACAAAGAAGACTCAGAAAATAAAGTGCATGAAACCACAGAGGTATATTCAAGTAAATGAGTCAGAATGGACGTGTATTTTCACTTTTATAACTGAAAGTGTTAAAGCTGATCTGCTGCAGGCTTCACATTGGGACCAGAGGGGTCAAGGAAAGAACTTCCCATGGGAAAAAGGGGGGTCAGGACATTACTTCCTGAGGAATTGGGGTCAAGGACATAACCTTCCAAAGTATAGGGGTCAAGAGCGTAATGCCCCATGTGAGAAGGTGGAATGGGCATAACTTCCCATGGGACAAGGGTATATAATTAGTATTGTAAATCAGTGTGTTTACAAAAGTCTTACCTTTTAACTTGAGCTACTACTACTGCTCAATATATCTTTAATAAACTAGGTATGCAGTGCACATATTTCTAAATTTCCAAACCAGGGAAGGTATGTGCGTGCATTAGCCATTGTTTACAGGCAGATCTAAAAAGGGTAAACTGTTTTTTTGAATAGTTTTTGCTTGTATCCCCCAATAGTGGTTAAAAAAACCAATCCTTTTGTGTGCGTGCATATAAACTGCTCACAAACACGCACACATAATGTAACAATATCTGTCGACCCCTCCTTAGTGTAACAGCAGAGAATAGTGTCATGACCTTGTACCAGCAATGCATGACACTGAATTGGGTACTTTTTAACAGACGCACACATATATTCCCACTGGAAAAAAAAGGTTAAAGTGACGTTATAGCTAGATGCTGGAACGAGACAAGACCTGATGTACAAAAGCCCACTGAAATACACCAGTTATTGCTTAATACACCTGTAACTTGGGTCCCCATCATGCACATCAACCATGATGTCTTTTAACATGTGATGAGTGATGTAATAGGTGAGGTCATAGCTAAGCAGTGCGAATGTGAGCGCTAGTTGCTGGTAGTTGATTAAAATATAGTGAGTATATTTCTGTGTTTAAAAAAAAAACTTTTAGGATTAGCTCATGTCTCATTCTAACACTTAACTTCAACTTCATTTTAACCTTGGTTCTTTTCAATGAATTTCTGATGGGTTTTTAACTGAAATTATGGCTTTACAACCTAACTTAACTATAACGTCACTTTAGATTTTGTTTTCTTTAAGTGAATTTAATTTTTTTAATCATATTCTATATATGAACCAACAGCTAACCCTTCAAATGCCGTCAATTCCCGCTGTCCATGGCCTTTGGCTGTGCACAGCAGAGGTTGGCCCCAGAGTCTGGTCTTTGGTCAGGCCCTGTGCCAAATTCTGCATTCTGTCAATCCCTGCATTCTCTTCTCCTTTTACTTTTAATTACATTTTTCCAGAATCACGGCGTTCCTACAGTACCCACCAGACAAGCTCCCACTCCATGGTACTGCAACACAGTGCAAGCTTACCTGAGGAAGGTTACTCGGTGCAGCTGTGCCAAAGGGCAGATACTTGTACAGATGCTCTCACAGGAATATGCACAAACCTCATGGCAGGACCGCGCTGGGTCCAACAAGAGTACAACAGTAACTGCGGGAAAAAAATATGTTTAATCACAGTGGTGTCTCTCAGCCCCCACAAGTGTGTAAGGATCAGGGTGTCCTTGCCATGCCTCCTTACATGTTGTTTTTTTTTTTTTGCAAAACATAGGGACTGAGTGAGTCTCTGAGTCCTGTAATGGTCGCACAACATTTTCTGAGATGTTGCAGCTAGCCAATCAAAGACAAGCTTCCATGGTAGGATCCTGAGAATTATGGGACCCCATTGGCCAATGCGAGAAAAGACTCCCTCGGCCAATTAAATATATATTTTTAAAAATATTAAACATTTTTGTCCCAAAGGACTCCCACGTGAGTCCAATGGGGCTCAACTGTCCAGATATCACTAACTTTTCTAAGGGACTAACCCCGTGACAAATACCCAAGCATCCATTTAAACATACATTTCAGTAAAACTATTGAATGGATTTACATCAAATAACAAAAACCATGCTGTTTGAGTAAAGGTCTAACTTTCTGCCAAATTTGGTGTAAATTCCCTTCAGCTCCCATTCTTGCTCCTTCTGCCCCAATCTAGCTTCTTCATGTTCCCTGATTGAGCTGGAGTCCTCTAGTAGCACTCTATCACCCTCTGCAAATTCCGCCAACAAAGCTAATCAGGAAACTATCCTGTCTTGCATTGGGTGCATATATCACCGCCAGGGTGATGGATTTGCCTTTCATGATACCCTTTATCATGAAATATCTGCCCTCTTTGTCTTTTTGCCTGGCTTTGCAAGTTAAACGGCAGAAATCTGTAAACAAAGCAACTGCTGTGTGGTTTGTGAGTGTGAAGGCATAATATGTTGTGATTTATGTTTAGGCCTCTTCTCTTCTGATCTCTTAAGAGCGGTTTCTTGAAGTCATGATGAAAACCTTTCCTCTCATACAAAATAACAAGTCTTACATCTCCTAATAGGGAGTTTAATTCTTTTGAATTTATTTTTTTTTAAGTTCAAGAAAATTTTATTTGAGATCAAAAAGAGAAAGGCAAGGTGTCAATACAAAATACAATGAAAATGCAAAACATTTGAGAATTGTAATAAATAAAACAAGCATACAATTGTAAGTAATATCAAAGGGAAAAACCGGGCAGTAAGATGAAAAAAGGGAAAAGCGTTTGAACAACAATCATCAGAGAAAGAAGATATCTAAAAGAAAGAAAATAAGATAAAAATAAAAAATAAAAAAGTAATGCAATGAGGAAAAGAGAAATGGAATGCAATGAGCGTTTAAGGAGGTTTAAGGACCTCTTGTTGTGAAGGCAGTGGATGAAACGAACGTTTAGCACATGTATCCAGGTAAAGCGTGATAGGGAGCCATAGGTCTAAACGCTTTGCCGCCATGTGAGTCGGAAAAACAAAAGCAGTATCAAGTCTGTGATTATGGCAGACATTAAACCACCACGCCTTAAAGGAGATATTGGTGAAGTCCTTCCAATTTACCGTTATCTGCTGGAAGGCAGCTGCTAGTAGCAAGTCAATAATCTGAGGCTTTAAATCAACATTGTCCCAACAGGGGGATAAACTACCTAGGAAAATGTTTGTATGAGAAAAAGGGATACTGGTGTGGAAGATCATGTTAATTTGAGCCCAGACCTGCAGCCAAAAAGCATGAACAGATGTACACAAAAACAGCATATGAAACAAAGTAGCTTGTGGGGTGGAACAAGACCAACATGTGTGGGAGGTGTTGGGGAAACGCTTATGGAGGTCAAATGGTGTGTAGAGAAGTCTGTTATAAATAAAAAACAAGGACTGCGTTAAGGTTGCCGCCCTCGATGACTTACGTATCTTGACCCAAATTTTATCCCATAATGAAATTGGCCAGGACGTGGAAAGGTCTCGCTCCCAACATTCCTCCACCTTGTATTTGGGCCTAGGAGAGTCAATAGTATGAAGGTATTTGTAAATGAAAGCAGCTTTCGGAACCTTACGCAAGAATGAGTGAAGTGAGGAGGTAGGAGTGGGAGAGGTAAGAGGTGACTGTGATTGAGAAAGTTGATTGTAGGTCGCTAATACGGTCTCCCTAAGTAAATGATATTTACGAGTGAAGGACGTGGGTAAGTGATAGAGAGAACGGAGAGTAGCGAAAGACAGAAAAGAAGATGAAGAGAAAAGTTGAGAAACCTATACCAGCCCTCTTTGATGCCATGTTTTCCAGAAGAAGGTTTTATTACGAATAAGTAGGGCGGTGTTATGCCAGATGGTAGAGGAAAGGAAATCAGCAGTGGTTTTGGGAGGTGAAAGGGATGAAGATAGAAGCAATTTAGTAGTAAATTTGTGGATGGGGGTGGAGATGGAAGGGGGTTTACGGGAAAAGGAAAGATATTCAGCAAAGGAGAACGGAGAAAGAAGAAGACGTTCAAATTTAGCCCATAATGGGCAAGGGGAACTGGGATCTTGCAGCCAAAAAGAAGCTTGTCGTAGTAAGAACGCTTTATGGTATACAGGGAAGTTGGGAAAGTTAACTCCCCCCTCCGTCTTAGGGCGAGTGAGTCTGGCAAGAGACATCCTGAGCTTTTTCTTATTCCATAGAAAGGACATGAGAGTAGAGTTGATTTTTTTGTAAAATTTAGAAGGAATGGGTACAGGAATGTTGGAAATACTATAAAGGACTATGGGAGATAGCATCATTTTAATAGTGTCAAGGCGGCCCCACCAGGACAGGTAAAGAGGATGCCATTTGGACGTCAAGTCCACTAATTTTTGGGTGCATTTTGATAAACATAGGGAAACAGTATCTGAAATGGTAGGAGTGATATGCAAACCAAGGTATTTGATGTGGGAAGATTTCCACGTGAAGTTGGAGGCAGAAAAGTCAGGCTTAAATGTGAATTTCGTTAAAGGTAGGATCTCACATTTATCATTATTAAGTTTGTAGCCGGATATTTGGGAGTATGCATGCACTTCAGCAAGGAAGGCGGGAATCGAATCAGTGGGGTTAGAAATAAAAAGAAGGATATCATCCGCATATGCAGCAAGCTTAATTTGGGAATCTGAGAATTGAAATCCTTGGATGGTAGGGTTTTGACGAAGTCTAGATAGAAAGGGTTCTAAAGCTAAATTAAAAAGAAAAGGAGATAAGGGACATCCTTGACGTACCCCTCTACCCAAATCAAAAAAGGAGGAGACTTGTCCATTGGCACAAACAGCTGCATGTGGATTGGAGTATAGTAAGGAAATCAAAGAAATAAATTTGGGACCAAAACCGAACCAATGGAGGGTGTGAAAAAGATAAGTCCACTCAACTCTATCAAATGCCTTTTCAGCATCAAGGGCAATGGCTGCAAGGGAGTGGGGCAGGTGACGGGATTTAGATAAGACATTAAAAAGCAATCTAGTATTATCAGTAATAAAGCGACCCTTGACAAAGCCTGACTGTTCTGCCCCCAAAAGATCTGGGAGAAGAAGGTCAAGACGTGCTGCAAGAGATTTCGCAAATATTTTATAATCGATGTTAACCAAGGAGATTGGCCTATAATTTTTACAATACTGGGCA
This sequence comes from Lissotriton helveticus, assembly GCF_964261635.1. Taxonomy (NCBI): domain Eukaryota; kingdom Metazoa; phylum Chordata; class Amphibia; order Caudata; family Salamandridae; genus Lissotriton; species Lissotriton helveticus. The sequence goes on from NC_136067.1 coordinate 731,529,234, forward strand.
TCCTTTCCTTCCTTGGGTATGAGGCAGATATGTGCGTCTGAGAAAGAGCCTGAAGAAGAGCCCAAAGTAAGGAAAGCATCAATGAGGGAGTGTAGTTTAGGGATGAGAAGTTTGGAGAAATGAAGAAAGAATTCAACAGTAAAGCCATCGGGCCCAGGAGCTTTATCTTTTCGAAGATTCTGAAGTGCTGTGAGTAACTCATGTTGGGAAATATCGAACTCTAAATGAGAGAGATCAAGTGGGAAGTGAGCTGGTTTTTGGATGCTGGAAAAGAAGCGGTCTAAAGAATGCGAGGAGGGGTGAGTTTCGGAAGAATATAAGGTATTGTAAAAGGCAGAAAATTCATCAAGAATATCTGTGTCGTTGTGTTTGAGAATAGAATGTGTGTCATATATTGAATCAATATTTAATTTATTATGCTTTACCTTCAAATAGTTAGCAAGAATCGTGGAGAAGTGTGGCTCAGTGGTTAGAGGCGGCAGACCCGGAAGCTGAGATCAGCCGTGGACCAGGGTTTGATTCCCCGCCTCGGCGGGTCTCGGGCTCAAAAATTCCACGGACTTGACAATTCTCGCTCCGGTGCCTACTCGACTCACGGGGTCACACTCTGCGACTCTGGGCAATAGCTTGCTTAATCTCCACTACGGCCCCTCGCGGCGGGATGCCTGGCTTTCACCTTGTGAATACCCTGCCGGGGTATCTCTCACAGGGGAATACCAGGACGGGTTCCCTAAGCAAGCGCCTTGAGACCCCTGGGTGAATCGTGCGCTATATAAATCGAAATACATTTACATTTACAAGAATCTTCCCAGCCTTATTTTTACCCCCATAAAACTTTGCGCTTGATTTTAACAAATATAAAGATGCATCATCTGTGGATTGTTTGTTAAATTTCATTTTGGCCTGAATCAGGGCCGTTAAACTGTCCTGCGAATGAGAAGTAAAGTAAGAATGCTCCAATTTCTTAATGTCAAGAAGAAGGGTAGCCGTAAAGTTACGAACAGCCCTCCGCTTTTTTGCTACAAAGCTAATAATAAAGTCCCGCGCTGCAGCTTTAAAGGCATCCCAGATGGTGTGCTTGGGAATGGAGGGAGTATCATTAATTAGAAAAAATTCATCACAGAATTCAATTAAAGATGCGGTGAATTTGGGATCCAGGAGAAGGGAATTGTTAAAGCGCCATCGCTTGGGTCCAACTGATTTAGGGAGAATGTCAAGTTGGACTAAGGTGAGGGCATGATCTGAAAGTAGTATAGGGCCAATTTCTGCATGTGTAAGGGTCTGGGCAATGTTATGGGTAACAAAAAGGTAATCAATTCGGGGCTGAGAATGGTGGCAGGGAGAGTAAAAAGTGAATTCCCGTAGTTCAGGATTACATAATCGCCAAGCATCGGTGAGTTTATGTTGAGAGATGACTTGAGAAAAAAGTCTATGCGACTTGTTGGGAACAAAATGAGCTTTAGAATTTCTATCCAAAAAAGGGTCAAGGGGCTGGTTACAATCTCCTGCTAAAATAAAGTTATCATCAATAAATCTGGTAACGTGATGTGAAAAAGTATACCAGAAAGTGGAATCACCAGCAGTGGGGGCATAGACATTAAGGAGGGAAATTGGAACATTCTTAATGGAAAGTTTAACATATGCCCAGCGACCAACATCATCTGATTCTTGATTAAGCAAAGTGTGAGAGAGATTTTTGTGACATAATATGGCTACTCCATTGCGCTTACCATCCCCCGGAGAAAAATAAACATCACCCACCCAACTTCTCTTCAACTTAACAGATTCTTCAGCAGATAAATGGGTTTCTTGCAGAAAAGCAATATCAACATTCAAACGTGCAAGATGTGACAGAATTCTCTGTCGCTTGATAGGGGAATTAACGCCCTTAACATTCCATGTGATAATATTTAGCGACATATCATGAAAATGAAATATATGGTATCTATAAAAATAAAAGAGTAATAAATGCCCAGAATAATAAGATGAATAAGCAGGATAAGAAAGCCAGAAAGAGATGAGATGATGTGAAGTAGAAAAATATTAGAGAGGAAATACAGGTAGGTAAGCAGAAGGAGTGCGAGGAAAACGAAAAAAATAAAGAAAGAGAATACATAGAAAGGAGAAGAAAAGACAAAAGAAGAGAAGTAAGTAGGAAAAGGAGCAAAATCTCGAGCAAATGAGGAGCCATAATGAAAGAATGAAAAAATAGGAGAAAGGAGAAAAAGGAGAGAAAAAAATGAAAATAAGGAGCAAATGTGGAGAGTGAGAAAATAGTAGTGAATGTCAAATGAGCGAAGAAATAAGGTAGAAGTCCCCAAATGCGCAGCAGTGAAATATGAAAAGGGGAAAGACAAAGAAGTGAGTGAAAAGCAGAAAGAGGAGACACCGTTAAATGGAAAAGAACTAGAGGAAAAAAAAAGGATCAAGGACAAAAAGGATATAACGGCAAACAAGGGAAGAAGGGAAAACATACTTACGAAGGGTGAAATGGAGGTAGGGCGATCACGAGGGAGGGAAGGCTAGAGGAAGAACTGAGGGGGGAGCGCCCGCTGGGGGAGGCGGTCCAATCAATGCAAACGAACCGTCAGACCAAGGGAAATACATACTGTAAGCAACAAAACCTGTGGAAGAGAACAAAAGTCAGAATAATTGAGGAGAGGAGAACAGCAGAAGGAGGAGAGATACAAGCGAAATACCAAAACAAGTGGAAAAAAGGCGAATAGATTATGGAACTAGAGGAGAACAAATAGAAAGGAAGAAATGTCAGAAAGGAAAAGGAGAGAGACAACATGACAAGAACAAATATATATACAATCAACAGGAACTATGCAAACTAGTGGAAGGACCACAATGGTAAGTCATGAAAGTCATGGAGGGAAGGCCGACGAGGAGCTGGAGAAGTCCATTTCTGATGATTGGCATGAATTAACGAAGCTCCGAAGGCGAACAGGGTCCTCGTAGGTCGTCGTTTTGTTGTTGTGAGTGACTCTGAAAAGGCAAGGGTGGAAAAGGCCATTCCTGGCGCCAAGAGATCGAAGCTCCGGTCGCATATCCAAGAAGGCTTTACGACAGTTGGCTGTGGCTTTAGCGTAATCTTGCGCAAAGAAGATGGTAGAACCCGACCATGTGAGACGAGGAGAGGCTCGAGCCGCTGACAAAACTTTGAGGAGATCAGTATACTCCAGAAAGTACATGATGACACCTCGTGGCCTAGGAGAGGCAGAGGAAGATGAAGAAATGCGACCAAGCCTATGTGCTCGTTGGATGTTAAGCGTGGTTCCCTCAGGTAAGTGGAGGAGCTTGGGCAGAAAAGATTTGAAAAAAGCGACGGGGTCAGTCCCCTCACAATTCTCCGCCAGGCCGTAAATACGAAGGTTGTTGCGTCGATTTCGATTCTCAAGTTCCTCGACCTGCTTCTGGAGAGAAGAAATCTGCGACTGCATGTACGTCACCTTGGAAGATGATTCCTGGAGAGAAGATATAGAGTGCTCCACTGTCGTTACCCTCACATCCATCTGTGACCAATTGTCGGTTAAGACCTGCAACTTAGAGTTGGTTTCTTCCATGAAGGGTCGAAGAGCACGTATCTCCTCCAACAGTAGTTCCATAGATACAGCTGAAGTGGAACCTGACGGTGATGGAGGGTCTTTTTTGAGGCGTTTCGATGTAACTTTTCCCGGGTTTTGGGCAGGACGTTCCGTGTCAGACTGCGACATTTGAGTAGCAAGCTCCTGAGACGCTTCCAGATGCGCCAATGCTGAAAAGACTTTGGAGTTTTTGATAAAAACACGTTTTGGAGTTTTGGGAATACGACCAATTGCGCCTTTCTCCATGTGATATAAGCTGGTAACAAGAAGAAGGTAATAAAGAGGCAACAGCTGAAAGAGTCTTTGTCTGTTAAAGTCAGTGGCGAAATGAAGGAGGGCCAAGCAGCAAAAAGCGTTGAAATGCAAGGAAGCTCAGAGGCACCTCCCCACAGCCATGCTGGAGTTGTAAAAATACAGATGAAGAGACAAAGCAGTGACCAATTATATGAGTGATGAAGCTTTCCTGCGAGAAGTTAGTGCGCAAAAAGTCCCAAAACTGAGAAGTGAGGCACTAGCAGCAAAAGATGGAATCCAACATGAGAATTGCAGCGTCGCAGAAGTGAGGATAGACTGGAGAATGTGCTCAGTCAAGGAAGGCACTAGCAGCGAGTAGAATGAGGAGCATTGTGGTGAGAGCAGGCAAAAAGAGCAAAATGGCCGCCAGAATCGCAATTTACACAAATGCTGCTTAAACAAGACAAAGCAGGCGAAGTAGTGGTATTAGCATTGAAAAACGTGAAAAAATGAGCTCACCATGAGCCTTTGCAAGGGTCCGAAGCACCATGTAGTAGCGGCATTGTTCGTTGCAAGTAGCGCGGCAGACGCGCGAGGAAGAGACAAAATGGCGGTCGCGGCTGACAGGAAGCCGCGGCCGCTCGTAAGTGCCAAAACAAGCTTATGGGAGGCTCTTGGAAGCTGCCGCCGGGTTGGTGAAGCTCCACTCACATTCCGACGGGGACCGCGTCGATTTTCAGGCGGCCGGCACAGGTAGGAGCGGGTGAATCCCTCGGCGAGAACGGAGCGCTCACACTAGAGCCGCCATCCGCATCGGGCGCTTAGCCACGCCCCCTTTTGAATTTATTTTAATCATTACTTATCAGGTATCTAGTAATGTAAAAGGCATCAACTTCTCCCTTAGATCAGTGTCTTATTTCAAAACTTCCCTCCTCTGTCTCTAGGAATGCTAATGTGCAGTCTTGTGGATCAAGTGTGGAAAAGCCCTCCCTACCTTGAACTCTTATTTGCAAACCTAGAACAATAACTGTAAAAAATAGTGTAGCGTTTCGTAAGTCTCTTTTGAAATACAAAGGTACAGTGCCCTCAGTGAGATTGGGACCCTCCAAGATCTTAAAGGTCTTGACAAACTTATGCACTATACTCAAGGGCGTTATTAGTTTAGCTCCCCCCTCAGATCATCTACATCAGGTCTGTATTCCTCTATGGGGGTAATGGCATTCCATGATTTCCCACCTCCCCATGGGCTCTCACCAAACATACAAAGTATTTGCATCATTTATAGTCGAAGGAGACACCTTTTATACATCTTTCCTCATGTTGCACTTAGCAATTGAGTACTTTGTCCTCTACGAAGTGATCTGAAGCATATAGAGCATATCACCATTTTCTTCTTTCTTCCATACTGCATTATCCTGATATCCTGAATTTCTCTTTGGTTTGTAACTCTCCCTGCTTATTTCTGGCTTTCCGGTTGCCTCTAAGGTGTAGGTGTGAACGAGCCTTTAGATAGCTCCTCACCCACCGCCTCCATTGGGTTGTATTTACCTCCTCCTTTTCTCTCACAATGCTATATATCAGTACCACCATTGCCCTACCAGAAGTCTGGTGCCATTTATTATGAAACGCAATAGTAATGCTGAAAGGGAACAACCAATGGTAGCAAATCTGTCCAGCCTTCCGTTTGCCTATAACCAGTTCTAAGCTGCTGACAATGAGCCAAAGTGGCTGGTGCAATGTCCTGAAACAAAGAACACTCAAAGTCTTGAAGCTGATATATTTTTAATTTCTAATGGCTCTCAGTACTTTCTCTTTAACCTGAAAGTCGTGGAAGTTTTTTGAGTACATCTCGTGGACCTTTTGCATCTCTAATTTTTTCAAACACACTCTGCGTCCAGCTTGAACTGCATTTGATTTTCTCCAAATATTTCTCCCAAAAGTCTGTGAATGTTTCCAGATTTCCCCTTCCACACTTCCTTCATGCCTCTTTACGCTTACGTTTTTTCTCCTTCCACCAATTTTAAAGTAGTAAGGACAGCCTTGTCTAGTTGTATTTGGAGGGTACATAGATTGGTCATAAGGTCTGTTTGTTGTCTCGAGATCATGTAATCTAACTAAAACATCCAGGACTCTAGAGCACATTGAGTCTATTGTTACAGAGGGTAGAAATCTTTTCCATGAGGTTAGTTTAATGTGGCTTGTCCCACTGCTAAGTCAGCTTTAATCTCCTCCCTGAGCTTTCCATTAAAAGTTTGTAGGCTAGCTAAAAGGTCTTCCCTTATAAGCACCATCATTTGTGGAAGCCTCAAAAAGCTTGTCTCCGTCCATTTGGACTGTTTTTGGTGAACATTGCACCAAAACGGGGATAAGCAGTGTCCCCGACCCCAATGGGTCATTCTTTTTTCTTTTGTAGACCCTTTAATTAATGAGTTTTAATTTGCATGTTACATTTTTAGAGGCCTTTGCCTCTCCTCCTGTTCATCTTTCTTCAATTGCATCCTAAAGGTAGCTCACCTCTGGTTCATAGTACATGACAACTGCCATCAAGATTTGCTAAGGGGACCCAAAGGTGTGTTTATTGACCATGGGGGCCAGCCAACTGGGTGTTCTGTGCAATTGCCACTATCATCATCTACTGTGCCATTCCTCCTTTCAGCAGTGGTCTTCCACAGTGCTTTCTTTTGTGATCTGGATACATTCCTGAACCATCTACACATCTCATAGGATGCCTCCATTTGCCCCAGCCAGATGCAGTGCTTCCTACTTGCCTCCAGCGTAGCTTGGCTCCTTTGGAAGCCATAGATGGTCTGTGCCTGTTGCTGTCTCTTTATGTAAATGAGACATGCCCCTTTATATGTGACCGTAGGGCACTGACTACTTTTTTTAATGCTGCTGCTTGAATGATCCTGGATGAGCAAGGCTACCCACTGTAGAGGCCTGGGGCACATCTCTCATCGTAAACAGGGTTGCTAGGGCGCCTCCCTCCACGCAGCTTGCTCAGGGCTGGGCTCCGTCCATGGCGCCTTTTGTAGCTTCGCCACTTGCACCACACCCAATTCCATTGCCTGAACTCATGTCAGATGGGCAGGATGTGCTGCTGGGTGCCGGCAGAAAGTATGAACTGCACACCGGTGGGTCGCAGCACCGCATGCCTACACTCAGGAAAACCCAGATCGATCCCACAGTTAGGAACAACATCAAAATGGTCTCTGGAGATTGGCCCCCAATCGAACACATTTGGCCAGAGGGGCCCATGTTTCCAAAACACCATAAATTCAGATGCCACAATAAGTTAGGAATACTCAGTCAATCAGAACACAGAATGCACACTACAGGGAAACATCCTTTACAACGCAACTTTTACCACGCAGTGCCTTTACGACGCAACTTTTACAATGCAAACCATTACAACGCATTGCGCTGGGGGGCGCTCTAGGATGGGGAATAGATTTAATTTACTATCCAACACCTTCCCTACTTTCCACGGGGACTGGAGTTGGAATAGTAAATTAAACTATTCACTATCCAGCACCCCAAAGCGCTATGCGTTGTAATGGTATGCGTTGAAAAAACAACGTTGTAAAGGCATGCGATGTAAAAGCATGCGTTGTAATGTCATACATCCCACACTACATCCAGTGATCACGCACTCCCCATGTCAGACATCTGGACCCACCTGTGTTTCTTAACAAGTGACCAGATTTATGACCCCATGACTAGGCCCGGATTCCTGTTCTACAAAGAATGCAGAAATCGCTTTATTACACCTTCTGAAAGTTATAAAATGACGGCCATAAACAATATACTTTGAGAGAGCCTTCAGATCCCAACTGTATTGCCTGCTTTCCAGGCCACTGCGTTTAATTAAACCAACTGTTTTGTCTAACGCCTCAAGTCTTTCATTTTTTCAAGGTAAATTCATATTCAAGCAACATTTTGGTGAGCCAGCCAGGAGAGATTTGTTCTTTAAGCCCAACTGCAGCCTAAGGAACTCGACCCCGCCTGTACAGATTCATATCTGCACAGCAAGAACGGTGAGCAGACGCCGCAATTGACTTGAAGTTCTGCTGAATCCACATGGCGGAGATCCATCCTGAAGTCGCCGCCAGTGGATAAGCGACTCCATCTGATCCTTAGTCCAAGCATTTGGAGTATGGCAGACTAGGACAGAGATCACTGAATTCCCAAGGCCAAGTCCTCTGTACCGTTGTACATATTAGAATATGTACCATTTGAAACATTTTGATCTGTCTGCCAACTTGACCAAGTCGTATGTAATGGAAACAGGGAAGAAACCACGGAAATGTTCTAATTACAAAATAGGCGCACAAAAATTAGAGAAGGTGCAGTCCTTCTCGTACTTGGGCATTTTAATAGATGGGAATTTAAATTTTAAAGCATTACTGGAAGAGCGTTGCAATAGGTTAGTGTCTAGTACAGGGGCAATTATGAATTTTGGTCATAGACTGGGCCGCTGGTCCCCAGAGCAAACGATGAACTTATACAACTCCGTTTGCTACTCTAAAGTGGCATATGATGCGGAACTCTGGGGGATCGCCAACTGTAACAAATTGCAAGTGGAGGAGAATAAATACATGAGAAGGCTCCTCAAGGTCCCACAGGGTGTCCCTTCTTACGTTGCTCATGAAGAACTGGGTGGGGCCTTTATAGAAGATAGGCTCCAGGTAGCATGGTTAAAGATCTGGGATAACCCGGAGGCAATGCTGACCAAGGTATAGATCACCACAATACATTTCTGGCATGCATCCAGGGTACCCTGTTCCTGTTGGCTTTCAGTAATATAGGCAAGGTCCAGGATATCCCAGACCAAATTCACCTTTTACTTCTACGAATTGGGGAGGACGAATATATGTATAATTTACCAATGACAAAGGGTAAGCTGTCCATAAACTTGTAACAGAATCAATAGGATAACAAGCTGTGATATCCCCAAAGAATTTTCAATGTGTGTCTAAAAAACATTACTATACATGGCTCTTTTATTACGATCTGAGGAAACGGCCTGATATAGGGCGCATGATGAGGTAACTTCAGAGCACTCCAATATCCAGAAAAGCCCCCCTCACACCAATAGGAAGAACAATGCAACTACAACCCAAAATATTTTCTTCCTGAGCAACCATTCAAACTTAATCTGCCCCGGGCAAAGGGCGACAAGAAGCTGTTCATCTTCTGAAAGAGGGTGACCAAACAGATATATGTTTATTACACGTTTACAAGGCAAATCATTAGAGAAAGAGACGTCATATGATGGAGCTAATGATGGAAAGGACGCAAAAACAAAAAGGAACAAAGGTAAAAAAAAGAATCAGGGTCCCTGGCAGGCTTCTATTGTCCAATCCTCGGTGGTGCTATTGAGAAAGCTGCGGTGAAGCCACACTGTTGTAGTCAATCTGCAAATGTTCAGTGTTCTCAGGATAAGGCACTCTCCCTCCTTGGAAAATACCCTCAGCTTATCCTGTCCTGCATTACAAGCAGTGCACCAAATCTTCCACTGCCTAGTCTAATGGGAAAATGCAGAAACAAGGGGCATTGGCACTAATCCTATTCAATAAAGTCCATCCCTAACTATACTCACTTCTCTTTTGGTGCACTACTCTTCCGTCGTGGATGCAAATTGTACCTTTCTACTCCAGGCACTGTCTCATCTTGGAGAAGAATCTGAAATTCAGGGGCCGCTGGGGACTGAGACTCAGGCCCTTGCAAATCAGATGAAGTGGAAACCTGAGCTGCCCTAATTTCTGGGGGAACTGCAGCATGGAAAACAGCATTGTTTTCTTCCTATGTCTGCGTCCAAACTAGTTGGGCATTGGAGAACAGAGGGAATCTTGGGGCATTCTCTGTCTCGTGGTCTCCAATGCCATCACAAACTCAGGCGTCGTAGGGAAGGGGTAGCGGCACCCGTCGGCAGTGGGAAGCGTGGATCTAGTGTTTCCAACCATCCACTATTACTGCCGTCCTCATTGTGATGAGGACCAGACAGGGTCCCTTCCATCTAGGCTCCAAACTATCTCATCTTTGGAAGCTCTTTATCGATATATGATCTCCAGGCTGAATGGTGTGCCCAGGCCCCTCAGGTGCTGAAGGTAACACCTTGTGTATCTGTTGGTTAATAGAATGCAAACTCTTAGTGAGTTCATACAAATAATCAACCAATAAAGGATACTCTATCTCAGAAAACTTCTTTGGTCTAGGGACACCCCACACATTTGCTGGACGACCAAAGATCACCTTGTAGGGTGATAATCCTGTTCTAGAATGGGCTGTCATTCTGGTGGACAATAGTGCAAGAGGTAAGGCATATAGCCATTGCAACCCAGTACTTTCCTTAATTTTTGCCAATTTTGGCTTGAGAGTACCATTGTACTTTTCAGCTAAACCTGCTGACTGAGGGTGATAGGCTGCATGGAATTTTTGTATGATGTGCAAACCATCGCACACAAATTGGATCACCTTTGCGTTGAACTGACTTCCGTTGTCACTCCAAATCAAACAGGGCAAGCCGTAGCGTGGGAAAAACTCTTTAATAAGAGCCTTTGCCGTCTCGAAGGCAGTATTTTCTTTTGTTGGGAAAGCCTCAATCCATTTGCTAAATGCACAAACTACCACTAACACATATTTTACATTATTAACTCGTTGTAGCTCTATGTAGTCCATCTAGAGTACCTCAAAAGGGAAAGAAGAGGGTGCAAAATTACCAGAAGGTGTTGGGGTACCCTTCCCAGGATTGTGTTTCAGACAAGTCATACATTGTTTCACTAGATGAGCAGCAACTTTTGGAATATTGTCATTCTGACACACAGGTTCTAACAGTTTACAAATGCCTTTGGCGCTAATATAGTCCGGGCCATGTGCCATAGTAACTATAGGAAGGACATATGCATCTCTGTTTCTCTGACTTATCAGTCCAGCACCCTTCATCATCTAAATGCCTGGTACTCTCCTGCCATCCTGCCAATTCCTCTACTGTTGCCTCACTCTGTATCTCTCTAACACTCTCCAGCAAATTCTCAAACATACCAACGTCTGCTACCCATCTAGCAGGACCTGCCACAAATATTTTCGTTGTTCTCGACCTGGCTGTCTCTTTCGCTATCTGATCTGCAAAGGCATTCCCCCACCCCGCATCATCAGTAATTGCTTTATAAGCACTGCATTTTACTATTGACAGTCGTTTGGGAAGAGTCAAAGCTGTCAGAAGTCTCACTATGAAGTCAAGAATCCTCTCTCGGTCCTGAGGCGTCCAAAATTATGGGCCACCCCCAAAGCATACTGGCTGTCAGTATAAATATTTACAGCCAGTCCTTCACTTAATTCACATGCTCACAAAAGAGCTATCAGCTCTGCAGCTTGCGCTGAATGATGAGGAACACGTTACGTCTCATCTACAGTGCGCAGCGTGGTAATAGCATACGCCGCTGTAATGTAATATACATCTTTTTATTACAAAAGTGCAAAAAAAATAGTTTTTGAAAAGTACAATGCACCAGTCTACTTTGATGTAAAATCTGCTATGATACTCCCAAGTGCATGGGCATACCAGGGCTTATTTTGAAGTCTTTAGAAACCTTTAAATATGCAAATATGCAGAGACATTCCACAACATCAGAATCATACCTAACTCAAGTGGCATCTCAGCTACTACTTACATTAAAAACGGAGGTTTCTCCCTAAAAGAATCACACATTACCTATACACAATTCTGTACAGTTTGTATACCGGAGCTAACAATCAGCTGCACTCAAGTTCACATTCTTGGCAAAACAATGGACTTCCAGCACAAAATCTCATAGCAGGCATTCAAGTTACTCCTCATCCTCTTCTTCCTCCTCCTCGTCCACATCTTCGTCATCCTCGTCATCTTCTGGCTCTACCTTTTTCTTTGCTGCCACTGCTGGCCTTCCAGGTGCTTTTTTCCCTACGTCGCCTTTTCCCTTTGCATGATATGCTGCAATGTCCTTTTCATATGTCTCCTTCAATTTTGCAGCTTTCTGTTCAAATGGGATTTTGCCTTTCACGGTCTGTTCCGCCTACTTCTCTCCTAATTGTGTTGCCGTATTGCCAATTGACAAGCCAGGATGATCAGTCTTAATTTTGGGACGGTGTTCAGAGCAGAAGAGGAAAAATGCCAAAGGTGATCTCTTGGGTGCATATGGATCTTTATTCTTCTTTCCTTTGTTCTCACCCTTTGGTGGCACATATGATTACATCTCCCGGTCATACCGGACCTTGTCTCCCTTTGCCATGTCTTCAAATTTGCCCTTTTCTTTGGCGTTCATTGTCTCGGAGCACTTCTTGGAGAACTCAGCGAAGTTCACCGATGCGTCCGGGTCTTTCTTTTTATGATCCTTCTGGCACGTCTGCACAAAATAGGCGTAGGAGGACATCTTGCCTCTGGGCTTGTTGGGATCTCCTTTACCCATGGCAGAAATTAGTCTGTCACCTAGAAGACAACACTTAAGAACCCTTTCGCCTTGTCTTGCTGCAGCAAAATAGCAGGCGCCGCTGTAGTGGTACCATCTGACAATTTGAAACAAGAGCCATCAACATTTAGTTCCCCTAGAGGATCAGATAAAGGAACATCAGTCAGATCTACCCATCCCTTCGTCTCCTCCTCTCTCCGAAACAGACAATCATAGACATCCTTGTCCTCATCTTCCAAAGGGAGGGGTGGTAAAGTGGCTGGATTCAGTGTGGCACATCTTTTGATAGTAATATGAGGGGCAAACAATGTTAATTTGTACCCAGTCAGACTAGTAAGGTGCTGCTTCTTTGTTTTATTCAGAAGTACATGCACAGTATGCGGTACCATTACTGTGAGATCAGGATTGAGAACAAGCCCTGCCGATTGTCGGATAGAGACCGCCGTAGCCACGGCGGCTCTTTTACAACTCGGGAGGGCTCTGGCGACAGGGTCAAGTGTAGCATAAAAATAAGCACACGGCCTCTACTTACCTCCAAAGGCTTGTGTTAACACAGAGAGTGCACATCCAGCCGCTTCGTGTACGTACAACATGAAGGGCTTCTTATAATCAGGTGTTCCAAGCGCAGGTGCAGAGCAAAGCACGACTTTTAATTGTTCAAAAGCATGCTGACATTCATGCGTCCAAGGCAAGGGTTCATGCACATCTTTTGTTATCAAGCAAAGTAGAGGCTGTATTCATAAAGAATAAGCAGGTATCCAGTGCCGACAATACAAAGTGATGCCTATGAAAGCACGCACATCCCTCTGAGTTACAGGGACAGGCATCTTAACAATGGCATCAACTCGCTCAGGTGTTAGCCTCCGACCCTCCTTCGACAGCAGGTGACCTAAATTGGTGATCTGCTGTTGATAATATTGGAATTTGGAAAGGGACACTTTAGTTCCTATGTGGGTCAAATGCTTTAACAATTTAACAGTGGCATCCCAACAACCCTCTTCGATATCAAAGGCTATCAAAATGTCATCCACATACTGCAATATTACATTACCTGCGGGAAGAGAGAGTCCAATTGACTTTTCAAAGCTTGGCTATAAATATTAGAACTTTCAGTATTCCCCATAGGAACTCTACAGAAGTGAAAACCTCTGCCAGCTAAAGCGAAGCCGAACAAATACTGGCTGTCTGGATGGACAGGGATGCTAAAAAAGCCATTTTTGAAATCAATAACAGCAAAGAATTTAGCTGTGGAAGGAATCATTGTTAAAAGGACGGTAATATCAGGGACTACCGGAAACTGAGGAACAACTATTTTGTTTATTTCTCACAGATCAATCACAAAAAATTAAACATCAGGATGTACATCAGGGGAATCCACAGGTGCCTTTTTAAGGATATGAAGAATGGGGCTATTGCACACGTTCGCCACTGTCTCCTCTACCACCCCCGGTTTGATCAGATCCTGTTGAATCTGCATCAAAGCTTGTCCCCCAGCCTGTGCTATTTTGTATTTGGGAATACAAGGAAATACATCATTATCTTTGACCTTCATTGAAACTGGTGGTATCAGTAACAACCTCACATCCGTATCCCCTGTGGCCCACAATGAGGACAGTACATCCTTAAATTCAACAGGAAGCGATGCATCTTTAGCCAAACACTGTTTTGCACTAAACAATTTAGGTCAAGAAGTCAAATAAACACCATCCGGGGAATAATAAATGTTAGCATGTCACTTCTTCAACAAATCCAGTCCTAATACATTTCCCCCACAATTTGCCTTCAACAAAAATGGGGAGTCCACAGTAAAGGGACCAATAGTAAAAGTAAGAGGGTGGAATATGGGGCACACAACCGGTACGCCTGAAAAACCTACAGAGACATTATTACGCCAGACAGGGCTGCCCCGACGAGCAGCGAAGGAGAAACAGAGCTATTTATTGCACCAGTATCCACCAAAAATGTCTAGCCGAACCATGCAAATCTGCCAGGACCAGGCTGATCTACAGGAATTTGGACTGGTCCCTCACCCTGTCCCTTGCCGTCCTAGCTATGGGACATCCCAGTAACTTCATATCATAATTGTCGTAATAATACTGCCTTCCCCTGGGGTCAACGAAATAATTTTGATCTGAACGACCCCCTGAAGATGTACCAACCTGATCCTCATCCACACCAACCTGTCCACGGCCCCTTCCACCTGGACCCCACCCTCTGGGTACTGCAAGTTTCTGTAACCGTTCCAGACACTCCTTTTTTACAATATGCGCACTGATTCAGCCCCAGGGGCACACTATCTCTACCAGCACCCAGAGACCTTTGAGCCGGACCAGTGCCTCAAGTGGGGAGCCTAGTCTGTCCTGATGGGCTGCCCGTTGAGGGGGATCCCCTAGTGTCTGGTGAACTGGAAGTGTCTGTAAGCAGGCCTCCATCAGTTCTGGTGCCTGGCAGTGCCACTCTTAAGTGGAGGGTGCAGAAGTCCAGATTGAGGGTTGAGAGGGGGAAAGAGTCCCCAGTGGAAGAACCAGAGGGTCAGGGGCCAGCCAGAAGGGCTGAGTCACTGGTGAATGACCATGGTGACCCCACTTCTGTCCTGGGATATATTGATGCGCTGTCAGATGGACAGGGGTTGGGAGATCTGCACCAGGCAGACTGTCACATGACACATGAGTTATGTGTCACCCTCGGTGGGGCATATGTGCTTCCAAGGAAGTCCTGGTGCGCCGGGCAAGTGTTCAATCGCAGGCGTTGGTCCCTGGGTTAGGAAGCCAGGTTCAGGTGTTGACTGACCTGGAGCGTGGGACCACTGTAAACAGTGTCCTGACTGATTGGCCTTCTGAGGGTACCACTCCACGTTGGAGGGTGCAGAGCCCCAAGGAGGAGGGCCAGGTATGGGAGAGCCCACCCTAGTCTCTTGTCCAGCTGCCGGGTACAGGCCCGGGGCTGGTGGGTCAGTGTCAGGATGTCATACCTGACCTGACAGAAGGGAGAGTGGACAAAAGGTGCCAAGCACCTGGGGCTATTGCCCCCTGCTCTCTGACACCGCAGAGGTTTGAGAGCCCTGAGAGGCATAAGGCCTGGGTCTCATCACTGACTACTGTCAGTGGCCACTGTGGCTTGCTGTCTATCTGTTGGGACACACCTGTGAGAAAGCTAGGGTTAGGTGCTGCACAGATGGTGTCCAGAGGTAAGGAGAAGGGTTCCCCCTGGGTTAGCATGGCGGGCCCTGAGAGTATGGACAGAGGGATCCAAAAAGGTTCAGATTCGTATAGAACTGGAATATGCCCCGGCTGTTGCGGGCCAGGATCCATGTTCTATCGCCCAAAGCAGAGAAGCCCATCAGGGTAGTGATTGGTCTCCTCTGTGTTTTGGCTGGAAGGTGGTTGTGTTGGACTTGGCCCTTTTTGCAGGGTCATCCCTGAACATTTTGCCTTCCTCCTGTATTTTTGTCTGACCTGTTGTTGGCTGTTGTAGGACTCTGGGCACTTTACCACTGCTGATCAGTGCTAAAGTGCATATGCTCTCCCTATTGTAAATTGATGTATGGATTAGTGACTCCATGATTGGCTTATTTGGTTTACTTGTCAGACCTTAGTACAGAGCACTGAGTGTGCCCAGGGCTTGTAAATCAAATGCTGTTGGTGGGCTTGCAGCACTGATTGTGCCACCCTCAGAAGCAGCCTGTAATGTGTGTCTCAGGTCTGCCAGTGCAGAGCCTGTGTGCTGTCTGGTACTGCCATGTTGACTGGGCAAGTGCACCCACTGGCCAGTCCCTAAACCTTCCCATTTCTGCATATTAGTCACCCCTTTGGTAGGCCCAAGGGCAGGGTGCATTGTAGGTAAATGGTAGTACATTCCCTGATGTGGGTGGCATGTCCTGATAGTGAATTACAGCCATTTTCGTTTGTCACTATTACAAGGCCACCTGTTCCCCATAGGCCAGAATGGGCAGTTTGATCATAACATCTTATAATCCTAACTGCCTCAGGGTACTAGGTAGAAATTCAAGTTTAGTATGTCTGAACTCAGAATGATAAAATACATCTTTTAGTGAAGTTGGTTTTAACATTCTGTGTTTGAAAATACCACTTTTAGAAAGTAGCTATTTTGTTGCCTAACTGTCCAAGCCTGCCTCTGCTAGGTTGTGTATTCCTTGTCTGGATTTTTAATGGCAGGGGCTGGGGGATTCCAGGAGACTGGGTGAGTCAGCACAGGGCTAAATAGAGCTATCTGCATGTAGATGGGTGGGAAGAGTAACACCTGGGACCTGAATAGGGCCGTGCCTGCCTTCCACAATGCTGGCTCAACATACTGTGGTGTGTCTGATGTCCCTGGTCCTCACTGTCAAAGGAAAGAAGGAGTCTTGTCAACAAAGTGCTCCAGGACTGCACAGAGCTGGTTTGGACTGAGTATAGGACCTGCTGCTTCAGAGGACAAACGATTTGCTAGTATAAATATTGGGACCCAGAACAAAGATCTTTAGATCACTTTTGGGAAACAAAAAGAACCTTTGCTGAGGAGAGGAACCAAAGAGAAACTGAGTGCTGTTTGGAGGATTGGCCTGCAGTGGTCGCCTGACTTCCAAAGAAAGGAGAAAGGAACGTTGTGCTACTTTCATCAACTTGTAAAGGATCTCCAAGGACTTGAGATAAAGCTTGCCTTCTGCTGAAGTCTCAGGGATAACAGACTTCACCAACCAGCTTCCCAGAGTTCTTTTGAAGTGCCTGCTATTGTGCTGGGCCTTCTGAGGAACTGCGTGTCGCAAGGAGCTGGAATTGCAACTCACGAAGAAGAAGCAAGACGCCATCGCAGAAGCGCCTCGCAAGAGTGTCGCTGGCGCAGCTGATGCAGTCGCATCACTGGAGAAGTGTGTCGCCGCTGCTGTCGAATCGCATCACCGAAGCACCTTGCATCACCGGAGAAGAGTGTCGCTGTCGCAGCAGATGCCGTCGCACCACCGGAGAAGTGTGTTGCAGTGCGTGTCGCGGCTCAGAAGATTCGTTGAGTCGCCGCTCGGCCATCCGGCGTGCACGCATTGTTATCGCATCAAGAAGAAGATGCCATTTTGTTTCAGTGCACCGGATCTTCATCACATCACGGCGTTGCGGGCCGCATCGCCACGGAAGTTGCAGTAAGAAACCGACGCATCACCTCCACGTGCAGAGCAGAACCGACGCATCACCAATCCCTACGCAGCAGTAGGGAACCGATGCAACACCGTTCTTGCGTGTAAGGAACCGATGCATCACCTTCCCTGCAACACTTTTGCTGTATAGCATTACGCATCCAAAGGAACATTGAACTTAAAGTATCACATTTACCATCTAAAGAGAACTAAGCTATTTCTACAATTATTGTGGATTTTTGTTGTTTGTGGTCTTGTGTTAAGTCTATATAAAAATACTTATTTTTATACAATAACTTGTGTGGTGTCCATCTGTAGTGTTGTCACTGCCAATTAGAGACCCCCAGATCTAACAACAACGTATTAGAATGCTAAGATATGTATGATAAAATAAGAACAGACATTCGTCCATTTGTGAGTGAAAAGCTCCACTTAGTTTATAGTTGTATTGCAACTTGCTACCTGATTTATTTTGGGGCTGATTACAAACCAGGGGCAACATTAGCAGACATTACGCAGAGCATAACTTACTGTGAAGGTACACCACAGTGGTGAGGAGTTTGTGTGGCCAATTTTTCTTTCAGTAAGTGGCAGTTTCTTTTGCAGTGGCTGCTTTTCAGACATGCAGACGGCTCTCTTTCGGTGATTGCAGTGCGAAGTAGAGCTGGCAGGGAGCGCTGGTAGGACAGAAATTTAGATTGATGACTTACAGGAATCTAATTGCGTCTAACCGTAATCGGCATGCCTTTAAAGGACAAGTGAGAAACAGGCACAGACTGGCTGGGAATGGGATTTTTAGTAATCTTTGTATTCTGTGGCTGGCGGGCGTTGCTAAGTTCTGCAGAATAAAAAATATTAGAAAAAGTGTGCGAGAGAATGAGACAGAAAGAACAAGGGAGTGGGCATACGTGAGAGAGACAGAAAGAGACAAAGAAAGTGAGGGAACACCAAGACAAAGAGGGCAAAATAGCTTCATTAACAATTGGGAAAAGGCATAACAATATACAGCAAATACACCAAGGCAGGATTTGCCACTGGCGCCTAATATGGGACAAATCTCTTGCCACATAAGCTGCTCACAGCAGTTATTGGCTGTTGTTACTTTTATTAGTATTTTAGTAATGTGCATCCATTTTGAAGTAATTTGTGTGAGGCTGTTGACAGCAGGAAGATTAAACTGTGGTATTGGCCGGCTGGCATTCCAAACAGGTATCATCAACACGCTTTTCAAACTGCGTTTATTGTCTGCTCTGACAGCACATCAATGAGCAGTGAAAAAACTATCTATCTAACTAGGATGTGCTTCCTAAATGTAAAGGAGGCCACCAGCCCTGCACTAAAATGATGCAGCCTTTGATAGACAAACACAATTTATCCATTACTTGACTTGAAATGAAGAAGAAAAAGACACTGTTACGATGAGTGAAATAAAATAAAATGCTTCCATCGAAAAAGTGGAATTAATTACAAACAAAGGCAAAAAAAATTGAAAGATATCCCCAAATAATGGCCAAATAAAACTGAAATGTTGAAATTCATTTAAAGAAACGAATGATACTCCTGTGTGATTTGTAGGCACTATTGTTTGATGAATCTTTGCGACATTTTCAAAACTAATGGCTCATTCACTTCAGTTGCTGTGTTGAAAGTTTTGGGGTGATTCATCAAGCGGGGCCAAGCAAAAGGGGGGGTCCCAAAACACTTTTTTAACAATCAGTGCTGTCATCAGTGATGTCATTTGAGATTTCATCAGTGATGTCACTGACCATGTCATGAGTGATGTAATATGTGACATCCTCAGTAGTGCATTGCGGGGGCGCAAGCTGAATGTGCGAGTGAAATGTCAGCCTAACTATAACGTCCTTGTAACCTTTGGTTTTTTCAGTGAATATCTAAGGTTTTTTTAAATG
The DNA here is from genome assembly GCF_964261635.1 of Lissotriton helveticus. Classification (NCBI taxonomy): domain Eukaryota; kingdom Metazoa; phylum Chordata; class Amphibia; order Caudata; family Salamandridae; genus Lissotriton; species Lissotriton helveticus. The sequence goes on from NC_136067.1 coordinate 731,548,537, forward strand.
CTAATTCCTAACTATAACATCCCTGAAACCTGTGTTTTTTCAGTGAATTTCTAAGGTTTTTTTTAAATGCTAATTTCTAACTATAACATCCCTGAAAGCAAACAGAACAGCGGATGTCAGCGTACTTCCAGAGCGTCAGCGGTGCCTGTGTAGTGACACGTTCGCCAACTCGTCTTGCGATTTCAGAGAGTCTCCTACTAAATCCTTGAAGGAGCACAGCACTCAGGGCGCTTTTGTAAAATACCGATTTATTTCTGGCTGAAGATTACATCAACGTGTTGCAGTAGACACAGCTTCCGTGATCATGATGATCAAGGTAGCTGTGTCTACAGAAATGTATTGATGTAATCCTATTTATATGTATATATATATATAACCTACTGGTGTTCACCATTAGGTAGTTATAGTTAGGATCATGTTTCCGTAGGACATTTTTTGACTTGCCTATAACTTTGGGGCAGGTTGGTGAATCTTCATGAAAGTGTCAAGTTAGGTCTTGTTGTACATGAAAAGTTTTGGGGTGATCCGTCAAGCGTGGGCTGAGAAAAAGGAGTGTCTAAAAAGTGCTTTTTCCCATGTTAATTCCCATAGGACCTTTGAACATATCTACAGCTCATACCACTGAATGGAATTACACCAAATTTGGCAGAAAGGTTGATTTGGTTACGTAGATTGTGTTTTTAGTTATTTGATATCTGTGGCCGCGTTGATTTTGAGATTAATAACAAGCTTGCGCAGGGAAATACAGAGCCCTGATTGGTTGCCAAGACTTCAACGAGGAAGTGTTGGCAGCCATCTTGGGATGCAGTTTTAGTAGAGTCCCAGAATAAAAAGAACAGGGGGCAGGGTAGGACTACCCTGACCTCCAAGCCTTGGTCTTGGGGTCCCCCTGAGACCCAGCAGACCTAAAAATCATTTATTTAAAAAAATTGCTACAGTATCATGATTTTTTTTAAATCGCGTGGACTCCCATACTTGATTTTAAATTACCCCTGGTGGACCAGGTCCTGAGAGCATAACATAAAAATCAGAGAGGGCCCGCAGGCCCTCCTCCTTGGGCTCATAAAAGCCCTGGGGACAGCCACCTCACATTCCCTGGGGACTACGCCCTCCCCAGTGAAATCTCAAATAAATGCAGGGGAGCCAAGCGGCCCCCCTGCAGTCCCGGGGACCGCCTTCTCCCTGGGGAATTAAAAAATATCTGTGTGGGTGGGCCCGCGTGACCCACCCGGTCCCCGGGAACCGCCACCTCTCCAAGGCTAAACATATAAAATGAATGTGTGGGCCCCCCCACAGCCCCGGGGACCGCTACCTCCCCAGGGCTGAACATAAAATTATAGCTGAAGGCCCACCTGGCTGCATTGCAGCCTCAGGTACCGCCGCCACCCCGGGGCAATTTATTGAAAATAAGGGCAGGCACTTCCCCCAGGCTGAAAAAAATTATTATAGGGGGTGCATCACTGACCACTGGCCCAGGGGACCACCACCAGAGGCTAGTTTCTTTGATGAAGCGGGGCCATTCGGCCACCCTTGTGGATCCATATATGGCCAGAGGACCACCACCTCCCATGGCTGGTTCCTGCTGCCTTCAAAGTTGCCCACCCTCTGGAAATAGATGTTTGCTTTTGTATGGTGGGAGCTCCCACCAAGCAAATGCACACATAACTCCACTTTCTGCAAGGTTTGCAGAAAACAGAGTTTTCATCTGTTTCCCTACCCACAAATATGCGTGCAGGGAAACAGATGAAAACTTGCTCTGACAGACAGGGTGATGCCTTCCAGCAGTACCCTGTCTGTCAAAGTAGTGCAGCCGGGGAGCCAGCTGGGGCTGCAGGGTCCTTGAGGCTCTCCTGCAGTTCCATTGCACACTGGGTGTTCTAAGGGCACTTAGATGGCATGTCCGGGTCCTGGAGGATGGAGTCCCTGAGGCCAGAATTAGTGCAGGGAGAGTTGCCGCGCAGCCCCCTCCCTAAGGTAAAAAATAGAAGCACTTACTTTTGTAAAGTGTAAATCATCCACAAGTGTTTTCTCTGCCTTTCCACCATGAAAGCTTATCTGTAATCCGTGATAGATGTGTTTGCATCTTTGCTTTTCTCGAGTGCAATATCTCACATCGTTTCTGTGACAAGGGGGTTCTTTCTTGTCATCTGCTACTAAGACCAAAGATCGTGTTCTAAACTTTTAAAAACTAGAAGTATGTAAACTTGTCTAGAAGAAAAAGTGGTTGGTCACGCCCATATGCATTAGTGGTATGCAACGTCTTTCCGCTCTTTCCCAGGATGATGGACAGCTTCATAAAAGCCCCCCAAGCATGTTTCCCGCCTATTTTGGTGACGTTGTCTTGATGTCTAGGCATACGACTGCATCTCCATCAAGCAAAGAAGCACTTACTTCTCTAAAGTACAACTCATCCAAGTGTGTCTTCTATACAATTCTGCTCTGTCGAGGCCTGGAGACATCCAGGTCTGCAGGGTCCTCTACCTGATGCCCCTAGGGTTTCTCTAAACTATTTCCTATATTATGAGAACATTAATGAGATGCTTTTACTTCAAATAACCTAAACAAATAAAGACACTCTTGATGCGAAAAGCATTTAGTGCATGTATTTTAGACAACATTTAAACAAAAAAATATTCATTGCTTTAACAACATATCAAAGAAAATCTCATGTGAATAGTCTTGATTTAGATTCACTAACAGAAAAAAATTGATAAAAACCCAATGCATTTCGGGTTCAACTGAACCCTTCTTCAGGGGTTAATCGAAACATAAAGCTATAAAGTGTTTTCTTCACGACTTTGAGTTCTGTCGATGGGCCCTACAATGAAAACTTTAGAAAACTGAATGTAAGATTTAAATGGCTAGTTATACTAGCTTCAAACAAGTACATGCCATCAAAGTGTAGGATTAGCACATTCATAAAAGCCCCCCAAGTATGTTTCCCGCCAATTTTGGTGACGTTGTCTTGATGCCTAGGCATACGACTGCATCTCCATCAAGCAAAGAAGCACTTACTTCTCTAAAGTACAAGTCATCTAAGTGTGTCTTCTATACAATTCCACCTTGTAAAGTTATCTGTTGAAGGCGCTCGAGCAACAATCATATTGGCAAAGTTGCAGACACACAAAGGCACATGAAACAATTCCTCGATGTTTTTTACACAGCTGTAGTATAGGAAATGCACAATACTTTTACCCAACTTGGTAGCACTTACCAATTAGCCAGTATAAGTACTCCAGATGGGTAGAAGTATTGCACAAAACTGTGGCCTCTTCTTGGCTAAATATGAAGGGCAGGATTCATTCTGTCACGATGATCATTTCACAGAAATTAAACCTCAACAGGTTAGGAAATACATTTTACAAAAACCATTGAGATTTACTGCAAAAACTAAGTTTACAGGGACGTTATAGATAGGAAATAGAATTTAAAAGTCTTCAGAAATTCACTGAAAAAACCAAAGGCTACAGGGACGTTACAGTTGGGAAATAGAATAAAAAAGAACCTTAGAAATTCACTGAAAAAAACAAAAGTTCTAGGGACATTATAATTAGGCTGACATTTCACTCATACAAAACCAGAGAAATCCAGCAGTTATACTTACCTGAGCTAACGCCCTGCATTGCACTGCTTATGGCCTCACATATTACATCATTCATGACATGGTCAGTGGCATCTTAAATGACATCACTGATTACATCATCCACCAAATCATTCACACTTCCACATATCCCTAGACAACCTCACATACACCCACTTCCACATAACCACTCACAAACCCATTCACACACCCATACAAGTACTTACACAACCACTCCCTGATTCATAAAGCCACTCACACATCTAGCTACTCATACAGCTACTCACACAAACACTAACTCACCCATACAGCCATTCATGCACCCACTCTCTCACCAATATAACCAATTACACAGCCAGTCAAACAGACATACAGACACTAACACACCAACACATACACCCATACAATCACTTATACACTCTCAGTCAGCCATACAGTTACTGACCCATGTACCCACTCACCCATACAGTCAATCATACAGCCACTCACTCTCTCATACAAATACTCACACATCCACTCACTTACTTATACAGATATTAGCACATGTATTCATGCACCGATACAGTCTCTGACACAAGTACACACTCATCCATACATCCACTGTTACATTCACTCACTCATCCATACATTCGCTCACATACCTACACACTCACCCATACACCACTTACGCACCCACTCACTTACCCATACAGATACTCACACATCCCATCACTTGCTTATACAGCCTCTCACATAACCCCTCACTCACCCATATACCACTAACACACCCATTCACTCACCTACACAGCCACACACAGTCACATACTTATCCCTACAGTAACTCACACAGCCACGCACTCACCCATACAACTGCTCACACATCCAAAGAGGCACTCAGACACCTACTCAGACATGGATAGACACACTCACACAGCCACTCACATATTCTATTACAAATAGTATCACTCTTTAGTAGTACACAAACTGTACTAATTTAACTTTTGTAGTCTCTTAGGATATACCTTTAACATCTGCCTTCCCTCACTATTATGCCTGAAATCTCTCTGCAAGCTTTAACTAACAGTGATGTTTCTTCTTCTTGGCTGGGGACAGCTAATACTGAAGTTTTACTACTTCCACTTACATCTATGTACAATCATCAGGTGTTACTTCACAGATTCCGACACAACAAGCAAACAATGAAGTTGTTTATAATATCCCACCAGTGGAGTTAGCTACTAGCTCTACATCGCTCCATGAGCCTTCTACATTTTCACCACGTTTCTTCGGATTCGTCTGACCCACCTCCACAGCTAGGACCACGTGTATTTTCAATTTGACTTTAGAAGGCATACTTTATCTCACCCTGGGTATACATTTAGATTTCCTTATATTTCCTCTTCCTTTGGTTTGGTTTTGTGATTGTCTTTTTCTTGCTTTTGAAAGAACACTATCTCCCAGAACATTCTGTTGTTGAACTGGTGAACAAGGCTTTGAACCCTCATTCTTCATCACACAAAGTATGAAGAGACCTGTCCCTGGTGAACATTTCAGCTGTTCTGGTTCCTGATGGAATTGTTTGGGATAAGGTACCCTATGATATATTTGGACTAACAGAAACCTTAAAAGTCCCTTATGCATTTCATATTTCACTCAATGATGTTATCACTCCTGGCAGCATCTCTGATGTATGGGCCATTTGTACAGTAAAGCAAATGTTTGATGATTTAGAACATTATACTGTATTTGAAAGTGAAGATATGTATATTATTACATCTCATTATAAAGAAATGTTTTGTTTTCACCATTATAGTCACAATTAGTTACACAAAGCAAGTACTCCACTTGCAGTATTTAATTCCACACAATGCGAGCACTGCCCTACACCGCCAGTGGGTAGTTAAAAGACATTTGCAAAGACATTTGCATATTTTTCTGGTCACAATTCTTAAGACCCAAAATCCTATTGTAATAAGCATCTCCTATCCCGAGCAAAGACAAATATGCTAACTGACACTAGGCTAATATATTCAACCCCTTAAATTTCACAGTTGTTAATACAAGTTCATGACTTTTGGAAAGATAACATTGATTTGAAATCCATCTGGGCAACTAAAGATTATGCAAACAAAAAAGTGTAGAAAATGTCCTGTCTCGGCATGTGCAAGATAAAGGATATGAATATACCAAATATTCCCTCATTTGCACATTTTGAGAATTGGAAACAATTCACAAACTACACGGAGGAAATATTCAACAGCATGCTTAGGAATGGTACATATAATTCTTCCAGTTCCAGTCCATAGGGATGGCTGGTGTGGCAATTAGATACTAATGGATGTCACACACGTTTTCTTAACAACAAGAAAGTATTGAGTATCAATAGTCCAGACCTGCCTAATGCGCAGACACAACACTTGTCATTCCAAGAAAAAATCGAAAAATTACCATTCAGGGCAGCGGAGACACCATCAGCTGATTGGAAAATATAAGAATTTATTTCTCTGCCAATTTCTACTTTGCACTTTAAGTACTGTTTACAACACTATCAAGTAAGTATATATGAAGCACTAGGAGAGGAATGTGTACATGGCATTGGTCTTACCTTTCACTTACAGATGTAGGAATGATGCAACGGAGGTTTCTCTTTGCAGTATAGACTACGAGAACACTTTAGGCCATTCTCCGGTTTGAAGGGAAGGTATACATCATGGGGCGGAAAATGCATCCAACGTGAACTTGTCCTGTTATCTGAAAAGTTCCCTGGCTGCTCTAATTTGTTCAACATTCAGACTGCTTTCTATTTGGAGCTATTTGATGTTGAATGGCCAAGAATGCTGTGGGATGAAACTGTGAGTTCCATATCTGGTGATGGTTTCTAGGTTCATTACCCGTTGTGCACATTTGCTTTTTCCACCTGCCCGTGCAGTTGCTGAGGTGACAGTTTGGCCTTCAATTCCAATTTCAAATATGAACTTTGATGCTTTAAGGAGACTGAAAACCTTATTGGTTCAGAAGAAAGTTGCCTTAACATCTGCACAGGAGATGTTTGATCTTCAGGTTGCAAGGTCTTCTTCTGAGATACAGTCATTACTACGCACTAATCTCCAACACCTTTTAGGGAGCTTGTGCACTGCAGTTTTAACGCCTCAAATACTGTGGGTGTAGTACTCATTATCGGGATCCTCCTTTTGTTTTATCTGCTCGGCAATGGATGTTCCATCATACGGCCAAATGGGGATGGCACTGCCACATGTGCTCCGGTGTTGTGAAAGGATGATACTGTATTTTGTGCACCCTTGCTTCAGGAACTAAATGATAACTGTTTTTTTTTTTTTTTTTTTTTTTTTTTTTTGGTTAAAGACTTTTATTGAGCAATCAAATAAAAATTACAGAGATGGGCCCACAACCACACGGGCTGGCCGCTAATAGCAACGGACAACATAAGAAGCAAACGATCACTTTCGTGGCCAGGCACAAAGCATATACCAATTATTGCTCAAAGCATAGGACAGGACATAACAATTTTCTGTATTAATCATAAAAACAACGAACTCTAAACAAGGCGAATGCACATTAATCAAGTCAGCCCAGAAGGCGGAGGGGAGAGACACTAATCAGGAAGACAAAAGCAAATCAATGGGACTCGGCAAGGCCGGGGGGGGGGGCCAGCGGGGAGGGCAGGAAAATCCTAAAATAACATGAAAAATTTTTCGGGAACGTCAGCCTAGGGAGATAGGGTAACATCTGGAATGTCAACCAAGGGAGGGGTACAAATATCTCCACGATATGCATTCCACTGACCCCAAATCTTCGTCCACGCCCTGGGTCTGCCCCTAGCCACATAGACGGTCTTCTCTCGGAACATGGACCAGTCCATGTTATCCTCCCACACCGAGACTTCGGGCGGTCTGGATGAATGATAACTGTTTTTGTTCTTTCAGCCCATTTGGTTACACTGCGCGCAGCCTGTGTTCCGGTGTCTCCTGTGCACTTTCGAGTATGCTCGGAATATATGCCTTTGAATGTAAACGGTTCAATCTACGGATATAAGATTGCTGGTGGGCTCATTAAAAGCTCACTTGCAAAATTGCCCAGCATGATTGGTGTTGCATGAAAATGCATAATATGAGCCTTCTTGGGATTCCTTGGCTCCTGGATTTCTTGAACCTGGCTCATCCTCTGTGGATGCACTAATGGCTGTCACACCGTCAGCGGTTGCTGAGGTGGGTGGATTTGACCATGTTTGTTCATTGTAACTTGCGAGAGGTTTTTAATCACCTTACATCCAAGAAGTAGGTGTGATATGGCTACATACTCATTCGAGTGAAAACATCTTCAGTAAACTTAATGAAGGTAGAACTGCCACCTAATTGAATGGGCAAACTCCAACCAACGCATCAGTTCAAGCCAGTTTTTCCACTATTAAGCCCCCTTCGACAAAACAACTAACTAAGTTAATTCCATTAATCACATTGGGTGCCCCGCAAGACCCTTGTACTCCTAAAGTAATGCACTTGAACCCTGCTCAAGTGGCACAAATCATGGGGAAAATAATTAAGAAGATGTCTGCTGAGGGAATCTTCCCTTCACAGTGGAAACTGGCGTCTGTCTAGCCGCTTCTAATAAAGGATAACCTGAATGCACTGGACCCTAACAACTATCACCCTATATTAAGACTCCTTTTCACCGCCAAAGTGAAGGAGAAGGTGATGAATGTACAACTTTCAGAGTGCTTAGAAGAAAACGCTCTTCTAGACAATACATAGCACAGGTTCAGGAAAAACCGGAGTACAGAATCTGCCTTGATAATAGCCACAGAAGAAATCCGAGAAAAGTTGGATAATTTAGGGATGACAGCCCTGATCCTGCTGGACCTCTCCGAGGCATTCAATACGGTCAACCATGAGATTGTGGTTGTCCGTATGCAGAACTTAGGAATCAGGGATACTGCCCTAGATCTACTCAATCCTTTCTCACTAACAGACAACATAATGTGGTGATGAGTAACATCTCATTCAGCCCTAAGTTCTTCAATCTTTATGTGGCACCGCTGGCAACACTCATCAAAAATGTTGGTTTCTCCCTTGCATCATATGCTGATGACACTCAAATTGTGGTGTTATTAACAAAACAGGCAGACTCAAGCTCGGCATTTAAGACCTGCATGAGTAAAGTTGCAATTGGATGGACAAAAATTGTCTGAAACTGAATGCCACAAAGTCTGAGGTTGTCATTTTTGGTAATAACCCTTCTTTCTGGATGCTGGCCTGGTGGCTGCCTGAGTTGGGCCTATTCCCGGAACTCACAAATAAAGGAAAAAATTGCGGCTGCCTGTTAGATAACGAACTGAAGCTTAAAGATCAGGTGAACATAATTACAGCCGCCTCCTTTGGCTCTCTGAGGCTGCTAAAAAAGATCAAAAAATGTCTACCCCAGAACTTTTAAAAACTGTGATCATTGCCCTGATACTTTCAAGGATTGACTATTGCAATAGTCTCTACCTTAGCCTTGCAGTAGGTCCCCTGAAAAGGCTCCAGACAAAATGCAGCCACCTGCTCCCTCTTCAAAATTCAAAAATATGAATCAGCTACAGGAGCCAATAGAAACTCCACTGGCTACCTATTAGACAACACTGCAGGTTCAAAGCCTTATGCCTGGCCTATAAAGAATTGCATGACCAAGGACCACTACGCTTCAAGGAGAAGCTTACTCCAGGAAGGACTCTTTGTTCTGGCTCTGCCATGAACCTGAAGGTCCCCTCATTTAAGAGGACCACTTGGGGTGGCAAGAGCTTTTTCAGGACCACTGCAGTGCTCAGGAACAGCTTACCATTGACACTTAAAAGTCGCACCCTCCCTACTCACCTTTAGAAAGGCTTTAAAGACATGGCTCATCTCGCAAGACTAGCAGATACTGAAGCCCAGCAAGTAGCCTCCTTTCCAACTGATCTGCACCCATACCTTCCTCTGACAGCGCCAAGATGCCCTTGGGCATGAGTTAACACTCTATAAATCACACTTACAATTTACAAATTACAATTTACATAGACCTCGGGTGAGGAACACCACCAATGTATATGTTCCGTTCACAGCTGACATCTTTCTTAAATGTTGACTCTTAGCACACATTAGCATGCTCGCTCACATAAGATAATATTCTCTAAAATGGATTTACTTATATTTACACTTCTTCGTAGGCCGGTTATCAGGACCTTGAACATTCTGTACCAGGTTTAATTTCACTGCCCAAAATGATTATGCTTTTTATTGTCCGCTTGGCGACAGCCCTGCAAGGGTAGGATCAATAATGACGGCCTGACTGGGGCTCGCATGTCAACATGGGTGAAGTTTATTATATAAATGACAGCAATCCTTTGCTTGGACATAGGAGCATTTAGCGTTCACAGTCAAAGTCGGCCAATGCCGGAATTCCAGCCCAGCTGAGTCCTGTTTACCTTCCTGAGAAAGAAGATGGCCATCTCTACACAAGAAGGGGCTCCCAGATGAACCATATCCACAGGTAACTGGGGAGTTAGATCACCCTAGGGTATTCTGTCATATTTGCACCCCCTAAGGCCACTAGGGTAGGAAGCTGCACGTAGAAGTAAAGATCTGATTACACATGTATGCTTATAATCAATGTAACAGCACAATGGTGGAATTGTTTACCTTGTTTTACCATTCTAGTAATGTTTATTACTGTGTTCTGTTTCCTTCTATTAATCATTGCAGTACACATATTTTATACATGAATCATAATGCTTCAATAAATAATTGAAATGCCAATTTGAGTATTTCTTGTGTCTACCTTTGAGCATGCAGGAGTTACTAATGAAAGGGAATTATGCGTATGCACGATTTCCTCAAGGTGTCAGAATTGTCATGTTCTGAGGTTGCACATATCCTCCTGTACCTTGTAAGGTTTAGAGGTCCAAAGGGTACCCTCTGAGCTAGCCAGGGCTAAGGCCAATATATCCTGATGGTGTGTGTGGACTCAAACTCGCACAGTTTTGCCATTTATGTTGTCCATACACACAGTTTTACTGATATTGTAGGAACTGTACGACACCATGACATTCTATACAAATGCCTACCGTGGGCTAATCAGTACCAACCCTGCTCTTCATGTGAACAGTTTGTCCTGAACTGCCAGGCAAGGCCCCCTCCAGAAAGAGCCACAAGCAATCCAATATGAGTTTTAACCTACTTAGGTCTTATCAGTGAGTTATAGCTAAAGGTCTATGGTTCAGTGATAACAGGATCCACGTCTGGGCATATCATACACACTTAGAGTATAAACTGCAACAACAACAAGGTGATGAATGGAATGTTTGAATTAATCTTGTCATGCAGTTTGGGATGGACTGCTTCTAAGAGTAGCGGGGTGGATACTGATTTGCATAGGGCTGAGATTATTAAACTATTCCATCCATCACCATGTTGTCATTGATGCTCTTTTTTGGTGTAGGTAATGTGCAACACCACTAGGTGGTGAAAAATACTATGTTTTCTTTTTCCCAAGTTACACCCCTCCTCAAGAAACCTTCAGTAGATCCCAACGATATCCAGAACTATCATCCCATCTCACTTCCACTGTTCCCTTCCAAAGTCCTGGAAAAGACCATCAACCGCCAACTCTCCGAGCATCTGGAAAAAAACTACCTGCTGGATTCTTACCAATCAGACTTCAGATCCAACCACAGCATAGAACCAGCCCTGATCGCTGCAACAAATGACATCAGCGCCCTACTGAACAGAGGAGAATCAGCCTCCCTCATCCTCTTAGACCTCACTGCAGCTTTCGACACCCCTCCCTTCACCTTGCAAACCAAGCACACCATATGAGGTGCAGCCCAAGGATCATCCCTCAATCCAACCCTCTTCAACATCTACATGACCCCACTTGCAGAGATCACCAGTTCACATGACATCAGCATCATCACCTACACAGACGACACCCAGCTTGTCTTCTCGCTCTCTTCAGACCCCACCTCAATGAAGATCAACTTCCGCAACTGTATGAAGAACGTTGCATCATGGATGAAAGCTAACTGCCTGAAACTCAAAATGGAAGTCCTGATCTTTGGCAGACACATCACCCTCTGGAGTGACTCCGAGTGGCTAAAGGAGCGCAGACCAACCCCCATGCTGGAAGACCACATCTGCAACCTTGGCATCATCCTGGACAGTAAACTCCCCATGAAACGCCAGGTCAATGCCGCCTCCTCAGACTGCTTCCACACGATCTGCATGCTCTGCAAGGTATGCAGATGGCTCCCCATCAGCACAAGGCAAACAGTGACACAGGCCCTCATCATCAGCTGACTTGACTACGGCAATGCACTCTATAAAGGCTCCACCACTTAATTTATGCAAAGACTCCAGAGTATCCAGAACCTCCACTATCTCCCCGTCCAGAACAGATGCCACATTATTCTACTGGCCCACACCTATAAAGCCCTCCACAACCAAGGACCAGCCTACATGAATCACCACCTGGCCTTCCACCAACCAACCATAAATCTCAACTCCACACACCTCACCCTCGCACAATACCATGCATCTACCGCTGCCGATTCGATGAATGCTCCTTCTCTCACCTCGCCGCCAAAGTATGCAACACTCCCCCCTTTCACCTCTGTACTGCACCTCTACCAACTCACTTCAAAAAGGGACTCAAGACCTGGCTCTTTGACTGACACCGGCAGCACAGTGCGGACCGCAGCTCGAATAAAACTTCTGACATGCCCGCTCTGGACCTCAACATTGCTGTTTCCATTAGGCAAGATGAAAAAAACGTTAACTTCTTATTTTGCTAGTTCAACCAAAATCGATAAAAAAAAAGTTTGAAAGTAAAAATGAAAAAGTCAAAGTGATTATTTGTGCAGCTCAAAACAATTTATTTTATATACCTTCCCACAAAGGAGTCTTTACCATCTTTGAACTTACCTGCTGTCTTGTTGTCCCGTGGTCGTCCTAATACCAGCGGTCAGCACTACGAGGATTCAGGGAGAGGAGGGAGAGCAAGCTGACGCGGATGGCGGGGGAAGACTACATCTCCTAGAGCCCCTAGCGGCGTCGCACACCACCCATGTCCCCACCAGCGTGCCGGGAGGCGCATTTAACGGGCCAGGGCACCAGCAGCGCGGGAGCCCATCTTTGAACTTACCTGCTGTCTTGTTGTCCCGTGGTCGTCCTACTACCAGCGGCCAGCACTACGAGGGTTGGGGGAGAGGAGGGAGAGCGAGCTGACGCAGACGCCGGGGGAAGACTACAGTTCCTAGAGCCCATAGCGGCGTCGCACGCCACCCACACCCCCACCAGCGTGCCAGGAGGCGCATTTAATGGGGCCAGGGCACCCGCAGTGCAGGAGCCCATCTTTGAACTTACCTGCTGTCTTGTTGTCCCATGGTCGTCCTATTACCAGTGGCCAGCACTGCGAGGATTCGGGGAGAGGAGGGAGAGCGAGCTGACGCGGATGCCGAGGGAAGACTACATTTCCTAGAGCCCCTAGCGGTGTCGCACACCACCCATGCCCCCACCAGCACGCCAGGAGGCGCATTTAACGGCCCAGGGTACCCGCAGCACAAGACACGCGTGTCCCAGCCCAGCCTCTTACGCTGTAAGAGGCTGGGCTGGAACACCCACCAACATCTTCACTGGAATTTAGGTAAGCCTGTGCAACTGACTTTGACTTTGGATTTAAGGGGGTATTCTTCTGTGCTGAAAGGAGAGACTTGTTGAAGGAATAAGTTGTTATTAACGTTAATTTCCTAAATTGTATTTTGATCAAGTTTACACCTGAGGTCATGAGCAAAACTACACACAAGGGGGGACAGGGGCAGGAGTGCTGGGGACTCTAGATGCCTTCCTTTTGTGGGCTGAATCTGTGTTAATACACAAGATTGAGCTCACAGAACGGAGGCTTTCTTTAGATCCATTAAATCCATTCACAAAGCAAGTTCCAGTGCCAGAGTCCTCTGTCACTGTAGCCATGAGCCCCCAACCCTCTCTCAGGATTACAGCTAGTCCTGAGCAGGGCACCCTCCATTCCTTTCAAATGGTTAATTTGTCTTGCCCATCCCCACCCTCCCCGCCGAATATCCGTACCAGACACCAAAGGTCATCACATGCCCCTAAAGGTAATGATCAGTCTAAGAAAAGAAAAGCGCATAGTGCTCCCAAAGCTAGTCATCAGATCTCAAAGCAGTCCACTTCCACAGTTACCATCCGAAGAGCCTCAAGGACAATCTTCCCTATGGCCAGTATTTGCGTGTGCAACGCAATTACACAGGCAAAGAACATTACGAAATTCACTCAGATCTGTTGACTGCCAAACTGAAAGAAACGGCTTATTCAGCGAAATTGTTAAGGCATTCCAGCAAAAGAGCATGGTTCACACCACGGGAAATTCTACTTGAAAAACAAATAAATAAATCTATGTTCCGATTAGTGTGTGTCTCAACCTTTGTCCCACATACAAATTCCTTCAAAAAGATCATCCGACAGAATTGCCATTTGGTCAAAGAGACTGACAAAGATTTTCAAGTACCGCTATTTGCCTTAAAAAAGAATGTCAGTATTGGACAACGTATTGTAAGGGCTTCTGAAGGATTCACACAAGAAAGTTGAATTTCTGTACCGTTTTTTGAATTTGCCGCCAGTTAAAGGACACCAAAAATGCTGGATGTGTCAAGCATGTAATTCACCCATGGAAGGTACTGAATTCAATAATGGAATTGAGAAGTGGAGACATAACAAATTCTCAACTTGCAAGACAAAAATTTTAATCTATGCTATAATCTGCCCCTGCCCGTTAACCTACATTGGGAAAACTACGCAGGAAAACAGACAAAAGATCAGTCAACATAGCTCAATGATTAAAAACAAAGTACTGAATGCACCCTTGGTGGCACATTTCCAAGAACTTAAACACACTGAAAAAGACTTGAACTGACCGTGTTGAGTGTCATCAAACCGAACACTAGGGGGGGAGATTATGAAAGGATATTGCTCCGAAGGGAAGCTTACCTAATCATTCGCTGCCTCCAAAGGACTCAATGAAATGTCTGAAATAATCAGATTGTGATTGTATCTAATCTAAGTAAAACCACTTGCCCTCACTATGATAGACGAAAAGTGTTCAATATAGTTCTGTTGAGTTCATAAACACACTTTAGAAATTTACCTTGTTAAACATACAGATCCCCTTTAAATAAGTGAAGGCGTTTAGGTCTAAGTGTGAACATCGTCTGTACACTTAGTTATAGTGGTATTTTAAAAACACGAAAACAGCTGTGTGAGCATGATTGCTTTTGACATTACTTCTGCATATTAGTTAGAACGATTGCTCAACTAAGAAGTGTTTTAAACAAAAAGGAGGGAGATAAGATAAGTGATCAATTGATCAACAGACACTATTTACCACTCAGGAGGGTGGAAGGTCCAGTAACAGCTTGTGTCCGTATCAAGTACTCGGCAAGCAAAAGGGGGGCTGCTGAACTGTTCCTGTGGAGAGATTGGAAAGTATTAACTGGCGTGACCAAAGGTGTTCGTGTGACACCCTGGGGCATCCATTATGTCGGATGTATTTGCCTCACACACCCAGAAGGGTGTCATGCTTCATCATCGGCGTATGCTCCTCGTCGGGGAGGCGGTGCAATCCCCGACGGGCTCACCTCAAAGAGGGGCGCTTTGGCGGAGATCTTTTTATCCGACAGCCTTTTGATGAGGTGGGGGTGTGTGGGCAGGATGGTATAGTGATGTGATGGGGAGATTAAAATGTAGCAAGGGGTACCGGAATTCACTTTATTCTGGGGGTCCCCTGGCTGCAATTAAAAGGTGGGGCTAGCTCGCTAGGTGTCAACAGGTCAATGCAAGTGATCCTAGAGGAGACTAGAAGTGAAGGTGGTCGACATGTTTCTCGCACAGTGTCTAATTACACGCGATTCATCAGGACCTTTACAAAAGTGAGAAAGGGAAAGGAACATCAATAACATGCTAGTGTCATGTATGTGGTGTATGTTACCTCTGTGGATTCTCCTATGCCTAATGGTTAAGCACTAATTGCCACATGAGGGATCGGCGGGGTCGAACAACAGGGATGAGCCCATTAAATGTAGCTCAAATCGCCAGTGTCCGTGTGGGGAGACCTACCCATGTCCGCCGAGCTCAAGTAGACATCTACAGAAACATGTCAACCACCTTCACTTCTAGTCTCCTCTAGGATCACTTGCATTGACCTGTTGACACCTAGCGAGCTAGCCCCACCTTTTAATTGCAGCCAGGGGACCCCCAGAATAAAGTGAATTCCGGTACCCCTTGCTACATTTTAATCTCCCCATCACATCACTATACCATCCTGCCCACACACCCCCACCTCATCAAAAGGCTGTCGGATAAAAAGATCTCCGCCAAAGCGCCCCTCTTTGAGGTGAGCCCGTCGGGGATTGCACCGCCTCCCCGACGAGGAGCATACGCCGATGATGAAGCATGACACCCTTCTGGGTGTGTGAGGCAAATACATCCGACATAATGGATGCCCCAGGGTGTCACACGAACACCTTTGGTCACGTCAACTAAGAAGTGCACACATTTGCTGATTTTGGTGATACACTTCAAGTTCCATAATGCAAAGCATTGGGATTAGGGCCCAAACACGTTCTAACCAATAAATAACTTGGCCTTAGCAGCCATGCCCCCCGCATACCAATGATGCAGGACTAACGAGGTGAGAGAGAGATGTTGGAATACAACTTTTAGACGCAGGCAAGTGTCTATGATGTAATATTTTGCCACTGTGACCGGATTATAATAGCTAAACGTCCCCTTGACATAATGTACATTACTCATTGTTATAGGAGCTGGTAAAGAAAAGTCGGCAATAATGAAACTCCTCTAGACCCGCCGCAGTGATTTTGCATAAATCGGTGAGTCACATTACTTCAAGCCCTGTAATTTAACCGAGTTTGGTTTGGAAAAGCAGCATGGCATTAAAGTTGCTTTTCTTCCAGTTTTTCAAAAGTTAAGCCCAATCTCGCATGTTCGAGATAGCAGCAATCACCAAACACGAGCTGATCAGTTCCTAATGTTCCCAACCCAGGGTCACAAGTAAGATTTCTTGTCAAAAGCATTTTACCCAATGAAGTAATTCGATCATAGTTTAAGACTATTTGCAATTAAGTAACATGGGCCTACATTATTATTTTTATTGGGTAAAAACATGTTGAAAAACTCATCGCTCCATTCAAGTGTGAGATGATTTACTACCTCTGAACGCACATGATTTCATTTATGAGGCAAGTTCTGGCAATAAAATACCGCAGTTGCCTGAGGCTGTTCCAATTGTTTGCACCCTTAAGAATCGTTCTTTGTCCTCATGTTGTAGAAAGGAATTTTCAAACCCGTGCATCTAGACGGTTTTATCCGCTCATCAATTCTGAAAAAGAATCTTGTTGTCAAGCGGGTAAGAATCAGGAATTTAGGATAATTTGACATCAACAGCAGGGTTCGAATATTCATGAATATTCCCTTATTATGTTTTGTAGTATTTGTTTACCACCTCGTCCTGTCCTGAGGAGAACCCTGAATTTGAAACAGGTTCAGAAACACGTCACAACCCCATTCAGCTAGTAGTAGCCACAATTAATGCGTGAAATCGTATTTTACACATACAGGACATTTTGCCTGCTGTAATTTTGCTGTAATTTTTGTGTGGTCTAGTTGAAATTGGCTTGTTGCATTGCTCAAAAAAATAATAACCATTGCACTGCCTTGTCATTGAGGACTGGTCTGTCTTCTGTTTTTTGTATGTTTTGTAGTATTTGTATGCATTTATTTGTTTTTGCAGCCTTCGGAGTATGTCGAATGTTTTGTCACTATGTTTGTATTGAACCGCATAATGCATTGGGTTTTTCCTCCAATGACATAAATAGAATGTTGATTGCATTTGCTCTTAAAATAAATCGAATAATAAATGGTGAAAATAAAAGCACCATAACCACTTTAGACGTCAAGGTGGTTCATTGATTAGTGTATCAAATATGTAAGCACGTCCAAACTGCTCTTGTATGGTTTAGGTATATTGTGGCCTTGTGTGGACTTTGGTATAGGCCCAACCCCTTCTTTTTACAATTGTTGTTTTGAATAGCTTAAACTTTTAGGCATGAATTATAGGGTAATAGGGTGTGGAGTAATTTTTTAATTATAATGTTTTAAAAAGTATGTTTATGGTGTATTTAAATTTAAAAAAAGAATTGTATCAATGTTTTTGGAGATTTGTATGTATTTCTCCATTTTTGATCTATTTCATTATATTTTGGAAATATTTTAGGAGTGGGACGTGTAGTTTATTATAGATTTGGGTGGGGAGTTTGTTTACATATTTCTTTTAATTAACATTTTGATTTGCTTTTAAATTGCTAATATTTAAAATATTTTTGAATAGGCTTAAAATCATTGATTTAATTAGGTTTAATGGTTACATTTTGTATATGTATTGAATTGATGAATTAATTACGTTTTTTACATTTTATTATAATATTTATAATGATAGTTCTATCAAGTATTTCTTATTTGGTGATTATAGATCTTATTAATTTGCTATATATTTTATTTTTAATCTATTACTATTATTATCTAATTTAATATTATATATTATATTTACAATCAAAATAAATGTAATATGGTTATTCTAGTCAAATAATTGTTTATGTTTTATTTATATTTTTAAATAAAAAATGTTAAGTGTATATTTTAATTTAATCATTTGTATTTTATGTGTTGTAAGATGGATTTGTGTTTATACATGTTTTTTCCATTCAGTTTTAATTATTTCTTTAAGTATTATAACAGTTTTTGATTGTTTTGGTTACAGGTTACAGGTTACAGGTTACAGGTTATGTAAAGCACAATATTTGTATTAATAGATTTGAATAGGATTTTGTTATACTTGTAAAGTTTAAGTATTATTCATTTATTGTTTAGATTGGAGTTGGAGTTGTGAACAAAACCCCTTCCATGTCCAACCCCTTACCCAATGTGGCTAAGGTTGTAATGGAAACAGTAATTCTATCCCTCAATGTCCAACACTTTCCCTAATGTGGCTTGTATGTGTGTGGAAATAGTAAATCTATGTTCCTCCAAGCCCAATACTTTCCCCAATGTGGCTTAGCTTGAATTGGGAATAGTAACTCTCCCCACCTCAAAGTCTAAGCCACAATTTCCCCAGCGTGGCTTAGATTAGAGTAGGGATATTAAATCTGGCCCTGAAAGCCCAAACTTTTCCCAATGTGGCTTAGATTGGAGTGGAAATAGTAAATGTACCCCACTGAAAAGTCAAGAGTTTGCCAAATGTGCCTTAGATTTGGTGTGGGAATAGAAAATCTACCCTCTCAAAGTCCAGCACTTTACCCAATGTAGATTACACTGGAGTGAAAATATAAAACATTTGATTTACTGTGTTTACATTTCATTAGGAATACATTTTCTTTTTTTTAGTCATTGTCATTTTTTTCCATTTGTACTTTTATAGCTGAACTTAGTGTTCATATGTAAATGTATTTTTAAAATACTTTTCAATTTACATTTTAGGTTATCAAGTAAAAAATCATGAATGACAATGTTTTTGTACGTTTTATTTATCACATGTAGATATTTTAGTAACATACACAATTACATACTTGTTGTGTGTCTTTCACGGAGTTAATATTTAGTTGCATTTTCAACATCCATTCTCATCCATTTTTTATATAATTTTCATGTGCATACATATTTTATCAACATGTCAATGTTTACAAATGTATTTCTTTTGTATTTCTCATACTTTTTAACATATATATATTTTTAATTATTTGTTCACATATAAGTTTCTGTTTATACATACAATTTATTGTAAACATACAATTTCCAAACATATTTTTATTATATTAACAATTACTATATGTTATACATTTTTTAGCTTTTTTAACATAGTTTCTATTTTTTGGTACATTTACATCTTTTAATATATTTTTAATTTGTACACTATTTGTATATTATAAAAATTGTAATAATAAATAATGTATTTTTAATCTGCAGTGATCTTTAGGGTCTTCTCTTCGAGTCTTTTTTATGTTTACTTAGCCGCCATATCTTTTCGCCTAATACATTTTATAGCCTATCACCCTTATTTTGGGTTGTTTCTCATTCCCTCCAGATGCAGTTACCTGTTCTTGTACTCCGTGTCAGGTAAGGTTGCTTTTTATACTATTTTGGCAGTCTTTGGTGTTATGGGGTGGTTACAGAATTAGTTTAGTTAGTTTAGATTAGTGGTTTGCTGTAGTTTGTCTGGTTAGTGTTAGAAATGTGCTGTAGTTATTATAGTCAAGTGAAGCTGGCCTCATTATATTAGAGGTTTTTTTAATTTTCTTTTTATTGATAATCAGTAATCAAAAAATTCATTTACCAAACAAATTTCCTATTACATCATAGTTCATCTCAATTACAGTACATAAAAATAACAAGGAAGTACAAAAACGTAATCCTAGTCACCAAAAAACAAAAGGAGGTACCCCTAAATCCAATTGGGACAGGGTGCTGTTTGTCTAACCAAAAGTAGTCCCTATTATAACTATACAATAGTACTCTAACAACTTATGTCGATAAAACAACAGAAAAAAATATATATGTATATCGAAGCACAACTACAATTTAAGCCGAACACAAATACAATTTAAAAGACGTCAGTGGAGCACTGCACTAAATAACACAAAAAACTTTTAATAAAAAATATCAACATTTTTATTATAAAAAAGAGGGATTACCCTCCACAATTCTTGTTAAAAAAACATTACACATTTCATGAGTAAAAAAACCACAGTCGACGCGGCGTTTCGGTGCTTTAGTGATACCACACCTTCTTTAGGACGGTTTTCTCTAGACCTCTAGTTTACGCGGACTAGTAGTCACTCTTTAAAAAGAAACAACAGATCAGCTTTATCATATGCGTAATTGTTGATTCCGATGTGGGTAAATTCAAACTACCTGTTAAGTGACAATCGTAGGTAGAGTGAATGCTGTATGTAGGTTGGCCACCGTTTGTTAATTAGCTATTGTGCTCATACATCAAGCTTTCTCGTATTGTGATGAATCATATCTTGATTAAAATATATTATCTTCAAATGGTGCGGAGAAATAGCACTTCTAAATGATTCTGCCTGGACCACTTCTTTTTTTATGTGAATTTTGATTATTGGTCTTAAAATAGATTCACGGCCTCCCTGCCTTCCATTCCATGCAGCTTCCGGGTTGGTGTTGGTGTATACACCAACCCGGAAGCTTTTCTTGTTAGCAAAGAGTTAGACTTTGATTTGTAACATGTTGGGCAGTTCTTTTGTTTTTTTTTAGACTTCATGTTTGTGGTGAGTTAGTGACTGTTCAATTCTAGTTTTTTGTTTCTTTGTTCCTTTTTTAAAATGTCAAAAAATTGGTATAATGTAGTTCTTTAAAACTAATGAAACCTATTTTGCCACCCTTTCACTGTGTTGCTGGTTTTGGCCTGTTTTTCCATGGCACTGTTGTAAACGTTCTATCCTGGTATGTGATACATGGGTTGGCATAGAACAGCACAGCACAGCCAGCCCAAGTATCTTCAAAGTAGTCCATTAGTGGAGTATTCAACACTTAGCCCCTCATTATGATGTCGGGCGGAATCACTTCCGCCCGACACCGTATCAGTCATGGGA
This sequence comes from Lissotriton helveticus, assembly GCF_964261635.1. Lineage (NCBI taxonomy): Eukaryota > Metazoa > Chordata > Amphibia > Caudata > Salamandridae > Lissotriton > Lissotriton helveticus. Next base: position 731,569,821 of record NC_136067.1, read on the forward strand.
CCAACCAACACCCGGTCGGCGGTCCCGACCGCCTCATTAGGATGCGACGAATACACTCCTACATTTTACTATGGGAACATGGATTCCAGCCATACACCGGCCATAATACATGCTCCAATAGTAAAATGGGAGCCATGGTTCATCCCTGCACTTCATGGCAGGCCCCTCAAGGTGCCTGCCACAACTGGAGGCCTTGTACCAAAGTGGTCCTGCTGGGGGCCCCCAACTACGATTTCTGACCTGGTTTCCATGTCAGACAGAACGCATGGAAACCACGTCGGAAACCGTCAGTCATCTCAAGCACGGAAAGGCCCAACCTTGAGATTACTTGCCACCTTCAGACTGGCGGACTGACTCGGAGAGCCCATCAGAAGCAAGCAGGAATGACCAGTTGTATTTCTTTCCGAATGCCTTCATCAAAATGAGGTCGTTGGAAAGGAATCCCACCGGCGCATTACGATGCGGCTCGGAAGGCTCCGACCGTCTTTTGGAACCTTCCGAGCCGCATCGTAATCGTCCCCTAAGTGCCAATTTTTGTAGGTGTCTCCACATACTTTGAATATAGCACCCTTATATGGCTGTATGTAGATATTTTTAAAATGGTAGAAATCCTTGCTTCCTCAAAGTTGACAATAATTTTTTGACAGTTGTAATTATTGGTTTTGGTCTTTCATTAATAGTTCCAGGTATGCTGCATTTTTATATTTGGCAAAATTGCGTAGAATAAGGGGACATTGGTGTTTTGGTATTCTCCATGGATTGTGTAGATTTGTGTGAATGGTGGGAGGCAGAATTTGAACATGTCATCCATCATCCATGTGTTTGTTCTGGGTAACGTTTGGAAGGTTATTGTCAGTTTCAAATATAAATATGCTCTCTTATTGATACCATTTTCATATAAATAGAAAATATAATTTGTGTGTACTAAGGCTAGGTTTTGGTGGATGTTTATATCTACAATTTGTTTAGAGCAGCAGGTGTATTTCTGGTTGTTTTTCTCATTCTGGGTATGTCTATTTGAATTAGCAATTTCAGAGATCTGGCCTATAGTGTGACCAGAAACATTGTGTAATATATAAGCAAGTAGGCTCCTGTAAGCTAGTAGTAGCTTCCCTATATTCTTTCTGTATGTTTCTTAATTTAATTTTTGTAATGTGGGGGTGATTATATTCTATATTATATTCCATAACATTTTCAATAATTTTGCAGCTCATCTCCCTTACTTAATTAAAATAATATTTTGTACATTTCTAGTGTGCTCTTTTACTGCTTGTACTTTCTTTGCTCTAGGTGTATCCCTTGTAGTTTAATAATAATTTTACATTCTGAGATCTTGTGTATGTGGCTGTGTAGGCATTTTATCTGTTGGTTATGCAGTAGTAAATTATTAATAAGTTATTGATAACTGTATTTTTACTAGCTAATTATTTATGTGTTCATCAAACATTTGTGCACATTTATACTTATGAATTGGAAATATCACTTTGATAGTTCATTGATTTCGTTTTTTTTCAGGGATGCTTTTTGTTTGAACTGTTTGGAGAGGAAAATTTGTAGCATTAGTGTGATGTGGTGAAATAATTAATGTAGTTTTGTTTTTTAGCTACTGTTTATTGTTATTTTTAAAAAGTAGTGTTAATTATATTTGTTCATATGTTTAAAAATTTTCTTATTTTATATTTGTCATTGTGTTGTCAAATAACATCCACGTATATCTTCAGTGATGTTTCTTTGTGGTTTGGGATGTGTTTTGTTTAACTATTTTTACTTCATTAGAATAGTCATATGTCATATTTGTTTATTTAATTTAGTTTAAGTTTACATTTTTCTCTTACTTACACATAAGTTGTTGTTTTCTTAGGAGTTGACTTTTCGTTCTGGTGTCTTTCAGCAATATGGCATCGTTTGGGCTTCCTGAAGTGTAGGGTTTTAGTGAATCTAATTTTCAACTTTTTGTGACCTTTTTATATTTGGTTCCTACTAAAGCATAGTAACTTGTTAACTGTTTTGCAGCTTAGTGTATTGGTTGATTAGTTTGCTTTTTTATATTTTTTAACCTTATTTGGTGAAAGCTAATTGTTTGTTTGGTCGTTTTATATCATTGTTTTATTTTAAAGTTATAAATGTATTAATTTGATATATTTATTTACAGTAAAATTAATCTTTTTATCATTATGTATATTACTTTTTCTTTTTAGAGTGTTGGAATTAATTTGTATTAATTTTATATATCTAGAGTTATTTAAATTTGTCATTTAGTAGAATAACAATATGTTTGTTGATGATATTTTAGTTATCACTATTTTAGTTATGTTTAATATGTTTTACTGTGATGACAATATTATGGGGCTTACTACGATGTCAGTCAGAGTTGCCGACAACCTACATCGTCTCAGACTCGGGACTGACCGACATGAGATCGGCGGTTCCAACCGCCTGATTACAATGCAACCAAACACTGTTCTAGCGTAAGTTTCTAGAGCATTCCCATTGAAGTTCTCGAAGTTTCCTGTCTCCCCTGCTGGAGCTCCAAGCTGGCTGCATAAACATTGCAGTGGTGCCAGGTCCTTTGTGTGGAGGCAGGGTACAGCCAATTAATTGGCAAGTGAGGCTATGCCCAGCTCAGTTGATGGCCTATCCAGGCACACCTAATTGCACTACAGTGTGGCTGTCTGGGAAGAATAAACAAAGTCCAAGTGCCAACTACATCCAGTCACATGACTTAAAGGCATGCTGCAGGCACCAACTGATTATGGCAGGATAATGTCAACTTTCTAAAAGTAACAAGGAGGTTGAGCTTATTTGATGTCAGCAAGCCTAGGCCTTTAAGTCTTGAAATGCGTCAACAGCATAAATCAACCAGGGAGTGTGCCAAAAAAGGATGCATAGGCATGCAGAGAACATTTTAGTGGGAAATCTAATTGTGTAGATCCCAGATCCTTTCCTTAGATTATATAACAAACCTATGCTCCCCAGTTGAAGCCAATAAATAAGGGGCTCTTACAGGCATCACTCAGAGTACCCATTTGGTTTTCAAAGTTTAGAACTAGGACATTGATTGGCACATTTTCTTTGTTGTAAAATTTTATGTAACAATTCATTGCGGTAGTAATGTAATAATGTTGTTTATTTGATGTGGGTTACACAATGAATGTGAATGGAATCAATTCATGAGGGTGTTGTTCCTTTTTTATGACAGTTGTATGCAAAATTAAAAGTATTTAATAAATAATGATGAAAATAAATGGTGATCACAGTAATTGAGTTTTGTGACCACGAATAGAAATCATTGTTTTTGGTGAAGTAAAATCAGTATTGACATTTGTTTGTCCACAAAACTTTCTAAAAGTGGCATTTTCAAAATTGTAACTTAAAATCTGACTTTACCATTAAAGATAATTTTTAAGTACAGTACACTGCCCTATGGGCTACTTAGGGCCTACCTTAGGGGAGTATCTTACGTGCAATAAATGGGGATTTTAAGGCTTGGCAAGGAGGTTGTATTGCCAGATCAAATTCGAAGTTTAAAACTGCATTCAGGCTGCAATGGCAGATGTGGGACATGTTTTCAGGAGCTACTGAAGTGGGTGGTAGAATACGTGCTGCAGGCCCACTCATAGAATTTATTTTACAGGCTGTGGGTAGATGATACACCACTCTACAAGGGACTTACAGGTAAATTAAAAAAGCCAGTCAGATTGCCTTTCATGCCTGATGCATTTCCTTCGCAATGTAGTGTCTACTGTTGCTCTTAAAATCAATAAAACAAATTTGAAGAAAAAAAAAAAGCCAGTCAGGTGTAAGCCAATTTTACCATGTTTAAAGGAGAGAGCACAAACACTTTAGAACTGGTTATCAGTGGTATAGAGTCCTAAGAGCAACAAAAATAAATCCAGTCAAAATTTGATGGGTGAAGGCAAAAAGTTTGGGGGTGATCCTGCAAAGATGGCCCAGCCTAACACCCGCTATACAGGAACGACTTTGGGAAAATGGGCATTCAGCATTGGAAGACATTTTGACCACCGTACATAAGGCTGGAATGTACAACAGATGTGCCATTGAAACTGGATGAGAGGAGTGATGATATTATCACAAAAATAAAAAAATGAAAGTAGTACATCTGATTCCAAATGTTCCTGGGGGAAGATAAGCCTTAATTGTACCATTGTGATAGCATAGCTAATTTTGCTTTTTCTAAGACTTGCTCTAGTCAGAAACTAAAATGTGGTGGAGGTGGTATTTCTGGGCACCATGCAACGTGTGTAGGAAGTGGAAGTATTTAATTGTGTAGCGGTTACAGACAAGACAATTGGTTTGTCAAGGGATGACTATGATGACATTGAAAAGCAATCTGGTTTTAAATATAAAGGAAGATATCATCCAAAGTAGCAGAACCAATATATGGATAATTATTGGTGGTTTTCATTTAAACATTTTAGCTGATTCGGAATCCTTTTATACAATTGTCAATGAGGAGGTTTGGGAAAACAAATTTGTTGGTATAGTTGGTGATAAATAAATTGCAATCCAGTGCAGTATAGTGGAGGACATGCGGTGACTTAGATGGTTCAAGTTTTCACTTAAAAACTGATGCGCTCATGGGAAAGATGTATGTTGCTTAAAAAGGTATATTAATGGTGGCTCCAGAAGATTTGCATATTGTTCTGGATCCCAATAGTAAAGAGCAAGTTATGGTGGTTGATGAAGACATTACAGTGAGTGATGCCATGTAGAGAAAATGTCTAGGTGTCTTTAGAAAAACAATTGGAAAACTACATAGATTTGAACACAGAATCATCTTCAAGGAAATGCATGTCCTAGAATACATAAAGTTAGGAATATTCCAATCTTATTGAGAGGTGATGTAACCACAGAAATGGAGAGATTACCAGACATTGGAATATTTGAGCATGTGGAGGTAGCTAAATTGATTCCGCACTTGGTTGTAGCATGACTCAGCAATGACAAATTGAGATTGTGCATGGATTTAAACAACATTAATATTAACATTATTGTTGATCAGTTTCCATGGTGAAGGAAGCTAACGGGTTCTTCCTAATAGACGTATCATCTGCTTACTACCTGAATTCACTCTCTTTTGATTCCCAGAAATGGGCAGCCTTAATAATACCAGTGGGGTATTTACAGTTCAAAATTGTGCCATTTGGGCTACATTTCGCTGAAGCGGTATGTCCATAATTAATATTTAAACTTTTCAGGGAGGAGAACGGCATAACATTTTTCAGGATGATATATCAGTTTTAGGGGGAAAACGTATGAGCATGACTGATGACCAGAGAAAATATTGAGCATTTTGAAGTCAAAAGGACTGACTGGGGTATTGTATTGAAATTTTCTTTCACTGAAAATAGTATTACCTATTTAGGACATATCATCAGTGAGGATGATATTAAACCCAAGTAATCCTTTGTGTATGCAATTTAGAGTGTTCCTGCACTCACCAATAGGGATGACATGAGGTCATTCTTGGGCCTGGTTGAGTTCTGCTCTAAGTTCCACCAAATTTTGCAGATTAACATTATACAATTACGCAAAGGCAAAAAGAAATTTGAAATGGCACTGAGTGTGCTCTGGGTTTTCTAATTATTAAAGATGGTATTATCAAGGTCGCAAATTAGAAACGGTGTGAGCCGAATGCTGATTTTATTGTTATTATGGATGCTAGCAATAAAGGATTGGGTGCAGTAAACATAAGTTGGAATGATTGGCAAAGAATGTGCAATTGCTTACACTTCGAGGTTGCTGTCTCTGAATGAGATGTCTGTGATTATTGGAAGAGAGGCATTAGTGTAAGCCAGGGCGTTAGATCACTTTACGTCATTTGTTTATGGTGAACCTTGAACTGAGTGTGGAAAATTGTGTTATTTTGAGGGGAGAGAAAGGGATCCCACAAGGGATATTGCATAAGAAAATCATTTTTTTTATTTCAAAACATTTTTTATTGGATATTTCAGTACAACCAAATTACGATGTGCGTACACTCCGTGTGCAGGTAAAAATACATTCGAAACATAGGTAAAATCATAGTGTTAAGATCATGACAATCAAAACACATTACAATGGGGTAACTATGGTGGACATTGTTACGTTCAGATGTGTCCAGGCGCTATCCGAGTACCACATCTATCGATACGAGGCCTTACTGAGGCGAAGGCCAAAGAGAAAAGAGAAAGAAGAGACGGAAAGAATAGAGAGAGAGAGGAAGAACAAAGAGAGGATGGTGCGCCATGGTATAGCAAAAAGGATCTGACCATTTCAGCCTGACTTGAGATGTATTTGCAGTGTGTGGGTGTCCAGGAACCCCGGAGAATTCACAGAAGTTTATGGACGCTGAAAAAGTTATCAAGCGTGTTCCACATTTTTCTTCGTGAGGGCCGCCAGTCTGTGTTTTGGAGAGTGATGTTGTCTGCCTCTCGGAGGTTAATCACCCAGTTCAACAAGCAAGCATAACTAGCCTTTTTGGTGTCTTTCCAGTTGTTTAGGATCACCTTAACAGCCGCCATGAGCAGGAGATCTAGCAGGGATCTATCTGGTTCAGGAAGCTGTGTTTCTTTAACAAAACCAAAGACAAGGTAAGGGAGTTCTTTGGGGGCAAGATATTGAATAATTTGCAGATAAACCCAAATACTCTGTCCCAATAGGTTGAGACGCAGTCGCATTGGAGGATGAGATGATCTAAGTCTCCCTCCGCACACTTGCAGTTCCAGCAGAAGCCGTCGGGGCTGATTTTGAGGGCAGAGAGGCGAGCGGGCGTCCAGAAGACCCTGTGCATGGGCCAGAATTTGGTTTGTGATAAGGTAGGGCTTATTTTATGACTCATACTTGATTTCCATGCCGTGGACCACTCCGGCTCAGAAATGGGAAAAGAGGCGAGAGAGGACCAAAACTGTGTGGAGCTTTCGTTCAGTCCAGAGGATTGTGGGCTTAGCAATTTATACATCCTTGAGACATGGTGGCCTAACTTATTAAGGCTGGAGAAGTATGTAAGAAGGGCTGGGGGTGTGGGGGACAATCCCGCTTTTGTAATGGCTGTTTTTATGTTATGTTATGTTAAAATGGTTTTTGTAGAGCGCACGGCTACTCAAAAAGAGTGTCCCGGCGCTTTTAATTGAAGAAGGCTGCAGTAAACTAACATAACACATTAAAAGAGAAAGAAACACCCAAAAAAAAAAAAAACAGCACACAAAGAAGGCCTACTGGATAAACAGCCAGGTCTTGAGGTCCTTTCTAAAGGCTAATAAACCAGTGGCTCCCCGGAGGGAAAGGGGCAAAGAATTCCATAATTGGGGGGCCAGTAATCCAAAGGAGCGACCTCCCAGACGTGCTCTCTTCACTCGTGGGACAGTAGCCAGAAATAAGGATTCCGACCTCAGAGAGCGAGCTGGTTGGTAAAAAGTCAGTCTCTTCTGGAGATACTTCGCTCCCAACGCATGGAGGGCCTTATATGTCAAAGTCAGAGCCTTGAAGGCGATCCGCTTACGGATTGGGAGCCAATGCAGGGTCTGGAGCAAACCCGCAGCACTGGTACGCCGGTTCACTCCGTAGATCGCTCTTGCCGCAGCATTCTGTACAACCTGTAGCCGCTGTAACAGGTTCTCTGGCAGGCCCAGGTATAGAATGTTTGAATAATCCAACCTGGAGCCTATCAGGGCCTGTACAGTCAGCTTCCGGTGCTCCTCCGATAACAGGGGAAGAAACCTCCGAAGCATCCTGAGGAGGCCAAAACACATGCCCGACACCCCCAAAATGTGGGCCTTCATTGTCAGCCCCGTGTCCATCTTAACACCCAAGTTTTTAGCCGTTTGGGATGAACACGTAGGGGGGAACATGTCGATAGGCCACCAAGCCTGCCAGTCTGGCTCCGTGTCGCACCCAAAGAAGAGTATCTCGGACTTGTCGGAATTGCACTTGAGGCTGTGCAGTTGGAACCATTGAAACACAGCCCCAAGGCAATCCCGGATACTCTCCCCCTCGAAATCTCCTCCTCTCTTACACGAGAAGAGGAGCTGGGTATCGTCGGCGTAAGATACGATCCGGGCCCCAAACGACTCCGCCAATGCCGCCAAAGGGGTCATGAAGATATTAAAGAGGGTCGGGCTCAAAATAGAGCCCTGAGGGACCCCGACTCCCAGAGGAGGCATCACGGCGGAATCAGGTGAGGCCCAGACCGTTTGCCGGCGGCCAGCTAGAAAGGAGGAAAACCAGCTGAACACCGTTCCCCGAAGTCCTATCTCATAGAGTCTTGTGAGAAGACCATCATGGGGAACGGTGTCAAAGGCCGCCGACAAATCCAACATCACCAGCATGGCTTTACCCCCTGAATCCAAGATCTCCTTGATTGTTTCGGAATGTATAAAAATCTGAGTCATTGATCCCAAATTTCGACTAGATTCCTGTAAAAGGAAGGGGGTAGGCACCATCGTAGAGTTGGTGAGGGAAGAAGATACCACTCTCAATCCAGGAGTGGTTATACAGTGGCTTGCCTTTATATGTGATGGTAGGGTTCTTCCAAAACGATTCCCATCTAGAGCGTCTTATTGTTGTGTCAAGCAGTTTATCAATTTTAAGTAGGGCCAGCTTAGTATTATTAAATAAAGATTTCGAGCAAGGGATTTGGTTCACCCTCATTGATAGGACTGAGATGGGATGAATATCTCCCAGGAGGGCTTTTTCTATATCCAGCCACACAGGCGAGTAACCCACGGGGGGGACAGCCAATAGGATTCTTGTTAGGCTATTTGATACCTTTTAAAGTCCGGGAGGTTGACTCCACCTTGGGACTTATCTAGCCGAAGCTTCTGAAGGCTAATTCTTGCCTTTTTTCCTTTCCAAATGAAGTTAATAAGAGTCTTGTCCAGTTTATGGTGGAACTCTTGGGATGATATCAGTGGGAGCATAGTGACTAGGTAGTTTACCAGCGGCGTAATCATCATCTTGTTGGTCTCCAGTCTGCCCCACCAAGTAATAAATCGAGGTGACCAACTATCTAGCTGCTTTTTGATTTTCTCGAGGGTCAAGGATTCATTGTGTTGGAGAGTCTCAATAGTGGAGCTGCCGAACTCTATCCCCAGATGTTTGATGTAACTGTTTTGCCAACAGAGTCCAGATGTGCCTAACGCCTCTCTATTGGTGAAGATGTTTAGAGGTTTAACTTCAGATTTGTCTCGGTTCAACTTATAACCCGAGTGCAGGGAGTAGGAGTCAATAGATTTCATCAGTGCCCCTATAGAGATATCTGGCTGTTTCGTGACCACCAAGATGTCGTCTGCATAGGCCGCAAGTTTTACTCTCCTGTCACCGAATGCAATCCCACAAATATCATCGTTTTGTTTTATCTCACAGAGGAGTGGCTCCAAAGCCAATAGGAAGAGAGCGGGTGATAGGGGGCAGCCCTGTCTAGTCCCCTGTTCAAGTTGAAAGGGTTCAGAGAGGGAACTGCTTATGGTGATTCTTGCGGATGGGCGGGAGTAGAGCGCCATGACCATATCAATATACACGTCTCCCAGGTTAAAAACTTGCATGCATTGGCGCAGAAAAGGCCACGACACTCTATTGAATGCCTTTTCCACGTCAAGTGTAATTGCTACCGCGGGGGCGTCCAAAATTTGTGATTTCTCCAGCACATGACAAAGGAGTCTCGTGTTATCATTAGATAATCGGTGTTTTAAGAACCCCACCTGAGTGCTACTGATTAGGGTTGGCAAGATGGAATTTAGTCTGCAGGCTAATATTTTCGCATACATTTTACAATCTAAGTTTATGAGGGAGATCGGTCTATAATTTTTTAGAAGCAAAGGGTCCTTCCCGTCCTTCGGTATAACTATTATCGTTGCCTCACTCATCGTGGGGGTGACATTGCCTTTTCGTGAAAAAGATTGGAACAGGTTAAGGAGTACAGGATTGAGAAGGTCTTCAAAAGCCTTATAAAAATTTGCCATAAAGCCGTCTGGCCTTGGTGCCTTATTATTCTTTAGTGTTCTGACTGCGGCCGAAATTTCTTTGAGTGTGAACGGGCCCCTAATTTAATTTTGTCTTCCTCCGATACACGAGGTAAGTGAATTGAATTTAAATATTTAGTGCACTCGTCCAAGTTGAATTGGTTCTTGTTCTTATAGAGATACTCATAGAAGGATTGGAAGGTGCGAAGGATATCTTTCTGTTTGGTATTGGTGGTATTGGCCTGATCTTTAATAGAGGTGATGTGGAATTGTTTCCTCTTATGTTTAAGATAGGATGCCAGGAGTTTCCCGGCCTTGTTACCCTCACAGTGTTTCTGCGCTTTAAATTTATTGATCCATACACCTGTGCGTTTACTTAGGATGGCGTTGTATTTATATTTCAGATTTGTCAGGCGGTCAATAGTAGGCTTATCTTTTAAATTAGAAGTGTGGTAAGTTTCCAATTGTTTGATTTCCTGTCTAATAGGGGATCTAGTGGAAGGTTGAAATCCCCGCCCACCGCCAAGAGTTCATCCTGGGGAATATTCTCCAATTCTTTTGAGACGTGTTCCCAGAATTCAGGGATATCTGCATTAGGCCCATAGATATTTACCAAGTGTATATGGTCCTCATCTCTTTGAAGGTGAGCTATGATTAGTCTGCCCTCAATATCGTTGGAGTGAGAGATCAGGGCTAAATTTGATTTTTGGGAAATAAGAGTGATCACCCCTCCTTTTTTTTGAACAGCGGGGAGCATAGCTTGTGAGAGGTCCAGCGTTGTTAAAAAAAACTCTGCATCCTCCTGAGATAGCTTAGTCTCCTGTAGGAGAATTATGTCGCCTTTAGTTTTAACAAGATAATCTACAATTTTTTTGCGTTTAACGGGATGATTGAGTCCCTTAACGTTTAGCGAGACTATATTTAGACTAGCTGCTAAGTCCCTATCTGGAATCATGATAGCTATTGGTGTGGTAGGGGATAAGGTGCAGACTGTGAGCCGTGGGTCCGCAGACTGGGGTCCCCATTAGAGGCGTGAATATGATGACCTGCGCTAGTGGGCTGGGTAAGCCCCTCCGAGGCATCTGAGTCATTTGTTTTTGCTTCCGTTCCCGTTGGTAGGATATGTGGAGTGGATACCATGTCAGGTAATAATCCATGGTGGTCGTGGAGAGTGTAGAGTAAGAAAAGAAGAAAAGTGTACGAAGAGAAAAGAGTATAGCACAATAAAACAATACTAAAACATCCAGATTTACCAACCCTTTGTCGAACCCCCTTCCCTCCCTCTTCCCAACCCAACCCCCAACCCCCAGCCCCCCAACCCTCCAACCCCACCCCCCTCTTACCCTAGAACTCGAACTTAAGAGCTGCGTCGGCAGTACTGTCTAAGTTCAACACAGGAGTAACAATAGAAGTAATTGGAACAGTGTGGTCACTAAATACCTCTCCATTTTGGATATTCGAAGTTAACTGTACTTAGTGAATCGCTAGACAGAACACAATTAATCACATCATAACTGTAAGAGAAAGGTATCTCAACTGTTACATTGAGTTGAGTCATGAAGGCCATTTTGTCATTATAGGAGCTACGTAGGGTATAAAAAAGGTTTCTGGTGGGCAGGAATTTATCTGGAAAGTTTGTGAGGGAATGTTATGTTGTTTTGGGCAAGACAGGTCTTCTGAAGCCTAGAGACTGCCAATGAGAGTTATTCTGAATCCAAAATAAGCGTAGGAGTCTGTAGCAATAGATTTTATGAATCCTGTTGGTGAAGCACAAAATTACATCATTGCTCTTATTGACTTATTTTTGTATTGACCTACTGTTGAAGTTGTAAAAAACAGACATTGAATATGTACTGAATATTTCAGATTGTGTATTTGCTTGTGAAGGATTACCTATTTTGAATGGGTTGCAGTTAAACAAAACCATGTCGCTTTAAAACATAAGTGGCGATGGTATGATTGCATGCTTTAATAGAATTATCAAAATACAATTCAATTAGCTAATAAAAGTAATTCTAATTAGAAAGTTCAGCTCACCAAAACTGTATGGGCTACAGAACAACTAATAATGATCCCACCGGTCTTCTTTCACACCAACTCAGAGAGTTTGCCATCTCGGATGCTGCTTATGCTGCCTATTAATTTTAAAGAATACCAGATGTTACAGTATGGGTCATTACCTCGCATGCTTTAACACCGCAGGTATTACAAGGCAGTATACATGAGTGATGGGTTATATGAGTGACTGTATTGGTGAATTAGTGAATGTGAGTGTGGCTGTATGGGTGAGGGTGTGCTTATGTTAGTGACTGTATAGGTGAGTGAGTATGTGTTAGTATCTGCATGACTAAGTGGATGTGTGTGGGTAACTGTATGGGTGAGTACGTTGCTGTGTGAATGACTGCATGAGTGAATGAGTAGGTTTGTGAGTAGCTCTTTAGGTGATTTATCCAGTGTGTTAGGGGTGTATGGGTGTATGAGTGGATATGTCAGTGGTTGTATTAGTGAGTGAGTGGGTGTATGAGTGGCTGTAAGGGTGAGAGTAGATGTGTGTGTAGACCTATGAATCAGTGAGTGGGTGTGTAAGTACTGGTATGGGTCTGTGAATTGGTTTGTAAATGGTTGTGTGGCAGTGAGTGTATGAAAGGCTCTGTCCGAGTGCGAGTGGGTGCGTTAGGGATTTTGTGGATGATGTTAGAAGTGATGTCATCATTGATGTAATTTGAGATCTCATGAATGATGTTACTGACCATGTCATGAGTGATGTAACATGTGAGGTATAAGCACAGAATTGCGGGGGCATGAGTTATAGTTAGCTCAGCAACGTCAAGCTACGAGGCCGCTTATGGAGCAGGAGCTAAATTGGAGGTGAATGCGGTGCTGTGCGAAGTCTTTATATTGCACCGCGACCCACTTGGGAACAATTGGATAACAATTCAAAGTGAGATGGCACGGCGACCCACCAGGGTAATACTCATCAACCACAAAGAACACAATGCTCCGAGAGGGGCTACGCCCACTAGGGCGGTGACTGTAAACTTGAAAAAGTGGGGTTTGAAAAAAGACTGTTACCTTTCATCAGTTCCAGCCAGCAGCCCATGATTAAGTGCTCGCGCACGAAACGTGTCGGGCTGGTTATTTGCATGCGAGGCAGCGCTTGGTTCTTCTGTCACGGCAAAACCTTCAATAAAGATGTTTTAGCCATTACTCACCTGCTGTGGGCCCCTTCTTCAACAGGCAACATCTTGTTTTGGATGTTTAGCGGCTGGCCTGAGTCGCAAAAGGAGCCCCGCTGGTTTCCAGTCCAGCGGCAAAGTCAAGCTACGAGGCCGCTTATGGAGCAGGAGCTAAATTAGAGGTGAATACGGTGCAACACGTGATGGGAGGAGCTGCAGCGGGAACATGGGGTGTGAATAAAAACCGAAAAACAAAACACTGCAGGCTTCAATGGTATTTATGAGCTGCCCATGAAGAAGGGGCCCGAGTGCCTTGAAACGCGTCGGCAAACATTAACTAAAGAGGGATGATTTTGTCGAGCTGCATAGAATCCCGGATGGTGAGAGAGAGGTCGTGTTGCTCTTCAAAATGCTTGGGGCATTTGTGATGAATATATATATATATGGAGACATTAATAGCAAATCAATTTGTCATAACATGTTCAAACTAAAATTTGGGTTTCTGCATTGTGGTAGATGATTCGCATAAAGGCTCTCAATCATATATTTAACAACAGGGGAGCGGGTAAAAATAGAGTAACTGGATCAAATTAGGGACATAAAAACCTAGTAATAGCATTCATGCTGCAATATTTGATATTCCATTTTCCAGTAATTTTTGTATTATGTGTACATATATATATATATTGTAAATAATAGATGATGGTTATGTGTATTGATGTATAGATATATATTTTTTACATTCATATTGAGTGTAAATAATGATGAGATTACTGTATAATATATGTAATTATGGGATTTGTATATAATGAAAACATATAGACCACATCAATTTATTTATTTATCATTTTTGCGAATTTCCACTAATGCAATCCAGATTTACAGCATATGCATTTATGCAGTTATATTTTATGCAAACATTTAATGCTATTTTGATTGTATATTTTATTGATCCATATGTGCTGGTGAAATTACAAGGGAAAGAGCCACTCAAATTGTAGGTTTAAGTATATCTTCACTTTTTATTAATCACGTGGTGTGCTTCACGAACAGAATGAAAAAATGAGTATTTAAAGGTCTCTTTTCACAATGTACCGTTATGTGATCAAGGGTAGTCCCTACCCGAAACGCGTCATGCCAGAAGGAGAATCAATGGGATAATAAATTGACCTGTGTGCTGGATAAGCTGTGTGGTGGTCTTTGTGTCCTGCATGCCGTGCCTGGAGAAGCAGGAAAGAGTTAAATATCAATTGCGAAAGCCCGGTTTCTTTCGCTTCTTGGACCCCGCCCTGAAAGTTGGTGGCCGCCTTCAAACCGTTTCTGCTGCAATTTTTCTGTGAAGGAAATTAAGGCTGGTAACCCCCCACAAGCTGTAAGAACACACGATTACCGGAGTAGAAGGTACCGACGCTTGAGTCGGAGGACTCGCGTACGACTGTCTTCGACAATCCGGTGAGTGAGTGAGAAGCGACTTTGCTGGACAGGGTACATAACAGCTGACAAACACGGTCAATTTCCCTTTGACAACACGAGCACCGCGGTGCCGTAATTAAAGAACTCTCTCCTACGCTAATATGGCAACAATGTTAACGGACGCTGCAAGAGACCGGGAAGCAAATGCAGAGGCGTTGTACAGTAATTTAATTAAAGTCACTAAGAATGCTGATCCAAAAAATATAACGGCTAATGAGGATGTCAATAAAGATATAAACCTGCTACTGAAGAGTTTAGAAAAAAAGATGAAATCGGAAACCACTAAATGGTGGGAATACAAATCACTGAGTAAATACATAGAGGCTGGTCGCGTTCCACGTGGGCTACGAATATTGTTAGCTCCTAGTTTTGAGAAACCCAACCCTGCCATGCTGCGTGAATGGGGCGAAAGCAATCTCCATGCCTCCATGAATCTTGTGAAAATCCTTGTCAAATATGCAGACATAGATTGTCTAGCATTAGTTTTAGAGATAGAAGCAATCGAGGAAGAGCTCGAGAAATCTGACAAAAAGGACTGGATTAAAGCAAAGAAAGATGAAATCAAAGAGCGCCTAAAAAAACATGAAGAAAGGATACAAATAAGAAAGGTGCAAAAGTTTGCTCGTGATCTTGAGGATTATCGTTTGGGGCAAATATACACATTCTCAAAAAAATATGACAGTATACGCAAACAAAAAAGTGAGAATGTTAATAAACCAAACATCTTGCAAATAAACCCAACCAATGAAACAACTGATGGAACTGATACTGATTCCCTCACGAGTGGTTCAAGCATAGACAGCAGTATTAGCATGAGCAACACAATGATCATGAGTTTGGAAGAGGAGGTGGATTTTTTAGTGGAGGAGCGGATGAAAACATTAAGGCCGCGGATCAAAGGAAATCAGGCCGGAAAAACGCGACACCATCAGGCGGACAAGGCGCAGGAAACGCCAGCGGGAATCCAAAAAAGAAGCGAAATTATTGGCGCAAGGAGTAAAGGCGGAGGAGAAAACAATCATAAACTTGTCAACTTTAACACTCACCAAAGCTGAGGAACAGCTTCTAGCCCTAGGGCTTAACTATTGCCCCAACACGAATTTTAACTATGCTTCAACCCGTATAGATCTGTTCTGCTATATCAGGAAGTTGAAATTAAAAAAGTTTTTCGCATTACAAAGTGGATGGGAAGATAAGAACACCGGAAAAATAAGTGAAACAACAAGAAAAACACTGACAGTCGCGGAAATTCCAGCTCTATGGGCCATGCACGAGCTTATTAATGAAGAGCCCAACACATCCCAAGTCTCCACTCAGAACAAACTAAAAGAATTAGACCTACTGCAAAAGGGCGCAGGGGAAAGCCCATTTAGGCCTAAATCGACTTTCATGCCTCTAATGCAAAAAGATGCAATTGACGTATTCCATGATCGAGTAATTGAGGACATTAAACAACTGAACATTCAAGTGAACTTTAAAAAACGACACATGGATCAAAAACAGAGAGAATTCAACCAACTTATGGATAAGATCAGAAAAAATCCTGAGGTCATAGTGAAAAAATCGGATAAAGGCGGCAATATCGTTCTCTGGCCTAAAATAGACTATGATAAAGAAGTATTACGTCAGTTATCCAGTGAGAACTGTTATGAAAAAACCACCATGAATGCATATAATAAATCAAAAGACAATTTGAAGAAAGAACTTCTAAAGTGGAAACATGATGGTTTAATCACCACAGAGGAATATACCTTTATGTACAATGTGAATCCTGAAATGCCTTTCATATACTTGTTACCAAAGGTACATAAGGGGGTGATGCCGATCCCTGGACGTCCTATTATATCAGCGATCAACAGTATGACAGAAAGGGTCGGCAGATATATTGACTTCTACCTCCAAGATCTGGTAAGAACTCTGCCATCATACATAAAGGACACTGGGGACTTTCTTAGCCGAATTGAGGGTTTTAAATGGTGCGACGACTTAACATTAGTGACTCTAGATATTGAGTCGTTGTATACAAGCATCAATCATAACTGTGGATTACAAGGGGTGGCACACTTTTTAAATGCGAGATCTGCAGATTATGTTATGCATAACAGAATGCTGATATCATTGACTGCGTGGTGTTTGGAAAACAATTTTTTCTCCTATGATAAAGACGTGTACAGACAGAAACAAGGTGTGGCCATGGGGGCCTGCTTTTCTCCAAGCTATGCGTGCTTGCACGTGGGGCTGTGGGAGAAGCAGGTCCTCATGGATAAGTACAGGGAGATTTTTGAGCACAAAGTTATTGTTTGGTTACGTTTCATTGATGATGTGTTTATGATTTGGAAAGGTGACAGTACAAGTGCCCTAAGTTTTATTGACCAAATCAATGCTAATGAATGCAATTTACATTTCACATCACATTGCAGCCAAACAAACATAGACTTTCTGGATGTGCGTATTCAGATAAGTGATGGGAAGATGGTAACTAGTGCATTTAGAAAACCAACTGCAGGAAATGCTTTATTGCATGCTACCAGCGCCCATCCTAGACATCTGATTGCCAGCATTCCCTTCGGGGAACTGCTACGGTTAAAACGTATATGTAACACACAGGAAGAATATGATAAAGGCAAAGAAGAAACACTAGATCGCTTCAGGAGAAGAGGTTATGCTGAGCCCATACTGAGTAGAGCAGTGCCGAAAGCAAATGATAGACCAAGAGAATTGCTGCTCCCAACTAATTTGTCAGAGACTATTGAAGACACCAATGAGAGTGACACACCTACACTAATAACCACCTATAGTATGCAGGAACGTAAGATCAAGGCCATTTTAACTAAAAACTGGCCTATATTACTAACAGATGGTGTCTTGAAATATAGATTACCTGAAAGACCTACAGTAACCTTTCGAAGGAGTAGAACCATGGAAGGGCATTTATCTAAACCAACGATGGACAGGACCTTAACCAAGAATTGGTTACCAGTAAAACAAGGGTTTTTCAAATGTGCAACCTGCCGGGCCTGCAAATTTGGGGTGAACACCTCAAAATACAGCACTCCATTCAGGGAAAATGAAATGGCGATTAGGGGAAACTTTGATTGCCGTACTGAGTATGCTGTGTATGTTCTCACGTGTACCTGTGGGCTCAGATATGTGGGCAGCACTAAGAAACAGGTGCACGTGAGAATACTACAGCACATACGAGCAATCATCAACTGTGATCCTAATTACCCGGTAGCACGGCATTTTAAATCCATGCATAACAAGGATATTAACTGCTTGAGGTATTTTGTGATAGATCATGTTCCTGTACCTAAAAAAGGAGGGAATAGGGAAACCATGTTAAGACAGTTAGAGACCAAATATATTCTGAATCTCAATTGTAAGTTTCCCCAAGGCCTTAACAACACGGAAGATCTACACACATTTCTTTAAATTCACCAGAATATGTCTATTTCTTTTCTCCCCTTATATATATAGATGTGTATGCTCTTATATATATATATTTATATATGTATATATCTTCTCATACATTGTTCCATTTCTTCCTTTTTTTAGATAAACTTTCAAGGAGATGATTAAATGGGAACAATAATCTATAGAATGAGATGCACAGCAAACCGATGCCCTGTGATTTGAGTGCATGAATCGTGTACTTCTGTGCACAAGGAACAACCTTTATAGAGATTTGACACTTTCCATATCAAGGCATAGGGTATAGATTTGATACGCAGTCCTGGGAAAATGAAGAGAAAAAGAACACATACAACTGATCCGCATAGAAGATTATCTGACTTTGTCCAAATTAATATATTATCATTATTTTGTATAAAGATAATATCAACTCTGCATTTAGCTTCACTGTATATACTATTACATGATTTTTTATTTTACTCAAGTTTTTTTGAAATAGCACTCAGCACTTTATTTGTACATAATATCATGAGTGAGCTCTTTTTGGCAACTGGGCTCAGTTGTCATAGAGAATAGATGAATTTATTCAGTAAATTTTTACTGCACTTGGAGACATTAATAGCAAATCAATTTGTCATAACATGTTCAAACTAAAATTTGGGTTTCTGCATTGTGGTAGATGATTCGCATAAAGGCTCTCAATCATATATTTAACAACAGGGGAGCGGGTAAAAATAGAGTAACTGGATCAAATTAGGGACATAAAAACCTAGTAATAGCATTCATGCTGCAATATTTGATATTCCATTTTCCAGTAATTTTTGTATTATGTGTACATATATATATATATATTGTAAATAATAGATGATGGTTATGTGTATTGATGTATAGATATATTTTTTTTACATTTATATTGAGTGTAAATAATGATGCGATTACTGTATAATATATGTAATTATGGGATTTGTATATAATGAAAACATATAGACCACATCAATTTATTTATTTATCATTTTTGCGAATTTCCACTAATGCAATCCAGATTTACCGAATATGCATTTATGCAGTTATATTTTATGCAAACATTTAATGCTATTTTGATTGTATATTTTATTGATCCATATGTGCTGGTGAAATTACAAGGGAAAGAGCCACTCAAATTGTAGGTTTAAGTATATCTTCACTTTTTATTAATCACGTGGTGTGCTTCACGAACAGAATGAAAAAATGAGTATTTAAAGGTCTCTTTTCACAATGTACCGTTATGTGATCAAGGGTAGTCCCTACCCGAAACGCGTCATGCCAGAAGGAGAATCAATGGGATAATAAATTGACCTGTGTACTGGATAAGCTGTGTGGTGGTCTTTGTGTCCTGTATGCCGTGCCTGGAGAAGCAGGAAAGAGTTAAATATATATATATATATATATATATATATATATATATATATATATATATATATATATATATTACCTACTGGCGGTCGCCAGTAGGTAGGTTTAGTTAGGATTGTTTTCCATAGGAAATCCGCAACATTCTATTGGGAATAACTTTGGCGCCGGTTGAGGGATCTGCCTGTAAATTTCCTTAAAATGGTCTCGCTATGCTCCGCTCCTTCCCTGAAAGTTTCGGGGGGATTCGTGAAGTGAGGGCTGAGAAAAAAGGGGGTCCCAAAACGTGTTTTCCCCATGCTAATTTCCATAGGACGGTCTGACAAGTCTACAGCCCGAACCGCTGAACGGAATTACGCCAAACTTGGCAAAATTGTAGGGACTGGTACGCAGATGTGCCTTTGCTATGTTTGTTGAAAATTGCTCCAGTGGTTTTTAAGAAAATTAACTTCAAAAACACATATATATCTATAGCAGCTCACCCTAAGCTTACTCCTAAGCTTACCCGTACGCGTACCGTCCGCGTACGTACGCATACCGTACGCGTACGTACGCGTACCCCTACGTGCACGAGCTGCATGCTGATTGGCTGCCACTGTCTGTCAACACTCTAAAACAGAAATTGTGGGCAGCCATCTTGTGCCTCGGTAGAGTGAGGTACAGGAAATCAGAAATGTGTAGAACTCAAAAAGGGGGCAGGGTAGAAGCACCCTCCCACAAGGACCCCCAAGGCAAAAAAAAAATAAAAAATTAAAAAGTCACGGGGTACGCAGTGGATTGCGGGCGCGCGAGTTATAGTGAGCCCAACTAACTATAATGTGGGAATTACAATGGTTTTGTATGAGTAAAATGTTCAGCTAACTATAACTGGTGTGAAACCTATGTTTTTTTCAGTGAATATATATATAGATATATATATATATAGATATAGATATAGATATAGTTATAACTGACTGACTGACTGAAATTCTTATAGAGCGCACGAATGCCGCGGCGTCTTGGCGCTGAGAATACTAAGAAGCAAAATGGGGCAGAATTAGGACTGGGTGAAGAGCCAGGTTTTTAAGGACTTTTTTAAAGCTCATTTTAGATTTTTGTGCGCGCAACAGGGGGGGCAATGAATTCCACAATTTTGCCGCTTGATGGGAGAAGGATTTGCCGCCCCATCGAGCTCTGTTTATTCTGGGCTGGCACACTAGGTCTTGATTGGTTGACCTCAAGGTTCTAGAGGGTACATAACGAGGTAGAAGTTTGAGGAAATCATCTGGTCCTTTATCATACAATGACCTGTGTACCAAACAGAGGGCCTTAAACTGAATGCGGCACCTAACCGGGAGCCAGTGCAGCTCTCGAATGGCTTTAGAAGTGGGGTGCCGCTTGGGGAGATTAAGCAGTACTCTCGCCGCTTCATTTTGGATTGCCTGCAGCTTGGTCAGTTGTTTCTCTCCTGCTCCCAGGTAGAGGGAGTTACAGTAATCTACGCGGGACATAACCAGGGCTCCCATCACCGTCTTTATTAATGCAGTTGGAATGTAAGGCAAGATTTTTCTAAGCACCTTAATGCTATAGAAGCAGGCAGATGTCACCTGGTTGATCTGAGCCTTGCCTGTTAGATACTTGTCGAATAGGAAACCAAGGTTCCTAACCTTATCAACTGGGGCAGGGCAAGACCCTGCCTCAGGAGGCCACCATAGATCACTCCAAATGGACGGCTTATGGCCGAATTCAATGATTTCGGTTTTGTCCGTGTTTAATCTAAGAAAGTTGTGGCTCATCCACTTTTTCACCCCAGCTAGGCAGCTCCTGAAGCGCTCTGCTATGGTTTCAGTAGATTGAGAGATTGACACTACAATTTGAGTGTCATTGGCGTAAGACACCAAATGTAGGCCATAGGATCTAATCAGCGCTGCTAGGGGAGTAACATACAGGTTAAACAGCGTGGGTGACAATGCTGAGCCCTGCGGGACTCCATCTGGAAGAGAAAATTCGGCTGATTGTAGCCCGCTCCAGAGTACCCGTTGTGTTTGTGTATCTAAAAAGGAGGTGACAAGAGTCAAAGCATTACCGGTGAGGCCTAGAGTAACTAGTCTTTTTAGCAGGACGGAGTGATTTACAGTGTCGAAGGCCGCTGTCAAATCTAATAAGATCAGGGCCGTCCGACCACCCTCGTCCATAGTCTTACGTATTTTTTCTGTGGCCATAATGAGAGCTGTTTCAGTGGAATGATATGGTCTGAAACCATGTTGTGAGGGATCTAACAGTTTCCTTTCATCTATGTATTTCATGATTTCTTGATTCATGGCCTTTTCCAGGATTTTTGCAGGTAGTGGCAGACAGGAAATGGGGCGGTAGTGTTTCGGCACGGAGGGATCAAGATTCTCCTTCTTAATAATAGGTCTAATTCCAACTGCTGGGGAATTCACCAGTATCAATAATCTTATTGAGTAAGGGTGTTAGCACAGTCACAATGCTCTCTGGATCCATATGCAAAACATAGGGGGGGGCAAGGATCTAGAGGAGAGCCGGATTTCATCTGGGTCAGCAGATCGTACACTTGCTCTTTCTCCAAAGAGGGAAAATTGGAAAAACTAAAAGGGGTCGCGATGGAGTGTTCGACCTCTTTGTCGGCAGTATCTGTTACCATGGTGCTGAGCTCGTCATACACTGTTTGTACTTTAGTTTGGAAGAAGGTAGCGATACCACTCACGAAGTTTTGGTCTGGAACAAAGATTGTATCCCGGGGAGTTTTTGCTAAGTGAGCTACTACCTTAAAAAGCTCCCTAGCAGAGTTGGACGACTTTTGGATTTTATTCGTAAAGTGGGCTGTTTTTGCCTGAGCAATTGTCAGTTTATACTCCTGTAGGCTTTTTGTATAATTAAGTTTGTTTTCCTGACTGTAGTCCGAGCGCCACGTCCGCTCCAGTCTACGACATTTTATTTTGACTGCCTTTACCTCTGCCGTATATACCATTGGGCAGTGGCGGATCGCCTTCTGGGTTTCTTTGTTTCAATTGGGGCCAGCTCATCCACCGCCTTGTTAAGCCAGTTGCGGAAGTCGATTGCTACCTTATCACTATTACCACCTTCAAATTCCGGGGGATTTTTGGCCAGTACCCTAGCTAAGGACTCGGGTTCAAGCTTTTTCCAGGGACGTGTTTTTTCGGGGGGTACAAAATTCCTACGCTTATTTACAAGGTTTTTAAGTTGTAAATTAAAAAAGATGGGACTGTGGTCTGACCAAGGTATGGGAAGAACGGAGGTCATCTTAATATGGTCATTATTGGTGAAGATCCAGTCGAGGATATGCCCCGCTGAATGCGTGGGTCTATCAACTACCTGCTTCATTCCGAAACTAAGGAAATTATCCAGTAACGTGAATGAGTCCGGATCGTTATTCGCCTCAAGATGGAAATTAATTTCACCCAAGATAGTATAGGTGACTGAGTCTGTGGTAGTTTCTAAAAAAGTGTGTAGTGCTTTAATAAAAGGGCCTCTCGGACCAGGGGGGCGGTACACGAGCAGTCCTTCAAAAATCAGGCAGTTATTCTCTTTAATTTTGAAGGTCATGGCCTCCGCCTGTAATTCCTGCTGGGGACAGGCATGCAGTTTAAAGTGCGATTTGTAAATTATTGCTATTCCCCCGCCCACATTTTTGGTTCTATTTACAAATTCCACAGAATAGCCTTCTGGTGTGGCCATATTCCAGTCGGGTCCAGAGGCATCATTTGCCCATGTCTCTGTGAGAAACAGGAAATCGGCCCCATGATCAGTTATCAAGGCTTCGATCTCATGCTTGTGTTTAGGCATGGATCTGGTATTCAGCAGGATACATTTCAGATTACTGCTTCTGCCGGTCACAGGCTTTTGATAGTTGCTCTGAATGGTAGTCTGCTGATTGTTGTTTAATTCAGTACCTTCATTTCTATCTCGAGGAAGCACCGGCATATTGGGTGGGATGTTAGGGAGGTTATTAGAGATTAGGAATCCGCAAGAGGGGCATCTGGGAGTAACACAATTATTCTCAAAATTGGCTCTCACCGGATGATCACATAGACGCTGGTTCAGGCCACACAGCTCGACTTTGGAGTAGCGGGACCCCTGAAAACAGACAGCGTTTGCGGCGCTAAGTGCGGGCCCGGCGCGGACGGGCGCAGACGGGCTTGCCTTTGGCGCGCTTCCGGCACGCCCGCTGCGCCCGTCCGCTGCGCTTCCGGTGGAACATAGGGCTTTGTAGCCTCGTGTCCCTGACAGTGCTAGAGCGCGTCCTGCACTGCCACCACACCTAAAATGGCGGCGGAATTCTAGGCGGTGGGGTGTCAGGTAGGAACAGTGCAAATAGGCTCACAAATGTGCTAAAGTGCTACGGTGCAATGTACAGCAATTATAAATTCAATTGTCACAATACACGTTTTTAAAAGGGGGACTTTACGCTGTTTAAAAAGGACAATGTGCAAGGTCGTAACAATTCTTAAATTCAATTGTCATACACAGGTTTAAAAATAGAGGGGGGCTACACGCAGTTACAATTTGGGATCAATTATTAAAATCAATTGTCACACAGAGTTTCAGAAATAGTGCTAGCCGCTCCACTCGCTTCTAAGTAAAGAAGCGCCTTCGCCGAGTCCTGCCTTTGTAGCCTCGTGTCCCTGACAGTGCTAGAGCGCGTCCTGCACTCCCACCACACCTAAGATGGCGGCGGAATTCTAGGCGGTGGGGTGTCAGGTAGGAACAGTGCAAATAGGCTCACAAATGTGCTAAAGTGCTACGGTGCAATGTACAGCAATTATAAATTCAATTGTCACAATACACATATAGTTATAGTTAGGACCTAGTTTCCATAGTGTTTTTAGAATTGCCAATAACTTTGGCACCGTTTGACCAATCTTTGCGTACTTTTCAAAATGATTGGGGCGGTCATGTCAGCTTCTGTCCAGAGTGATCCGTCAAGCAGGGGCTTAGGAAAATGGGGGGTCTGAAAACGCCCTTTCTCCATGTTAATTTCCATAAAAAATTGTTGACGCAGCTACAGCCCGAACTGCTGAACGGAATGGCACTAAATTAGGCAGAAAGGTAGCTCTTGTTCCAGAGAGCACTCTTTTTGTTAAATGGTGTAAATCCGTTCAGTAGTTCCTGAGAAATGCAAAGCTTTCTCAGATATACAACTGTGGGTGCGGTGGATCCGCGAACCCTTCCAATCTCGTTCCTGATATCTGATTGGCTTCCAACACTTCAAACCAGGAAGTTTTGGCAGCCATCTTGTAACTCTGTTGAACCTAGTCACCAGAAAAAAAATGAAAATACAAGAAAAGGGGGCAGGGTAGAAACACCCTGACCCCTGGGCCTGCTCAGAGTTTCCCACAAGGACCCCCAGGACCATAAAAATGCATTTTTTTTAATTTTAGTTGGGATTCGCTGTGGATCCGCAAATCCAGCAGAACATTTTTCAAAAAACCAAGCGCGGACTCCTGCACTTCGTTTACTTTAGGCCCCTGGTTGGGCCAGGTCCTGGGGTCAATTAAAAATAGTGACCCGGTGATCATCATGGGCCCCGCAGCCCTGGAGACCGCCACCTCCCCAGAGCAATTTATTTTTAATGCGGGGATGCCACGTGGCCCCACTACAGCCCCGGGATCTGCCACTTCCCCAGGGCTATGTTTATTTTTATAAAAATGTGTAAGGGGCTCCAGCCCCCCACACAGCCCCAGGGACCACCATCTTCCTGGGGCTATTTTCCAAATTGGGGGGCCACACGGTCCCCCTCCTGGACCCAAAAATGGTCCTGGGAACCAAATGGCTCCATCCCTTTTTTTCTCTTTAAAAAAGAATTGGCGAGGCCCCTTGGGGAGGGGTCCCTGGGTCACAAATTGGCCCCCTCCTTTAAAAAAATATAAACAAATGCCTAGCCCTGGTAGATGGGGTCCCTGAGGCAGAAATCAGCCTCGGGAGGGGGGCTACACTCCCCCTCCCTCTTTATTTTATTTTAGAAAATGAATTAGGGCCCAGGGGTATGGGAACCCTGGGGCCCAAAAGGGTCAAGGGAAGTGGGGCCACACGGATATATATATATATATATATATATATATATATATATATATATATATATATATATATATATATATATATATATATATATATATATAATTAATGGTTGACTTGGTGTTCGGGCTTCATTAAAATTATTTTTTGCACCAGTCCAGGGTTCGTCTCGTCTCTGCAGGAGTGCATTTGAAGACGTTGTATGCTGTATATATATATATATAATATATATATATATATATATATATATATATATATATATATATATATATATATATATATATATATATATTACCTACTGGCGGTCGCCAGTAGGTATATATAGTTAGGATTTTTTCTCTATGGGTTTTTTGAAAATTCTATGTCTAATAACTTTGGCGTTTGTGGACGGAATTGGCTGAAATTTTCAGGAAAATGGCACATTTTGTTTCTGAGCAGCCCTTGAAAATTTGGGGGGGGTTCGTCCAGTGGGGGCCGAGAAAAAAGGGGGGTCCCAAAACGTGTTTTTAACATTGAGTTTTCCATAGGGCGGTTGGCCTCACTTTTAGCCCGAACGGCTGAATGGATTTGCACGAAACTTGGCAAAATTGTAGGGACTGGTAGCCCGATGTGCCTTTTGTAGGTCTCAATATATGTGCTCCAGTGGATTTTGAGAAATTAACGTTTTAAAAAAGATATATATCTGTAACAGCGGACCGGTTAGCGCTCTGGTTCGCGGACTTTTCGCGCAACGGAGCTTTGTGAAGCGAAGCTGATTGGTTCTCCGGCGTCTGTCAACATTCCAAACAGTCCGTAGCGGCCGCCATCTTGTCTCTCGGTAGGATCGAGAGACAAGAGGAGGTCAAAACAAAGGGGGAAATAACTATAAGGGGGCATAGTAGATCCTCGCTGACCCCCTAGGTTTGATGTGGAGGTTTTAAAAGGGCCCCGCGGGGCAAAAAAAACCCAAAATAATAATAATCGAACGGCTGAATGGATTTGCACGAAACTTGGCAAAATATTAGGGACTGGTAGCCCGATGTGCCTTTGCTAGGTCTCAATATATGTGCTCCAGTGGATTTTGAGAAATTAACGTTGAAAAAAAGATATATATCTGTAACAGCGCTCCGCTTCGCGTACTTTTCGCGTTACGGAGCTTTGCGAAGCTGATTGGTTCTCCGGCGTCTGTCAACATTCCAAACAGTCCGTAGCGGCCGCCATCTTGTCCCTCGGTAGGATTGAGAGACAAGAGGAGGCCAAAGCGAAGGGGGAAATGACCATAAGGGGGCATAGTAGATCCTTCCTGACCTCTTAGGTTTGATGTACCATTTTGCCAAGTTTGGTGTAATTCCGTTCAGCCATTCAGGCTGTAGACGTATGTAAATGTCCTATGGAAAATTGCATGGGGAAAACACATTTGAAAGTGTTGAAATTTAGAACCAATTAAAATGTTACTTTGGTTTTGTATTTGTGTGTGATGAAAGTTAATTGGTTATGTATATATGTCAAATGAGAGGAAACCACAGCCATTTTGTGATACTACTGTCTGAGGTACATTTGTGAGGAATTTTTGGTGGTGAATTTCTGGTGTTTGATTTACACAGTACTAACACTTCTGCTACTTTTAAAAAGGTGAGTTGTTAATTTGTAAGGGGAACTATGTTGTACACTTGAAGATAATTTGAAAAATGTTTTCTGTTATTTATTTGCTGTCCTTCTGTTATACTAAATACTTGATGAAGTTAGTTTTATATTATGTATTACTAAAAACGATAAATGAAAGTGATTATTTTTTTCTGCAATTTACAGCAAGCAATTTCAAAATAAAATGGCTCACAATGAAGAGACCGTGGCAATTTCTTTTGAATTGTCCACTACATTGATTGAAATTGAGAGCACCAATAATGAAATATTGTCACAAGGAGGACATGACTTGTATGATTCCATTAGATTGATTGAAATGGACAGCACCAAGAATGAAATATTGTCACAAGGAGATGACTTGAATGATTCCACTACATTGATTGAAATTGAGAGCACCAATAATGAAATATTGTCACAAGGAGGAGATGGCTTGTATGATTCCATTAGATTGATTGAAATGGACAGCACCAATAATGAAATATTGTCACAAGGAGGAGATGACTTGAATGATTCCACTACATTGATTGAAATTGAGAGCACCAATAATGAAATATTGTCACGAGGAGATGACTTGAATGATTCCACTACATTGATTGAAATGGACAGCACCAATAATGAAATATTGTCAGAAGGAGGAGATGACTTGAATGATTTTTTTGATCAATCTCTTGATGGCGAATTTATCGAGTGTTTGGAGACCATAGAGTTACAAGAATCATCATTGCAGACTTTTAATGAGGAGATTCCAGATGAGATGATTGAAGAGGAAATTACTGATGAGGACATGTTACTAGTTGTTTCAAATTTAGAAAATTCTGAAGAATAAATTTATATTTAGAAATCAAAAATTGTTTGAGACATTATTTATTTTTATTTTTAATTTATGAGGTTGTAGCGAAGTGATTGTAGTATAAAATGAGACTTATAGTATAGAGTGCAACATTTTTATGTTACATGGTAAGTTTACTCATATTTACTTCCCTTCTGCCACTATATTATCTCCAATGTGTATTTGACATGTCTTCTTCATCTCCGGCCTCCTTTCTCTCACTGTGTGTCTCCGATGCATCTTATCGCTGGTATTTTGTGTAATTACAGAAGAGAGTAAAATAAAATAGTTCGGAACGTGAAAAGGGGGCAAAGTAGAGTACTCCTCACCCCCTAGGCCTTTTTAGGCGGTCCCAAAAGGATCAGTTTCTGCTTTCCTGAGAGATTATGGTATGAGTTCCATATACCACAATAACTTGCATTGCAACATGCAAGATATCTATCTCCTATTACCAACTTTTGGAGATATTCGCGCTAAGCGCGAATATCTCCAAAAAGTAACACCTGCCCTGAGCAGTTCTTAGCCATGTTATCCAATGGGAGGTGGATAACATGGCTAAGAGTATTAGCTCGGTAATGCATGAATATCGCTGAGTTTTTAGCGATATTCATGCATTGCGGCCGTTTATTATCGCATTTGCGATAAACCTTGATAATAGTAAGGTTTATCTTCGATAATTTCTGACGATGCTTAGTGGTAAAAAATTGGTTGGTAAGCATCGTTAGCGATAAATATCGCTTAACTTTGGTAATATGCCCCAACGTCTGTTAACGTTCGATTCGAAGGAAATGAGGAAGTGTTGAAAAACATTGTCTGCGCCATCTTGCCTTTTTTGAAATGCCACACTTTTGTCGTGCACGGCAGCCATTTTAGATGTCTTGACCAGACCCACTCTCTGCACGCTGTCGATTCGTAGCATGGCTCCTCACCCTCGTAAGCATCTCCCCCAGGCACTGGTCACCCCCGCTCTCTGTCTTATGCATGGGCAATAAACCTCCCCCCATCTGCGCTGCTCTTCCCTGAGAATCACACTCTGTGCCCGCCCGACACCTCCCTTTCGCCCTATTCACTACCGCACCCTCTGACACTCCTCTTCCTCTGTGTCCGAATGTCCAGGCCGGTCCTAGGCTATCAGCTAGCCCTGCAGATGTAGTTTATGGCCCCAGCTGTAAAGAATCACCCCTCTTCAAAGGAGTTATAGTAGATCAAGGCCCACACCCGATGTGATCCGTCACAGCACACGCGTTCCTACTATCTGAAAACCATCCTGTATTGTGATTGGGGAGAGGACCGAGCCTGAAGCGGAAGATTCCAGGAATGACTCTTTGTACATCAAAGTTTTTACAATTATGTGTCACATTAAAAATATATAGCACTCCAACAAAGTAGTAGGAATATAAAACTTTAATAACATATAAATATATACAACAAAACAAAAACAGTAAAAACATTTAAACAACGAAGAGACCGTGGCAATTTCTTTTTAATTATCCAATAGATTTATTGAAATTGACAGCACCAATAATGAAATATTCTTGTCAGTAGCGGTCTGTTGTGCGAATAGTTCCAAGGCAGCAGAACGCGCTGAAATCTAGATGGCACGAAAGTGATGTCTAGTAAGTTGCCGCCCAGCAAAAAACGGCGTGGGGCGCCGCGGGGGTGAGTGAGTCCAGTAGGCACCACAGCTATTCTTACCGGCATTGCAGAATTACTGCTGGGGACAATGCCTGTGCTGTAGCAGGGTCACAGCAGAAACAAAAAGGATTCTGTTGAAGATGTTGTTGGTTTTCAATTTGAAAACAGTTCTGGTGTCAACTGCTATGCTAATGTAGTGGTTAATGTTTTGTTTTCTCTAGAAAATGTAAAAGAGGGGGAGGCAGTCCAAAGTTCCGTTAAAAGGGCAAAGGAAAGGATCGGTGGTTTGAACTATCAGTCAAAAAGGGGAGGGGGTGCAATAATTTTTCCTACCGGGTCACACTGTGCTTTCACCGGAAGTGAGGTCTGCAGGATTGTAGTAATTCAAAGTGAGGCTGGCGCCAGCATGGGAGCGCCGACGTCCCGCGGATACAGTTTCGTCACTCCACGGGCGATCATGGCAGTCATTCCCCATCGGGGGTCGGAGACTCCCGCGGCTCCTCTAGAATCTTCAAGGTCGTGGAGGACTACGATGGTGGAGTCAACCAGTGACCGGGCCATTTCTTTATGTTGGGCCCGCTCTTGCCAGGTCGACCGCCATTTTGAGAGTTCGGCAGCTACCGGCGATCGCGGGGTCACATGAGCGGACGGGCTCCACCCTGCCGGGCGAGACGTTGCAGCATGGCCACAGTGGAAGAACCGTTATCTAGGTCGTTCCGAAACTGTGCAGCACTGTAGTTGTTAGGATGCCACCGCCTGGAGCGCTGAGGGTGCAGCTGGGAAGCCTCCACCTGGGGAGGCGGGAGAGGCCTGTTCGCACCGTCTCTCCCTCCCAGTGCACCCCACGGCGTCTCGCTTGAGATTTGTTATGGCCGGACCAGGCGATGAGGACGAGGGGGGGGTCGGAGGCATGTGCAAGACATCCCCCTCCAGTGTTGTCGCAGCCATTATAAAAGAAAGAAGTGTCCCGTCCGTCTTCGGGCCGGGCTTCCGGTGGATGTCGGCCGGACGCCCCTGGCTCTGGCCCCATGAACGGGTTTCTTGGTTTATCGGCTGCAGCCGGATCCCGTCGGCCTCGGCCCCCCGACCGTTGGTGGTCGGACCGGAAGAGCATGTGGCGGGACTACCTGCAACTCTCAAGGGCCACCGCGGCCGGACTGGGAGAGAGAGGGGAGGGTCGAGGAGACATTCCCCCCCCCTGCAACTGTTCAGCGTTGTAAAGGCAATCCCCTGGCCGGGTCCCGCTGGTCTCGGCCTCTCCTCCGGCTACACCCTACGTTAGGATCTCCTGGCCGAGGCGTGGCAGCAGAACCTGCCTTATATGGGCTGCTCCCGGCTGGGCGTAGCCGGAACCCTGCCCCACCTTGGAAGTTTCCAGAGTGGGGGTGGATGTTCTACTGACTTGCATTTTCCCTAGTCTATCGATTTTTTTGGCGTGGCAGGCGGTGGGACAGCGAGGGGTGATTTGGTTTCTCTTACTGTTTTTCTGGTCTCTCATCACTGGCATATTTTAACGTTTTCTTGTTTCTAGGACATTGATAGGTTTTATCATTACGTTATGTTATCGTTTCTTTGTTCGTTGTTTAATAAAAGTTCATGTTCATCAGTGGCCTACTGATTTTCGTTTTCCTATTTTTTTCTTTCCAGGTTGTTTCATGGTAAAGTTTCTGTTAACAGGATACAGTGATCACTTCGTTATTATTGCATATGTCCTTTTCACTAGGGGTGCTCTCTGGTCGGGCCAGATGACGTATCTCTAGTAAATGGTCCGGGTGAAAAAGGTGCATCAATCAGTGGGGAGTAGATAGGCATGACAGATTACAACGGGGGAGAACGGTCCGCATTACGTACCCTTTCACTACTTGCAAAGATTTTCCTACGTTTATTTGCAAACAGGGAATACCTCCAAAAAGAACTAATTCCCAAACAGTCAATGTTCGGACAATCAATCAATCAATGAGGAATGAAATAGGTACGACGTGTTAAAGGCTTGCGTTACCTACCCTTCACTATCTGCAAAGGGAGATAGAATATTCCTATTCTTCCTCGTTTGCAGGTAGAGAAGATCGTTAAGAGAATTAACTTCGAACAATTCAATGCTCGATTGAAACAATCAACAAGGGGTACTGTGAACACAAATGAACGCCGCTTATATACATACGCATTGCTATTTTCAACAGGTTGTTCCTAATGTTTCTATTTTAGCGAGGTCAAAAGAGATCCCATTAGTGGCCTACTGATTTTGCTCGATTCCTTTTGTTTTTTTACACGATTTTTCGCTATCTGCAAAGACTAAACAGAGTATTGCGACTCTGTGCTTGTTTGTAAATAGAGAATGAACCAAAGAGAACAATCAATCAAATGGAGAGAGAAGCAGGCACGACGGATTACAAAGGGGGAAAGGGCTGCATTAACTACCCTTCACTATCTGCAAAGAGAGAGTACTCCTAATAGAAATGAGGGGTGGGGGGCAGCAATCAAAGCAGATCAGTGTGCATAAACACGAAAAAAAAAATTCTTACCACGTACTTGACATTCGACAGCTTATGATATTTGCTATTAAAAAACCATTGAAATTCACTGAAAAAACCATAGGTTATAGACCATATATAGTTAGGAATTAGCATTTACAAAACCTTGAAAATTCACTGAAAAAACCATAGGTTATAGACCATATATAGTTAGGAATTAGCATTTAAAAAACCTTATTTTACTCACACAAAACCATTGAAATTCCATATATAGTTAGTTGCACTAACTATATATTGCGCACCCGCAATCCACTGCTGATGATGTCACATATTACATCATTCATGACATGGTCAGTGACATCACTGATGACATCACTGATGACATCTCAAATGACATCACTGATGACATCACTGATGACATCTCATTTGACATCAATGACCACATCACTGATGATATCATTCATGTGACAATACAATGCATCTCCTCACATTTTAATATAACCTCTGTTTCATCCAGTGTTAAAAACAGAGTATAATTTTTGAAACCATTGACACACCAATACTAGTTACTACATACGTACTCACTGATTCCTACGTCTACACACACATTCACTCATTCACCCATACAATCATTCATACATACAATCACTCATGTTTACAACACAATCATATGCACTCATACACCTATACAGACACTCACACTCTGCCACTCATCCATGGAGTTACTCACACACCTAGTCAGTCCTGTAAAGAATCAATCACACTTCCATTTTCTACTCTATACAGTTAAACATAGAGCACCTTACGTTTTCAACCATATACTAACACATACTTACTCTCTTATACAATCATTGATACAAGTACACATTGATCTGTACAGAGTCACACACCTCCCATCCAGCCACACACACACTCAGTCTCCCATGCAAATACTTGGGCAATCAATCAATAACCCATATAGTTACTCATATAGCTACTTATCAACACATGCAGCAGTTTACAGAACAACAGACATAATGATGCACAAATTAAGACAGTTTAGTCACTAACCCATGCACTCAGTGAGACACATTTAATCACTCACTCATACATTCAGTCATGCACCTACTAAATCCTTCGTCCAGACACTTATACATCCACTCATTCTTCAATATGTAAGACATATTTTAACTTTACAGAAACATAGTCACTGGATGTTGTCATCAGTGATGTCATCAGTGATGTCATTTGAGATGTCATCAGTGATGTCATCAGTGATGTCACTGACCATGTCATGAATGATGTAATATGTGACATCATCAGCAGTGGATTGCGGGTGCGCAATATATAGTTAGTGCAACTAACTATATATGGAATTTCAATGGTTTTGTGTGAGTAAAATAAGGTTTTTTAAATGCTAATTCCTAACTATATATGGTCTATAACCTATGGTTTTTTCAGTGAATTTTCAAGGTTTTGTAAATGCTAATTCCTAACTATATATGGTCTATAACCTATGGTTTTTTCAGTGAATATATATATATATATATCAATGCTCGAAGGTGTCCACCTTTGAGTAGCACGCGAACAGCAGCTTGGTTTATGTATAGGTTATAGTTAGGACCTAGTTTCCATAGTGTTTTTAGAATTGCCAATAACTTTGGCACCGTTTGACCAATCTTTGCGTACTTTTCAAAATGATTGGGGCGGTCCATTCGTAGACGCCGCTCCGTACGGGATCTGCCCGAGGACGGGCCCACTCGTGGAGTCCATACAGGACTTGATTGTGTGCTTTCCGTACTACACTTCCCAGAAGTCTCATTGGAGCCTCCCATTGGCGGGTGAGTTATATGAAATTGGAGAAGTGTAGCGGGTGCGCACACCGCTTCCGTTAAAGCCCCTGAAGAGAAGCAGATGGAGCTTCGAAACGCGTCGGGCAGATCCATTACGGAGCGGCGTCTACGAGCGGATCCCCGTCCTCACCTACACATAAATAAAGCTGCTGCTCGCGTGCTACTCACAAGGTGGACAACCTGGAGCGTGAATCTATATGCGGCAGTCCAGCCGCAGAGTATGCACCACCCCGTTAACGGGGGGGTCACGGCAGTGAAGTAGCAGCCGTACATGGGATCGAGGACGGGCCCACTCGTGGAGTCCATACAGGACTTGATTGTGTGCTTTCCGTACTACACTTCCCAGAAGTCTCATTGGAGCCTCCCATTGGCGGGTGAGTTATATGAAATTGGAGAAGTGTAGCGGGTGCGCACACCGCTTCCGTTAAAGCCCCTGAAGAGAAGCAGATGGAGCTTCGAAACGCGTCGGGCAGATCCATTACGGAGCGGCGTCTACGAGCGGATCCCCGTCCTCACCTACACATAAATAAAGCTGCTGCTCGCGTGCTACTCACAAGGTGGACAACCTGGAGCGTGAATATATATATATACATATATATATTCCACGGGTTGCTCTGTGGGTTGCTGGAGGCCCCTGGGGAGGTGGCGTGTACTCCGGTCGAGCACGCCGGAAATCCAATGCAGGTCAGTGATACACGTAACACACGCTCTCAGCGGCAGTCAAAAATACGCGAAACAAGATCGGTCCAAGGGTGTTTAATCACCTGCTACATGTTTCGGCTGATCAAGGCTTGTGAGAAGCCGAAACATGTAGCAGGTGATTAAACACCCTTGGACCGATCTTGTTTCGCGTATTTTTGGCTGCCGCTGAGAGCGTGTGTTACGTGTATAACTGACCTGCATATATATATATATATGTCAAAAGACGCCATCCATCATGCTCCTTCTCCACAACGGCAGCAAGAATAACGTCAGAGCGAAACCACAGATAAGTGCAATTCTTCAGTGCTTTATTTGTGATCTAAATTCCAGCCAGCAACTGTCATGACACGTTTCGCCTCTCGAAGAGGCTTGATCACATGATGTGTCAGTAACACAAATGAGGGTATATATAGTGGAATTCACTTAAACCAACAGCAGCAGTGTGACATAGTCAAACACTAGACATAATAGAAATACTGCCCAAAGTGTTGGCAGCAAGCAGCCTATTCAGGGCATAGTGCCCAAGATAATATACATATATACTTTTCAAATGTTAAGAAAAACATATACTATATACAAATAAATATGTAAAAAATAGACGATTATTAAAAGCCATTTTTACATATTAAAAAAAACCAATTAAATAAGTCATATTTACAAGACAATCCAAAAACTTCATATAACTTAATATCTACATTGATTTTACTAGAGTAATGTAAAACCTGGTGAGGATGTTGGGAGGAGTGGATCATCCTGAATAGAGCAATATCCTACCTCGCAATCCCAAATCCCCACCCTTAGCCTAAAACTGTACTGATCTTGAGATTCTAGTCTCTAAGTGTTGACTAGAAATGGCACATAGCTGTTGGATATCCTAATATCCCTCATAAGAATACTGGGAGAGCCACCCAACGTGAATAAAGTGTGAGTGTGATTTAAAATTGATTACAGTGGGGAAACACACACTCCAAGTTTATCATCTTGACTCTATCTGATCCCAGATGTATGAGTCACAGACTAAGAATTGATAAACTGGCATGTAGGTTGACATAATTAGTATTATTGAAAGTGTCACTATAGGCAGGTGTACATGTCCTCACTGGCATTGAGGCATCCCGGGTTCTTGCTGTTGAACTCAAGGATATATCTTGTCTCCAATAGCCTTAGCTTCGCATCCCTATTACCTCCCCTCTTGAGGGGCGGGATTGTGTCGACTAGATAGTATATTAATCCATCAGGATTGCTGTTATGGGACGATTCGAAATGCCGTGATACTGGATAAGATGGATCCTTTCCTGAGATAGCTCGAAGATGCTGCAAGATCCGTTTGTGGGCGGGTAGTCGAGTACTGCCCACATAGCATAGCCCACATGGACATTGCAGCACGTAGACTACATACTCTGTTTTGCATGTAAGTCTATGCTTTATGGCGATTGGTTTGTCGTGAAAGGGAATGGAGTAGTGAGTCTTGTTAACACCTTGTCGGCAGGCTTTACAAAATGGACACTTTTTAAAACCCTTATTAAGGTCCATCCAGGTCCCTGATAGTGGTTTGTCCAAGTTGTTACTTACTAAAGCATTTGCCATTGTCGAGGACTTGCGAAAAGTCAATTCCGGCCGATTGGAGACTAAATTACCAATTATCGGGTCTCTTTTCACCAGATTCCAATTCCTACTAAAGATCTTCCTAATCACAGCATGTTGAATGCTGTAGGTAACAATGGCCCTTGATTGTACAGATTCGGCCATTGCCACAATGGTCTGGCCTTTACCCTTGAAGGTTTGTTCCCTGGGGATGCTGCGTGTTCGTTCTATAGCACTATCCACTAGGTCAGCGCTGTACCCTCTTTCCAGAAAGCGGATCTTACTCTCTCTTTGGGCTTTATCGCACTCCTGGTCGGTACTGCATAACCGTCTCATGTGCAGCATTTCCCCGTAAGGGATGCTGCGTATGAGATGTCTGGGATACTGACTGGTGGCATGCAGCAGTGTGTTCCCCGAGGTCTCCTTCCTGTGCAATCTTGTCTCCAAAATATTGTCCTTGATATACACTTCTACATCTAAGAAGTTGACTCTCTCCTTGTGAATCTCAGATGTAAACTCTAGGTTGTAGGTGTTGGTATTCAGTTTTTTAACAAAGTCAGTTGCTTCCTTCATGGACCCCTTCTAAATTAGGAAAAGGTCATCTATGTACCTCAAATACATGATTACATTATTGCTCATTGTGGCTTTGTGGTCCCCCATGAGGACCCGCTCCTCCCACAATCCCATGTGCAAGCACGCGAAACTGGGGGAAAAGCAGGCCCCCATGGCCACCCCTCGCAGCTGTTGGTATATCTGGCCATAAAACATAAAGTAATTTTGTTCAAGACAAAGTTTTAACATGCCAATAATCATTCTGTTATGGTGTACATAGTTCATAGGGCGTTTGTTCAGGTAGTATTCGACTGCTTTGATACCATCACTGTATCTAATGGAAATGTATAATGACTTCACATCTAAAGTCATTAACAAGTAATCGTCACTCCAAACTACTTTTTCCAATTTGGATAAAAAGTCTGTTGTATCTCTCATATACGATTTTAGTTGTATTACCCATTCCTGCAGGAAATAGTCAATGTATCTCGAAATATTTTCGGTGGAGCTACCAATTGCTGATATAATTGGCCTTCCGGGTGGAACAGAAATGTCTTTGTGCACCTTTGGCAACAGGTAAAAGGTGGGAATTACTGGGTAATCTTTTTTCAGGAATTGAAATTCATCCTTAGAAATTAACCCACCACTCTTCCAGGCAATCAATTTAGAGTTTTGTTCATTCCAGGCAATTCTGATTGCCCCTAAATTGCTCTTCCTGTAGCAGGATTGGTCCCCCAACTGACTTTCTGCTTCCTTTATGTAGAGGTCTCGCTCCCACAAAACAATGTTTCCGCCTTTGTCGGCCTGTTTCACTACTACACTTTTGT
The DNA here is from genome assembly GCF_964261635.1 of Lissotriton helveticus. NCBI lineage: Eukaryota > Metazoa > Chordata > Amphibia > Caudata > Salamandridae > Lissotriton > Lissotriton helveticus. The sequence goes on from NC_136067.1 coordinate 731,607,320, forward strand.
TCATACTTAATTTCTTTATTAAGTTTTCGTAATTTTGATTTTGTCTGTAAATAGCAGAATATTTTTTGTTTGTAGTCGTGTAGAGTTTTTTCAAGTCCTCTATAATATAGTCATGGTAGACATCCAGGTTATCATGGGGCATAATCGAAAGAAAAGTTGATTTAGCCTTGAACGGTGTTGTGCCAGTCTCTGTCCCAGTACCTGTTAGTGTAGCTTCCATAAGGCTAACATCAGCCCCTTCTTGTTGCAATGACCAGATTTCCTGAAAAGAGGAAGCATCGCCTGCAGTGAGGAGGGATGGGCTTTGTGGCGGTACATTTTTTTGTTCTTTTATATGGTTGCATGCGGTGAAACTTGCTCAATTTTAATTTCCTTATAAATCTAAAGGCATCCATGCGGGTAGTCGCATAGTCAAAATTTCTAGGTGGGCAGTATGATAGTCCCAATCCCAGGATGGCCACCTCCTTATCTGATAGAACAATCTTCGTTAGATTTATAATGGTTTTAGTCCCAGAGCTACTTATTGAGTTTTCTTCCAATTCCCGCGTTTGTTTCTCCTCGTGCCGCCCGTGTTTGATTTTGTGGCGTTTGCGGCGCTCGAGCCGCTTGCGATTGGCTCTTTGACGTTTTGAGTGGCATTGGCATGTGCCTTCGGCCGGGGTCTTAAAGTGTCTCTGCGATTCTCGCATAGGCAGCTTACTTCCTGAGCGAGAGATAGTTTTGTAAACCCCAACTGATCCGTTCTTGTGGGGTCACCTTCCGCATCACTCTCGGCTGCTGAGCTTAAGTCGATTGAAGAAGCTGAGGTAGATATTGTTCCTTGCACTTTTTGTGTTGCCTTGCCAGCTCTTGCCTTTATGTTATCGTACCTACGGGCAAAGGTAAAGACCCGGCCATTCAAATAGTCCAATCTGTCCCTTTCAAATTTAAACACCTTGCGTTTCTTAATAATATCCTCCTCTTTCTCTAGGCGCTTCTGCATATCCTCCCTCATTTTTTTGGTGCTTTCGTCACTGCCCATTTCTTTCAATTCCTCCTCAATGATTTCAATTTCGGATTGTAACTTCATCCGATCTTTCTCTGCAGATTCTACCAGAATCCCCATCAGTCTGGCAGAGTGTTCCAAATTGGCCGCTGCCCATCGCTCAAGCATCTCAGGGTCGGGATTATCGTAGCTCGGCGCTAAAGTTATTCGCAATCCCCTTGGAACGCGGCCAGCTTGTAAGTAGCGTGTCAGGGACTTGTTTTCCCACCACTTTGCCTGTTCCTTTTTGATCTGTTTCTCCAGTTTGCGGAAGAGATCCTTAGCTGTCGGATTAACATTTAATTTCTCTACATGCTGAGTGGTCGGTTCCCCGCCCCCAGCCGGGGGCACAAATACCGATTCCGAAGCTTCCTCCCTCCGTCTTAACACATCAGCAGACATCGTTGCTTGAAAATGGCTTTCTCACGTGTGCACTGCACAGAAAAACCGGTAAAGACACGGGTCCACAATGTGAAACAATGTCACCAGGCACACTCCCCACTGCGCTTTGCGTAGGCTTTCCCTACCTGAGCCAGGCTGCCCACAAATCCACGGAGAAAAAATCCTCAGTGTCGTGCCGGCTCCTATGGCCTCAGGCGGCGTGTGCCTTTCTCGCAGGGGCTCTCGCGGCTTCCTCCTACCGGAGTCAACGATACGTTCTGGGTTACAGAACCACAGCTTCCTGCCGCTTCTTGCCCAATCAGGGAGGGGTTTCACTCGCACCACGGACGCTGCTAGGTGCTGATTAAATGTCAAAAGACGCCATCCATCATGCTCCTTCTCCACAACGGCAGCAAAAATAACGTCAGAGCGAAACCACAGATAAGTGCAATTCTTCAGTGCTTTATTTGTGATCTAAATTCCAGCCAGCAACTGTCATGACGTGTTTCGCCTCTCGAAGAGGCTTGATCACATGATGTGTCAGTAACACCAATGAGGGTATATATAGTGGAATTCACTTAAACCAACAGCAGCTGTGTGACATAGTCAAACAGTAGACATAATAGAAATACTGCCCAAAGTGTTGGCAGCAAGCAGCTGTGGGTTGCTGGAGGCCCCTGGGGAGGTGGCGTGTACTCCGGTCGAGCACGCCGGAAATCCAATGCAGGTCAGTGATACACGTAACACACGCTCTCAGCGGCAGCCAAAAATACGCGAAACAAGATCGGTCCAAGGGTGTT